>NC_137465.1:73130905-74330905 GCF_964235325.1 Thermobia domestica | reverse complement strand
CTCCATCAAATCTTGCAAGCATTTCTTCACATCATTCCACACGCATGCGCTTCTGCTGTTTAGTCAAAGTGTGAGGCACCCAACGAGATGAAACCTTCCTGAGCCGAAGATGATCATGAAGAATTTTTGTTACTGCTGGCGATCCAATGTTCACTGTAGATTCAATGTTCACTGTAGATTCAATGTTCACTGTAGATTCAATGTGCTTGAAAGTTGTTCGACGATTTTCTCGAATCATTTGTTCCACAGCGGCAATGTTTTCATCTGACACAGCTGTTGCCAGACGTCCAGCTCTCTCTTCATCTTTAAGCGATGTCCGGCCTCTTCTGAATTCACCAAACCACCGAAAAATTATAGCACAGGAAGGAGCAAGGTCCCCAAATGCCCCCTGCAAACGGTCAAGGCTTTGTGTCTCGTTCAAACCACTTTTGAAATCGTAAAGGATCATTGCCCGAAAATGTTCCCTTCCGAGCTCCATTCTAGACAGCCGAATACTGCTCACATCAACAAACAAGTGAACGCGATATGGCCACGCCGATAAGCGAGGCGAGTTGAAACTTGCTTCGCTTCTTCGTTCTGGATACCACTACCGAACGCAATTGTTGGAATTCAAATACTCTGCCACAACAGAGTTCTGTGTATCTCAAAACTTTCTTAGTGACCCTCGTATTAAAATGATGAAGTGAGCACTCTTTGAAGCAAAAAGAGGAAATGTTTTTTTCTTTCCCTGTAGTGTTAGAACAGACATTTAAATCCGGACTCCTTACAGCAAAAGAAGTATACTTGGTCCTTTTCCTTTCTTTCGTTTGTTTACCTTCACTACTTTTTAGAATTTGACATGAATTCAAATACACAAACACTTCACACCCACACTGAATGGCGAAAGTTCAGCGGTAGAACATCAGCTTAAGATTCGGAAGATGGTGTGATTGATCCCTCGTTGATAAATATTTCAACTGACGAGATTACCAAGATTCTTCCTCGATGCTCCTATTGTCTAATTTCCCTTATTTCTATCCTCTGAGTCTCGGATGTTTCGAAGCCTTAAAATAAATTCAAATGTAGTTGAAATAACGCTACTATCCTGTAGTCGATGCTAAATTAATACTGTAAGTTTTGAGATTAGATTTGAAGGAGGGGCATGGACTAATCGATGGAAATTAATTACTTAGTGTACGAGAACTTCTTTCGTCCAACACGAGTGTAAAGTTTTACTGCAGTGCATGCTATTTGTATGTAGGCATCTCTTATTTTAGTATGATTTTCAACATTGAAGCAAATCAGAATGCAAGCTGATTTTGCTTTTTTTTTTCTTTGTCGAAAACAAAGAAGACAACCAGATAAGGAACAGAGGTTAAAAGGAACGTTCAGATGCTGAGGTCAATGCATGCACCTTACAGATGTAGATAAATTAGATCTTGCTGTACTACAAACAAAAAGGATCCTGAAGATTTTTGCTCGGAACGCAGACTATTACAACATACGATATTCTGCAGTTGGTAACTTTGTTGTCGAGATATGTTTCGGTAGTAGTTTCACTTGCGGCCACTATTAACTCACCGTTTGTCGACCTATAGCAGTATCACTCTGTGTGGGGGGCCGCTAGGGGGGCCAAGATTTTGAGCAAGGGGGCCTGGCCTCCCCAGGCCCACCCTTGGCTCCGCCACTGGATTTCATGGTCGAGCGGCTGCTCATAAGCCACACATCACGCAGGTAAATGCCAAACGACGCCTCGCTTGGTGTAAGGAGCGTAAATATTGGATGATTGAACAGTGGAAAAACGTTGTGTGGAGTGACGAATCACGGTACACAATGTGGCGATCCGATAGCAGGATGTGGGTATGGCGAATGTCCGATGAACGTCATCTGTCAGCGTGTGTAGTGCCAACAGTAAAATTCGGAGGTGGTGGTGTTATGGTGTGGTCCGGTTTTTCTTGAAGGGGGCTTGTACCCCTTGTTTTGCATGGCATTCTCACAACGCAGGCCTACAATGATGTTTTAACCACCTTTTTGCTTCCCACTGTTGAAGAGCAATTCGGGGATGGCGATTGCATGTTTCAACACGATCGAGCACCTGTTCATACTGCACGGCCTGTGGCGGAGTGTTTACACGACCATAACATCCCTGTAATAAACTGGCCTGCACAGAGTCCTGACTTGAATCCTATACAACACCTTTGGGATATTTTGGAACGCCGACTTCGTGCCAGGCCTCACCGACTTTCATCGATACCCCTCCTCAGTTCAACACTCCGTGAAGAATTGGCTGCCATTCCCCAAGAAACCTTCCAGCACCTGATTGAAAGTATGCCTGCGAGACTGGAAGCTGTCATCAAGGCTAAGGGTGGACCAACACCATATTGAATTCCAACAGTACCGATGGAGGGCGCCACGAACTTGCAAGTCATTTTCAGCCAGGTGTCCGGATACTTTCGATCGCATAGTGTATGTTTGATTTGACATATTAAATAAAATGATTCTGTCCGCGTTATTTTAACAATTTTCTGCCATCAAGGGGGAACATCATAAGATTGCTCAAGGTAATTTTAATGCGTCTATACTAATTAAGCTAACTAGGATTATATTTTAGTTTCTTTTGTAGCCATAACTCCATTCTATAACTTTGAAGTGTTTGGATGAGTTGTGCACAAAATTTCCCTATTCTAATGCAAGAAACATAAATACTCAATTATCTTAACTCCAAACTAGTAAATACAAAATAGTTTTAATTTTGAAAGCATAACATAATAAAATATTCGAAAATTTCAATTTTACCCAAATTTTTCGTTTTTTTTTCCAAGTTCGGTAAAACCGTAAAAAAATCCTTTTCTTAACCAAAAATTTACGTTTTTTTTCAGGCCTTCACAACACTAGTCTGAACACACAGTGCACCGAACATTCCTAACAATGGGCCTCCGCAGCCGACGACCCATTCATGTGCGAATGTTAACACCACGATATCGGCAACTACACTGAGAAAAAAAAATATAGGTGGCGTACTTAAAAAGATAGGTTACATGCGTAATTCCTGTAGTTTTTGGACTTAACGTACAGCTGACGTATAACAGAAAACGCATGTTCTATAATACTTTCTGTATAAGCGTTCCATCTATACGTACTTTCCGTATGAAACAATATAGGCGGTCAGGATCTCACATACAAATGGACATATATATATATATATATATATATATATATATATATATATATATATATAACATATAGCTGACGAAGGTAACATAAGTATATGCATGTGATATACGGAAACTGTTAGATGTCAGACATCCTGCAACGGCATGATGTAACATCTAAGGGCAGTGCCTATGTAGCATACGGATAACGTATGCTCTGTACTGATTTCTATCGTAAGCAAGAGGATACCGTATATTTGTACAATATACCGCTGTCCGGAGAACGGATTTTTTTCTGTGTACGACTGAAATGAGCACGTGATCATCGCCACTGGACCTTGGCATAGTGGCAGAGCATTGCATTGACTGATGAATCCCGATACCTTCTTCATCATGACGATGGGAGGATGCGAATCCGTCGTATTCCAAGGGAACAGCTCCTTGACACCTGTACTGCGGGACGGAGACAAGCTGGCTGCGGCTTAATTATTATCTGGGGAACATTACGTGAGCATCCATGTGTCTATAGAGCTCGAGCAAGGCACCATGACAGCCGAGGCGTATCGCACACTGGTTGCAGACTACGCACACCCCTTCATGACGACCATGTTTCCCAACGGTAGTGGCATTTTTCGACAAGGTAATGCACCATATCACAAAGCCAAGAGTGTGATGGAGTGGTTCGAGGAACGCAGAAGCGAGTTTCAAGTGATGTGCTGCCCCCCTCCCCCTCAACTAGCCGGATCTCAACCCAATCGAACACATCTGGGATGTGATTGAACGTGACGTCAGGGCGCATCGCCCCCCTCCCCGGAATTTACGGGAATTAGATGACCTGTGTGTACATATGTGGTATCAACTCTCTGCAGCGGCCTACCAAGGATCATTGTATGCATGCCAAGTCGTGTCGCCGTTGTTACCAGTGAGAAGGTCGACATACTGACAATAAGGTAGGTAGTCATAATAGTCTGGCTGATATGTGCATATATTTTAAATCGTGCATTTTGTCTCGACTCGAATTCGAGTCAAGTCGGGACAGAGACTGTCGAGTCGAGACAACATTTTCTCGAGACGAGTCGAGACAGGCTTAAATCTCGACTCGACTCGACTCGTGCACATCCCTACCCATGTTATGTCTACAATATCTGTGCAGAATTTCATTCACTTCGGTCCATTTCTTCTTGCCTTTCGGGAGTCAAATTTCACAATTTTTGGTGGAGGCTGTTGTAGACTCAGTAGTTTCTTCAGCTATTTCATGGTCCAAGATAGTAAAAAATCAAGATAGCAGTATCAACATCTCTTTCATGTTACTTTTACATACGTATCTTCACTCCCTTTGTTTAATTATTGTGAAACAACACCCTATTTGAATCACGTGAAAGTAAAAGAAGATAATTGGTACTCTCCAACTTTCTGCACGCATTTTCCTTCAGGAAAGAGTTTTTTATTTGTCCATCAACGTAGCATACCGAATTTCGATTTATTTTAATTTTCTACATAGGTAAATATGTTCAAACCGAATGTTTCTCGTGGTAGGTGGCATATTCTCACTGTTTCTTTAAATACCTTCTCTCACCTTTATAGCTCTGTTAGTAAAGTTAATCAAACCTTGAAAATTGCTGATCAAACCTCATCAAACGATGATAAAACGATTGGCATCGAAACATTTCGAATCTGGCGTGAAAGGGGGGCTAGCGGTTAGTTAGCCCCCTACTAAAAATAGCTTATATTTATATTAGTAACGCTGATCAAACGTTAAAAATTGTTGATCCTACCTGATAAAAAGATGATCAAACAATTGTCTTAAGAAAAAATCTAATCGGAGGTGTAGGGGGGGAGCTGGTCTCCAATATTATAACCCATATATCTCTGTTAGTAAAGTTGGTCAAATGTTGAAAATTGTTGATCAAACGATGATCAAACGATTGACATAAGAAAAAGTCGAATCGGAGGTGTAGGAGGCTGATTCCCCATTTTGGAACCCTTATATCCCTGTTACTAAAGTGAACCAAACGTTAAAAATTGTTGATCAAACGATGATCAAACGATTAGCTTCGAAAAATTTCGAATCTGGTGTAAAGGGGGGCTACCGTGTAGATAGCCCCCCCTACTAAATATCGCTTATATTTATGTTAGTGAAGCTGATCAAACGTTAAAAATTTTGATCATTTCTGATCAAACGATTTACTTAAGAAAAATTCGAATCGGAGGCGTAGGAGGCTAGTGTGTAGTTAGCCCCCCCTACTAAAATAGCTTATATTTATGTTACTAACGCTGATCAAACGTTAAAAATTGTTGATCAAACGATTGACATAAGAAAAGATCGAATCGGAGGTGAAGGGGGAGCTGACCGCCCATTTTGTAACCCTTATATTTCTGTTAGTATAGTTGATCAAACGTTGAAAATTGTTGATCAATCCTGATCAAACGATTGGCATCTAAGAATTTCGAATCGGAGGTGAAGGGGGCCTAGCATGTAGTTAGCCCCCCTACTAAAAAGAGCTTATATTTATGTTAGTAACGCTGATCAAACGTTAAGAATTGTTGATCATACCTGATCAAACGATTGACATAAGAAAAAATCGAATCGGAGGTGAAGGGGGCTGGCCCCCCATTTTGTAACCCTTATATCTCTGTTAGTATAGTTGATCAAACGTTGAAAATTGTTGATCAAACCTGATCAAACGATGATGAAACGATTGGCATCGAAAAATTTCGAATCGGAGGTGAAGGGGGCTAGCGTGTAGTTAGCCCCCCTACTAAAAATATCTTAAATTAATGTTAGTGACGCTGATCAAACGTTAAAAATTGTTGATCATACCTGATCAAATGATGATCAAACGATTTACATTAAGATAATTTTAAATTTAGCTCGAGGAGGGGGGGTAACTGCACGCCGGTACAGAATGCTGCTTAAGTCTAACACACTATGCCTCCAGGGTTTAGTAAAACTCTTAACTGTATGGAAATCGCTCGTAGCAACATTCTTATGCCAAACACCACTGCGCTGTGTAAAGAATACTCTGAGTTGTTCTATTTCTTGTGTGTATAAAACTAATTGTTAATAAATGCAAGAAATATGTTATTAATAATATATGTGAGAAGATAGGAATTATTTTGAAAGATAGAAACAAAAGTGTAAACATACACAACCGTATCAGACTTTACGTAATCTATCCTAAACCACGGTCCATAATCTAAGATAATGTAGGAAAATGCAAGAAAGCAATTAATAATAATAAATATGAACATATAAAAATATATTTTGAAAGAAAAAAGTTCCACTGACAGGACTTACACCCAGGCCAGTTTACTGCGAACGCTGAAGCCAGGTCACCAAGGTAACCTTATAAATGTTGGTTTGTCTATTGTATTTACATAGCGAATAGGTGAAATTGGAACAATATGGCATCGGAGTCGGTCAATTAGTTTGAATAATATATGTGTCTTATACATACCACATTCAGTTCCAGAAGGTCGCACAGTAAATCACATTTTCGAAACAAAGAAACAAATGTGTAAAGATACATATATGACTGCACCAGAGATGGCGTGGGTCAATGAAAACCTCATCTACGACCCACTGACCCACCACACAGTGACCCACGACCCACTGTGACTCACCACTCTTACCCACCATGATTCACAACCCAGCGTAACTCACTCGGATCCACCACCCACCATAAATCACACTGATCCATTGGACCAACTCCGACCCACCAAAACCCATCATCATCAACTCTAACCCATTATCCACGCCCTCCTCTCCACTGACTAAAGAGTTGATTTTGAGTTTAACGTCACTTTCAGGAGTGAGGCTATATGAGATGGGACCTACTTATTAACGTGGAATCCAAACCACGTTAGCTCCCCTGGAATCGTAGCTGGGTCTCCCACGCCAAAGGCGCGTACGCTAACCGTTTAGACACGAAGGAGTTCCACTGACTAAAGAGTTCACACCTTGTAATAAAACAAGGCTGTGAAATTATCTCTAATCGGAGTTTGAATTTCTACGGTCCATCCCCCAAGCACCGCACTGTTAAAATACCAGTGGATCTGACCTTTTCGATATACAATAGTAAAGTGTTTGTCATGGTCCAAATTGCGATGAATTTAAATTCACCTATCTTATTTGCTTATTGACTCAGGGATATTTTTCAGTGGAAAAGTAGGATGAAATGAGTCACAAATCAAAGTAGGCCAACGTAAAGAGAAAACTAAAATTTTCCATATAATTAAGCATTCTCTAAAAACGTCATCCCCACCCAATGCATTTTTGACTCCCTACTTTCTTGACCGGTGAGTACTAGGGTCAATATGGGTATATATAGAATAGGTTTGCTCTGTAGGTCACGAATACGTAGGTTTCGATGTCACAAAGTGAAATGTGTTCGAACAGGAATCGAAAAACCTATCAACGGTGCCAACAGCGTAATACGACATAGAACTACGCAGCAGTCAGATGAGGACATACCCAAGGATTTCCATAGAAATCCTCTCCAGTGGCGCACGGTGACCCGAGAAGTGACTACACTATCGGCACCGTCGATCGGTTTTTCGATTCCTGTTCGAACACACCTCATCTTGAGACATCGAAACGAACGTTTTCGTGACCTAACTTCTCTTTAAAAAAATAAATAAAAAAAAATAATAAATCCCAGGTTTGAACTTCATCTATGTTGAAAACTTCAATGAGATCGATTGGATGGTTCAAGAGTTATTAACTCAACAACACGGTCACTTTAATTTTTATATTTATTGATTTTTGTATATCTCCTCCTCCTCCCCATCTCCTACGTTGTTCCGTCAAAATGAAATGGTAAAATCCATCCGAAGCACGAACGTCATCTATGTTGAAAATATGATCGAGATTGGTCGATTCGTTCAAGAGTTATTAAGTTCATTTATTTTTTGTAATTCCCCCTCCTCTCCCTCTCCTGAGTTCTACCGTGAAAGTGAATGGTTTCTTCCTGTTCTGCCTAATTCCTATTGTGCCTAATGACCCTCCAGCACTTTGTAACACATTTTGATCTAATATTATCTTTAGACAGAACAGGAATTCCTGTTGTGCCTAATTCCTGTTCTGCCTAATTCGCGCAAAAGGGATATTTAAATTTGAGGGAAATTTATTAGTACCTATTTCCCCTTGATTTTCAAATATCATTCAAGAATTCTTTAAGGTAAATTTTAATGTACGAGTGAGGGTTAGTTAGATTGAATGGAACGAATTGTTCCATGTGACCAAATACCCCTAAAAATCATTTTTAGTATAACAAATGTAGTGAGTGTCCAGTATAATGTAAAAAGCAAAACACTACAATTATGTTCAGTAAAATGATTACAAAATTTATTAGAGATAAATACTTCCAAATATCTACAAAGGAAACTTTAGAAGAACAAAGTTTGCTCTACAATAACAAATTAAAATTTCGGAACGGAAATACAGTTTTAACTTCTTAAAGTTACTTATATATCTTGTCAATTCGAAAGAACAAAACTTCGAAACTTTAGAAATAATTATAAACACATACTAAACCCACACACAATCCTCATTGTTATAAATCTAAACAGTAAGCTACATCGTCTACATAGGAAATTTATTAATACGGTATAAATGCCCTTCATAACATAACATTTTTCCATCATACTTTCAATTCACAAATACTGCCATTCTGATTTTACACTGTCGACACTAATATTCAGATAGTACACTCTCAGAACTTTGATTGCATTTTAAACTTTCGCCCTGACTTCACTCTTAAAACATAATTTAATTTTAAACTGTGAATCATAGAAATTCCACTTTTTTCCATTGGTAAGATCACTTTCCGAAAAATAAACAAATGGTGGTCTGTGATTGGCTGGAAGCGCTGCCTCTCCTCCAATCAGAGTTTTTTTTAAGTACATTAGACAGAAATACAAATAGATGGATATGTCATTATTGAATCGCGAGTTCGTGATTGAGGAAAGAAACTTCATATAGACAAGACGTACAGACAAGAGCTAAAAAATTCGTATTACCTGCGGCAGATAGAAGATTTCAGTGGCAGTGAAGATATCACCGGCCGAATGGAGTTTCAGTAGCAGCAGTGGCAGAATGAAGAGAATGTGACACAGTAGTAAACCTTGCGGTGTTAAATGAGGTGCTGTCAAAAGCATACACACACAAAGGAATCAGTCTTTTGAGATAGGTTTCCTTAATAATCAAGAGAACTTCAAAAACGACGGTATCTTACACAAGAATAACCGAGAAAAATAGTATTACATTGCGTCGGTCTGTCCCCTTATTGTGGACCAAGCATCGCACTGGTGATATAGGTTGTACCGGTTTTGCCGACAGTCGACTGACGTGGGTGCAATACATTTCTCTTGGAGTGCTGTAGAGGCAAAAACAAAGAAAAGTAGCAGAAACGCTGTCCTTTTAGGACCAAAACTCTAGTTTAGCACTTCGGCCCTTTTTAGAGCCAAACCCTCAACAAAAAACAGAAATCCGTTCAAGATGTCGAAACAGAAGAAACCAACCAAGAAGAAGGGGGAGAAGAAAATTCCTATCATGGAGAAGGAACTCACAAGCCAAGATCAGCAGTATCCAGAAGCAGATAAATGCCTCACAACTGACGCAGAGACCGAGCAGAGTGAACTGCAACCGCTACCTGTAGTGATGCATCGTGTCGGCTCTAGATTTAGAACGGGTAAGGAGATGGAAGTTATACATCTCGAAAACGAATATATATGATAGCTTTCCCGACTCAAGCAGCTCGAGAAATATTTCTACATATATTCAAGGAGGAAGAGTTTGGTCTATGCACGGTTCGGCAACCAAGAAGACGTCGAAAGCTCCTTTCAGATTTGTTTGAAACAAATTACCATTCCATAGTGTTGCCTCTTAAGCTAAAGGAGGCGGACAATTAAATATAAAGAGTTGAGGGAATGAAAATAAACTAGACAATGGGAGAACAGCGAGGAAACCCATGAACACTTCTGGAAAGACGCCTGTTCATTGCGATGATCAACATGGAAAGTTTCTTGCCCATGAGTCACGTGTAGGAAATATGACACATGGTATTGCCAGGCAGTATCAATGGTGAGTGTGTCATTGGCGGATCAGGAGCACACGGACATATCTGGGAACAACCTACACTGAAAGTAATCCTCGTCCCTTCACCACTTCCTTCCCTCTTTGATGTATGAACATAAGATATTATCTCAGGGACAGCGAAAACAAATTGCAGGTTAATTGAAGACCATTTTTTTTTTTTTTTAATAAGTCTTGGGTTATAAGCCAAGTGCAGATATTGAAATCCGACATTACCCGTAACATTAGAATCCCTGAAGATGAAAGCGATGTCTGTAGTAGAAACGTCAGCAGTTTCATCTTTCATAACACATTCAAAGCTGTTCTCTCTTTCATAATACGTTCAAAGCCATTCCATCGAGAAGCGAGCTCGGCATCTAGTGTGCCACAGACACGAGCTTCAAGATAATCTTACTAAATATGTTAAATTTGACTTTTCTTCATTACGAGATCAGTTGATGAATGTTCCATAATTTTATACTAAATTTCATGAACATTGAAGCGAAATAAGTAAAATGAGGGACTGCAATTTGAACTGCCCATATTGCAAGACTGGCACGGCAAACACAACATCATTATATACTTCATTTTCATAACTTGTTTTTATAACAAATATATCAAATTCTAAACATATTGTGGGTGCGCGGTGGCTCAGTGGTAGAGCGTTCACCTCCGGTGCTTGGGGCCCCTGGTTCGATCCCAGCTCGCGCCGTGTGGACTTTGTGGTGGATAAACACCGTGTGCGTGGGTTTCCTCGGGGTTCTCCTGTTTCCTCCCACTTTCTTCATTCCACCATTTCATTCATATCTCATCATTACAGTCTCCTTTAGCCTAACCGGCATAATCGTGGGACGTAAAACTTAAAGATTTCATTTTCTAAACATATCGATTTCCTAATTATATTCAATTTATAGATAATTGTGTCTTACATAGCAGCTAATACTCGTGCTGTAAAGTATATAATAAGTACACATTCTATGTAAATAAATAAGAAATGTAAGATATTACAGATTATTGGAATTGCGATTTAATTAAATTTTAAGCAGTATACATTTTTTATATGATTGTTTAAATCGCTTTATAACATTCCAGATTATGAATTACACTAACTTTTTTTTATGACAAGTACAAGCACATAATATTTATCTATCTCATTATCAGGTAATTTTGTACATGTGGTTTTAGGTTGGTATTCAACTCAGAAATCTGTTCTCATTATAACAGTATTAACGTTCCTCATTTTAGCGTCTTCGTATATAAATAAATGTGACTGAGCTTTGAAACATGACTTTTCATCTGATTTTGTTTTTACTTTCCCTTGAAAAAATGTTTATCCATATTGAGAAAAGAATAACCTTCACAATCGGGATTGAACTGTTACCCTTTGTTTCTAGAATTTCAACAGCACTACTAAACCTGCTTGGCCACGGAGGCAACTTATGAGATAATGCGTTGTAATATTGCTAATAGAATAGCTGCAAACGCAGGTTCATATTTGGAGTTTTAAATAGCTATCTTCTCTCTTTTTCAGTAATTTCAGCTGAAGATGTTGATTGATTTTCCATTTTGAAACTGTGCATTAAGTGTGAATTGTATGCTGATCACAGAAATATGTAGTTTCCCTTCTTTAACTTTTGCGTTTATATGAGTGTTCCTAATACCTGTGCACTGTGTAGAGTTTTCCCTCTAATTTACCCCGGAATATTCTTTATGTAATTATTTGACTGATTAAGGCTTCATAACAATAAAGATATTTTGCTTAGAATTTTCTTATTTTGATTTTCTCTCAAAAATCATAAATAATTATTTATTACTACACTGCTTTGTTAAGGAAAGCACAAAGAAGCAATATTTTTTTTTAAAGAGTTATTAATGAAATTACAATATATATGTGAATTTTTTTGCGGATGTCAGTACATATTGTGCAAGAGAGAATTTTCCAAACAATTTAAACAACAAAGGATGAATTGTTCTAGCTATTAAAAGACTTTATACCGTTATAATTAAAAATTTTATTTCTTAATATTATATAAATATGTAAACATGTGTATATATTCGATATCATGTACATAATTGGTATCTTGATTTGATTGTACCATTTATTCAAGTATAAACAAAATAGAACTCCAAACGCCACTGCTTATAAGACACCTCAAGTAATTCCAATTTTTCTCTTTTTCTCACAATATACAACTTAATTTTTCAAAACACCAATTTCTTTGGGAAAGATCCTGAAAAATAATAAAATGCACAATTATTACTGATACGATCACTAACTTCGAAAATCGAATAAATACAGAATATCGAAATTATATTCTATAATAGAATAATTCTACAAAAGAAAAAAAAAAACATTATTTTGTCTAGCAATTAAACATCATATGCAAAATAAACTATTGCCTTTTATTAATCGTAAGATTGATCTCACCCGTATGTTGTTACTGTGTGATTGGCTGATGAAATCACAGAGAATCGTAGAAAGTGGTGCATGCTATAAACATATATACCCAAATAATTTAGTTTAGATTACATTAACGTTATCTTATATATGGGAAAATTTTGTAAACATTTTCGGAGAGTGCCATCAGTTTTGATTGTGATATTCTTCAGAACAATCAATTTTCAACCCTCCGTTGAGGAAATCTACAAAGAAAAACCTAATTTCTATTCTTTACGATTCATTATCATACCATTTTGAACTATCATATGTATTCATACATATTCATATTATTATTCTCATGTATATTCATAATATCATATGTGTTTTCCTCTTTCCCCATTCTAAACTGTCGGACGTGTAATACTCTCTCCAATTATTTCCTCTGTTAAACGATGTGGACACTTCAAATGTGCTTGCTAACCGACATCAGAATATTTTAGCAGTGGTTGAAGTGAAATGCTCATATAAAGCTGTCATGTGTGGTAATCGTGTTCTGAAACTTACTTTTGAAAATCCTGTCCCCAATTTCCAGTTTTCAAACCTGCACGTGACATACCCACCAAAGACAGAACAGGATTGTAATTACAATCGGAAATACAATAACTACATAAATATTAAAAACAAGGAAAATAAGGTAGTCGTAGATTATTGATTATGGCTGTTTTGAGCTGACAATTCTCTAAATCCAATTTGGCTAACTTCGGAAACAGTATACCAAAGATGCAAACCACAGTCTAAGCCCTAAGCCAACCTTCCAACTGGGAAAAATTTGTGCCGATATGTTTTTCTTCTTTCAAATGCAATAAAACATGTTGAAATAAATGTAATTCACTGAAATAAGTAATGATACAATACTTCGAAACTATGTTTACATATAAGCACATGCGGGTTTTATCATCTACGTTTCCATACATAAAGGAATATTTCCAACAAAAGGAAGGACAATGAACGTAGTTCTCGTATCAACAGTAGGATGAAAAAAGACAAAGGACAAAAAAAGCATTTGCAACGCATATGAATGCCATTATCTTGGAAATTCATGTATATTTCTTTAGGAGCTCAGCAAGTGTGTTTATGTTAGCTTAGTTGTAAAGTGCAGGACTACTTTGCCAATCGTAAGGTTGAGAGTTCGATTCCCTTTTGAAACAACTTTTTAGTATGTAATGATATATTCCTCAATGCACGAATAACTATATAAAATAATTACATTAAAATAGATCAGTTATATGTGTATTCATACAGTCATTTCACAGCATAAGTAGTTACTGTATTATGTTTCTGGGGTGTAGTGGGTGTTGACAGAACGTCGGTATATTTATATGTGAATGTTAAATACAAATTAAGTAAAACATGTAATGGAAATACATAAGTCTGTGTGGTGTATCTGTCTGCAGTTATTTGTCATACGGAAGTAGCTTCTCAATATTCTCATTACAGCATGATATTTATGTTCTTAAAGATAGTACACAATTTATTATAACACCGTTCTGCAAATTTGAACCTTTTTCTCTCCTGGAAAATTTTTGGGTGATTTCTATAGATTTCAAGCTCCTAATGCAGAATCCGAAAAAAGGTTTTGCTTCACCACCCACCAATTTCAAGAGAGAATCGTATACTTTTTGCCAATCATCCATGAGATTTAAATACGTTCAATAGATGTCTCTGTACCAAAACTAGAAAAAAGTAAAGGGAAGAGTGCGGATAAGTTTAGCCCCAATTTCATCTAACCATGAACTTTCCCGAACGTGATTGCAATCGATAGTTTCCGATGCGTAGAACACGTCTGTGAAAGAACCAGAGTGGTCAGATGCGCCGTTCCTGAAATATCGCGTTCCAAATGTATGTAATGCCACGAGATAGCGCCAGCATTGAGGTTAGTAAAACTTAAGAGTTCTTCCGTTTTCGCGTTTTGCATGCAATACAATCAACCGGCATAGTTCCCCTCAAATAAGTGCAATAAAGCAGTGAAAACGAGTGCAGTGTAATCGTTATCTTTTGCAGCAACTATAAGCATCATACACGAATACAATAAGTTGAGATAAGAAAAGATAGAAACAACGAGCTTGATCAACGAGTTTAATACGATAAGGAGATGTCTGTGACCACTATAACGTGTTAGCTTCCCACTTTATACAAATACCCTCGGGGCTTGAAGAGGCGATTTCGCAGCGACTCGATACTGGCGTCATCTCGTGGCATCCCACATCTTTGGAACGCGATATCGCAGGAACGGTGCATCTGACCACTTTAGTTCTTTCACGGGCGTGTTCTACGCATCGGAAGCTATCGCTTGCACTTAAGTTCGGGCAAATTCATGGGGAGATGAAATTGTGGCTCAAGGCTAATGCTTTGTTGGTCGCACTCTTTAGAACTCCGGTTCTTTGTGAAGTTAAGAAATAGAATACATTTAAAGATGAAATTTAGAAATAGTTCTACATCATTTGGTAATTCCCAATATCATCATATGGATCAATTCGAACGCAGTATATTCAATAAGGATGTCCAAAAGCTTAGAAAGTAATACTTAGTTCTTATCTTGTTGTCTCCTATCTCTTCTATTGCTGGGGAGGTAACCACGCAGGATAAAGCAACAGTAGTCAGCTAACATATCCTGAATACATTTACCGCTTTATCGCTTCTGCATTTGGCCTATATCTTCGTAGAATCTATCACCATATTCGCCAGATACAGCTCTCATGTTTTCTGGAAACAAATCCAAATGGAAGTTCAGTAAATGAAGCTTTAACATGCTGGATCCTCAAAATCCTGTAAGAGGAAATAAATTTTTTTCCACTGTTTCTACGCAGTTTTCCGATTTCTTGTTTCTCAGAAAATTCTTGCATACATTTTCAAACGTATTCCATGCTCTTCACTACACATCATTTAATATCTGCTTAAAATTAGGATTTTTAAACAGTGCCTTATTTGAGGACCAACGAAGATCCTTTCTTTATTTTTGCGTCAGTTTTGCTTGGAAATTTTTCTTTCAGGTAAGTGAATTCCTGTTCTTCCTTCGATTGCCTTAACAGTTTCATCAGGCCAAGCTTGATATATAAAGGAGGTAGTATTACTTTAGATTTCTCAACTAAGGCTGGCTGTGCTACATTCTTCTGTCCAGGAGTGTTTTCTTCACAAACTGGACACACTTTTACAACGTAATATTTGTCTTTTGCTCGACTATCCCATTCACAAATGGAACTACAAAATTTTGTGTAACCTGTTTGCAATCCTGTCAATAACGCCACAACTTTTAGGTCTACATATGCTCCACTGATATTCATCATCACATATTTTGTGCATCATCCTCTTATGGATGTCATACGTCTCTTTCATGTGAAATCCATAGACAATTTGTACTGGCCACAGCATGTTCTCGTTGTGAAGGAAAACTGCGTTTTAAATTAACTTCAGATGCTTCAACAAAGTCTCTACTGAGAAGGTTTATTTGGTAGCTTCAGTTCGTTAACTCCTCGAACACTGTTAGTGTAAATTAAATCACTACCACTTTGCAATAACGGATTCCCTCTTCCTGTACAGTGACACTTTTACCCCTCTTACCAGAAGGTTCTGTTGTTGAAATCTTGAGCCGAGAAATTGCGACTTCGTTTTAGGTAGATCCAAGTCGCGTACTAAGTTATTAAACTCAGCTTGTGTTATCATGTGTGATGTGGCAGTCATCATAGTCATGTTCGTTACCATCATTTTCTTCCACCTCTGAGTCCATGGTGTACTGCTTTGAAGGCACTGGCACGGGCTTTGAGTCGTCGTGAGGGACAAGTCTCAACGCCGAAGGCATGTTTAGGTACTTCAGTTTCTTCTTTGATTTACCAGAAAAAAAAATTTACATTCACTAAGTAAAAATAACAGTCATCCAGATGATTACTGGGTTCCTTCCATACCATTGGGACAGCAAAAGTCATTGTTTTATGCGTACCCTTTAACCAGCCTAATAAAGTCCTTGAACAGGAACTAGAGCTAATTTTAGGTGACCAACTTTGTCCTGATCACCCACTTGACAGGCGAAGTACAGCTCATATGATTCCTTCACGAGTGGCGACAACGGCTTCCTTTGAGCTTTAAGTGTCAATTCGCCACAGATATAACAAAAACTGTTTGGTTTGTTATGGCACGTACTGAAATTAACAAACTTAACAGTCATTCAATTCATTGCTCTTGTTCGTTCCCAATAAAAATATATATTTTTAGTATGTATGTATGTATAATTCTATATTATATATCCCAATATATAATATAGACACCTTACACATAAATGTGTATGTGACTGAAATCACCAAGAAGTACAGAAATTACTCTTATTTATCTTTTATTTTCAGTAGTTTTACAAAACTGTAATGCTCAAGTTACTATTACGTAAGGTATTATTTTAAACACAATGCAAATCTTCATTCACTAAGATGTAAGACAATAAAACAAAATTATTTCCCCATTTACATGAAAGGCCATCTATTGAATATATTCGAATCCCCATACAGACTAGTCGAAAGAAAAATTTCCTAAAAGCGTTCTTCAAAATTGGTGGGTGGTGGAACAATTTGGCTGTCATATTTGAATTCAGCATCCTCGAAAATATAGGAAACTAGCATTTTTATCACAGGGAGGATTCCTGTACAGAACAATGTAATCGCTAAATATGAGAAATTTGCATCTGCGTTTATTTAATTCACTGCTAAAGTTGTGTATTATTATATATGCACTTTATTTGTCTAATGTATGATCACAGATACGCAGCATACTAAAATACAGTATTTATTGCATAATTTAAGTAAAGTGGTTTGTTCTACTCTATTGAAATTATTAGCACTTTCCCTCACATTTTCCGCGAGAAACTGAAACATACGTATAATATAACCAGCGGTGATCGAACAGATAGCATCAAAAATCATTAATTCAATTTTCGAATTTCAGAATGTCTAAATTTCGGAATTGTAGAAAGTGAAAATTCCATAATCAAAAACAAAATATGACATAAAAACTTGACAGGGTTGTAGAAAAGAAACCACCTAAATCCAACTTTCACTAATTGCGTAATAGAAGTGAATTCAAATATTTCCTTTTCCATTTGTTGTTAAGTGTGTTTAAACATCTGCAATATCGAGACTCTAGGGCAGCGTTTCCCAACCTTTTTCAACTTGCGGCACACTACGGGTGTAACTTAAATTCTCGCGGCGCACTCATAGATATTATTTGCAAAAATAAAATACCATGGTAATTGTTTTCTGTGATTACTGATCTCACAGAGATGAAAGCTCGATCACTGGTTTTCCCCCATGCTAATTTATTTTGCTTATTTTGTATTCTAATTTTAAAATAGAAAACAATTGCAATGAAATATAGGACTCAGATTTTTAAAAATACGCTTTCTTTTTCGAAAACTGTATCCAACCTTTCACTGAGAACGAAGATCACTAAATAACGAACGAACAAACAAATGTCTTGTACTTTTAACTTTGCTGTTTTAACCAAAACCGATGCATATTATTGCAATCACACAGCTTGCGATGCATCAAAGAAAAATACAGCTGTTGAACAAAGTGTTGTTCTGTCATTTACATGCGAATGAGTGTTCTACGAACGTTCACTTAACGCGTACCGTACAAGTGCTTCCATTTCTTGGTGTTAGTATGACTCTCAATTGAAGCGAACATAGCAGCTAACCGTGGAAATGTATACGAGCCGAAATACTGTCTGCTACACAGTAATAGATGTAGAATAATGTATTACAGTGATTTTTTTCCATCGTAGAAATTCATAGTAATGTGAAATACAAAAATATACATTTTTTCCAATGTCTTGCAATTTGGTTGCTATAGAATTCATAATTTTATTTCGGTTTCCTCGCGGCATACCAGTGTGCCGCGGCACACCGGTTGGGAAACGCTGCTCTAGGATTTGGTATATCCCAAGTTTAATACATTTTCGAGAGATAAGAGTATCATTATCATCGAACATAGGAAATTCTAAGTTATATTTCTTCATAATGGATTTGTGTGTTCATGTTAGCTAACTAGTAGAGAGCGGGATTCCCAATCGTTAGGTCAATTCCCAATCAACTTGTATTTCTCCATTATAAACTGCCACGAAAACCGAGTTCTTTATAAATTCGATGTTGACTCTTCGCTCAAAATTAGAACAATCTAATAAGTGTTTCTTTCATTCAACCTGGGTTTTGGAATCGCGCTGTTTTAAATTTTTCTGTACTGATCTTTGTGTTTATGTGAAAAAACGGGTTTGGTTCACCTGGATGGGCTACATTTTATCATATATTTCAATCTTCAATAAGAGAGCAAAAAGTCTTCCCTGTGCACATCCAACCGAGAAATGTTTTTGGAAGAAATCAGATAAGAAATTTTGCAGGTGTCCACGGCGTTTTTCTTCCAAGATCACTATAAATATTCTCCAAGGAAGTGATTCTTTGTCACGCATTAAAAATAACAGGAAATCACTAACTAGTTCATTTTGAAAATACTGATTCCATTTCACTGCTGAGATTATTGTGTTGAAGAAATTTCTGTAATCGAAAATGACGAACAAATAGGTGAACAGAAAAAATTACGGATCGTAGAAGTCTAAAATATACATCTGTCACCGGATGTCGTACGAGTTGTTACACAAGATGATTAAGATGGAGGGGAGCACATTGCTCGAACTGAAAGTTCGCGGAGGTGTATAGAACTCCAGGTGGAAAATCTTCGGGTAAGAGGCCTACAACATTATGGGAAATTATGTAACACAGAATGTTGGGAAAATAAGAGATTCGTAAGATATAAATATAGACAAAGCAACGTTAGTTATAATGTCTGCAATAAAATATCTCAACAAATATCAAGAAATAGCTTCCTATCCCTTCCCTAACTGAATTATTTAAATGAAAATTTAAAATTTTTATGTACACACACCAGCAAAAGTGAGTATATTTCCCTACCAGTTATTTTTATCTTTATTTTCAGGACGACAGTTTAATTTTTTCTTTCCGTTTAAACGTAAAAATAACATAAATCTCAGACAACTTTACTACAATTAGTAAATTCACTGAACCTTACACTTGAACGTCAACGGGTACAAAGAACATGTCAAGTGTGTGTATCAATTTTGGCTAGTATTGTTCTGTTCTTATAGTGACAAATATCTTATAGTTAAAATGGTTTATATTGTACAAACTAGCAGTTGTTTGCCCTCTGTCATAAAACGCCGGCAAGATGATATCCAATATTTTTGTAATTAAAACGAATTAATAAACTAAAATTGCTTAATTTTCTGGGGAATTCTTTACAACCTCTATGCGATGCAATAGAAATCATAGAAAAAGATCCATCAACATTGGGAGTTTGAGTGTCCAGTTTGAATAGAGGAAAAATCAGAAGGTTGGTTGTTGATGTCTGTTTGGCCTATTCCCGGGTATTTTTCTTCTCCTTTCATGCATACATTTGACCCCCTCCAATCTCTTCCTTAGCAGAAAATCGAAAGCACGGCTTCGTACGCACTTAGATCTGGTGAAGGTCTATCTGTGGTTCTTGATGATCTCTTTCTACGCGGAAATCTGTCCAAATACACACACACACATACACACACATTAATTTATACACACAAGTATAGGTTTATACAATACAACAGCAATTTACTCATAAAATTAAACAATTACTGACTTGATGCGCTTACGTTTCGTTACTTTGTTATTGGCATTTGAATTTGTTATTCATAGTTGCCGACATGTCTGAAATATTGCATAGAATATTTAAAATATAAATGTGGAAAACGTTCCTCAGAGTCAACACCAACAAAACACATGCCATGTTTAATAAAAATTCGGTAAGTTCTAGAAACTGGACATGGTTGTCTAAGATATGGCTAAGTGATTTATATCTATATAATTTGTCCATCCTCTTACCCGTCTGATCTCAACTCTAATCAATGTGAATGATCGGGAAGCCTGAAAAGAAATATACGGTTTGTAGCTGCAAAATAGATTTTTCTCTAGTCATTGGAAATTGTTTAGTTGTAACATTATGTGTATACGGAAACACACAAGTTGGGGTTAAATTTATCCTGTTATTCTTGACCGACTCCCATTTCAATCAATAGTTTTTTTTCCTAAACCTCAAACAAAAATTCAAGTTAGTTTTTTTTATTAAAATCGTTAAGTGTACGGAATACGTTGTTGTAGAAAAAGCTAATAGACAGCCACGTAAGTTCATGTTTAATTGGCTGGTAGAAATTCAATCATGCTTGTCCAAATATGTTCTAAAGAAAAATGTTAAAGGAGTAATACTGCGGAATAAATCATGTTTTATACTGCCCGACAGTACGTGACTTTAGTGCATATAGTCAGTACAAGGTTACATTCACAATGAAACAGATTTTCGGCGTTAAAAAAGCGAAATTATTTTGATGTGATCTAAAGACACACGAAAATTATACTATGCTTAAAAAATCACCACCAAAAATCGGTCTCCTTTATATATAACATACAGGAAGTGATATACAGGGATGAATAACGACCTGAGTATTATTTTTTGTAATTCATCAAGGACAACTATCCTGAACCCGACCCACAAAACTTACAGTTGAAGCACACTTATTTCCGCAGAATGAGGATAAAAAATTTTAAGCATTAATTTAAAAAAAAAAAAAAAAAAACTTTTTAAAAATGTAATATTAAAAGTAAAAGTAAACAGAAAATTAAACCTTAGACATATTCACCTGTATAAGCATATTATTTAAAAGTACCCTACACGTATGTACAGTTCCAAAGTTTGGGTAAATGGTTCGATAGCAAAAAAGTATTATCGTCTCTGTATAGAATATGGAGTCATTCTTCAAAATAAATTTAATAATGATCTCCAGCAGACCACCCATCTTTTAAGTGCCAGAGAGGGCCAAAGAGCTACTAGAATTACAGCCAATTACATGTGTGTTACAGACGACTCTTGGTGCTGTTGTTCACGTTGAAAAATGAAACTTAATAAATCTTCGTGAGAAATTCCCTGAGACACTAAATAAAATATTCCTTGCTAAGTGTGCGTGGGTACACTGAAAAAAAATGTGGCGTACGTAAAATCGTGTTACAATTTTAAATTCTGTAGTTTTTGGACTTGATGTACAGCAAACGTATAACTGAAAACGCATGTTTTATAATACTTTCTGTATAAAACGTCCACGTAGCTTCAATATAGGTGGTCAGGATCTCACATACAAATGGACGTATTTAACATATAGCTGACGAAGGTAACATACATATATGTATGTAACATAAGGAAGACTGTTAGATATCAGACATCCTGCAACGACATGATCTAACATCTAAGGGCAATACGTATGTAGCATACGGATAACATATGCTCCGTACTGATTTCTGTAGTAAGCAAGATGATTTCGTATATTTGTACAATATACCGCTACCCGGAGAACGGTTTTTTCTCAGTATAAAACGGGCATACCTGTTACGTCTACATCTAAGATGAAATGGAGATCATAATGTAAATTAGTAGTTAAGTCAGTAGACGAAACTGGAATAGGCCACTCGGGAAGTCACCATTAGAAGTAGGGATGGCATCGAAATGAGACGAGACTTTGTACAATCTCTGTCTCATCTCGTTGATAAATAGTGGTCTCGGTCTCAATCTCGTCTCGAGTAAAAAACCGTCTCGGTCTCGTCTGGGTCAACATATGCTTGTCTCAATCTCGGTCTCGTCTCGAAAGTCTCGAAATAAATAGTGAGAACTTAAAATTGTCAAAATATTATTATCGTACAGTTTGTCGTTTCCGCTTCTTATTTTGTGCCTTTATTCTTGACTTAGAATTATGGTATGGTGTACCCCTTCGTACCGTCAAATGGGGTGAATAGAAACATGGGGGTGAATAGAAACAAAACTCCCAGATTAGTTTTGGATTTATCTGGACGATAAATTAATCAAGAAAACTGAAATTTCTTAACATAGTCTTATACGGCTAAAGTGTCCAGGGCAGAGACAAAATGTTTTACTGAGTTGGGAACACTGAGGTAGACGGCAGTAGCATTAATGTGCTACTGAAATCTTACACGGTATTTTAGCGCTCCTTAAACTTTCTTGGTAAGTATGACATTTTCATATTTGTTGCATTTGAACATATGCCTATTTTGTAGTTTGTTGTTTCATTTGCTGACGTTCATAGTAAAAGTTTTCCTTTTGTAAATTATTTTTAATCAAAATTTAACTTTACTGGGTTATTGTTATGATTTTTAATTAGTGGGGTGAATAGAAACACTTCTTGGGAAATTCTTGAAATTCCTCAAGGAGTGGAAAATTCTTGTGGAGCAGAAGAAAGGACCTGATAGGAATGTATCAACCATCTCTAAGAACAAATTTCCAAGTCTTCTGAAAAAAAAAAAAAAGTGTGAAACTGAAGGAGGAAAATATCAGGGCTGGATTTGAAAAGTGTGGAATTTTTCCCCTTTGTCGAGACCAAATACTGAGGATGTTGCCAAGAAAAGACAATGAACGAGAAGAAACAGAACAGCAAAAGTCATCTCAGACTGTAAACCGTTCCCTTATGGATCTTCTCAGGAGCATGAGAGAAGATGAAAAAATTAAATAAGGGAAGAAGAGAGTACGAATAGATGTTTCTGGTAAGAGTTTTGGTTTGTTTTCTGAAAATGATACATTTTCATCAAATCACAACGAAACTCAACTTACCTTTGTATTGTCGGAAGAGGAGAAAGACAACACTCCAGAAGACAACATTCCAGACGATCACGAACTAGATGATGGTTTTCTAAAGCTGGTGATTTTGCTGTGGTAAAATGAGAAGCTAAAACTCGATGAGACTATTCAGCACCCAAGTGCGAAAATGGGAACACGATGCATATGTGGGAGTGTTTTATAAGAGAGCACATAAACAATGAAATTTTCAGAACGAAACTGTTGGGTTTTATTAGGAGATCGTCAGCACGCTTTAAGTATATGATAACTTTCGGGCCCCTTCGTGGCTAAGCGGTTAGCGTACGCGCCTTTGGCGTGGGAGACCCGGGTTCGATTCCCGGCGGGAGCTCATGTAGTTCTGATTCTACGTTAAAACGTTAGGTCCACGTCTCATATAGCCTTGCTGCTGAACGGGACGTAAACCTCAAAATCAACTCAACTCATGATAAGTTTCCCTGATGATTTCAGTGGTTTAAATCTTATTCAAATATCATCAAAACTATATGGTCGTTTATATCTATATTGTGCATTGTATTGTTTTATAAGTTTGTAACTTATGTAATACTGGTCTTATTGAACTAATATCTTGCAGGTATCAAATAAATAGTTCGTTTCAACAAATACGCTGTTTCTTTTTTACCTTTCCAATAGTATAAAAGAAACAACAATGAAAATAAAGTAATTGTTTCTATTCACCCCATAGGTAGGGGTGAATAGAAACATTAAGAAAAATCAAGGTGAAGAAAAGTGGAGTTGATAAATTAATATGACGTTTACTGAAATTCATTAGCATATTAAGACCTTTCTTTTGGAATAATCTGATACGCGAAATCTTTAACATTACCAGACTTATATTCTCATATAGCCAAAAATGTGTTTCTATTCACCCCATTTGACGGTAGCTAATTTGATAACGCTAATGCTTTCCATGCGTGTGTTCAAGGTTCAATCATCACTGGGTATATCATACTTCGGATAAAACTGTAATAGTAACCCATATTTCACTTTCACCAATAGATTTTGTCTCATATAGTCTGTAGTGCCTATACAATTAAACTCTATTAAATAAACTCAGTTTATTTCTTTCCTTTCAATCAGAATTTTTCAATACTTCCTAACGGATAACGTAACACATAGCACCACGAATGTATTTAATCGTATCGAAATTGAAATTTTCCTATTTCTTATTTATTACCAAATATATTCTGCTTTGACTGTCACTGTAAAAACAGAATATAAGTTTCATTATCTTAACAAATAGGATAAATTATTACTACAATATATATTTTGCTTCAAATTGATCAAATGCTTCATTAACGTTTCACATCTCCGTGTTTCATTGACACTTTGTAACACAAACTTCCTGAATCTTGTGGTGGAAGCAACGATACTCATCTTTGCTTTGCTTGATTTCGGGTTGGATCATCAAACAAGTTAGATTCAAAGTCCGATGTTTCGCATTTCAGTTTCACAGATCGCGTCACACTTTAAGTATATTCTCTTTCTTATACAAGTTCACAAGGTCGTAATGCATTACATAAGCATATATGCAATGTCGTAACTAGGAAGGAGCAACTGGGCCAGTGCCTCGGGGCCCTCACCCATAAGGGAATCGAGAAAATCAGTCAGGCTTACAAAATTTCTACTCTAAGAACTGACTAAAGGATAATACCTAAGAAATTGAAGAATTTAACTATAATTTGAATAAATTGTCATGGATACTGCAGACCTATCTGTACGCCAGGAAAAATGTCGCCACTCGGTGGCAACAAAATCAGCTTTGGGGGTCCACACGGGGCCGTCGCGTGGGCGGGGCGACCGGGCCGAGACCAAGGGGGGCACCGGGACGACAAATAAAACAATCAAGTAATTCAGATTCTTCTTTCATCTTAGTAAATGATTTTTTAAAAATTAATATTAATTCAGATATTTTATTAATGATCACGCTACGGCTTAGTAAAATTACCGGTAATATAAAGCATCGTCTAGGATTATTCAACTGGAACTCTCTTCAGCCCTCTGTGAGAAGAGTTTTTATCTTGGAAAACTGACCGAGATCTGCTGCTACTTGCTTTTTATCCGTAAGACAGTTTGCTACAAACTGAAGATACCAGTAGAACTCAATAACATTTCTTTATTCGTATTCCAACCCCTCCCCCCTCCCCCCAAAAAAAATCATATTTACGCTCAACAATGGCCTAGGAAAGACTTAATTCCTTGGCCATACTAGCTAGTGAAAATGATGAAACCAGAAAGTTAGATTTCAAGGAGATATTGTCTACATTTTCTCAGGGAAAAGTCAGGAGAATGCAATTTAGTGTTTGAATACAGTATGTCATTATGCAGTTAATTTTGCTCAATTTTATTTTAATTTATTAGTATTTTTATGTTATCATTATATGATCTTTACACCACATGTTTTTGAACAACGTATCGTTAACATTGTCTTGCAGAACAAACATTAACAAACCACACATTTTGATTAGGAACATAAATTATAAATGCAGGATTGAATTGAAGCAAATACTCATAAATAATTAAAAACGTCACCTGAAAAAGTTACTTTAGTTATCCAACGCTATGATAAGTTTACTGAAAAAATTGTATTAATGGCAAGGAAAGAAAAGATTATTTTGTTGGATTTTAGCGAAAGTCAGAAAACTACAAAGTTGTTGTGATCACTTACACATTGAACTTTAATATTTGTATCGTTATTTGTATATTGTATGCTATTATTAAATCTAGGAGTACATAATAAACTCTGGTTGTTTTTCATAACACACTGCGGGGAGGACGAATGGGAATTCTCGCCCCGGGCGCTTACAACCCACGCGACGGCCCTGGGTCCACAGAGTTATTGTAACTCAACTAAGTTGGACAAAGCACAAATTTGTTTTCTTTCTGAAATATCTTGTTTTACTCTTCATACTACTCTTTGCAGTAGTTTATATGTAGTATAAAAAAGTTTTAAAAATATATATATATATATTTTTCTCCGATTAACCATACAGTTTCAATGATATCATGCAAAGACGTAAGCAGAAATTTATTTTAGGGGAGGGAGTCCGAAATCGTTCAGGGTAGTCCAAATTCAATATGAGGGCAAATTGTAATAAAATTTGTAAAATCTCCCCTAAAATTAGGTAAAATTTACAAAAAAGTAAGGATTTCAAGGGAGGGGGAGTTTGGATCCCCAGGACACACCTTTTGCGCGTCCCTGATGTCACGTATCTTTTCATGTAGCTCGTTGAAATTTTAATAAATTACAAAAGCAAAGGAAAGCAACAATCATTATAAAAATTTAACACAAATACGTCATTTTAAGCAATATAACAATCACTACCCATGTGTTTGGTATCTCTGAAACGGTTTGAAATAACAATTGTTGTAAATAACATTATGATCACTTAAGTCTTCTGCAAGCATCTACGTGATGAGACATGATATGTCAGCACGTTTTCGAAGTAAAGTCTTTAGAAAAAGTTCAATTTTCCATTTCTTGTAACTTTGCTCCTTCATTCATTCGAAATACCATGAGTCCATGGCATTTGAGTTATTAGAGATCTCCAAAATATTGATGTTAGTGATACTGTATTGTCCTTTGTTACACTGAATAATGTATGTGGTATTGTGGTTTTAATTAATATCTAAATTAGAAATATGTAATACCTTACGTAGTGTAATTTGAGAAAATACCTCTTTATGTTGCGTTGGCAGCACTGCTTGTTTATCTAGTGGTATTTCAGAGTATCTAGAAGAATATCCTCTTCAATATTTCACACAATATGGTACAAAATTTCAGCGTTTTTAATACATATATACAGACGCTGATCCAAGGGGAGAGCTATACATTGGATACAGATATACATTGCCGCTCAGGTATACGTTGGATAAAATGGGCTTCAATCATACTTTCTTTACACTGGATAAAGCGGCAAACTATGGTTTAGCACCTTCCTTGATCATATCCTGGATCCGCGGCTGTATATATATATATATATATATATATATATACAGGATGGGCCATAAGTCCCATACCACCCCTTGTAAAATCCGTGTTCGTGGAAAACAGTGAACAACCACCATGTAATAACATAGTAGGCCGAGGGAGAAGTCGGATTGTGATGGTGACCAAGATGGCGGCCATCTTGAATTCACGTCAAGATTTTTAAATGAGAACATAGTCATGCGGCACATCATTTTAGGCTAAAAGTTAAAGACAAACACAATGATGAAATCGGTTAGTTGATATCTTAATTTGTTCAAAAGTTACAGGCATTTCAAACTGCTAATGTTACCATACTGTTTCTGTTGTTGCAGGTGTATAATTATGCCGCTAACGACAGCAGAGGGGAAGGAGTTGATCAGGGCATGGGGAGGAAGGAGTGCAAGGGCTGTAGCAGCTGAATTCAATGCCAGGTACCCAGATCGACATCCTATGTCCCATGTTAGTGTCGCCCACTCACCACACCGCAGTACCCGTCGTCCGTCCATGGAAAGTGGTGTCAGCCGTACATCCATCAGACGTATCTTACAGAAAAGCAAGTGGCATCCGTACAAATTGCAACTTCAACATCATCTATCTGGAGATGACTCTGATCGTCGTGTGGAATTTTGCGACTGGGCCCTTGCACAGTTGCAAACGGATCCCACATTCCGCACACAAATTTTATTTTCCGATGAGGCCAATTTTTATGTCACTGCGGAAGTGAATAAGCAAAACTGTCGCTATTGGTCCCCGACAAATCCTCAGTGGGTTGACCCTTGCAAAGTGGTAGGTACAGGCAAATTAATGATGTAGTGTGGTCTATGGGGCACCAAATTAATTGATCCATTCATCATTCCTGGTACCCTCACTGCTGAACGGTATTTGAATATCTTACGGGATTTCATCCTCCCTTCCATATTGTCCGAGGACGGCACATTTCCATTCTTTTTCCAGCAGAATGGTACCCCACCGCATTACGGATTGCCGGTACGTACCTATCTGGATGAACAATTTCCTGGACGTTGGATTGGGCGCCGTGGTCCCATTGAATGGCCAGCACGATCACCAGATCTGACGCCCTTGGATTTTTATCTGTGGGATCATCTGAAGGCAAAGGTATACACCGAAAATATCTGGGATCTTGAACACCTGGAAGAACGCATATTTGAAGCCTGTGCCGATATTTCACCAGAAACTCTTTTGAGGGTCATGGACAATTGGGTTGAACGACTTACCTTGTGCGTAACTCGGAATGGGGGCCACATAGATCTCGTGCTCCGCCATGCGTGACAGGTAAAATTAGCAATTTGAAAATGTCTGTAACTTTTGAACAAATTAAGATATCAACAAACCGATTTCACCATTGTGTTTGTCTTTAAATTCTAGCCTAAAATGATGTGCCGCATGACCATGTTCCTATTTAAAAATCTAGACGTGAATTCAAGATGGCGGCTTTCAAGATGGCCGCCATCTTGGTCACCATCACAATCCGACTTCCCCTCAGCCTACTATATTACTACATGGTTGTTGTTCACTATTTTCCACGAACACGGATTTTACAAGGAATGGTAAGGGACTTATGGTCCACCCTATATATATATATATATATAGATAGGGTCATTCCACCTCAGATCGACCAATTTTCAAAGGTCTTCCCGGTGACCATCATGGATTTTCATGAAAACTTGTACACATAAGCTGGGTAGTATTAAGAGATAAAATACCAAATTTAATAACATTCCGGTAAATAAAACCAAAGTTATAACAAGATACGCACCACAGTGCGTAGGCCCAATATTTGTCGAAATAAGCAATGTTGCCCGCGGCACGTTTTCAGGGTCTCACAACTTTTTCATTATAAATGACATCAAAGTGAAATTTACAGGATGTACAGAACTAAACACATAGTTTGTACTAACAGCAGCAGAATGAATTTCCAGCACCAATTCTGGCTGATATATTCATTTCAAATCAAAAGAAAAAAACGAAATAGTAAAATGTTACAAAGTTCAGCAGTTTTTTATGGGAAGAAGAAAGTAGGTGGGGCGAACCTCTACCAGTCCTTGGATACACCATCTTGCCGACTTTCAAGCAGGGCAATAACAAAACAGTTGGTCATTTACTTTTGTTGTAATTTAACAATGAAAATGCGAAAAAAAGCAAAAACGACGAAAAATTACACAAGTTGGCAACGCTGTAGCACAATTCTGATAGCTCGTACGAACTTCTATACTTGCATACATGATGACCATAACATAGTGTAAATGTCACATAAATTACATCTTGTTACTGCAAGGTATGTGGGAGTTATGAATCTGTAAATCTAACTAATTGATTTAAATCTCGAACAGTAACGTTTGCACCAAGCCGCCGTGGCGCATTTGGGAGCGCGTTGGATTGACGTTCGGGAGGACGCCGCGGGTTCATGTCTCGCGGCCAACTATCCTGACTGATGTTTTCCAGGATTTCCCTCAGTCCTATCAGGCAAATGCCGGGATAGTACCTTAGCATACAGGTCCTGGCCGATGCCTTAAGAAATTCCTTCCCTTTTTTATTGTTCTATACCGGTTTCTAGTGTAAAATGGTGTCTGAATTGTACCTGGTGTCTGTTAGCAAATA
This sequence comes from Thermobia domestica, assembly GCF_964235325.1. Taxonomy (NCBI): domain Eukaryota; kingdom Metazoa; phylum Arthropoda; class Insecta; order Zygentoma; family Lepismatidae; genus Thermobia; species Thermobia domestica. The sequence goes on along the minus strand of NC_137465.1, from coordinate 74,300,955 downwards.
AATAATAAATAAAATAATGAAGTCAACAATTGACAAAATGTATAATCAAAACTGAACTGAACCGAAATGAAATCTTTAAATTTTATGTCCTAAAGTTATGCCGGCAAGACTAAAGGGCACGGTGATGATAAATAAATGAAGGAAATGGTGAAATGAAGAAAGTGGGAGGAGACGAGAAAACCCACGCACTCGCTGTTAATCCATCACAAAGTTCACTTAGTGCGAGTTGGAATCGAACCAAGGATCCCGTGCACCAGAGGTGAACGCTCTACCCACTGATCCACCGCGGCCCCATAAACAAAACTGTGAATACTTGTAATGTAAATCATGACGAAACGAACTGCTGTTGTTTATTGCAGAATCGTACACCTGGAAATGCTTGCAATGGAAAATTTAGAACGGCAGACATGTGACTGTGGAGTGATGACATCCATGCGTTCTAAGAAAGGACTTGGTTGATGTGGTGCAATCAGTATGATCATACTGTTGATGCTTCCTTTCTTTCTGCTTAGTAATTAAGAGTGTTTGTGACCGGTAAGATGGCTGTGGCATTGAGTGATTACAATGAATCTGCACTAGAGACATGTAGTGTTGGTGTGTTTGTTCAAGATGAATGCCACAGAACAGTATATACTTCTAAATGTGGCTTGATACATGTCCTGATGTCCTGACTTACCTTTGCCTGATAGAAACTTCCTGTTGTGCAGAAGTGGTATGCAGACAGTTGGGTCAAGTTCAGTAATGACTGAGTGTATGACTGTGTGCTACCACCACAAAAAGATGTATGTGGATTACTTTCCTTTTCTTCAAAGGAATTGTGTTGATCCCTTCAAAGTGCACAAGAAGGTCATCAAACGTAGCCTTCGTGAAGCTAACATGTCGACAGTTCTAAAGGTGAAGGAGGTGTCAGGGGTGGACATGAAGCCTGGCCAGAAACTGTGTTCCAAGTGCTTTGTTAGACTAAAGGAAGAAAATAGTGTGGACAACAGTGATGAGGACTATGAACCCTCTACGGTGCCATTTGTATCTCCTGAGTTACAGACATCAGTGAGTGCTTTAGGTATTTCACCGATAAAACCCCAAAGTGTTAGCGTAAGAGACAGAGGTAGTTATGCAAGAAAGAAACTACGGCAGATTGACTCAGTGGCAAAACGTAAATTAAGTGAGGATTTCGCGATTGATGAGCATGAATTAACAATAACGAAAGAGCAGTCCAAATGTGACAAATGTTCAGATCTTGATAAAATATTGGAGGACATGAAGAAGAAATGCGCAATGTCAACACGTAAGGAAAAAATGACAGTACTTACTCTAGTTCCAGACAGTTGGTCAATAGAAAAAACTGCTCATGAATTTCAGGTGTCACATTATCACGTCAAACAGGCTAGAAAGTTGAAGATGAGCGATGGACCGCTAGCACATCCTACAAAACTAATAGGAAAGGCTGTAAGTCAAGAAACTGAACGGGTGGTCCAGGAATTTTATGAAGACGATGAGAATAGTAGGATGTGTCCAGGCAAAAAAGATTATATATCAGTGAAGGTTAATGGAGACAAAATTCAGATACAAAAACGGTTGTTGTTGTGTAATGTCTCCGAATTGTACGTGTTATTCAAGCAAAAGTATCCCAATGTTAACGTGGGTGTGTCCAAGTTTTATAGTCTTCGTCCAAAATGGGTAATTTTGGCTGGTGCGAGAGGTACACATAATGTGTGTGTGTGCCAGACACACCAAAATGTGAAGCTAATGCTGTCTGCTGTAAAGTTAAATTTGGACCATCAAGAGGCAATGAAGGTAATAACCTGCGATTCGAATTCGTATACATGCATGATTCACAGATGTGAAAAGTGTCCAGGGAAAGGGAAACTCGAGAAATATGTAAAAAAATATCATGTTCAATGAACTGTGTATGGATGAGGAAGACATGGTCACATTCAAACAGTGGACACATACTGATCATACAACTCTCGAAACCAAACAAGAGACAGTTGCAGATTTCGTACATTCACTTTGTGAAAAAGTAGATAAGCTAACTGTTCACAGTTTTACAGCGGCAGCCCAGTCATCGTACCTTAGACAATCCAAAGATAATTTAGCAACTAATGAAATAATAATAATACTTGATTTTTCAGAAAATTATTCCTTCATCATCCAGGATGAAGTTCAGGGGTTTCACTGGAACAACAGTCAAGCTACAATTCACCCTTTTGCTATATACTACAAAGATGAACAGGGCAAACTGGCAGTGCTAAGTCTTGCTATTATTAGTGATCACTTAGTACATGACTCAACAGTAGTGCATGTACACATCGAAACTATTATCGGCTACATCAAACAAAAAATGCCCCATGTTAGATCGGTGAAATATTTTACTGATGGTGCAGCTAGCCATTACAAAAACTGTAAGAGTTTTAAAAACTTATGTATGCATTACAGTGATTTTCATTTGCAAGCTGAGTGGAATTTTTTCGCTACTAGTCACGGTAAGAATGTGTGTGATGGTATTGGTGGGACAATTAAAAGACTAGTAGCAAGAGCAAGTCTTCAACACACAACTGATGGGCAAATTCTCACACCCCAACAGTTGTTTAAATGGGCGGACGAAAACATTCATGGCATCAAATTATTCTTTGTTTCTGCAGATGATGTAAGAAAGTGTGAATTGGTGCAACAGAGCAGGATGCAACATGTGAGAACTGTTGCCGGAACCAGAAGTCATCATTATTTTCGTCCTGTTAATTGCAGTGAACTAGAAATGAGCAGACTATCTGGAGACAACTTCAGGTACTGTGTGCGTGTCCGTGTAGATACTAAGCAAGAGCTTGATTTTCAAAGACTTCTGAGTAGCATCAAGCCAGGGTGTTATGTTGCTTTTGCATATAACAGCAATTGGTACGTGGGCTGTATAGTTCAGTATTGCCAAGAGGAGGGAGACATCTTGGTGAACTGCATGACACCAGCCGGACCTGCTACAACGTTTGCTTGGCCTCAGTTTCCTGACGAACGCTGGGTTCCCTTTGAACATATCATAATGGAATTACCAGTTCCCTCCACAGCCACTGGCAAGCAGTACTACATTGACCAAGGCATCAACACAAAAATTTGCGAAAAGTGGGACTCGTTTACAAAGAAATATAAGTAATTTAAAGGTGAAAACGTCTCTATTTTAATCTTCCAAGTGTAAGAATATGATATACCTGTACAACCACGTAGATATACATGTACTATCACGTAAATACTGCCTAACCACTGTTCAAATTTAAACATAAATTGTGCACAGGGTTGTAAACTTTACTGTTATAACGCTTACTAATGTCCAGCGCTATTGCAACAGGTTTCTTGTTAATAATTTACATTATGAATATTCATATTTATGCTTATGCACATAGTCAATTGTCGACCATATATTGGCATATTACGGTACGAGCTTTTCATTCATCAGTTATGTTTTACTGATTCGTAACTCCCACATACCTTGGAGTAACAAGATGTAATTTATGTGACATTTACACTATGTTATGGTCATCATGTATGCAAGTATAGAAGTTCGTACGAGCTGTCAGAATTGTGCTACAGCGTTGCCAACTTGTGTAATTTTTCGTCGTTTTTGCTTTTTTTCGCATTTTCATTGTTAAATTACAACAAAAGTAAATGACCAACTGTTTTGTTATTGCCCTGTTTGAAAGTCGGCAAGATGGTGTATCCAAGGACTGGTAGAGGTTCGCCCCACCTACTTTCTTCTTCCCATAAAAAAATGCTGAACTTTGTAACATTTTACTATTTCGTTTTTTTCTTTTGATTTGAAATGAATATATCAGCCAGAATTGGTGCTGGGAAATTCATTCTGCTGCTGTTAGTACAAACTATGTGTTTAGTTCTGTACATCCTGTAAATTTCACTTTGATGTCATTTATAATGAAAAAGTTGTGGGACTCTGAAAACGTGCCGCAGGCAACATTGCTTATTTCGACAAATATTGGGCCTACGCACTGTGGTGCGTATCTTGTTATAACTTTGGTTTTATTTACCGGAATGTTTTTAAATTTGGTATTTTATCTCTTTAATACTACCCAGCTTATGTGTACAACTTTTCATGAAAATCCAAGATGGTCACTGGGAGGGGGTGGTTGAACTGAGGTGGAATGACCCGATAGATAGATAGATAGATAGATAGAGAGAGAGGCTATATACATCAGCAGTGCTTTTTTTGCGAGGCTTGAGGAAGAAGTAAGAGACATTTGTGTCGTACGTGCAATGCGAAAAAATGATCAAAAATTTATTTGGGAAGAGGCTTGATCTCCACGGCCACCCCTTAAATATGCCAGTGTACATCAGTCAACCGTTCCCATATTAATTAACACAGCAACGAAACAAATTTTGAGTAAAGGCAATTTTAATAACTATGAATATTTGAGACGTGACCGAGACTAATCAGTCTCGTCTCAATTTATAGAGGTATATCTCGGTTTCGGTCTCGTCTCGGTTACATAAAAGTCAGTCTCGGTTTTGGTCTCCTCTCGGTATATAAAAGTCCGTCTCGGTCTCGGTACCATCCCTAAATACCTAGTAGAAGACACGTGGCTTTAGGTTTCAACTCCAATGGCCACACTAAATGCCGTCAATAAATAACTAGATATAATATGTAGTACTTGTACAATACGCAACGAGAGAAATATTAATTCTATTTGTGGTTATTTTTGATTCACTACATTTTAACTAGTGAGAGGAAGGTTGAAATATATCCGCTTGTATTTTTAAGCCCATTTTAGGTACTTGAGCAACTTCCAAACCTTGTGATTTTTTCCATTAAAAATTTAACATCTCCTTTTCTAAAATGTCATAAATGATAAAGTATTTTATTTAATCTATTCTATATTTTCATTTGAATAATGTATTTATATTCTTATTCTTTAAGTCAGTATTTTTTATAGTATTGCATTTAAATTTGATCTATCTAGACTTCCTTAGAATAATGAAAATTGAAATTATATACGTATATTCAAACGGAAGTTAAATAAGTGTTTCCCTAAGCCATCTCTTGGAGACGAGAAACAGTAGTGAGAAAAGTATGCTTTGTAATATGATTTTTGATTCAGTTGCTTTGATGATTTTTGATTCTTTGAGCTTCAGTTGCTCGCTACCTGTGAAATGGAACCAGTATTTTAAAAATGAACTAGTTAGTAATTTCCTGTTAGTTTTAATGCTTGACAACGAATCACTTCCTTGGAGAGTGTTTATAGTGATCGTGGAAGAAAAACGCTGATGGAAAGATAACGAGAGGTGTTGAGTCCACGGCTGAGTGGATACCTGAAAAATTTCTTATCTGATTTCTTCCAAAGACATTTCTCGGTTGGATGAGCACAAGGAATATTTTTTGCTCTCTTATTGAAGATTGAAATTTATGATAAAATGTGGCCCATACAATTTTTCGATGTTGATTCCATGAGATTGAATGGATTCGAGACAGTACTCGCCAATTACTTCTTCGCTTTGTAAGATAACTGGAAACTGGGATTTCTTTTCTGAGTGGAAGTTTTAATTTAATAGTCTCTTCAAAATAGCATTCACTGAAAAATCTCAGAATAATATTTCTTAGGTATCGAATTGTAAAGGGAGAAACACTACTAAAACACAATGCCTATATTTAGCGGTGTAAATCTATCTTCAACATCCCCCCCCTTTTTTTTTTTCTTTACGCGATGCTCAAAATATTTGTGAAGTTGAAAATCAATCCTGTGGAGGATCAGGGAGCAGAGTTGTCTTTAACATTGGAAGGAGTCCAGATTTGAGGCTTATTCTGAGAGGACATCAATTTCATTTCATTTTCCTTTGTGGCAATCGAACACAAATCATCACATTTTTTCCCCAAAAACATATTTCAAATCGGATTATTGGACAGTCCCCCCAGTTCCAAGATTGGAGGGGACATGTCCCCCTGATCCCCCCGTGATTGCGCCAGTGCCTATATTAAAAGAAATTGAACGTTTTGATTTTTATTATTATTATTTAGTTTAACGTCTCATGGTTAGGGTTCCTAAGAGAAAAACGATCTGTACAACTACTCTGACGTCATAAGTTACTTTCCTTTTTTGGTAGCCGTAGTTGTTTATAGAAAGCCTCAACTGAAGGGCCCTCTGCAATAACAAGATAAGTGAAAAATGAAGGTTTTGAGTTACAAGGCTTATAAACTTAAAGTGCAACGTGCTAATTAACAGGAGTAAATCTGTGTATATATGCCTGTGGAGAAAAGTGGTGTAACACCTGGTTTGTGCTTTGGAGTATAAATTGATGAATACCGAAAATGCAAAATAATAAAAAACGAAGGTGGAAAAGTGAGCATTTACCCTGTTATTGCATAACCTGAACTAACAAATCATAGCAGAGCTTTCACGTCCTTCTTTGATTTCTTGATTCCCGATTTGGCTGGTTTCTTGAGGAAGAACAGAATGGTATCCAGTGGTGGTGCATGCACCGAATAGGCTTTTTCTCCTACACCACTATACGTTTCCGAAACTAATACAGATCTATGTGAGAGATTTTTATCCCCTTCCTCCATGCCCGATATACTGGTAACTCCAAAAACCGGATTCTGATTAGACATCCGAATTACAAATCATGACTTTTGATTTTCAAATCCGATATCTGAAATCTGGATTTAAATCTGAATCTGGATATCCGGAATTCGAACTTTTCAAAACGCAAATATTCCAATATCCGGATTTTTGACAGCACTGTCTGAATTTCCATATTAACATCGAAGAAAAAAACAAAACGCTGCATTTCGCCCTGATTTTGCTATATTTCTTAGCCAGAGTTTACGATTAATCTTTCTCTTTCATCCTTTTCGCTTCTGTCATTCTGATTCGACTGCTTCGATTTTGTCCATTTTGAAGCAAAATAGTCAAGTATGTCTCCGTACCAATGCTTTTACTTGAAAACAAAGTTACAGCCATGTCGCGTCGCCTCATCGCATCTACCAGTGCTTGCTTCACTAGTCGCAGACAGTGGCGCCCTCTGTTATCCGCATCGCGAAACAGCGACTCGGTGCAGATGAATTGTGTTTTTCTCACAACAGACGCTTCAAATATCCACTAGAGGTGACGGAAAAGGAAAGTAAGTCCACAAGCCTTCTCTATCTATGTTTTACCAGGAATCGAAGTAACTCGACTTACCTTGTTATTGCAGAGGGCCCTTCAATTGCGTTTGCACTGGAGTTTTTTCTTTTCTGTAAAATATGGATAATTCTAATCGATTTTTAAAAGAAAATATCAAAATACGTAAGCAATTGTATTGTACGAACAACGTGAAGGCACTAACAGGCTTGAAAAGCTTTGTACACCACAAGACAATGGAAACAAAATCTCGTTTTCTTTAGTCTAAAGATAACATATGCAAATCAATTATGATAAAACACTGAGCTGTGATTTCAATTGTCTTTTGTTAAATTTTTTAATGCTTAGATAATTTAAGTACAAATACTACATAGCCCAAGTAGTCTCCCTCTATATCCACACCTCTCGTTATTTCTAGCAAACGGTGAAACAATAAGGGTAGATATAATGCAAAGAAACAGGCAACATCACAACAAACCTATCACTCCTCCGGCAATTTTGTACGCGCGAAAAAGTAATTGTGATAAAAAAAAAGTGTTGATCAGTAGCACGAAAATAGAAGGAATATGAAGGACAATGAGAATCTGCATGGCCTTCTGAATGATATGTAAATAAATATAATTGTCTAATATAAATCTAAGTTGTTGACCAACACCGCATCCTTCAGGATAAACTGACGATTTATTTTCAATACATTGCATAATGACGACCAGCAACGATAGAAATCTCTCATATCTCATATAACTTATATGCGGTTACCATTTTTTTATTGCATGTAGTAAAGAAATCCAGACGTAATAGAAAAGGATACGACCATAACTCATTTTTATTATTATGAACATGCTCTAAATAAGTGCCCAGCAATGATGTTACGACTTACTGATGATGCTACCACACATATACACAGAGCAGAAACTTTTGGAAAATGCACTGTAATGTCATCACTTACCAAACATTTTTCTGATCGTCTACAACTATTTTGATTTATTAGAGTGTATCACTCTTTTCCAGCACTGAAGCTACTGCTTAAAGTAGGATCTGAGCTAGTATTTCAGCTTGTACCGATCGGGTATAGAACCTTGAACCATGCATATAGAAAGCACACGAGTTACCAACTGAGGGATACACGCTTGATTAAAGGTTAGTGTTTATTTTCAGCACTGAGGTTATATAAGACACCACATTATAGTGAGCTTTATTATGAACAAATTTGGAGGATATTCATTTTATTTTATGCATTGGATTTAATGAAGAGTATTTCGTTACATTTTTGCATTTTCTTTCTTTTTACATAATAATGCACTCTTTGTTCACGTTTGAACCTCACCCATGAGAGCTATTCTGATAGCGTATTCTCACATACCTTTCTTATACGTCATGATAATGCTTCAGCCAATGAGAATACATGTGCAGACGAAATGAATAAAAATTCGTATGTTATGAGGGGTTTAAGACTTCATTTTACGCCTGGGTTCTAGACCCGTGGGCGAAGTTTCGTGAAAGAAGTGAGAAGAGCGATTCACTACTCAAGATGTTCGTTTAAAACATAAAGACCTGTATCATGTGTCATATTTAATTTTTCTGTTATTAGAACTTTTATATTCCATTTTTTTAACCTTTGTGTAAATATGTAGAAAGCTAAGAATATCAATAATATAATTGTAAGAAATTGGGCCATGTGTGTGTTTAATTCAGAATTTCTCCTCTGTGCATGGTATGCGTAATAGTTCGTTGTAGTATGTTTTATCTGTAATTGCATAATCCATAATTTGTAATATAAAGGTTTCTTGCGGTTGTTTGTGGTGAGGTCGAAACAAAACTTCGTTTTGTTTGAATCGCATCACAGATTGCAGGAAAATAGGTATTTGTATATAGATAGCTTTGTATGCATTCAAATTGACATTAGCGAAGTTGTCAATCCACAGGTGTTGAACGAATTCCGAGTTCGATTCCCGAGTTTGGTTATCACTTTTTTTTTTTTGTGCCATCCGCAGTAATCATTATAACATACCGTACTCGTTTTATCATATATGACCATGAACGCGCGAGCTCTTCCAGTTTATCCTTAAGAATGAGTAAACTGATAATTTTAATAGAAATGTCTTCCTAACCACTGTCACTCCAAGGGTATCCCCTAACTTTGTCATTCTTCCCACATCTTCTTATGTTTTAAATGAGAACTCTTCACAAAATTGGAGGACTCTCTGTAATATGGAAATTTGGATATCGTACGAAATTTCCTGTATAGTAAATAGGTTTACCATTGATGCTTCAGTATCAGTAGATGTTATTATTTACTGATGAATTAATTTAACACTCTTTTCAATATGGACTTATTATTATTATTATTGGAAATCTCAATGTAAACTAATGTAATATCAATTAAAGTCCTTAGTTAAAGAAAGAAAAGAACACTGAATTAGTAAATACTGACTTACACACTTTAATTTATACACAGTCACTAGTTTACCACATGCAGTATGTGGCCATAACAGAAAAATGCTTTATTATACCATACCTCCTTCTCCAGCGTCAATGATCTTTCGTTTTAAGTTAGGTTTTTCATCTTCTTTCTTCCTAATCGTTCTCGGAAGTGGTAACTGGCTACCTTGCGTCGGAGCTGGTTTATTACTGTGAATAAAAGGAAAGAAGACAAATGTTTAAATGAAGTCGATTTTAGAACAAAATTCTTAGCTAAAATTTTAGAGAAGTCACACATGTAAGAAATTCGAATACAATGTTCACTGTTCGAAGTGTATACAAAAAATACATAAAGGGTGTCTCAAAAGTCCCCTGACATAGGGTAACTCTGTTATTATCAGAGTTACAACAAAATATAAGCGGTAAACCCATCTCCAAATATGACGTTTTCAATCTAAAGTGAAGGATTGTTTTAAATCGGACGAGCCGTTTGGGTTGTACACTCTTTATGTGCGCAATGTTAAATGAAATTGCAACGTTGCATTTACCTGGACAAACAACACAAGTGAATGAAGTTACTGTTTGAAATGGAGGCTGTCCATCGACACATTAGTGTAAAAGACAGTAACTTCATTCACTTATGTTGTGGATCCAGGTAAATGGCAACGTTGCATTTTCATTTAGCACTGGGCGCATAAAGAGTACAGCTCAAACGGCTAATCCAATTCTAAAAAAATCCTTCACTTTAGATTTAAAACATCATATTTAGAGATAGTTTTTCCTCTTACATTTTCTTGTAACTCTGATAATACAAAGTTACCCTATGTCAGGGGACTTTTGAGACACTTTGTACATGAGAGCCCTATGATCACCGATCCTACTCACTTACTGAAAGTGAATATTGAAAGCAAATTAAATATGCGCAAGCAATATTAATACACCATGATCATTTTTTTTTCAATCGAAAATTTTATAATTTAAAGTTTCACTATCAGCATGACAGTAAAAATATAACATTTTCTGAGGAAATACAACTACAATATAAATTACATATACGACTTCAATTCCTGCTCGCCGATCTTCTCTACGATATCCAGATGAAGTTTCGAGCAGACAGTACTATCCTATATCTTCAAGAAGTCAAAATGCGCTGCTCAGTAGCTTTAATAAGCGGCGCATGAAGGTCATGGAAAACGGCGCAACTCATCAGTTACCAGTGGGAGTAACCAAAAGGTTAGGTCGTAGAGTCTAACTGGAAATTGAATACTAAAACTTGAGGTTGAAATTAATTGCTTGGATTTATTAACTTGTGTGAATTCATAACCTCCATTCGAATATTATCCTATGAAATATTAAATTTTAATATGGATGTTTTTCTTTAATTTTGGTAGGATAATATTTCAAGAAATATTTTGATATTTCAAGTTAAATGAATTACTATATATATATATGACAGAACGGAGAGGGTGAGTTAATGCAGGCAGACAGTGGTAAATAAAATAGAAAACCTCTCTCAGGCCAAAGACTCAGTACCCAGAATGTGCAAAGTGAACTGCCGATGACTAGAAATGCATAATATGGGCCGCTGAATTCTCTTTCGTCTTATTTCTAACACTAGGCCGTGTTATGTATAGCAAACCAACAAAGCAATATATACTCCGAACCGTCTCCTTCCTAGTGTGAAACATGGCAGGGTTCTATGACGCTGTGGATCGCGACTTCCTGGTATTTTGTGCGTCCTGAAAGTACAGATGGTGATCAGAAAAATGGAAACACCTGAACGAAATTGCAACTTACCAGATTAATATGGTGTCGGGTCACCTTTCGCCTTCAGAACAGCCTTGATGCGATGAGGGATGGAGGCATAGAGGTCGTGAATGGTAGCAAGTGGAATTTTACACCATTCCTCGTGCAGGGCATCGGCCAGTTCTGTGAGAGAGGATGGAGGTGGAAATCGTCGCCGGAGTCGTGTTTCCAAGACGGACCACAGATGTTCAATTATGTTGAGATCTGGGGATTGGGCGAGCCAGGGGAGGTGTTGAACTTCATCCCGATGTTCCTCAAACCACGATGCAACAACGCCAACTGTGTGAATGGGTGCATTATCATCCTGGAAGATGGCGTCATTGTCCGGGAACAACATCCGGACCATAGGATGCAAGTGGTCTCCTAAAATTGCGACATAATCGTTGGCAGTGATTCGTCCGCTAAGTGTGACTATAGGACCCAATGAAAACCATGATATGGCGGCCCACAGCATCACCGAGCTGCCGCCATGTTTCACAGTTAGGCGGAGACACTGCAGATCATAAGCTTCTTTGGGCGTTCTCCACACAAACACGGCCAGTGGTTGGGAATAGGGTGAAGGATGACTCATCCGACCATATCACACGTTTCCAGTCCTCAACGGTCCAAGTTGCATGGTCGCGGCACCATTTGCGGCGTGCGAAAGCGTTATGGTCCCTGATGAGCGGTTTGGCCAGTGCAACACGACCCCGTAAGTTCATGTCATGTAATTCGCGGCGGACTGTGATTGTCGAAACAGGGTGGGGGGAGGGGGTGCTGATTGAGTTCCTCCGTCACTTGCTCCGCAGTGGCACGACGGTTCTGCGTGACAATACGCTTTAATACCCGGCGTGACCTGTCACTCATGATTTTCTTCCGCCCACTGTTCCGCTTCCCCGATGTGGTTTCCTGTGTGTTGTGTAGGCCGTCATCACCTTCGACATTGTCCCACGCGACACACCTAACACAGTAGCCGCTGCCGTCACTCACTCCATATAACCGCGCACCAACAATTTGCCCTCTTTGAAAATCTGAGGTGTCTCCCATTTTACACTACCTCCGTCTGCTGCAGCCACTGGACACTGCTGTTCCACTGCGCCTGACGTAGTATGGAGACCGACCTAATACACCACCACCAGCGGTCCGGCGCTACGGGCGCCACGACACCACTGCCAACCCATACATCTGACGTGTTGCCAACTACAGGTGTTTCCATTTTTCTGATCACCATCTGTATATGGAGCATATGAAAATCCAATAGAACATTTTTGGGGGTACACAACAGTTTCAGGAGTCAGCCTAAGCAGAAAGCTTCTCGACTCCTCAACCAACATGTTTAATTATTGAGAATTAATAATGTAAGATATTAAAAGTATCACTTACAACATGTTTGAAAAAATCGTCTTACCTAAAATAAGGCATCTGAAGTGCTTCACTACAACTACATCTCTTTTGTGGATTCACTGCTAACAATTTTTCGAGAAGTTCCAAAAGATCATCACCAGCGGCAGTAAAAATATGCTTATATGGAGTTCCTGGGAAGTGCTTGAACTTCACGAAATCAGGAAGATTACTCACACCCTGAAAGTAATATTTTCAATCTTGTAATTACAGTACAGTAAGATCCTTGGGATTTACCCTATTCAAGCATGCACATATTAAATACTGTAGAATCAGCAACAAAATGAACTCTGAGTATGTTTATATTCTCACAAATATTCGACTCGTTGCGAGATAAAATATGAACGATAGATCAATGGTTTGGTCATCTAAAATACTGAACGCTTATCACTTATCTTGTTATACTACATACAATGGATACAAATATAATGTTCTTATATTCGCTTATAAACAGAGAAACAAAATTAAAAAAAAGTACGATTTGAGACGTAAACATCAAACGCAATGAACACATTCCATTATTACAAGGTTGAATTAAGATAAACTATAAAAACCTGATATATATATATATATATATATATATATATATATATATATATATATATATATATATATATATATATATATATATATATATATGTGTGTGGTATTGAACTCGTTTAGGTCGAAGATTTAGGGACATCAATCGCAATTTGTTGCTTATCGGTTAGGTAGTTCACTTTTTGTTCACCGGTGACAAGCCAATTTGATGTTTGGTGGACAAACATTGTGTGCAAAGATTTTCACGGGGTTCTCCCGTTTCCTTCCACTTCGTTCATTTCATTCATTTCTCCTCATCACCGTTTTCTTTAGCCTAGCCGGCATAATCGTGGTATGTCAAACTTAAAGATTTCATTTTATTTCCAATTCGATGTTTTCTTGCTTATATGCTACTTCAAGTTTCGGGTAACCAGACATTATTTCGCAATTATTTTACCAATAATAATAATAATAATAATAATAATAATAATATAACAGGTATGTTCATTGAAGAGTTTCCTCGGCAGTCCAGTCATCACATTTCGTTAATGAAATGAAATATTTCAGTTTTATATCTCATGGTTATGCCATATAGGCTAAAGGAGAATATGAAGATGAGAGTAAAGGAAATGATGGAATTAAGAAAGATGGAGGAAACAGAATACCGAGAAAACCCACGGGCACGATGTTTGTCCACCACAAAGCCCACTTAGCACGAGCTAGGATCAAACTGACGACCCACCTAATAAGAGATGAACGCTCTACCATTGAGTCACCACAGCCTCCACACCAATATTGTTCCATACAAACTGGCAAGCCAATAGTTAATAATTGTAAGGGAAGAGACACTGGTCGGCATGAAAATCCTCCCACGATGGTGAAAGGGTGTACCGGATAGATTTCGAGACGCTGATTACGAATATCTCATCGAGAAAGTTCCAGCACGAAAGTTGTAAGATTTTTTTTTTTTTTTGGGGGGGGCGGGATGCTGTTCCATAATTGACAGAAAAATCTTATTTTTCGTATTTAATATGTGTTTTCCGTGTTTGGAGTGCATAATTCTGAATTTTTATCTTAATCCAAGAACTGTTACTAGGCTATATCCCAGGAACATTCTTTTCTCTAGCTTACGACCCTCCGGAAACGTACCCCCTCCCCTTGGGTTGCAAAGATTTATTGTCGTTCCACACTGCATACACTAAAACCTAGGAGTTATTGACAGAGAAAGATTTTGTAATCAACTTGCGATCATTCGTCGGCTCTCTTTTGTCTAGACGACAGACAGATTGTTGAAAAAAAGGCGCCAAGACATACACACGTTGTTGCGTGAAACAAATATTTCAGTTTGAGTTGATCTTTGTGTTAGAAGGTGGTGTTACGCTGTATCTGTGTATACTGTAGGTGAAAAATATTTCTGCGTGAAATATTGACGTTTGTGTTAAACGAACATGCCGAGAACTTGCAGCAATTCGACAGATTCATTCTGCTACATATGTGGGGAAGTGATTTTTCAAGGGACAAAGTAGGCCATTGTTACCGTTCCTGAAGACAGCCGGTGTACTTCGGGTGTAAAATCGGCGACCAGGATCGCGTTTGGACTCCGAAACAAAGTTGTAACTCGTGCGCGCGTACTCTCACAGAATGGTTGAAAGGTACAAATAAATCGATGCCGTTCGCCGTACCTATGGTTTGGCGCTAGCCCCGTGATCATGTTTCAGACTGTTACTTCTGCCTGACTAATATAAAAGGTTTCTGAAAAAACATTAAGTATAAAATACAGTATCCTAACTTGGATTCCGCGAGAAGACCTGTGAAGCATGATGTTTATCTGCCTGTACCCGTACCACCAGACTCATACACCCTGTGCAATGTTTCATCCGATGAAGAACCTGCTGCTTGTGAGGATGTTGCACAATCTTCGAGTACACAGTCAGATCCCAATTATGCTCCAGTGCCTGACACTAATGAACCACATGTGATAAGTCAGGAAGAGCTGAATGATCTGATCCGAGACTTAAACCTTCCCAAGCCTAAGGCCCTGTTGCTTGCATCACGACTTCAACAATGGAATCTACTAAATCAAGATGTGAATATATCGATGTATAGAAAAAGAAAGGTGAGCCTAGTTTCTAATTTTACAAAGATGGAGATTTGGTGTATTGCAGTGACATTCCATCGCTTATGGGACAACTGAAGTTGAACTACAACACTGAAGATTGGAGGCTATCCGTAGATTCCTCTAGAATAAGTCTCAAGGCAGTGTTACTACACAATGGCAATGAAAAGCCAGCCATCCCTATTGCTCATGCTGTACATATGAAAGAAACATACGAGAACATGCGAAACCTATTGCAGAAAATAAAGTACGAACAGTTCCAGTGGTCTGTATGCGCTGACCTTAAAGTTACTGCCATCCTCACCGGCTTACAAGGAGGTTACACAAAGCACTGCTGCTTCTTGTGTCATTGGGATAGTCGAGCCAAAGATCAGTACACATCACAAAATGGCCGCCAAGGAAGCAACTGGTCCCAGGGGACATGAACGTGGCTAATGAACGTCTTGTGGATCCGGAGAAAATATTCTTATCACCCCTTCATATCAAATTAGGGCTCATGAAGGTCTTCGTCAAGGCCCTGAACCGGGATGGCGAAGCATTTAATCATCTCAGAAAACTATTCCCAAGACTCAGCGAGGCCAAGGTGAAAGACTATTTTTACGGGACCTCAAATCACAGACGTTTTTAAGGATACTACATTTTCTTCTAAGTTTAATGAAGTGGAAAGTGAGGCTTGGGAGGCCTTTCGAGAAGTGTGCAGTAACTTTCTAGAGAATCATAAGTCACCTGATTACAAAGATATTGTGGGCAGGTTAATTACTTCATTTCGTAACATAGGATATAATATGTCCCTAAAGTTACACTTCCTGCATTGCCACCTGGACTTCTTCCCTGAAATGTAGTTTGGGGGAGGTCTCTGACGAAACACGGGGAAAGGATTCACCAGCAAATAGCTACCATGGAGAGGCGCTACAATGGTAAATGGAGTGTGAATATGTTGGCAGACTTCTGTTGGAATGTGACACGCGGGACACCCTGTAGTAATTTTAAGAGGAGTAGGAAAATCAAGTGATACGTAACTGTTTAACTTTTTATGCAATTTTATCTGCATAATTTATATTGATATTTAAATTATAACGTGCAAACGATTATGGGTGGAGAATAGCATCTTTGGGCGGATATTGAAACATTCCCCCCCTCCTCCCTGAAAACTGGTACGTCCTGGAGAAACATGGGTTACGGATTCGAACTCAGGAGCTCGAAACCTGTAGGAATCACCTATTTTCGTTCGTGGGAGCGAAAAAAAGTTTCAGTTTGCCGACCAGTGAGATAGTTTAAAACTGAGGAACCACTCTTATAAATAGTTCTGGATTTCAAGTATTACAAGCAAATTGAGTCAATATGTTGCATAATGTACAGGAACAGAGTCACACTCCATAGCCCTTCAACCTCTGAATGCGGAACTGCACACTGGTATCGTGCAAAATTAAAGTGATTTTACGAACGAAATCACTATTTGCATCTAAACAGAATATATGTTACACATACTTTGATTTCTAAATATTATTTATTTTCTTGATATTGACTATTTTACTTTCAATACATTTTGTCATTTTCCATGAAGCTTTTCAAGTAACGAAGTTTAAAACAACTTGCACTATTAATACTGAGTACGCAATTTAATTTTAAAGAAAAATGACAACGGAAAGGTTCTTTTTCGATTACCTACAATTCCTTTTCTAATTACTTAAATCCACATTGTACAGATCTTCAATTAAAATTGCTCAAAGTTTACTTAAGAAGAGTTCCTTGAAAAAGAACGTAGCGTTCATTGCTAACAAATCGGCTAAGTTGCGCGTTCACTGCTAACAAATCGGCTAAGTTGCTAGACGCTATTACCAACCTTGAGAAATAGAACGAAACTTTAGCCAATTCTCTTTAAATCTTAAAATATGCTTTCAATTACACTGTACAACAAATCTGACGTCATGTTCTGTCCTTTAGTAGAATACAGGTATTTTAATTAAATCAGAGGTGCTAAACCGATATGTGAAGTCCGTTTTCTTGTAATACGTACTATTTTTATTAAAAGTCACATGACATTTTGTCACACGGACATAGGACAAGCATTTGCGTGTACAAACAAAAGGTTATACAAATTTCTATATAAATGACAATTGCGATCTTTTTCTCCTGCACAATAATTTGAACTGCAAATTCTGACCGTCCCCTTATTTGTCTTTCATTTCACTGCGGATTGTTAAATAAAGAAACTCACTCAGTTAATATTTTTGGAGAGCAGTGGTAGCAAGGGTGTCCCATTGAGACACATTCTTCAACTGAAATAACAATTTTTGAGCCTCTCTCTGGAAATTAAGTATTGGCATTGAAAAAGCATACCAAAATTTGGCTCAAAGAATGACAAAAGAGAGGTTGATTGAAACTTTATTTCAACTCATGTATCATAAAATTGTTTGCAATTACTGCATAAAATGTCAAAATAATTAATGTCAAAATAATTTTAAAATAACAGTAAACTAAAGCTTTTTAAAACATATGAGACACATCGTCGTTATTATAAATGTATAACTATTGATAGAAAATGTTTAAATATGTATCTATAGATATAACAATAAATATTGCATTATAAGCACAAAGTAGAAAGTACACTTTGGTATCCATATATATATTCCATATTTAAATATCAAGAGTCCGATTAAATTAGTCTAACTATCCACTGAGAGCTGATCCAATGCATATGCTGATAAGCAACTGTATCACTTCGTAAACTCATAGGCACTTCCGAAATAATTGCGAATTAAAGCCTGTGAAAAATATCTTGGCATTTCAGCTAAACGAATAAAACGCAAGCTCTGGCACGACGTTGCCAAGTGGTAAAGGCGTGTGGCTATGGCTAAGCAAATAAACTACAGCTTAATCAGGTGACAGGGGATAGACGTGGATGTGTACAAAATAAACGTGGCAATACGGCTGGCCTCTAATTTGCTAGCAGCATTTAAAGGGAACTTGGAGCGCCGCCTTCAAATGCCAAGATGTTTGTCACGCCGTTTAAAATGCATTACAATGAAACGACATAAATTCTAATACGAGTAACCGAATTCCAAAATTCATTTGTTTGTGTAATAAGCTACCCTGACTTAATGTAGGGCGAGAAACCTCGACAAAATCGAAACTAGCAGAAACGAAAAAAGAAAAAGGTAGGAATTATGCTTGTGTCGAAAATTAATTTACTATTTTTCGTTGATCCAACTGTATTTTGTGGATGATTCACCAATGAGATATTCCACTGCACAAGTAAAAAGCAAGAAACAATGTGCACAGCTGCAGAACCTAGGTTTGATTTACATCGTTGGTAGAAACACAGGTTAAGATTCTAATATTGAAATTGCCAATTAAAAAGCACACACTCAACCACATCTGAAATCGACTTAAAATTTTTATTTTTAAATGTTTTGAAATCTCATTCTTAGCAAATCAAAATTTCGTGACTCTTATAGAATTTCGCAGTCTTCCCAAATTTCCTGAAATTTCCCAATTTTCCAGGTTTGTGGTAACCCTGGATATCTTTTTACCTTTGTGAAATATTCGACATTCATTGTCATCGCCGCTTTTTCAATTACTGTGATTACAGCAGATATTTAAGCATCGCAAGAGTACGGAGTAAGTCATGGAATAATCAGAATAAATAACAATCTGATAGTTTGAGGTTCGGATGCTGAGTGTAAGACATCAGTTTAATTTCCTCAAGTTTCTTGAGTTTATTAGGGTCTTTCAAGAGGTATGAGGTTTTGTGATTTCTTGCTGCATTAGGGGTTCCTTTATGTACACTAATGTTGTGTAGTTTTGCCACACAATGACACACTGCTCCAACTGTTCAGGGTACAGTTTAGCATAGATGGTTTGACCGTCGGGAACGAACTTGAATTATCTATCCCCTCAAAAATTCTGCTCAAAAGATGCAGAGCATCATCTTGTGATCAAAATGACTGTGTTTGCCAACAGTTCCCGGCACTCAGTTCTTGTTTAACAATTGATCATGAACATTTCGATTTGAGAAAAGTATTCCATTTCGACGCACACTATTATTCTCTTCAGAAACCCAATTCACGTGCGTTATCCATCAAGGAATTTTTTGCACACATTCACTCGCACCTGTACTCAAGCTGGAGCTAATTTGCAAGGCAAAAGTCGGCAGGTCCAAGTGTTTTAGCCAGGTTGGTCATGATAATGAACTACATCAGACTGTGAGATATTAAGTACGCCTGATAACTTCCGAATGCTAGTCGTCAGATTTACTTCTATGTTCTGGCATACGTTTTCGGAGTCCAGGTTTTCCGGCTCCCTGACCTTGGCTAATCGGTGATGTTCTTGCAGTTCGAGCGAAATTTCTTGAACCATTTGGTTGCTAAACTGTAAGCAACCGCTCCTTCACCTTTTATACAAGTGTTTCGGGATGCATCTGCGACGTAAAAAAAAAAAAAAACTTGTAAAAAAAAAAGAGTTCGTGAATTAGATCTTCCACATGAAGTGGAAGGTTATCCAAAATTCGAAATGCAAAATTCTACCTAACAATAAATTAAATCTTGTCACTTTTTAGTTCAATTGCCCTGATATCACGTAAGAGTAATCCTTTTTAATTTCTATCAGCAAGGAATGTATATAATAGTGATAATTCAGTCGTTGTGTATGCTGTACGGCTTTGCCAAAAACACAAAAGTTTGTGATCCTATTTAAAGTGCTTTAAGTGGGTGGGCTACAATTATTTGCAACGTAATTAAAAGACAGGGTATTCACTACATTTTAAAATTAGAATCATGTATTTGAAGTTAATATTTAAACATTTTTTTTATTAATTTAAATGCATCTAAAATAATAGCATTTTAATGCAGGTTTTTGCAAACAGCATCGTTTTAGCAGCGGTGTTAGTATTTTAACAACAGAAACTCTGACCAAAGCTTAAAACACACTTTATTTTAAATTATAATAACGGTTTCGGATATCTAACATATCCTTCTTCAGACAATATCGAAAATAAATGAAAATATAGACATATATATATACCGGGTGCGTCATTTATAATGTCAAACCTTGATGACGGAGAAACCAAAAGAGAGAGAGAAGCGAAACTTTGCACGAAGCAACTATACAAAGGGGCACATTGGTAGACGTATTATTTGACATCACCGGATGAACAGTGTTGCCAACCCAATATAAAGTTATGTTTTTTTTAATGGAACGACCTAAATTGTATTTCATAATTGAATTCAACATTAAAAAGGAAGACGAAAGATATGCCACCCGCAGGTCAGTGTTGAAAACTTCTCGAGAAATAACGTTAAATATGTGTCACATTTAAACGCCTTTTGCACACACAGGGAGTGAGGTACACACTAGTTCTGCACAATAATTTAAATATTGGCCAGAACGGTTTAAATTAACACCAAGTTTAGATGAGTTCGTTAAACAGTGTTGACATAACAGGAAAGACAAAAGTCGAGTTTGGATATTGTGCAATAACTCGAAAAAGGCCATAAGTACATTACGGTTTAAAATTTATAGGACAATTTGTTATGTCATAAGAAGCATTCTCACGTTTATTTGAAGTCGATAAGTCAAGTACTTACCGAGATATTCGGAATTTTGTAAAAGCTGAGAATTTTGCGCTGTAGAAGTTGGTAACGCTGTCTCAAATTTCCACTTTTTCCCTCAACGTTGAGGAATTCGTAAAGAAGTGATCGAAACAAAATATAAACATTAATAAACACACACACGATGAAAATGAAACTTTTTCAGTACTTGAATTGACTAATTAAGCGTAATTTACTGGATATGAAAAAAAAAACGTAAGGAAGTAATAGGATTTCATATGACAAGATAATACAAAGACGTAGAAGACATGTAGGTACCTAGTAGCTACTTTTGCACGATGAAAATATTTATCCTCTTATAAGTTTGGGACACCAAAATCAAAACAATCCAATACTCGCACCCTAAACGATACGACAGGTGAAGCTGCTTTACTGTGACAAATCTGGATTGAGCTACGAAGGTATGTATCATATGTTTGAAAGATTTGCACATACTGATATGTAGGGTTACCAGACGTGTTCTTTTATGAGTACATGTACTGTTTTTCAAGGTATTCACTTTTCTACCCTCTCATTTTGAAGTGGAATATTCTTTTGTACTTTTTTTTTTTTTTTTTTTTTTAAATAATGTGTGACTCCTGACATGCTGAATACTTTTTCCATGTATCTGTTAACAGGAATTGATAACATGCTGGTAATGTACACAGTGAGTATTGGATTGTTTTGATACTGGTGTCCCAAACTTATAAGAGGATAAATATTTTCATCGTGCGAAAGTAGCTACTAGGTACCTACATGTCTTCTACGTCTTTGTATTATCTTGTCATATGAAGTCCTATTACTTCCTTACGTTTTTTTTTTTTTTTTTTTTTCATATCCAGTAAATTACGCTTAATTAGTCATTTCAAGTACTGAAAAAAAGTTCCTTTTTCATCGTATGTGTGTTTATTAATGTTTATATTTTCTTTCAACCACTTCTTTACGAATTCCTCAACGTTGAGGGAAAAGTGGGAATTTGAGACAGCGTTACCAACTTCTACAGCGCAAAATTCTCAGCTTTTACAAAATTCCGAATATCTCGGTAAGTACTTGACTTATCGACTTCAAATAAACGTGAGAATGCTTCTTATGACATAACAAATTGTCCTATAAATTTTAAACCGTAATGTACTTATGGCCTTTTTCGAGTTATTGCACAATATCCAAACTCGACTTTTGTCTTTTCTGTTATGTCAACACTGTTTAACGAACTCATCTAAACTTGGTGTCAATTTAAACCGTTCTGGCCAATATTTAAATTATTGTGCAGAACTAGTGTGTACCTCACTCCCTGTGTGTGCAAAAGGCGTTTAAATGTGACACATATTTAACGTTATTTCTCGAGAAGTTTTCAACACTGACCTGCGGGTGGCATATCTTTCGTCTTCCTTTTTAATGTTGAATTCAATTATGAAATACAATTTAGGTCGTTCCATTTAAAAAATCATAACTTTATATTGGGTTGGCAACACTGTTCATCCGGTGATGTCAAATAATATGTCTACCAATGTGCCCCTTTGTATAGTTGCTTCGTGCAAAGTTTCGCTTCTCTCTCTCTTTTGGTTTCTCCGTCATCAAGGTTTGACATTATAAATGACGCACCCGGTATATAGTCATTGTTATCAAAACATTTAAATTCTTTTAAGACTACAAAGACAAATATAGTTATTGTTGTACTTTTTTTTTCTCCTATTTGCTGAGGCCTTCAGCCAATCCCGTAAGTCTTCTTGTTTACTTTCCAACTAACACGTTCCGCCATTTTTGTTTCTTATGTTAGTATGTGTCAAAAAAAAAGTATCAAAATATTCTATAGACATTAGGGAAAGTAATATAGAAGAAAATATTTTTTTCAGCTAATGGCTCTATCTTAAAAAATTCAGTTTACTTCCAACATGAGGTAAATATAGAAATAGTACCAGAAGTGGCAGTTCTTCGCACAGGAAGAATAAGGTTTAATAAATATCAAATAGCAATTTGAATATTATAAGAATTTTCGAAATATTAGAGAAATTGATCCCATTTTCCTTTTTAAAAGAGCAATTTTCCAAAACGATGAAACACAGATTCCGTTACTTTCAACAAGAGACCACATATGAATGTCATATCTCCAACTCAAGGGTATTTTCGCATTGGGCATATTCCCAAAAAAAAGAAATACAAATTTGAATGTTGTTGACATTAACGCTCTTCTTTTCTTTTAGGAGTGGAATTTTGGAAAACACTAACAGTTATTTTTAGTAAGAAATTTATGTACAGACAGTCGTCTTTCTCATTTCAGGGATTATTGAGATATTCCATTCTTCGTAAAGGAATTTAAATTGTCTTTCCTCTCTTGGTACGTATTACGAAATATCCATTCTTATTCCTTGCTTTCGTGACAAAAGGTATCTTTTGTTCACAATACATTGAAAAAAAAAAAAAAAAAACTTATCAAAACTCTTTATTCAAAAAGAAAGAAAGAGGAATCCAGGCTTTCTTTGATTTCAAAAATTCCGCTTCTTAAAAGGGGGAGGAAGGCAATTTCTATAATATTTAAGCACATTTTAAAATATTCGAATTGCAGGCTTTCCTGTTCTGCGAATAACGGGGACTGTTGCTTCTATTTCTATTTTGAAACATATTGATACTGACTAAAATACTATTGTTTGCCAAAATAAATAAATAAAATTATATTATTTTCGACATGTTTAATTTAACAGAAAAACTTCATAAATATTAACCTCAAACTCTACCTCATTTATCTCTTTCTTTTTTTCCTCCACCCGATCGGTTCTGTATTTAAGACTGTCAGTCCAAATTCCTGGAAATTTCTCGAACTGCAGCAATGCACGTGGATGTACTTTGTTTCTTTCATTAGGATTTTACCGGTCAAAAACAAAAGGGTGTTCACCTTGAGATAGTCGCAGCTCCTGCTGCGCATCGGAATCTCTAATAAAAGCAGTTTTCTTTAGCAAAATAGAAAGGAGAACTTTCCCAGAAATGTAATTTAAAACCACCTATTGCAGTAACTAAGACGATTGGCATTACTTGACAAATAGTTGTAACACTGTAAATATCTGATCTGCTGGAATGCATATTTGTATTATTGCAATTATCGTTCCAAGTTTATCTCGTTTTGCTCAAAACACAGACTTCTGAAAAATTAATTATTTGTTGTCTTCTCGTAATGCCCATGTTTCTCTACCGTATAATGGAATTTCCTTTATTAGTAACTTCATCTGACTTCTTTCAGTAACTCTTCAGTACCTTACATAGCATGTCTTTTATAATTACAATTACAATCACCTTAAAGAACTTTCACCTTAAAGATCTTTTATTCGTTGTTTTCTATTTATTGTTCATATTACTTACCTTTATTAGTAATACTACTTAGGCATTGAAAACACCCCTATTCCTGTTGCCTAAACACTGTCTTGTTTACAGTATAACTGTCACAGCTTCGGTCATCCCAATTATGGCTGCTTTTATCTTTCTCATGTTTGATCCCAAATTTTCAGACCCTATACTTATGCCTTCTAACATTATGTTAATTTTCAATTCAGATTCAGCAATAACAGTTATGTCATCTAAAAAGTATATATACTAGTCATTCTACCTCCTATCATATCAACCTGTTCCCTAATCAAATTCTTCTTCGCAAATCTTCTAGATAGTAAATCAGGTAAATGGAAATTTTTTGTCGCATACCTCTTCTAATTTCACTATCCTGCATCATTTATTGTATCCCAAGCTTCTGTAATATATTTATCAAAAGTTATTCAATTCGAGCAAATAAAACACTTCTACGTCTACGAATACCTATACTTTATTCTTTTTGTCTTCTACAAAATTTTCTCCTATTATACTCGATGGTAGCTTATTGTATCTTTATGCTATAACTTCTTAAATCAATCACTTTCATACTTGAAACTGAATATTTGCTGCGTGCGATGGAAAACTAACATGGTACATTCATGAATTGTGCCCTCGGGATTCGTGTAAAATTGATTCAAATGCAAAGTTCTTTACGGCCCGATGTGTGTTGTACTAATTTTAGCGGCCCATACCAGCAAATTTCCATATTCATAAGCCTTCATATATCCGGAATTCAATTATGAACTGTGATAACGCTCGAACACAAAATTACTTTTATTTTCTTTAGATGAAACTAGACACGAATGTGGGCATATGCAAAACAAAGTGGATCAAATACTGCTTCTCTCACTCATATTATACATATCCCAGCCGCCATCTGATCCGCCATATTGGATTTAACTTTCGGTTTTTCAAATGGAAATAGGTGCAAGTGATACATCAAATTCATGTACAATTTTCTCGGAAATTTACTGGTGTAGTGAATTTAACCGTATCTTGTATCGTTTATAAGGCATTGCATGTTAAATGTCCGACACTTCGCGAATGCCTAAACTATACAGTTTATCTCTGTTGTCATAAACCTCTTCAATGTAATCTATCCATCTACTTTAAGCTGCATTTCGCTCACTAAAGGCTCATTTCCATCATTAGTTCTATATTATCGTAATTTTTTCCTCACTACCTTTCTATTTCCATTGAACTTATCCCTATATACATTAATCAGATTTCTCTAAACGTTTAAATTTCTCTCGTAACCTTTATGTGTATAATATACTTGCTTGTTTTTGTAAATTTCCCTTCTTCATTCGCAGGTTCAACTTCCTATACATTCTTTCCCCTTCTGCTCTCTTCTTTTATCATTGAATCTAGTTGTTGGTTGAGCGATAGCAAAAGCGTGTGGCTGAAGCCGAAGACTACTTTGACTAACAAGGTATTGTAGTTTTTTCTTTTTTTCCTTACTTTGAAAGTGACACACGTCAGTCGGCACTTTTAATCACACTAACCCAATACTTAACAACAAATATAGCGTTAATTCCTTCTGCTTATTTCTTTATTTCTTTCAGATAAACACTTTCACTATTGATCCATCTTCTCTTCTACAAAAAATATTTGGGAAGTAGCGTTTCCTCTGTTCCCCCCTCCCCTCAGCCAGAGACGCCCATACTCGAATCATCAGCAAGTTCTTAATAAACAGCAACGCACACTCATGCTGAGGATCATCACTATCATTTTTTTAAGATATAATTAAATTGAAAGTGGCAAGCTGCAATTAAATCGTCACGATATATTACTGTAGAAATACACAAATATTAATGCTCAAACCTAAATATGGTTACGGCTTTTGTTCTATTTTGAAGTAACTCAACTGAAATAGTTTTTAAGCTCCAATTAAATCATCGTAATAGTTTTACATCGGCAAATTGCCTGCACTATAGTGACACTACCATTAGGTAGGCAAGTGATAGCGCATGTAGCGACATCTAATAGCGTGGCTTGTTTTTATTAGGAATTAGCTTGACGTACTGAGATGTTTACCGTTTATAAACTGGATTGGACTGTACCGGCTCTAGCTCTCCCTCTTTTGATATTTATTCGCCCTTGTTACCTCAATTCGTTTTGCTACAAGGTAAGCAAAAATGTTCTTCCGTTTTTGACGTCCTATTAAAGGAAATCATTCTCATGATTCCGCTGAGAGAAAGGAAACGAAATGAAGCACGTGCTTGCCTAGCGATCGGGAGTAAATCTGACCATCAACCTTCAGTAATACAGACAGCTTGTTCGCGTGTGTGTGTTGTATGACTTTAAAGTGGGCCTGTCAGCTGCCGCATTTGCCTGGCATTTCGGGAGAATGCCGTGAACGAACGCACCGCCAGGCATTGGTTCTACAAATTCTATTCGGGAAATGTGAGTCTTTCGCGTGAACCATGCAGTAGACGAACCTACGTGTTGGATAAAGAAGCACTGAAAACAGCCATCAAGGAAAACAGTGGTCTAACGTGTGATGAGCTTGCAGAAAGGATCCATGATTCCGCTGAAACACAAGACTGCACTTGCATAGCGTAGGGAAGTCATACAAGTTAAGCAAGTGGGTACTCCACACATTGTCGGCAGCCAATAAGGAACAACAAGTTACAACCTGTTTGTCCGTGCTAACTCGGCACCTGAACACACCCATTTTGGATCGCTTGCTCGTGGTGACGTAAAGTGGATCCTCCCAAGCGTACCACATGTTGGTTGTCGCCACGGGACCCTGTTCCTTACACCTCAAGATCACCTCTGCACCTACGAAAGGTGATGCTCTCTGTATGGTGGAACTGCTGGCAAGTGCTGCATTAGGAGCTCCTTTCCCCTAGTCAGACCATCACCGCTGATCTACTCTCAGCAGTTGAAAAGGGTGTACCGTGCATTCCGGGAGGAGGAGCCAGCCTTGGTGAACCGCAAGGGTGTGCTGTTTCTGCATGAGAATGCCAAGCCATATGTGACAAAGGTGACCCGGGAGACCCTTCAGCAACTTGGCTGGGAGACACTGTACCAATGCACTGGACCTTACACCAACAGATTACCACCTGTTTCATTCCGTCGACAACCACTTCCGTGAGAGATCCTTCGCAAATGAGGGAGACCTGCGAAACGCCCTCACGGACTTCTTTGCATCCACGAACCACTGAGTATTGTGTAGCTGTAGGAAGGTTGGAAAAAGGGGTCTGATGCTGATGGAGATTAGTTCGAAACTAAAGGTACGTACTGTCCACTGTATTGCTTTTTGTTTATCACTGCTTGAGTACGGCAAGAACTTTTTTGGTTACCTTGTATTATAGTTTTCAAGATACTCTGGAGACATTTTCTCTTCCGATCCACCTCAATCTCTCGTAGACTTACAAACTTACATGCCACGTCTCCTCAGTTGGGGTTCCAAGAACTTGAAAAATTCGTGTTAATTGATCCAAGTCTGATTCACCTGGTAGAAAGGGAACTCTAAGCAGAAGTTCCGCCAATATACATCCGACAGCCCACATATCTACTCCAGTACCATATTGTCGTGCTCCGAACAGTAGTTCCGGAGACCTGAAATAAAATATTCTTTAAGTTTTCATGGAAGTTGCTTTGAATCCATTGATGTTATTTATAATTTTATAAAGATTTCTTACGTAAATCTTACAAACACACATACAAACACAAGCTGATGATTTCAAATAGATAAGATCTTTCACTTTTATTATTATTATTATTATTATTTTTTCATTTTTTATTTTTATTTACTTATTTATTTATTTTTTACTTGTCACTTGTAACTTTACGCTCTCCGCACAGAGAAAATAGGTTTATGGAAAAGATTTGGACCCCTTCCCACCTTTCCATACGTATTTGAATGAAAGGTTAATGAAAATTAAAACATAACGTACTCTATTTTAGAGATAAATTTTGAATTCTTTTATTCCCTTAGACTTGGCCCTTTAATCGAAGTGGCATAATAAAGCCAAGCTTGTGGTAGGTGCTAACAATGTTCCAAAATTAATTTCAAACATTTCAGCTAATTTCCTGTGATGCAATCACAAAAAACAGTGGCGAAAAAATATAGATGGGCCCCCTTCCTCAGAAAAATATAGAAGTGTTGAGAAACGCTAAGATAGATGTCATTTTATTTTTAACGAAAAAAAAAATCAGTTTTGTCTTACGATTATGCCGTGTATGCAAAAGAAAACTGAATGAAATGGTGGAATGAAGAAAGTGGGAGACCTCCCAAGAAAACCCACGCACAGGGTGATTGTCTACTACAAAGTTTACTTGGTGTGAGTTGGAATCGAACCAGATATTATGATTACTACGGATGGCAAAAGAAAAACATAATAAACAAGCTCAAAAATCTAACCTGAGATCCATCCAATGGTTGTGCATTGATAGCTTCGCCAATAGCAATCTGACCGCATATGAAGCTACCCGCACACAAACGCTGTTACGATACAAACTGAGATGTGATTCAAACAAAACGAAGTTTTGTTCTAATCTCACCACAAGCAACCGCAATAGCCCACAATATTAGGTGTTATATTGAAAGCAATAACTTCAGCAATTTGATTTTACTGTAGAGAGCATAATATACAACCTAGTATAGGTGAACTATGCACCTAACGAGCACCGAGAAAATTATTGAAGAAATTACAAACATGATTCAGTTTATTGCTTTTTATATGTTTTGTAAGCGTACATCTACATACTTATATTACGGTATAGGTTAAGACAAAAAAAAAAAAAAAAAAAAAAAAAAAAAAAAAATCTTCACAAGTAATTAAATACAACTTCTAATGCACATTTATCTAATATGCGTCCAATCTTCAGCAACGACGAGCCGTTCTTCACGTTTCTCAGACGAAGCACCGCCCACGGGTCCAGAACCCAAGAGTAAGTACTCTCAAAACCTTCGTTTCATTCAAATTTTTATTCATTTCGTCTGCACATGCTCTCATTGGCCAAAGCATTATTGTGACGTATAAGCAAAGTCTATGAGAGTTTGTTATCGCTCCAGTTCCCACGGATGAGGTTCAAACGTTAACAAAGAGTCATACTGTAACATAAAATGAAAGAAAATACAAAAATGAAAATTAAATATACTTCTTTTAAGTCCACTGCACAAAATAAAATGAATGTTCTAAAAATTGATTCATAATAAAGATCACTACAAAATGGCTTCCGACAGGGTGAATGACAAACTTCAGTTTTGATTCATTTTTATTCAGAACGCTGGATCACTGTAAAACACATTATGGAAAAAATGACAAAATAAACAAAATATTAAGAGTTCACTCAGTTCACCTGCGCATTCAAGGGTTAAAGGAAAAATAACTAAAACAAAAGTCAACTCGACACTAAAAAATGGAAAAATTAATATACATAAAAATAAATATCACTGTTTAAATCTATAAATTGACACTTAAAACTTACTAAATTTTTCACTCAGTCACTAACATTGCTTGTTCAAGAACACATTTACAGTCTAAGTCCAGTCATCAATATTCAATACATCAGTTCTCACATTATCACTTTTCACAAACCACCATTATCTGCTCCCATTCTCTTCCTATATGAATGGGGCTAGGATTCCTCCAGTGGAAAGTCGGTTCTGTTCTCATCCCATAAAGACAAATCGCTTCCTTTGATTGACATTTTAGAAGATCTTGTACACATAACGTATATGACAAGTCATGTAATAGATATAATTACTCTGATGAAGATAAAATGATGAATCCCCATTCCATTAATTTTAGTAGAATATAATACGTTGCTGGAGATTCGCATAAACTTGTTACAAATAATTCAAGATGGCACATACGTATATTGACTTGAAAATACGTGTGACCTGCTTTATAAATGATGTTGTGCTTAACTTGACAACATTCGAAATATTAGTCTGAAAATTTTAGACTATAAATATTACTTTCATTAATGTTCTGTGTAATATATACAATTGTATATGAATTTTTGTAATAATACAAATAATAACGTTCTTCACTGGAAAAGAAAGAAAAAATAAATACTCTTTGATTAATTTTCTTCGTGTTGATATATCATGAAATGTATATGTATATATACATGTAAGATAAAATAACTCAAGGATTTGGATAAAAGAATTAACTTACGGAGGCTAACCAAGTATGTAACTACTTTACTTGTTTGCTCAAAAATACAATAAATTAAATCGCCATGATGCATAATCATCATTAGATTCCTCGTGTTATGTAATATGCGTAGTTACACACATATACATATATTTGCAAAAATATTAGAATATGTAAGATATCAGATTGCTGAAGTTAATAAACGAAGATCTAAGTATGTATACATAGATAACATAAGGATGGCACAAAAACCAATAAGTAAAATACATCAACAAAGTTGACAGAAAAATGAAAAGTTTTAATATGAAACCGAATGATGGAATAACATATCGAAACGTCCAAATATCCTATGGTCCGCCAAGCCGTATTCCACATAGAAGTGTGGTTTGCAAGATAAATTAACCTCTCGAAAGATAATTCAACTTGAGAAACCACCCTGAAAAAAAAAATAAATAAATAAACACGCAAGACATCTTGGTAGTGAAAGAAAGAAAAAAGTATACGGAAACCCCATGAACGACATAGTATCGAAGACAAAATAAGATCGCGTTCAACTAATATTCTTCTTAAACCTTGATTTGCATTTAACTTACACTACTTGACAAATGCTAAGGAACAGTGCCATTTTTCGGATTAATTCAAAATAGACATTAAGGGAAGAAATTAAACGCATTACATAAGCAGTTGAGACAATGTGCAATTATTCTAATGGAAAAATGGTACATATTGTGCCACATGGAAAAAGAAGAAAACGAAAAAAGAAAAAAATGCTCTTAGGAGCATGTCCATAAAGCCACGCAAAATGGGTCTTCCTGCCACCACAAGGACAAAGATATGAGCACCTGAGTAAGATATGTGACTCCACGGACACTAATACACATTCTGTATCTGTTATTCAGACTGTCCACTAAACTAGTGAAGAGTCCTTGGAAGGTATTTTCCCCACTTCTCTCGCAAGGCGTTTGTCAGTTCTTGCACGGTTCGTGGAGGAGGAGTTCGTTGAAAAACACGTCTGCCAAGGACATCCCAGGCATGCTCAATAGGATTAAAATATGGAAAGTAGAAAGTAAACAAGCTATTGCATATGTGCAATATCTTCACGTTCTAGTATGTACGATACTTCATCGGTCCTGTGTGGGCGCGCACTGTCGTCCATAAACAAAGTCCAGACCTACCGCACCCCGAAAACTACGAACACGATTCCGAAGAATCTCTCTGCAATACCGCTGGATGTCACACTACCTCGCTCAAAGATTGAAGTGGGGTCCTGCTATTGTGTATAATGCCTGCCCACACCATCATGTCTTGGCCATAGCGATCACGTTCTTGAACATTCTGTTGTGCATAACGTGTTCCGCACTCTATCCACAGTAACTGGTAGCCAGAATCTCTTGTCACAGTGAAAAGGGATTCGTCGAAAAACACCACTCTGGACCACTATTGCTGATCTCAACCAATATGTTCCTAACACCACTGTAATCGCTAGCGACGATAGCGTGGTCCAGAGTGGATGTATTTAATAGGCTTCGGTGCATACAAACCAATCTGATTTAAACACCGCGAAATGGTTTTGGTAGATACATGTGTACTGGTAGCAGTTGCAAGGTCTGCAGCTATCTGACACGGAGTGCGCTGTCTGTTCGTTTTCGCCACTAGGAATACGTATTGACCGTCCTGAGGTGTGGTCTTCCTTCGACGATCACTGGCATGCTTTCGTATCGCATTTCCACCTTTCGTGGCCTTTTTCAATTGCGAGGTAACACTTTTTGAACTCCCATTGCTATCGCCTCATTTTGAACGGCTTCCAGCCGCCCACGATCGTACGCACTTAAATGCTGTCTTGAAGCCATTTTGCCCTTAATTATTGTCCATTCACACTGAATTTCACAGAACGGAGTTTCACCACCTACAGCGCATTTACGTCAAAAACCTCACTGCATGTACTTTCGACTGAATACGGATGTTTCGTGCACTGCCTTTTATACAGATAAGTCCTGCTCAACTACGCCTTCTGCATTGCATTTTACTGAAATTGGTCGGCTGCCGGGAATACTACTGGCACAAATCAGTTTCTCCTTAGCAATTGCCAAGCAGTGCAGCATTATGGCTTTCAATTATTTCCTTTCGTCTTAAATTTGATATAATTAATTTACCATTCTAATAGATACCTTCTTGTTCGTCAACTTCCTTTTTAGCTGTCATACCAAAATGAGATAGCGTGAATTCTTCAGGTTTAACATTTAAATGTGATTCTGCTGGAGCAACAATCAAACTAGCACTAATGGTACAATAACAAACAAGCTTGAACAACATACTCTGGTCACAACGAATGACAATTACAACACAACACACGCAAAATAGTTCTAGATCTCTATTAAATTGTTCAATAACATTACTGGAGCACGACAAGGTGTGGTAAAATGAATTTTGACGTTATACACTTCAATCGCTTGCACAAACTGATTTCCAATGAAATGCGGTCCACTGTCAAGTTTAAACACAATCCCATATGCATGAGGTAGTTTCGTAAGATATCGAGTAGCTCTTGTTGGTTTTCGTAAATGGTAAGCTACTAAATATCGAGAACACGTCACACAATGTAAGAAGGTTAGTTTCGCCATGTTTATCCCGAGAAAAGGATCCTATAAGATATATTGAAATGATCTACCTTACGTTCTTAGCTGGTACACTTTGCATTAAACACTGCACAGGTTGATTGCCTTTGTACACATACACAATTAACAGTCATCTATGTATGATTTTATGTCACTTCTCATATTTTTCCAGTAAAACAATCTAGATATGATGTTAAATACCTTTAAATCCAAAATTACCATGTTTATGAAAAATATTTAAAATTCACTAAATTTGGTGGAGCTCACATTTTAAACTTATCTGGAAAATGAAAATCTCGAACCATTAACAAACCATTTTCTAACGTGTTATTTTGCTTCAAGTTTCTAGAACTACTTCGAAGAGACTAATTTTCTTCACTTTCACCACGCTCGATAAGCATCACACTCCCATTGTAATTTTGCAACCATTGCAGGATCTAAATCATACACTTCAGACTGAATAGCCTGAATAACATTCACTATGATTTCATGTTCTATTGGAAACATTCGCGACGATCACTCAATACATTAGATTTTTCACTGATGAATTCTACCTTATAATTATATTGCTGTAACTCAAGTGCCTAACGCATTAATCTTGCATTCCAGTTACTCATGTGCTTTAACTGTGTCAAACCCTTATAATCACTACGAATGTACACTTTCACTCATTTAAACCAGAGATGGACACCCTCACTCATTTTTGCCCTCAAGAGGGCTGCCCTCACCCTCATTTCGGTAGATGAGGGTGAGGGTGTCTGAGGAGTGTGAAAGAGTCATTGAGGGTGAGGGTGGCTGAGGGCGAGTATGAGGGAATCAACTGAGGGTGAGGGATTCAACTGAGGGTGAGGGTGAGGAAATTGATTGAGGGTAAGGGTGAGTGAGGGTTAGCAAAAATGCCCATCACCAGAATGAATTCCTGAAGGATGTTTGCTTGAAAGTTATTTGTTTGGGAAATGGTTGAAATAGCACTTTCCTGCAAACTTCAAATAGAGTAGCAACCTGGTTGGCACAGAGTGACGTAATTAGGTCATAAAACATCAGCTGGTCCAGTGTACGAATTAATGGGGATGGTGAAAGGGATATTCCGCGTGACAAAAATTTAATTCCCTCCCTGAAGAACATTTTCATTTTTTTCCCCTCTCTAGTATTTTTTTCGAGTGGTCATATAGATAGAAAAGATAACGTATTTTACGTAACGAAACTAAAAATAGGCATTTATATCTTGCTTAAAACATGTTATAAACATTTTTGCAGTCGTTAGAATCACACACTTTGTTTCTTGGAATAGTTACATATTAATGCGGAAAACATTCTCTTTGTCAGAAGCAAACTATAGAGGCTCGAGAGAGGTGGAAAGGTAACGAAAATTCTGCAATTCTTGGAAAAGCATGCATTGTAAGACGTGTCAATCTCAAAAGTCCTCATAACATTCGTTGTAACGGATGATCTATAATTTAATAGAATGGCGTATTAGCTTCTATACGCCTGCTTAGCAGTATATATATATATATATATATATATAGATTTCGTTTTAACCACTGAACTTAAAGTATTTAAAATTTAATTGATAAGTTTTAGATTTAGTTGTCTGCTTAAATGTACAGTACACATCATGGTTTGCCACTCCCATATAGAAACGTAATTAGTGGTTACTCAAATTTTAACTAATACAAATTTAAACTACTGTTACTTATTTTCTAACCCTTCTCATCGCTAGTCTAGTGGTTAGCGTGTGCACCAGTGATGCACAGGGTCACGGGTTCGATTCTCGGTGAGCGAACACAAGGACTTAATTTTACCATTATTCATTTGCATTAGCTGTCCGTCTCCCTTAGAATAAAGGGCATAGCCATGGAACGTTACACTAACCATTCTAATTTTGTATTTAAGGAGCCTGGCTTACCAACACTTCTTGAGGGTGAGAGATGGTGCATGAGCGTGGCTAAGGGTGAGGGTGAGGGAGTCGGGCGAGAGACTCGATGTACTATTTGTAATGTGTTATATTTATCCACTTGAACAGTGTGTGACATTTGAGGCTGGTTTTGGAAATAGAAATGTTTCTTTTTTCATAAGTGGTATTTGAGGCTGGCATTTGTATTTGTTGTTTTAGTAACAAATTCTATGGCTTTTTTTTTTTTTTTTTTTTTTTTTAATACCTAAACATCATAAAGGAAACCTCTTGAATTTACAAGGTAGGAAATTTATATAAACTCTTTTTCCGAAAGCCACTCTAAAACAACGGTGTGTAGTTTCCCACAACTCTCTTTTGGTATTGTTTGTCACAATATTTTTTATTGACGATATATCAGTTCCTATTCCAGTAAAGATTGGCACATATCTGACGAAACAGCTAAATGTTGCCGGGAACTTACATTCGTATTGATCCCTTGTAAACAAAAGTGGTTAGTGTTCTCGCCTTCGGGACGAGAGAAGTCTCATACAATCTCGCTGCTGAAAAAAACATTTAGCTCCAAATGAACACGAAACATCCTAAATTTCACGATAGCTTCGTGAATTGACATTTGCATTTCTATTTTAATGGAGTCCTTTATATTAACTCATTTTATATAATGTACTACTTTTCAGTTATATTATGCAACTTAAGAACCGGCTTTTATATACTCAAAGTAATGTATAGATGAATCGAAATGTAGAACCACACTATCGGATTCGATATCCGATTTCCTTTCGTCTTCTTTTTTAATAATATTTTCTCTCTCTCTCTTTCTTTTTATTGTATCTTATTCTAACCTATTAATGCATTTAAATTTTAATATATTACAGCATAGATTTTCACAGTCTGTTGAATAAACGTTATGGAAATTGGAAGTTCAGTTCAGAGTAATAATGTGGGTTGTTGTATATTCCATTCTTTAATAAGTTCTTTTCTTTAAAAAGAAAGAGGACTACCTTTAAGATTCTTTTTTTTTTTAAATATATGTAGTAATATATCCACGAACTGCATTATTAACTCACTAGTATCCACTACCACAAATATGTACAGTGGATATAGTTCATTTCTGGGGATTATTCTTTAAGCGTAATTTTCAAAGTTTGAGACATGTCAACATAAGGATTTGAGATATTAAAATTTTCCCGATTATTATTATTACTTCTTTATTTTCATTATAATTGTGTGCCAATTATTTTTCCCGGTCTCAGTCGACAAGCAAAGATAGAATAGAATATTTGTTGTCTATTATTATTATTATTTTGATACGAAACCTTAGGTGTCGTCTATCGGGCGACAACACACACTATCACAACTCACACGTCCATTTGGTCGGCAACTGAGTGGAATAATTAAGAACTGCTTTTCAGAAGTAAGCAAGCATTATTATTGTTCTTTTTTTTTTTTTTTTTTTTTCATTTCACATTAATTCGTATTAAGTATTCAGCTGTAAATCATTCATTGTTGACAATTTTATATGGTAAGGTAGTAATACTTAAGATCAGGCACACACCTAGAAATTTTTCTTCGGAGAGATATAATACTGCATTCCACTACCCGAAAAATCAATAAGTAATTGTAAAATACTTCCACCTGTATTTTTAGAAAGAAAGTGATAAAACCAAATTTATTTATTTATTTTTTATTTATTTATTTTTTTTTTTTGTAAGAGAAAGAGTACAGATAAAGTTTAAAATCAAATTTTCATTTTTTCCTGTTAAATGAAACAGGAAACAAAATAAATTTCCCTGTTAAACAAGTACAGTTTTATCGAGAAAGTGTACAAATGTATGTTGAGGTATAAAGTTTAGGGTCATCCGGACCCGGTGGACCCCCGTGAGTACGCCCCTACTTAAAACGTAACCTACTATACCAGGCCCTTGTGAAATATGTAATTTCCTTTCTTTCCTTTTTTTTTTTTTAAATTATGTCACGGTTAATCCAGGGAGAGCTATTGTAGAAAAATAATTACTGAAGCAGTTTCTGGCAAGGCCAAGGAAATACGCTCAATGTACTATTTAAATGGTACAATGGTACATTGATCTTCATCAGAAGGTAAGCCTTTCCAAAACTGCTATCAATTAATGCTATTATTATTAATATTATTATTACTATTGTTATTGTTAGTGACTAGCCTGCGACCACCACGGCTTCTTCTCCCCAACCTTTGGCAAAAAAAAAAAAAAAAAAAAAAAAAAAAAGGTAGGGGGTCAGGGAAGTATCATAGCTCTATGAGGAATAGAATGTGATCGAATAAATAAAAAAAAAAAAGCTTCAAGACCCTTTCACTTGCATCAATGGATCCTTTCACTTGCATCAGTATTTAGCTTGAAATGAACACGAGACATCCTAAATTTCACGACAGCTTCGTAAATTGACAATTGCATTTCTCTTTTAACGGAGTCCTTTATATTAACTCATTTTATATAATGTACTATTTTTCCGTTATATTATGCAACTTAAGAACTGGCTTTTATATACTTAAAGAAAAGTATAGATAAATCGAAAACAAGAAGCACACTATACTTATCATTTTCAAAAGTATTACATGTAACATCTAGACTCAAAGTAGTGTTATGACGTAAATTTCATATTCACAAACATCTTTCTTGAGCTTTCATTCACTTTAATTGGTGTTGTTTTAGCGAAATACATGCTATAATCAACTCACGCTTTCAAATTTTCTATTCTTAAATTCGAATTAAATTAAGAAATGTTCATATTTAATGTATTCTAGCAGAACAATATGTTCTCAAACACATAATTAAAAGTAAAGGCTGCTCTTGAGGGAAGTCACACTGTTAAAAAATTAGTTTTCTTGCTTCAATGTAAGGGAGAAAAGAATCTGATCGAGTTAGAAGGTGCGAGGCATGATTGGGAACACTACTGCGGGGTTCTAGGATATATATATGAAGGGCTTGGTGCAATATAGTGCTAAGCCACATATTCTTCCCTGAAAAGAAGTGAAATTGGGCAGCTGCACTACCATACCAATTAATGAAGGCAAGAACAACACTTGTGATATTCATTGACACCTATTATCCATTTTTGCGAACTTGTCAATAGCAATGGGTCATAAGATATCCAAGAATCCTAAATTATTATTATTATTAACAAATCTGGCTTACCACATAGGTATCCAAACTCTCGAGCGCGACGCTTTCGAGATCTCAAAATCGTCAGTCGAACTCAACTGCACTCGGGCTCAGTAAGTGGCCATCTATTTTATATATATATATATATGATTCTCATTCAAGTGATTGAAATTTATATATTGTAATATACTACGTAGATATAGATTATATCTACGTTATATTATTATTTAAATTCCATATATATACACTCTTTCCCTAGCTTCTGTGCAAGTGTCATCATCGAAAATTAAGGAGGCTTACGTCACTGACCTGTCCGGGCAACTGTCACTAAATTCTTCTCTGTGCAAATGTCACTCCGGGTAAGTGTCATAAACTCATCGAAACCTAGAACCACACTATGCTTATGATTTTCAAAAGTATTAAACATAACATCTAGACTCAAAGTAGTGTTATGACGTAAATTTCATATTCACAAACATCTTACTTGAGCTTTCATTCACTTTAATTGGTGTTGTTTTAGCAAAATACAAGCTAAAATCAACTCACGCTTTCAAATTTTCTATTCTTAAATTCGAATTAAATTAAGAAATGTTCATATTTAATGTATTCTAGCAGAACAATATGTTCTCCTGCACATAATTAAAAGTAAAGGCTCCTCTTGAGGGAAGTCACACCGTTAAAAATAAATAGTTTTCTTTCTTCAAAGAAAAGGTAAAATGATCGAGTTAGAAGGTGCGAAGCATGATTGGGAACACTATTGCGGGGTCCCAGGATACACTATATATGAAAGGCTTGGTGCATTATATATATAATGCACCAAGCCTTATATATAATCAGGGTGGAAAAAAAATCATGATTTTTTTTAAAAAAATCATTTTTGTTGATTTTTTTTTATTTAAATCGATTTTTTTGATTTAAATCAAATCTTTCTTCTCGTAAATTACAAGTGGCGAACTGAAGAAAAAGCATTAGGAATTAATATTGAATGCTAATTATGCCATTTAAGTGAAAGTATTAGGGTTGAATTTTCAATTAATCCCGAATTGTTAACCTCTGTTAATCCCAAACAATGTTTCTTAACACTTTTAAATTTGGGCTTTTTTAGAAGGAAAATTATGGATAAGCAGCTACATCATCATCCCTATTTTATCCTAGGATCATGATTCATACCTCATTCTTTTAGAATAGAACAGCCTTTGAAACGGTAACATTCACATTTCTCTATCATGTCCCTGAAGCGGGAAATTTTGAGAGAAAATGGGATCTTTCTAATTTTTTTTTTTTTTTTTTTAAATTTTGATCCCCTCTGGACTCCCTTGTGTTAACGCACATATCTCAAAATCAACTGGGAAATACTAAGGGGTGTACTAAATGTGTGTATAAAATTCCAAGCTATCTTGAATAGTAAGGGCGGGGAAAATATTTAACAATGAGCTAAGAACATCCCCACAATGCCCCAGATAACCCGCATGTAATAAAAAAAAAAATTCCTCAGACATCTCTATTTATCCTAGGGTCGTGATGTGTAATATAAAAGATTTTCAATCGTACCATTCAAATGTCTCCATCGTGTATCTGGGGCGGAAAAATCACGAAAAAGATATTTTCTGTTAAAAATATCCTTTTTTACTTTTTACCCCTCTGGACCAACCCTCTGTTTTAAAATAGAGATCTGAAAAACTGAAAAATACTAAGGGGTACATTGAATAAATGTGCAAAATTTCAATCTTCTAGGTGCAAAAGTAAGCCCGCGAAAAATAATATCCCCCAAATACCCTAGATTCCCGTATAAAACAGGATCTCAGTTAACAGTTTCCTGAAACATCCCCATTTATCATAGGATCATGGTTCGTACGTCCTTCTCTTCAGAATACAACAGCCTTTCAAACGGTACCATTCATATGACTCCATCTGAATACCGGAGAAAGCTATTTTGTTAATTTTTTTTTTTTTTTCATTTTCCCCTCTAGACCCCCCTGTTTTCAAGCAGAGATCTGAAAACATCTGAAAAATACTAAGGGGTGCACTGAACGACTGTGTAAAATTTCAGTTTTTTGAATGCAAAATGTAAACCCGCCAAAAAATAAGAATAATAGGCATAACAAAAAAAATCTTTTTAAATTTATGATGTCATCACATACTATGTCTCGACGCAGAAAGGCGTGAAAGCATAGGTAACATGTTCTACAATGCCTTCAATTTTGAAAAAATAAATAAAACGAAGTAAAAAGGTTTATTGGTACTTCCTTAATCGAGCAATGAAGATTCGATTTTTAATAGAATAAAGATAGGTAATATAATTTAAATATTAAGCATTAAGGAAAAAGTATAGCAACGTTTATCAAAATGTCACTTTTTTCACAAAAGTTACTGATATGAAGTTAGTTTGGTAGGGGGCATATTTTTAAAAAAATTGGAAATAGCTTAAGGCACGAAATGCATAAATTTCGCCTAAAGTTATAAATCTTAAAAAAAAAAAATCGGAGAGTGGATAGGACCCCTCTAAATACGCCCTATTATCTGGGAACAAACAAGCAGACGCGCACGCGAAAGAATTTCCGTCTTAAATGTCGATGGTGATTTCCCCATTGGAATAGTTAACGATTTAAAAACCCAAACCCATTGTTACGAAGAGAAGAAAGCAGCATTGCTCCGTTACCCGTTCAAAACCGGATTTTCCCTAATCATCTTGTGCATGATACTTGTTTTCATACTATGGTGTACATACTACTGTACATTTGAGTCTCATTGTATTATGATTATTAACTTCTGTAACCGAAATAACGGAACAGAAACGGAATTTTACTTATTTTCATTTTAAATTATTTTAGGTTATAGTTAAGGAGCCGTACTTCCCATTTAGGGAAGGACGAGAAACGCTATACTTTCAGGAATTATTCATTGACTATCTAGGATGTTAAAAAGTAGGTAATAGACTGAGTTCTTGCCCTTGTACTTAGGGTGTTTAGGTAGTGCAACAGTAAGATGTATCCTCGTGCACGGGAGATGAGAAGTAGCTGTTCTTAACTATTACCTTATTTTATTTCGGAATTTGATTTAAATCAACGATTTTTATTAAAAAAATCAAGTGATTTAAATCTTGATTTAAATCAATCCACCCTGTATATAATTTATATATATATATGGGATATAAATAATTATATTCCGTAGATATAATGTATATCTACGTATATTACAATATATAAATTTCAATCACTTGAATGTGAATCATATTTACCCTTACTTATTGTTTATTTAGTACATGAAAGTAACTGTCAGTGTGAGGAAGTCGACTGAGGGCGAGGGTGGCTAAAGCCGTGTGTGAGGGAGTCCATTGAGGGTAAGGGTGGGTGAGGGTGATGGAGTCGATTGAGGGTAAGTGTGTCAAGTGAGGGTGAGGGTGGCTGAGGGTGACTGTAAGAGTCAACTGAGAGTGAGGGTGGCTGAGGGTGACTGTGAGGGTGTCAACTGAGGGTGAGGGTGAGTGAGGGTTAGCAAAAATGCCCATCTCTGATTTGAACCACATGTTGAATTTCCGCATACCCGAAACCAAACAGAAATACTCAAGTTCGACAATAGTTTTCTCACACTTGGTTAGGGTTCGGCTAGCATACTCTAAAACACACTTTTCACCATTAAGGTAATGATAGACGCTAACAGCTAGCCCAAGGGCTGAAGCGTCGCATTCTACATAAAATGGCTGATCAAGCTAAGGATGGTCTAACATCACTTCCTTCATAATGTTCTGCTTCAACATTTCAAACGCAATCTGGTGGACTTGTTCCCATTTCCACCTCTTTCCCTTTCAAAAGTTCACAAAGAGGATTTGCGATTATAGCGTGGTTCTTAATAGTACAAGCATACCATTTGAACTGCACCAAAAAATGTACGAAGCGTTTTTAAATTTCTTGGGACCGGTAAGTTAGCAATTGCCTCGACAGATTTGGGATCTCGTCTAATATCTTTAGCTGACACATAGTAACCTAAGTAATTGATTTCGCCAATACCAAAATACACTTCGTCAGATTATGTATCATGTTTGCGTCACTCAATAATGCAAGGACTCCATCAAGTATGGACAGAGGTTCAGGAATTGTTTCTGCACTCATTGCCATATAATCTACATAACGAATTAAACGCTCTTGCAAGTATAACGGAAACACCTTATTCAATAGCGTAGCGTTAAGTTTTGCAACGGGTAGATAGTATTGCTTCTTCACTTTGTAAACTTCCATTATTAGAGTTACGTTTATTGTAAAAATTATTAACGGGTAATAGTTTTGCAAACTATCCACTTGGCTTTATCAGACACTATGAATACACAGGTAGTGGCAGATCATATATATAAAAGAGACAACAAAACAATTCCTGAATGTTAATTGGCTAGCATAGGCTATGTTTATTTGATTTTATTTATTTATTTTGGAATCATTTGTAGTTTAAGATATCAATATTGAAGGATATTAAACGTTACTTGTAACGTAAAATCCACATCTTTACAATCTACATATATGAAAACTAAGTATTCCATATAATCTATTATTAGAAAAAGCAGACACAGTGCAAAATATCACATCGATATCTAGAATCTAATCAATGTCTAAACTTGAGGTTTTTACTTCCTGATGAAAAATTCTCTGTGAATAAAATTGTAGGAGCTCTGTATTAATGAACATTTCTGGAAGGAACATGTTGATATCTTGATACTTTTTATATTTTCCTATAATTATATATATAGCAACTCAATGCTACGATTTCTCTTCTCGACATTTCGTTTAAATCATGTATCTAATTCAATTTAATTCAGAAACATTGGATTTAATCCCAGCGTGAATACCCGTAGTTCAGAACAAACACTAAGTTAGAGGTACACAGTCTCAGTTTTGGAAACAAATGTGAAATTTCTTACTATCAAAATTTCATTAGAAACTGATTTTTTTGCACGATTACACTACTGTTTACAACATATGAAAGTCTCATTTTGATCAAATTTCCTAACGATTAAATTAAACCAGTATATCGATATTAATTCATTCTGATGAACTTTGGTGTATATATACTAAATAAATTAAATTGAATTAATTCATTAAATTCTAACTTTCTCCACAGAACAACTAAACACCGATGCTTTTAAAACTATAATAAACATCCATTCACGCTCGATTCACACACATAGTAAATTGTATGCAAAACCAGATTGCGTGGTGAAATACTCTTATGCTTTCTTCTTCGTTGAAAGCCTTTCACCCAATGAAAAAACACACCCTTTTCAGGAACATAGACCTGTATTGAAAACTGATAACGTACTGATAATCTCCATAACAGTCTTGGTAAATGTTAATACATGAAAATTTTCCTTGCTATACTACAACAGAAAGCGAAATCTTTAAGTTTTACGTCCCACAGTTATGCCGGCTAGGGTAAAGGAGATGGAGATGATGATGAGAAATGAATGAAATGGTGTAATGAAAAAGGTGTGAGGAAAGGGAGAACCCCGAAAAAACCCAACGCACACGGTGTTTGTCCACCACAAAGCTCACTTGGTGCGAGCTGGGATCGAACGAAGGACCCTATACACCAGAGGTGAACGCTCTACCACTCAGCTATCGCGGCCCTATACTACAACAGGGTTCCCACTCAAACTAAATAATCGAATTTACGGCCTTCTCACAGGTTTCACGATCCAAAAACTCAATTTCACGGTAGGAAAATTTATAAAAATAACCTTTATTGTCCACACGACAATAGAAACCGCCTGGTACCAGATCGAAGGGCGTGGGCACACCCAAGGTATCTCGGAAAGGAAGACGTAGGTTGAGTTTATCAAACTTTAGGTTCTTTATGAAATTTAAAAAAAAAAAAAAAAAAAAAAAAGCTTTTGATATTTTCACATAAAGAAAAATATAGGAAACAACATCTTTCAAGTTGCAAGCATGAAACGCTACCCAGGCTCCGGCTTTGTCCAAGTATATTTGATTTTTGGTGATATTATGAGCAACTTTGTGACAACAGGCGAGAATTCGTATCTGACAATAGTGGGCAAAATGGACCAGTTTAAAGAAAGTAGTAATTAGTTATTTGGTGTTATGCACATAAATGTAAATATTTCATTAGTCTTACAAAAAAGATTAACTATGAGTATCTGAAAAATCCTCACTTTCTTGGAATAACTTTATATCATCATGAAGAAATAGTGGTAAAAACTAAACTTAACTAAAAATTAAAGGTAACAATTTCAATTTGTTTTAATAGATAATCAGTTAATGCAATGAAATATTTACAATTCCTTACATAGTTATGTATCTAACTTTTTTAGCACTTTTTATCTTTGACAATGAAACGTTAAACGTTTCGAAAATTCGGAGCATTTGGACACAGTAAAGATTGGAAATCACGATGTAAGTTACCTGTTGCGTTAATTTTGATTATTCTTGGCTATAATTTTAGCTGACAAATTTGCAACCACTGACAAGTCTGTTATTCAAATGCTGATTGAATCCAATATTTTCTTATATCCGTTTCTGTATGCCTTCCTTGCTCTAGCAAGACAGTATGATCTAAACATCTTTAATCCTA
Organism: Thermobia domestica; assembly: GCF_964235325.1. Taxonomy (NCBI): domain Eukaryota; kingdom Metazoa; phylum Arthropoda; class Insecta; order Zygentoma; family Lepismatidae; genus Thermobia; species Thermobia domestica. The sequence continues at coordinate 74,256,303 of NC_137465.1, read as the reverse complement.
TTATTACTATGTACCTGAAGAGATTTTATATCACTTGGGAATATACAAAAATACGTACGATTGTAAGTTACAAATAGATAAGCATCCGTCAGTATGTTGTCATCTTTTTGACGGATAATTGTATACGTGAAATTAATATTATTTATAAGTCCTAATATATATAGGTTCTCTCTAGATACATAATAACATAATTAATGGCGTTTAGGACCTATTACGTTGTTCAAGCAAAAAAGACATACAGAAGGATGTAAGGAAATTAGTTTCAATCAGGATTTAAATAACAGACGTAAGATGGGTCCAGATTTGTTAGCCGAAATTATAATCAAGAATAAATAAAATCTACGCAAGTAGGTATGAAGCTATATATTACTGAATTAGCGTAAAATATGTACATTAATTTTTTAAGTTCTTATCAATATTTCCTATGATCAGTCTTTCCAGCGTGATTTTACAAGTGGTAAATACAGTAATTTAATTTAAAATACAATAAGTAATTCAACTATTTCTATTACAATGAAGTAAAGAAATAGTCTGGTACATTTTGTTAACGTAACATAATAACTTATCTATATTTTAATTAACATAAGTTCATTTGAAGAGCCGATTCTGCTCTCTTCGTCAGCCTCAATATTTCGAAATGAACGCGACGTCTAAAAACTCGCGAACAAAACAGCACGAGACTGTATCGAAATGATCGTATCATATTAAATATAACGGCATAATTCAGGATATTCATTGTCTTACATTATGTCCGTTAAACTTATGTTTCTTTTCTGAGTATTATTTGATCTAATATCATATTCTCTCTTCCTTATCGCTTTTACCAGTAAAAATACTTATCAAACATTATTTACCTGTACCATCTAGTCACAACCTGATGGGTATACACTCTGTTTGGAGAACCAAAGAATTTGGCCAAACCAAAATCTCCAATCTTCAATACTCCATCACTATTTACTAATAAATTATTTGGTTTAAGATCCTGTAATGAAAAATAAGATAAAAATATAATTGTAATAAAATATAATGAACAAATTAATAACAAAAGTAATTATTAGTGATGAATGAATAATATACAAAGTCCCTTTTATACAAAATTAACACAGGTCTAAATCAAACTTTCATTTCAAACATTTCAAACTTTCATGAAATTTTAAAAATACATTTCTTTTTCATGGAAGTTCAAATAATCTAACTTTTATCTAACACAAGCAAAATTCTCTCATTTTGAATCTAAAGAGGGAAATTAGTTCGCAGTAAAATAATGTAATTGACGCGCAAAGAACATTCCCAAAGCAAGAAGTTTATCTGAGCACTCAGGTTACGTTTCAACCTCACTTTAAAATAAGCTAGTCGGAAAAGATGTTATAAATACACAGAACTACTACTGAACAGACTGAACCAGTTTCTTGTATACGAGGACACTATAATTGATAGCTGACCCTGATCAATATCTGAGCATTTTTTTTTTTTTTTAACAAATTTGTCAGATTTAACGAAAATTTTTAATTACTTATCCTGCAGTTTCAGGATGTCGCTCTACTCATTTACTTATGGGATCCACATTAATACGCGCTATGTTGTATTATTATATGAGATTCTCTAGCTGTAGCGCGTCGCTGTGAGTCTCGAGAGAGAAAAGATTTTATATTTGTTTCTCTATTCGTGTACGAAACCATCATTACAGAAAACAATATCTACGTGGCAGACAACATAATCTTTAATTTTAAATTAAAAAGATCCAACTCCATTGATTTCTCAGTTTCATCATCTTGTATTGCTACAAAAATCTTCGAAACAATAGCTTCTAAGAGCTTAATTTTATTTTCTGCTCATATTTTTATTACAATATTCTTCGAAAACAGTTTTATACATTCAACACTTACGGTACTACCGGTTACATTTATAAAATTTTAACCAAACTAAATACTTACATGTAGTATTAACAAAAAATAAGAAATTAGAACATATATAGGTGGTCAAAATACTACCAAAGTTAACCTAGACAAACAATGCCTACTTGGAGAATGAGTTTGGAGAACTATTGCACAGGCGGTGAGTACTGTAGTGACTGTCCACGAGAAATCGTCATTTTGGAGGGAGGGACTAGAAAATTAAATTGTCCCGATATTCTTGAACAGCAGAATTACGTCTGACATTGTAATTTTTCCAAAGTAATATTATTAGAAAGCTATTATTAGAGAGCTAAAGAAAAAAAAAAAACTTAAGAAATTTCGGAATAAAACAACTTAAACTAATTTAGAAAAAAAAAAAAAAAAAAACAGGAAACAAAACTCTCTATCATAATCTGATACAATGAAATTTTCTCCATCCAAAATGTGATTAACGTTGCGAAAGAAATCGAAATAAAGAAAAGGGAAAGGATAATTGAATTCAAAAGACATCAACAAAAGATGATATTCAGAAAGCTACACAATATTGAATCCCATAACGGATACATATCACAAATATCACACAGATAATAAAGTAAAGACGTCTTAGACGGACAGAGCAAGTCGTTTATACAGATAATACGCAAAAGGTGCACAGATCTACTTGCTACGTCTAGGAAACGACACCATTTAGAAGAATAAGAAGGTAGAAGATAATATGAAGCACTGTCCTAAGAATGTAACTTATTAAATCCTGAATGAATTGGCTTAACACAGAATAAGGATCCAATGGAGAGCATTAGTTTCTACAGCGATAAATCTTTGGAGTTCTTAAGGTCGTAACAGAAAAAATAATAGTAATTCGTCGAATATTTGATCGAATTCTTATAGTAGAAATTTAAATAGTTCTGCTTTAACCATTTATATTAAAATATTAAATTTTTATTTTAAAATCATACATAATCTTTGACCTTAAATACATCGAATACTTTATAGTAGATTTTTGGGAAAAACTTCTGTAACACGAATCCATTCTCTCGTTTGGTTATGGAATCAGTACTACAGATGTCATGAAAATGGTAAATCTATGGAAACTAAAATACAAGAAAATAAAATCTAACTGCAACTTGAAGACAATTTATAGTCATGAAGAATCATAAGTCATTCTATTTTAGATCGGCAAACTATTCAGCTACTACTATTATTATAAGGCATCATTCACAGTTGTGCAACATTTATTTTCACAGTTTTACGTGACATCAAAATGCCTAGAACAAAAAATAACATTATTTATCGCGTATATATTGAAATACAAGCGTATACAGGGTGAACCATTTATCTCAATACACCCTTGTAGCGCTTAAACTAATAAATACAAAACGCTGAAATTTCGTACCATGCAAATATCAACAAGGGAATATTGTTTACATACTCTGCAATACCAGATTAAGTATTGCCAAACTAGGACGAAGTTGTATTTTTTCAAATGGTATGTCAGAGTACTACATTTCCAAATCTACATGTAAAACGGAAAACTTGTAACACCACACTTATTAAGCAGTGTTGTAATCTACAGATGCTACAGTATTAAAACATCGAGAAACAACCGAATTTTGGAGGATTCTATGGTACAACAGTAATAACGCAAGTAACACGGACAGGGTAATGCACACACAAATACGTTAGTGTCAAATACTACGGTCGTCATATGATGCATTTCGAACAAGCAGAAATGAAGTCACAAGGGATAGAAAATTTGACTTTTTTCAAAGGACTTAATTTCGAGAAAGTGTTTAGGTAAACATCCCATCGAATTATGAAAAATGTTCACAATAAAAATCATAATGCCGTCTACAGCAATTTGATTTCAAACCATTCCGGAGATATGAAAAAAAAATATTAAATTTGATATGTTACTTAAAATTATATATATATATATATATATCTGGAAACTTTTCAAAACTATTTTTGCTTTACTTTGCTTCTATAACATTACAACAATACATTTTCGTAGGTGTAATTACAACAAGTTCTCGGAGTTACGTAACTTCAACAGTGACACAAACTTTAGCAATATTTATCATATCTCCAGAACGGTTTGAGATATCAAATCGATGTAAATCGTATTATGATTTTTCACATATGATAGCCATTCATACAATTGGATCAGGTATTCATCTAAGAAGTTTTTCGAAATAAAGGATTTTGAAAAAGATTAGATTTGCAATCCCTTATACGTTTGTTCCTACTCTTTTGAAATCCGCTATATCATGATTATAGCATTAGCCACTAAAGTATTTCGGAGATGTGCACTGCCTATCCATCTCACTTGCGATATTACTACTATAGAAGTCGCCAAAATTTGAATTTTTGTGATCTGTAGTGTCCTTAGTTTGCAACGCTAAATTACAAATGTAATATTGTGTTTTCCTTTGATATGTAGATTTGAAATATGTAATAACCTTATGACGTAACACCATTTGGGAAAAAAATATTTAACTTTATGTTGGGTTGGCGGGACTGTTTATCGCAGAGGACGTCAAATAATGTGCCCCTATCAATATTTGCACGGTACAAAATTCCAGAGTGTCTCTCATCTTAAAATATTTGAGTCACAGAGGGTCAGGCCAATGTCATTTGACAGCTGATGCTATTGGGTTATTCAAAAAGCGCACCAGTTTTGGATCATCTGGCAAATTTTTGTTTCTCGTTTTGCCGACATTATTTTGTATTGTTGCTCTACTCAAAAACATTCAGATTGTCGTCTTAGTCTGAATTTATCGCATTTCTTCAGTCTGTGTCTAGCCATGGAGCAATTTACTATAGTGCAACATGTGCTAATTGTTGAAACTTTTTATCAGAACAGAGAAAGTTATGCAGCAACTGTCAGGCGACTTCGCGCGGTTCTAGGGCGAAAAGAGGCACCGAATGAATCAACAGTTCGCAGACTTATGAAAAAGTTCATTGAAACCTGTTCAACAGTGAACATTAAAAGTCCTGAGCGTCGTCGTAGTGGTCGTTCTGAGCAAAACATTGCGGTGTCACGCTGTCATAGCGAATTTCACAAACAGAGTTATTACATGCCAGCGCAGTAGAGGAGGTCATATGCCCTACGTCATTCACCATATCTGAAATCAGAATGTGTGATGAACATGTTTATGAATTTTGTTAGTGTGTTTTGAAAAAATAAAGTTCATAATTTGATGTAACAAAAAAACCTATAGCAGATGCGCTTTTTGAATAATCCTATAGCAGATGTGCAAAAAATGTTCGAATTCTTATAATCAGACGTAAGTATTGCGAAGTGAACATCAGCGAACTTTCCGAAAAACTGAACTACAATTTACAATTTTATTTCGATAAAGGCGCAAATGTGGTACACACTGGTGAAGAAATTCATGCTGTTTATGGGCAAGATGCTTTAATACCCAAAAGAAGCTTCAGTTGCTTTCGTTCTACAAATTTCGATGTCCAAGATGCTCCTCGCATGAGGGACCAATCAAAGCAAAAGTGAATATTCTCGCAAGTTGAGTAGGACCGGCACGTAAGCAATCATAACATCGCCAAGAACCCAAACATCCACAATCAAACAGTGTTGAACTATTTGGAAAAAGCTAGCTACAGAAAGACGTTCAACATACGGGTACTACATGATCTGAATCGGAAACATTTACTCGATATAACTTCAGTCTACAAATCTCTACTGAACCTTAACGATCTCGAGCTATTTCTGAAGCGGTTGATCACGAGTGATCAAAACTAGATAACCTCCAACAGCATGCGAAAAACATCGTAGTCGAAGCGACAAGAGGCTACACAATCTGTGGCAAAGTCCACATTGACGCCCAGAAAGGTTATGTTGTGCGTTTGGTAAGATTGGAAGAGCATTGTGTATCACAAGCTGCTACCGCAGGATAGAACAACAGACTCGGATCCGTGATTGTCGACCATATTGCGAGTGCACCTAGTAAGCCAAAAGAAACTGCTCAACAGAAAGGGTGTCGTATACCGCTTACATCTTTAACAACGTGTCTGAATTTGGCTGTGAAGTTTTAATGCATCCACCCCATAGCCTGGACTTGGTACTGCCAGATTATCATTTGCACAGATCTCTGCAGAACTCCCTGAATTGTTTTAAGTTAATCTCAAAATAGGTCTGTGAAAACCATGTCATTCTTTTTTTCTTTTAACACAAAGCATAGAAATTTTGTAACAACGGGATGATATTACCAGAAAAATGGAAGGTTATTGTACAGAATGGTGTATATGTGGTTCAAAGGAAAGGTCTACGAGTCCTTTTGGTAGCAGCGGGCAATGGCGGAAGCCAGAAGAGCATCGAGAGATCAACAATGTACTGGTCCATACAGTGGTTCTCATAATACGGAACCTGCTTTACAAGGAACGTCTAGACGTGCCTGTTGTAGCAGTAGATAATGGCGAAAACAAATTGAGCATCGGCAAAGAAGTACATTCCTAACAGGTAAAGGCAACGGGAAACCAACGTTATTTTTCCTATGACCACGCTGTATGGGAATGAGGATTTTTAATTACCTCAAATGGGCAAAGAGAGAAGAAAAAAAAGCTCAGAACTCCCCATTACAAAAACAGTCAGCTCCAAGGATTTTGGGGAACGTCAGGAGTCTAAGGATGTAGTATTATAGAGAATAACTGAAGAGAAAAACTGGAGGAGGGTATGGTGGAAATCAGCAAAACAGAAAATGAAATGAAATCTTTGAGTTTTACGTCCCACGATTATGCCGGTTAGGCTAAAGGAGACGGTGATTATGAGAAACGAATGAAATGGTGGAATGAAGAAAGTAGGAGGAAACGGGAGAACCCCAAGAAAACCCACGCACACGGTGTTTGTCCACTACAAATCAGCAAAACAGAAAGAAGATCACTTGTGGTAAAGTGAGTATAGAATTCTTAAATCGGCAACGGAAAACGAAGTCACTAGAGTTGGATCTAAAATGAAAGAAGATAGCATGATGAATAAGAATTCACAAATACCAGTAGTAAACACGACAGTTCATAGCAGTATGCCAACAACAACGTACGATGACGAAGAACAACAAGTGTATGAAATGACAAAGCATCACGGAGGATATAAAAGAAGAAAATCTTATTCTACCTAGGTAGTAAGATATGGGAATGCGATCGTAAGAGAAATACAGAAGGGAAAATAGTCGGGAAATAAGGACTAGAAGAAAGCAACGTAGGAGGAGAAAAGGAGAGGAGAAAGTGCATTCTTAACTGTAAGGGCAATGGGAAACTATTACATTTTTTTCAAGAACACGCAGAATGGGAATGCAAATTGTTGAAGATCAAGAGAGAGAGAGAGAGAGAGGGGGGGGGGGTGAAAAAGAGAAACACTGACGAAGTTTGTACGAACAATAAGCTAGAAGTAGAAAGCTCATTGTTCAAGAAACACCAGTGAAAATTTATACTTTAAACTCAGGTCGAGTTCGAGGAAGCATTACATGGCCTGCAACATAAAAAAAAAAGCACCAGGTGACGATGAGATAAAAGCAGAAACCAAAGATAGTGTAGGATAGGAAGTTCAGGACAGGTTGTATAATTAATTAATAGCATCCTTATATGCACACTGAAGGAATCACTGTCGCAATATGCAAGGGTACGCTGAAATCACACGGACATCTAACGACAATGGACGAGAACCGATTGACAAAGAATATTTTCAAGTACATCACAAGACTAAAGGTCACAAGAAAACGGGTAGAAGAGGATCGAAGACACGCAGTGGAGAGTGGACTTACAGCGGATGTGATTCATAATAGGAAGGAGTTTAGAATCCGTATTGACTCAAGACATTCATTCAAGAAGGAACGACCTAAACATAGGCCCAAACCAACAATTTCCGAAGAACAGAGCAAGGTCACAAAAGGATGTAGTTGTTCCGGATGATAAAAAGAAGAGATTGACCAGAAAGTCCTGGGTTCCATCCTGTTCGTAGTCGACCAAATCCTAAAGAAATAAAAATAAATTATGAAAGGTTGCCCACACTAAAAATAGTTGAATTTCATTAACCCTCCCGAACGACATGTTTAACCGCTGTTCTGTCCCAATACATTGCTGGCTTCACTGAAGCCTGAACTCGGAAACAGTATCAGTTGAGCATGATCCATGAGACGATGACAGCTTTCTGGGAATGGTTCATTTGTGGCCCATTATAGCCACTCAGCAATTGTAAAACGGTGCAAAGAAGATAGCTTAATCGTCAGCAAAGCTAGTGTTGATCTCACCATCCGACAATGTGCCCAAAAGGCTCCTACAGTACGTAGTCGGCAGGAAATTACGAGAAGAACACGGCCCCAGCCAACTCGAACCACGAATAAAGAGCGCGCTATTAGGACAGCAGCGACACAGGGCAACATTCAAACGCAGAGAAGTTTGGCCATATGGCAGATATCTCACAACGCACGATTTCCAACTTTATTTGGAAGAATCTCGCACTGGAGCTACACCACAAATTGCGCTAACACCGCCTCACAGAATGAAACATCTAAGAGATTCACAAATGAAAAAAAAAAAAAACAAAAAAAAAAAAAAAAAAAAAAAACTATATGAAACATTTCTCGAAGGGACGTTTATCAAGTCAAAACCGCCACATCTGAGAATCTTAATAAAAGTTGAACCAATCGGTACTGCTACAGTACTAGTTATGCTATAAGAAACAAATATTATAGTGGCGATCATGCCTTGACGTCAAGGTAGAATCGGCACTTTTTTACAAAATAAATTTGAGAACAAACACTATGTCAATCGTTAGTGCTGGCTAGTGCTACAAGCACAACATCTGTACTCTCTGCGTACGAAGAATTATTAATAATATAAAAGTGACGATTGTAAACGTGGATCTAATAATCATAGAGCGTGTAATCAGAATTTCTCTGAAAACAAGTGAATGGCTATACTGACGGTCAAGTAGTAGCCAATAAAGAAAAACCGAATATATATATATATATACAGGCGCGAATCCAAGAGGGGCTATAGTTCCCCCTTGACGCTCAGGTATACACTGGATAAAATGGGCTTCAATTCTGCTTTACACTGGATAATGCGGCAAACTATGGTTTAGCCCCTCCCTTGATCACATTCTGGATCCGCCACTGTAGATATATGTATGTATTTCTGTTGCACATGGTTATGTAATAAGTTGTAAGAACGACGAATTCGTTGTGATTGTTAATCAGATGCAGATTCGTTGATCATTTTGTTAACTTAAAATTGTCTACGCTAGAAATTACAATTTAAGATTTAGTAGAATATCTTTGTAACACTGGCTAAGATATATGCCTGACGGACTTAAATTTATGGAAAGGAATCAGTACTGATATCACTTCACCTAAATTATTCTCAGCTGATGATATTTTCTTAGTAGATTATAATGCTTCTGTAAAGCGAAAGGTTATTACAGCACAGATTGACAATATTTCTGTCAGCCTTAAGATTAGTGAACTTAACTCGATCAATAACTCATCTTAAGATTAGATGCTCTTGCTGTTTTGCATATAATACAGATTTCGGAAATGGTACAGTTTCAATGAAACATAACTTAACGAGCGGGACATATATTTTCAACGGAAATCAAGATTTTTAAGAAATATCAGACGATGAAGAAAGTAGTGTTGGTGACAAATTTTTCAGTGGCGGGTTGCAAATTCGTTAAGCACCAAGCAACAAAGAAATTTGTGATGCAGTTAATTGAACGCACAATTTGAATACGCAACAGAACAATAATTGTTTCAATATAGGGATATTTTAACCAGTTATCCATGTCCTTGCATAATTGGTGAAATTTTGTAAATAACATGGAACACTAATTGGCCGTATGTACACTTCTTCAAAATATATTTGAGCGTCTGAATTTCTCTAAGTAACTCAAAATAGGAAGTTGGCAACAGTAAATCTTGTATAAAGGAAGATTCTCCGGATGCATCAGACACTCACAAAATTAGTTGTTTCAAGATAGTAAACATCATGACTATCAGCCGGATATGGCTAAGCTCAAAATAAGATGAATATATCGCTATTCAAAGATGAAGAACCGTAAATGAGTCAAAGATCGAACCCTGGTCTTCGTTTACTGTACTTGTGCGCTAATCATTATGCTATCCTGTTCTCTCCTAGAGTAACGACAATCTTCCCATTCTTCGCGTTGATTTTCACTTTAGCCATTTACATATGGAATCTACCACAACCTAATAACTGTTGTACCTGCTGAATCCGGTGTCAGTGGCATAATGAGCAGCACACTAGCACGTTAAAATGCAGAGATGAGTTTGATCTCCGTCTGTCATCCTTTTTTTTTTTTTTTTTTTAACTCTTTGAATTTTATTCAATCTACGTCTATAGAAAATTCGATCTTAAAAAACATCTCCACGTTTCCTTTATTTTTCATATACATGTACCTAATTAATTTGATAAAGGTTCTCTATAATTAACACCTATATCAGTTGAATTAGGCATACTGTCTTGTCGAAGCACAACAGATATTAATTTGTTACACAGTTCTTGTAGTTTTCAATGACAACACAAACATGATTAGTGAGTACACCTGTATAATTAGTCAGGGAAAGAGATGGTTAAGTGGTTGGCACACACTTACCTTCGTTCTCTCAATCGGACCCATATTTTTACTCTGAATTTCGAAGACATACTTACAGAAGACTTGGTGTTTAAAAATATAAAGGGTTCCTTCCCTATTTATCACTTGCATAAAATGAATAGATTACTGTATTCTTATGATTGTGCTTTATCTCCTTACAGTAGCACTGAGGTTATGAACGCTAAAAACCACTACTCTATTAACTGAGACAGATCATCTTTAATAACCTATGCGTGGCAATTTAAATCCAGAAGATTCTTTACGGCCAAGCAGTTAGCGTAAGCGCCTTAGGCGAGGGAGACCTGGATTCAATTCCCGGCGAAAGCTCATGTGGTTCGGATCCCATGTTAGCTGTAGGTCTACCGTCTCATATAGTCTCGCTGTTGAACCAAACCAAACCAAATCAAAAGCTTATATCCAGGAGTTTCACTTTCCAGTGCAGTTTAAACCTACGTACACACACCGAAAGCAGGTGTTCTAAGCATAAAGTCACGGTGAAAAAGGGGGAGGGCTGTACATACATGTTTACCTGCTCAACCACTGAAATGAAATGAAATCTTTGAGTTTTACGTCCCACGGTTATGCCGGTTAGGCTAAAGGAGACGGTGAAGATGAGAAATGAATGAAATGGTGGAATGAAGAAAGTGGGAGGAAACGGGAGAACCCCGAGAAAACCCACGCACACGGTGTTTGTCCACCACAAAGTTCACTTGGCAAAGGCTGGGATTGAACCCGGAACCCCAAGCGCCAGAGGTGATGCTCAACCACTGAGACATACTATGACAAATATATCTATCTATCTATCTTATTCACCTGATGTATACTATATGTTTAATAATAGTTAATGTTTTACAGAAAAGAAGGAAAAAACATGATGCCCATCTTTTTGCGCTACCATATACTTAAAAAAAAATCTACGATTTAGTTTTTAATACCTGTTATTATAATACTCATATCTGATTACTCTTACCCTATGTAAAATCCAGTTTAGATGTAAATATTCCAAGCCTTGAAGAGTCATTAGCATGTATGCTTTTATGTTGGCAGACGTTAATACTATGTTGGTGTCTTTTACAATTACCTCTAAATCTGTATCCATAAAGTCGAAAACAAGAGAGACATTTGATTTGTGTCCAAAGACATCTGAAAAGTTAAAACTTAATGTAGCACAACTGATTGAGTAAATTAATTACTGCAGTAAAAGAATTACACTGAAATACAGAATAACAAGAAGTAACTTTCATTTTTATCTAATTTCATTACTTTTACCAGTAGCAGCAATTTTTCATTGACATAACGAACATACATAATTTATATCTATCTAGTAGGCAAATTTTAGAGATACATGATCTCAGCTATCTTTCTTAACATAACTACAGTATTTTTCTTAAACAGAAACACAATTTTATTTTTCTAGTCATCATTAAGACTACACGAAGGCCCGAAAACAGAGTTCAACAGAGTTTACACGTTCCAAGGAGTTTGCCTACAATTACAATAATACCAAACACAAATGCACACAATAATAAAATGTAATTAAATACAATAAAATTTGAACGAGTAGTTAAGAAACACTTGGGTCTCTTTAAAGTAACGAACATTTATGAGCTTGAAGCAAAGGCCTTATGTCTCGCCCTTCAGAAATATGAATGCAGAAATCATCATAATTTCTTTACAACATATACTGATTCACAAGCTTTATTTTGTTAAATTAACGAAGAATTGGTTACTCACCAATAAATGCTACCGTGTGGAAACTAGAAACTCTCCAAACGTTGCGGAGTTAGCTAGTTCCGTCTTCAGTCGTAAGATAACAAGGATAATAATGGATGAAAGAAAAAAAAAAAAAAAACGTGTAGTATGCACCACAGAATGAATAAATATAACATAAAGGATACTAAAATACCATGAGCAGAACACATTGCGAAAGCAGTACTTCCTTTAACACTGTGCTCTGCTTGTGGTATTTTAGTATCCTTTAGTACATTCAGTATTCCACATTGGAAAATCGAAGTCTTATGTACTATGACACAAGTGGGTGTTTCCACACTCACCTAGAGATATACTGTGACAATTTGGAACTTTCTGTGGTAACTTTAAAGAACCTTACTTGAAGGTGTGACATAGAACAACTTGCTAGAACATGTGAAATTGTTAGTAGCCCGTGATGTACAGTGTTTCAGGAATGTGATGACTGCCTTGGAAATGGAAGACTTGATTTACAGATACTTGTTCTGGAAACCATACCAGATGAATCTTCTGAAGTTACATATGCAACATGGGAGGAAAATAAACCCATTATAATAAGAAAACCGTTGCCATTGATACCTTCATTGACGAATAGAGAAATGGACGACGAAAGGAGTAACACACCAAGATCTGAGGAAACTGCAATAACAATACGCTGCACAAGTGAAGGGACGTGTAGACACAGAATACATCCTTGAATCAAATTGATATGATAAAAAACAAAAAGCAGTTTGAGATAGATACTAACGATGTTCCAAATTCATTTCAAATAGGTCAGCCGATTACCCAACCCCGAAAACTATGAATTCGACATTAATCTTAGTCATTTTTGGCATATTTTTTCACTGCTTCTACCTGCTCTCTGAAGATTAAGTTGAACTTAATTTAAACATCATTAGGAGCTTCACTGTTCATTTCAGCGACCCGAAACCTACCAATTGATCACTAATTACTAATATCGGTCGTTCTGGATTATTTTTGCATGTCACCCCTTTCCATTCCGCCTCTTCGGGTGTCCTCCCACTGTACTTTTTTCCAGAATGTAAGTCATATGTCTACCAAGATAGATTGAAATTGGTTCAGGCGTTCCACAGTTGAGCTAAACATACATTCACATATATATATATATATATATATATATATATATAGATGGACGAGCAACGCCTTTGGCGTGCTGCCCTGTAAATGTCGAATCCTGCTGACATGTTTGTTCTTGCCTAGGCTTAAACTTAACTTAGCCCTAAACTTCGGCTTAAATGACACTGGGATTGTCACCTAGGAGCTTAGTGGCCACGAAAAGTACGGATTCGACACTAATTTGGGTAATCTGAGACATTTTATTCCTCACCTTCTCAATTTCCATGCCAATGGAAGCCGAATTTGAATGTTATCGCTATCTGGTAGGACTATTCATCTCAGATACACCAAAAACTAGATTCGCCACTAATATCAGTAGTTTTCAAATATTTTTTACATTTCACCCTCTATAGGTGCTAATGGATTACTAAACGTGAACTTACACGTCATCAGCAGTGCAACTATTCGTCTCGCGGATCGCGAAAACTGTGGATTCGATACTATATAGATTATTTTTACACTTCCATACTTCCCACGCTCCCTTAGGGATGCTAGGGAACTTACTCCCACTGAGGACTAAACCTGGACTTGAACAGCAACGGAACTGTCACCAATCAACTGAGGAACCCCAAAAAACTATGACTTCGACACTAATATCGGCCACTTTTGATTATTTTTACATTTCCCTTCAAGGGTGATAATGAGGATTAAATCTGAACATAAATGGCATCGGGAGTGTCACTAATTATCTCTACCACCCGAAAACTAACTACGGTCGTTTTCGATCATTTTTGTCACCCCTTCTCATTTCCTCTAGGTGTCTCAAAGGAGTCCCCAACATACTGTTTCCCAACTTGTAAGTAATATGTGTACCAAGTTTGGTTAAAATTGGTTCAAGCATTAAAAGTTATGCTGGAACATCCATCCACCTATAACCGATTCCATTTCAATTCGTCCAGGTGAAACAAAATTGCTCCCCATCATAGTTTCAGATTTGATCCATTTTTTTTATATGGGATCTACATGCAATATTATTAGACCTTTTTTTTTCTTTTTGCGTCAAAAAATTTTCCTTCGATATACAGCCTTCTAAAATCGCTGCCCTTCTCTCGGATTGCTTGAAAAACTGAAAAACATATCGAATTAAAAATTTTATTATAGAGAAACGAGTATACTTAGTACCATAATCGCGAGAGTAGGAAGAATGTAAAGTAGTGTGTTTCGGTCGAGGGGCAAAATTCGTCTGTTGGTCCAACAGAAATCGTTCAATTCACTCGCAATGTTGCCAACTTTGGTGAAAATTTTGCTAATTTCAAACATTTTTGTTTCTGTCCTCACGAACCATATCAACCATCTGCTTCTAGCATCAAAATCTACTCGATAAGGTCTCCTCCTTAAGTTTCTGATTATGAAAAGCTGAAAATTTCATTAGGACGCCATGTTTGGCCACCATTTTCTCAAAAACCTCACCATTTAAAAATCTGATTTTTTTTACAACTGTTGGAGAAGTAACTAAGTATTTAATATTTGTTAATCGTTCCTGCGGCTGCAGCCTCTAAGGTTCGCAATTGATTACTGAAATTTCCATTTTTGTACTTGGAATGTAAACATTTCCAATGGGGATTTAGGCGATCCCAAGGCGATCTGAAAGGCAGTATGAAAATTTTTAGGGTTGAATCCTGACATCAAATCAAGTAGAAAAGTTCCTATAAACATGGGTCGAATTCCGCTTCATTTTCGAGTTGCATTTTCCAACTCGGGATCCAAAATCGGCTCGGGACAATGGAAGATAAAATTATATTTCGCGTTAAATCAGAAACTATGCTTTGTATCAATATGATGATTTTTATGTGGGTAAGGGCGATGCAATTCGGTTGGCAGTGTTGCCAATTTGGTAGAACTTTTATTTGTTTCCAAGTGATACTACGTGGTTTTTATTTAATATTTGGTATTCATTAATGATTGTAAACATCGAATGGAGCACAATTTTCGAAAACTTACATGTATTTCATTAAAAGGTTTTACTTCGTGCATTATTGATAGTTTGCAACATTGAATGTGAATTTCACTTGATGTTTACCATCATTAGTAAAACCAAAATGTCGAATAAAATCTACGTCTGTGTAAGTTGTAATAATAATAATAATAATAATAATAATAATAATAATAATAATAATAATAATAATAATAATAATAAGAAGAAGAAGAAGAAGAAGAAGAACATTTCTTATTTTATATTATTGCACTACAGTTTGGTCCCAAAATATATCCCCACATACATGTTTTCTTTAAAAGCTTTGTTTAATAAGACTATTTACTGACTTTAATGAGATGCTATTTACTGACATTATGTAATATATCTTCATGTTATTGCTCTACAATACAGTTTACAATAGTTAACATAAAAATTAACAGTATTTCAATATTTTGTGTGTCGTTCATTAGCTTTTTTAGGTTCGAGAACTCTTTTCGACAATAATGCAAAAAGTTTCTCACATATGTATCTGGCTTGATTTCATGTTACCAAAAATGAACACTTTTCCCATTAATTCTGTTCTGTTACCACAAAGTATTTGCTCAATTCAAAAGGCATAATAGCCCACAAATTTTCGATGAGGTTCATATCAGGTGAATTGGCCGGCCACCATAACCTCTGAATACCCAATTCTGACGCACACAGTTGGATGGCTCTAGATCGGTGGCACGATGCATTGTCATATTGAAAAATGAATTGTTCAATGTTTAAACCACTGTAATGGTCCCTAGTTGTATTCAAAAGCTCCTTCTTTAGTATCTCACAGTATGATAAACCATCGTTTGGACCTGTGCAAACTTAATTCTTCCTACACATTTGAAAGACGTTGCTCCCCATAGCATTACACTTTCACTGAACTTTTTTCTCCATGATACACTCTTGCTTTAACTTTTCTTGTGGACCTATCCACAGTTTTACACCACTATCATTACCGAAAACGTTGGATTTCTTTTCATTTGAGAAAATTATCGCTTTGCAATAATCAACTCTCCACTTCACACAAAGATATCCATGAATTCTCTCTATCCTTCAGGTCCTTTTATGTCAAACGAAACTTCCTTACGGGCCTTTCTTTTTAATATTTATGTGTGACTATCTGGTGTGAAATACTCTCACCTAAGTCCTCCTTTATCTTCGCAGCAACTTGCCTTACACTTAATTTTCTCTTTTGCTTTACAATCCTTTTGATTGCCCTGCACAATCTCGGATTTGCCTTTTCTTTACATCTACACCGATGCCGTAGACTTACCACTCGAGTTTCAGTTTAGTTTCAGTTTTGGACTTACCATTCGAGTTAACGTTTTAAAATATTAACCACTGTTTTGTGGTCAATTTCTAACTTTCTTGCGATTTCTCTATTCGATATTTCTTGCGACTTCAGTCCCATACCTTGCTTCCCTGGAGATATGTCCTTTTTTTTCTTATGATGTAGAAACTAAGAATATGACCAAATCACTGAATGTAACAGTATTAACACAAACACAGCTTTGTATTCGCACAACCAAGCTTTGAAATTTAGAATACAGCACCAGCAGTTTTCAAACTTGTCAATATGCACTCTTTTCTCACCATTCTGCCTCCTAGAAAACAGCTGACTCAAAAATGGGGGGGAACCGAACAATGGCGCCATCTAGGGCAACCATTTTGGAACTTCAAACATTTCTGCCATCTAGCACCCACACAGTACATTAAATGGCATGTCTTTGATCTTAATACGTTTCAGTTTCCTATTAAATGAATATTTCAGAGCATTGAAACCAGGGTGGATTGATTTAAATCACGATTTTAATCAATATTTAAATCGCTTGATTTTTTAAATAAGAATCGTTGATTTAAATCAAAATTCGAAATAAATTAATTTAAAGTGAAAATAAGTAAAATCCAGTTTTTGATGTTATTTCGATTATGGAAGATAATAATCATAACACAATGAGACTCAAATGTATGTAAGCACAGTATGAAAACGAGTATCATGCAGAGGATGATTAGGGAAAATCCCGTTTTGAACGGATAACGGGTGAATCCTGCTTTCTTTTCTTCGTAACATACGGTTTTTAAATCGTTAACTATTCCAGCGGGGAAATCACCATGGACATTTAAGACGAAAATTCTCTTGTGTCCACGTCTATTTGTTTGTTTCCAGATAAAAGGAGCACATTTAGAGGGGTTCGATCCCCTCTCCTAAAAAAATAAATAAATAAATAAATAAAACTAAGCGAAATGTATGTACTAAATACATAGAAGTTCCTCGGGATCATAATACGGCAAATTTTGTATGCGTTAAAATATCGATAAAGTGGATATTTTCAAATATCTATGATCAATATTAACAGACAAAAACAATATTTACGAAGAAATTAAATGTCGACTAAAAGCAGGGGATTCGTGTTATTATTCAGTTCAAAATCTCTTGTCGCGAATTCTGTCGAGGAATTTGAAGCTTAAAATATATCAAACGATAATCATGCCTGTTGCTCTGTATGGTTGCGAATCATGGTCGCTTACTATAAGGGAAGAGCATAGACTGAAAGTATTTATTTATTTATTTATTTATTGAACAATTTCCCAGATACAGCATAACTTTGCCATTTTACACAGGGACATGCTAACAAAAGAAAGAAAAAAAAAAACAAGACAACAATAACAACAACATAGAAAAAAAAGAGTGTAAAAGTAAAACTATTCCGTCAAAGCTCGTTTAATTGCTCTTTCAAACACTGGGTAGCTCGAAAAAATGTCCACATCAGTTGTTACTTGATTATAACTGTTTGGTATTCTATAAAAAAGAGACCTCTGTATAACAGCCAACCTAGGACGGGCAAGATGGAATAGGTGGGTATTCCGAGTGATGCGGGAAGAGACACGTAAGGATAGTTCCTGAAGTAATATTTCCGATCTTAAGGTTCCATTAACTATTTTATGTAGATATTTCAGATCAGAGATAATTCTGCGTACTTCAGGAGTCTGAATATTAAGATGTCGCAAGAGCTCCTTCTTAGATAATATTCGGAGTGCAGGAACACGAAATCGGACTATAGCAATGAAGAAATTGAGAACAGAATCAAGTCTGGAGAGATGTGTAGGTGCTGCCATGGCCCATATGGGAGAGCAGTATTCGATCTTGGGCGCTATTAAAGTCTTATAAAAAGTTGCTAATGAAGAAACAGTGCGTAGTTCGGTGAATCGATAAAGAAGTCCCAACATGCGCATTGAATTCTTTAGTATTGAGGAGATGTGGTCAGAGAAGGTGAGTTTTGAATCAAAGATGACACCAAGATCGTTATGACTAGCAGAATGTGTGATAGGGGAATCGTTGATATGGTATGTGGAGGGAACAGGAGACTTTTTCAAAGTAATAGTAATACTGTCACATTTCTTACTGTTGAGTTTCAAGTGCCACATTTCACACCAGCCTGTAAGGTAATTTATGTCTTCCTGTAGAGCAATTGTGTCATGGAGACACGATATTTCTCTGTATAACTTACAATCGTCAGCAAAAAGCAGAAGGCCACTAGGTTGAGCTGATAAGTGCGTGTAGAGATCATCCATATACAGGACAAACAGTAGAGGCCCAAGTACACTCCCCTGAGGCACCCCTGAGATCACGGGTTGGGGGTTAGAAGTCGCCCCTGAAAGAACAACTCTCTGTTTACGGTCCTTCAAGTAGCTTGTGATTAGAGAGAGAAATTTGCCATGTACATTAAATCTATTGGAGAGTTTATGAAGAAGATGAATGTGACTGACAGAATCAAAGGCCTTCGAGAGATCAAAGTAGATAACATCTAATTGAGTATTGTTATTCATACATTTGACTGCACAGGAAAGAAGAGTACTTAAGTTTGAGAGACTTGAGCTTTTCGGTAGAAAGCCGTGCTGAGAACTATGGATGTAAGGTGAGGTGAATTTAAGTAGCCTGTCTTTAATTATTTTTTCGCAGATAACTGATATTACAGAAAGAAGAGATATTGGCCTATAGGAGGATACATGATCTTTAAGTCCTGATTTATATATTGGGGTCACGTGAGCCAGTTTCCAACTGGTGGGATAATACCCTTCCTTGAAGCATCTATTGAATAAGATAGATAGAGGAACCGCAATAACTGAAGCAGTTTTGTTGAGAAAGAGAGGACTAATTTTATCAGGTCCAAGTGATCTATGTGGAGATAACGATAGCAAGAGAGCCAGAACTTCGCCCGGGGTGGTAGAGATAATGGATAAGGTGTCCGAACAGATGGAATGGAGAGGGGGGAGATGGGTTGTAGAGAAAAGGGAAGTAAATGTTTTGCAGAAGTAGTTATTGAAGAGGTCTGGTCTTTGATCATCACTCGCTTCAGTATTTTCATCTTGAATTGTTGCCGGTATGCCCGGAGATTTTGTTCTAGATTTAATTACAGACCAAAAGACTTTAGGGTTACTAACAGTAAAATCACCAATTGAGTCCATGTATTCAAAATATTTACGTCGCTGTACCTTCTTGGCAAGACTTCTAATTCTAGCAAAGTTTTTATATGTGTAGTCACTCGGATGTGATTTCCATAGAGTCCAGGCAAGCTTTTTGTTTTTAAGAAGGTCACGAAGTTCATTGTCGTACCAGACCGGAAACCTGTTCGATTTTGATGCTTTCACCGGCACAAAGTCCTTTATGGCTGAGTGGACAACGGATGTAAATAAGTCCACAGCGTCGTCAACAGTTCCTACCTCTAACAAACACCAAGGAAACAGTTCAATAGCCCGGCAGATGTCACCCCAGGGGGCTTTCTTCCATAGAAGTTGTGACCTACTTTTGAGGGGCTGGTTTGTAGTAGTGGAGGGGAGGAAATCGAAAGAAACATCCAAGGAATCGTGATCCGAGGGAAAACGATTTCTGCATGGGACAACACAACGAGGTTCTAAGTTAGAAAGAATGTAGTCAAGATTGCTATTATTGCGGGTATTATGCATATTATGTTGACCTAGACCAAGTCCATGAATAAAATTGTCCATGAAATAACTGTCGTTTCCATCTTTAGCGACTCCATGCTTGCTGTCCTGCCACGTGATGGAAAGGTTGAAATCACCCAATAGGATGACGTCACCGTGTGACAACGCATGCAACAGTGAGTCATGGCAAGCTTCTAAGATGTGCTGGGGGGTGTTCTTGTGCGGCCTATAGAAGCATCCAATAAACACAGAACGACGCTTTGGAATAAATACTTCCACCCATATAAGTTCACAATCCCGTTCGAGGTCCAGTCTTCTCTTGCTCTTCCACTTATTATTTACACAAATCATCACTCCACCTCCACGAGCTATGCGGTCTTTACGATAAATGGTGAAATTATTAGAAAAGCTAATTTCACTGTCGTTCACTGATTCATTCAGCCACGATTCGGTCACTGCGAAACAATCCAGTTCCCTTATCTCACCTAGGTTCAATGAGCACTCAAGTAATTTGTTTTTAATGCTACGAACATTTTGATAACATATATTGAAAGCATTAGTGTAATATGGACAGGGTGGGCCAGGGTTTACGTGAATATCACCACAAAGGAGGAGAAAACAAACGAGAATGAGGCACTGTTTTTTTGCTTTTGACTCATACCTTGTCACAAAATCACTGGTAGTTCCTCCGTCACTGTTAGCAGTACCAGAGAGAGCACATGGCGGTCCTCTTGGTATGAAGGCAGCAGCAATAAAATGAAATGATCTTCCACTACACTTCAGTCCATGTTTCATTGGCAATGCTTCATTTGGGAAAGTCACAGCACCGTTACTACATGAAGACAGTAGAGCACGCACATAAACACTACACACAACCACGAGAAAAAGATAAACAATAAGAGCACCACTTTGCATCGACTTCGAGCTTGACGCCATCTTGGAACGATTTGAGAACAAGATCCTGAGATGAAGATTCGGACTCAAGATTGATGAGAATGGGGAATGGCGGAAACTTCATAACGAGGAACTACATAAATTATACGGTTTACCAAACGTTGTTAAGGTCATCAAGTCTAGGAGATTCAGGTGGGCAGGTCATGTAGCCAGGATGGAAGAAAGTAGGAACGCTTTCAAAGTCTTAACTGGAAAACCAATCGGAAAAAGATCATTAGGAAGACCTAGGCGCAGATGGGAGGACAATATTAAGATGCATCTCGCAGAAATAGGAATGCAAAGTAGAAACTGGATCCAATTGGCCAAGGATAGAAGTCAATGTAGAGCTTTTGTAAACGTGGCATTGAAGCTCCGGGTTCCATAGGCCATAGAATTAGTTACTTAATTTTAGGTGAAACGTATGTACTTTATATGTATTTCGTGCCGCTGGCTAGTTCCAATTTTTTTTTAAATATGCCACTGCGAAATATCAGTAACTTTCGTGAAAAGAAGTGTCATGTTGATAAACGTTGCTGTATTTTCTCCTTAATGCTGAAGAAACATTGTTTAGAT
The DNA here is from genome assembly GCF_964235325.1 of Thermobia domestica. Lineage (NCBI taxonomy): Eukaryota > Metazoa > Arthropoda > Insecta > Zygentoma > Lepismatidae > Thermobia > Thermobia domestica. The sequence goes on along the minus strand of NC_137465.1, from coordinate 74,234,495 downwards.
TGAAATAGATTAACGACAAGGGCGCCGATTTCTCTGTAAATTTGGGTGGCACATTCAGATGCAGAAGGAATATTATATATATATATATATGCGGATTTTAAGACAAAGTGCATTCAAAATTATGCCAAATATTGTATATTCATAAATATAATAAAGGGGCCACATGAGATTTGGGGAGGCCGGGGCCCCTCCAGAATCGGCGCCCTTGGTTAACGATTGGCGATTAATTCAAAATTCAACCCCAATACTTTCACTTAAATGGCATAATTTACATTTAATACTAAGTCCTAATGTTTTTTCTTCAGTTCACGATTTGTATTATACGAGGAGCAAGATTTGATTTAAATAAAAAAAATCGATTTAAATCAAAAAATCAACAAAAAGATTTTTTTTTAAAAAAATCATGATTTTTTCCCACCCTGATTGAAACCATTGTAGATTAAGTACATTTTCCCCTAAACGAACACACAACACAGAAAATTAGTCCTACAAATCCAGATGTCAGTGAAAAAACCTACAAACAATTTAAAGAGTAAAATGCAATTTTGCAGTTACCAAAAGAGACCGTGTAGAAACGCAAACTTGAACGAAAATCAGATTGAAAGATATTTTTCAATCAAAATTCTTAGTGTAGATATTTTTCTGGACCAAACTGTAATTACAGTGTTTGTGCGAATAACAATGGAGAAGTCCTATTATAGTAAGGACCGTATTAAATGTATTGATTATGCTAAAGGGTGTAAGTGGATTGAGTACAGAAAGAATTCTCGTCAAAAACGTTATCTCGCGGTAAAATATATGGACTGCGTGAAGTATCTGCCCAAACGTAGTACTAGGGGAGAATGATTATTTGTGTAAAGGATGCTTTGAATATTTACCGTGAAGAACGTGAATGCGTGTGTGATATTGACCACGGAAGAAAGTGTAAAGATGAAATTATGCACCAGCAAGACGAAGAATTTGTTCCTCTGAATGTAATTTGGAAACCCTTAACCAGACAGTTAATGTATTGAACATGAATGTGTCGCCATTAAAACGACCGTCATCGGTGAAACCCAGACTACGGCGAAAGATTCATCTCTTAAAATTTTCATACTGCTTTTCAAATCGCCTTGTATACAGGACACAAATAATCATCCTCCCCTAATAGTACGTTTGGGCAGACACTTTAAGCAATCCATATATTTTACAGTAAGGTAAAATATTTGTAGACAATTCTTTCTGTACACAATCCTCTTATGCCTTTTAGCATAATAAACACATTTAATACGGTCTTTACTGTAATAGGACTCCTCCATTGTTATTCATACAAACACTGTAATTAGTGCACTACAAAGTCATGTTACCAGTGAAAACAACTTTCATGCTTCCAGATTACACTAGGACGATGTTCACAACACCGTGCCGAGCAGATATCATTTCGCTTCCTGAACAAGTTCGAACTTGATGCGTAGTTATGAGAAGTTCTGCAATAATAAAAACTCTTATTATTATTATTATTATTATTATTATTATTATTATTATTATTATTATTATTATTATATTATTATTATTATTACAACTTACACAGACGTAGATTTTATTCGACATTTTGGCTTTACTAATGATGGTAAACATCAAGTGAAATTCACATTCAATGTTGCAAACTATCAATAATGCACGAGGTAAAACCTTTTAATGAAATACACGTAAGTTTTCGAAAATTGTGTTCCATTCGATGTTTACAATCATTAATGAATACCAAATATCAAATAAAAACCACGTAGTATCATTTGGAAACAAATAAAAGTTCTACCAAATTGGAAACGCTGCCAAACGAATTGCATCGCCCTTACCCACATAAAAATCATTATATTGATACAAAGCAATTTTCTGAAATTTATCATAACTTTAAAGCATAGTTTCTGATTTAACGCAAAATATAATTTTATTTTCCATTGTTCCGAGCCGATTTTGGATCCCGAGTTGGAAACCCTGCAACTCGAAAACGAAGCGGAGTTCGACCCATGTTTATAGGAACTTTTCTACTTGATTTGATGCCAGGATTAAATTCTAAAAATTTTCATACTGCCTTTCAAATCACCTTTCAAAGGACCTAAATGCCCATTGAAAATATTTACATTCCAAGTACAAAAATGGAAATTTCAGTAATCAATTGCGAACCTTAGGGCTGCAGCCGCAGTAACGATTAACGGATATTAAATACTTAGATACTTCTCAAACAGTTGTAAAAAGATTCAGATTTTTAAATGGTGGAGTTTTTGAGAAAATGGGGTCCTAATGAAATTTTCAACTTTTTATCATACTATAACATATGATGTAATAATCAGTAACTTAAGTCCTTTACATTTTCAGGAGACCTTGTCGAGTAGATTTTGATGCTAGAAGCAGATGGTTGATATGGTTCGTGAGGACAGAAACAAAAATGTCTGAATATCACAATATTGTGAGCGGTAATTATATTCAATCAGAAAAAGCAAGATTCCGCCACTCACCGCCAAAAATATGTAGCAGAATTTTTTTCTACATGTAACAGGTAGCGCTTTGGGAACTTCCTTCTTCAGTCTGTGGTAGACTCCAAAAAGGATAAAAACCATGATTTTTTTTTTTTTTAAGTGAGTTACGAAGGGAAACAGACGAAGGGAAGAGTTTTACAAAAGAAAATGCAAGAACATAAAAGAATTAGAGAGAGTTGGGAAATATGTGGAGACGTATAAGGAGGTGAAATCTATGGAACTTCGGAGAAAAGAAACTAGTATTACGATGGCAGTAGAAAATAAGAAAGTAATCAGCGAGAGAAGAGAAGTCTTAGAAAGACGGAAAGAATATGTTGAAGACTTATATGAGAACAGGGAAAAACCGTATGGTGTAGATACTGAAGTAGAAAATGAAGTACGCGAGGATGATAAAGGGTTTAGTATTCTTTGGTATGAATTTAAAGAAAGCTAGATCCGAGATCAGGAATGAGAAGAAAACCTGGATAGACATATCAATCGAATTCATTCATTAAGAATATGGAAGACAAGGGCAAGAAAAAGAATTGTTCCGACTCTGCAATGAAATAAATGAAACAGAAGAGTGGTCAAAGACTTCCAGACGACGATCATGATAATGATGACTAAAAAATCGAACCAGAGAGATATGAAGATTACAGAACTATTAGTCTCATACTGCATGCATCGAAAATTCTGTCCTCAACAATGAAGAAAAGGTTGTACCGAAGAAAAGATGAAAAAAATTGAAGAGGAATAGTTCGCATTCAGAAGAGGTAAGGGCACAAAAGATGCAATTGGATTATTGAGGGTAATCGATGAAAGGTTTATAGAAAAAGGGAAAGAGGTGTATGTTGTATTTACTTATCTAGAAAAGGCTTCTGACCGCGTGAATTGGGAATTGCTGTTGGGAGTTTTAAAGAAGGCTGAGTTGGAGTTGAGTTGATTTTGAGTTTAACGTCCCTTCCAGCAGCGAAGCTATATGAGATCCTACTATTAACGTGGAATCCGAACTACATGAGCTCCTGCCGGGAATCGAACCAGGGTCTTCCACACCAAAGGCGCGTAAGCTAACCGCTTAACGACGGAGCTCAAGGTTGATTAGGAATTAGATTTCTGGGCTGTCGGCATCTAAGGCCATTTAGCCCGTCACATATATGAAGGATGACGTCCTTCGGTGAGCACACTATCCGATGAAAGGAAAGGAGGAAAGGATGGGGAAGGAAGGAAGCGGCCTGGGACCATTAAGTTAAGTACCATTACGACATTTGTCTGTGTGAGTGAGGGAAACTCAGGAAAAACCTCACTCAAAATGGCTGGCCTGAGAAAGCTGTTACACTTTTTCGACCATATGGTCCCACCGGGAATCGAACCAAGGGCGAGAGCGTTAGCGACTACGCCACGCGGGGCCATGAGCTCAAGGAGCTGATATGGCTGGAAAAACTCATAAGAAACCTACATATGAACCAACAAGTAAGTGTTAGAATAAGGGAGAAAATGACTGAGAAGAGCACTATTAGAATGGGAGTTCGGCAGGGATGATGTCTCCCGCCAATATGATTTAATATCTATCTAAAAGAGAGAGAGTGAAAAGGAGCCTACACAGTCAAGACGGCATTTCGGTAGGGGCTACAATGATTAGAAGTATAGGGTTTACAGATGATATGGCAGTTGTGAAGTGTGAAAATACAATCAATAAGATGCTAGAAAACTTGAGGAAGGACTGAAGAATATGGGATGAAAATAAATATTTGAAAGACAAAAGCCATGGTGATTGGAGCGAAGCGGTCGGTGTCAAATTTAAAAATAGGAGGGGGGGGGGAATAGAACAGGTAATTAGTTTTCGATAATAAGACTTGGGTAGCATCATTTAGTGATGATATGAAGTGCGAACGTGAAATAAAAACAGACAGGAATGGCGAAAGAAACCTTTAGGAGGACGAAAATACTATTTTGTGGGACCATGAATAAAGAGTTGAGAAAAAGACTCATAAAATGCTTCGTATGGAGTATTGAACTGTATGGGTCAGAAACATGGACATTAAGCAAAAATAATGAAAAAACACTGGAAACTTTCGCAATGTGGCTGCACAGAAGAATGGGGAGAATTGGCTGAGTCGAGTGAAAAACGAATGAAAAGGTGTTAGGAATGGTAGGGAGAAAAGGATAGTTTTAGATATTATTAAGAAGAGGAAACAAACTGGTTGGGGCATTGGCTAGAAAGAAACTGTATCATGAGGGACGTGCTAGAGAGTATGGTGGCAGGATGGAGAGGGAGAGAGATGACGGAGGCTACAACTGATGGACGATATCAAAGCAGAAAAATCCTACGTGAAGTCGAAGAGGTTATCGGAAGATCGCAGAGCACGGGCGTTTCTCAGTTGCGGAAAGTGGCCTGTAAATAATGGCAGAATGCCTATGATGATGCTCCTGCCTTCTACAGGATACATTAAGAGTGATTCTTTGCGTTTATTATTTGGATTATTAGATACATATTATTCTGTTCAAAGTAGCAGTATTCGATTTAGGTTTCACAACAGAGTTCAGCGTTTCGCAAAATTTGAGACATTCGAGTCCACTGTGGAACATTTCTCTTTTTTCCACATGTAACAGTTACTATTTATGCCAGGGTTTGCCCAAGTGGGCCCAGCCCGAAAAAACCCACCGGGTTTTTTCGGGTTGGACCCACCTGAAAAAACCCATCTTAAAACCCACCTGGGTTTTTGACTTTTTGTTAGTGTAATATTGGTACAACTAAGGTGATCACATTGAAAGTTATTTTTATCAGATTTTAAACTTTCTTTGGGCGAATTATATGCTTTCATGTTAAGATAGACAACAATATTTCACGTAAGACCTTTATAAAGCTCTAAATGCACTGAATGAATGAATAAATAAATAAATAAAAAACCTCACCTGAGCTTGAGATAATTGTAGAACAAATTAATGTGCGGATTATGCTTATAGCCTATTTGAAGTAAAGTAAGCGATTGTATATTTTAGAAAATACTTTCCGTGAATAGTGTGTTTCCTGACTCGGCGCCGCCGAGGGACGTTATCCCTCATACGTTGACGGGTTTAAGGTCATAGTTGCCGGTACTAACAGTAAATATGTAAATACATTAGTAAAACTATTAGTATTATTTCTTACCTTCGATGGTAACAATAGTATTCAGTAAAATTCGGTTTTCCAACAACAGTTAAGTTCAGTCATTTGTTGCTAGCCGTCAAATAAGCATTCTGTAGAATCAACACTAGCAATAACGTAAAAATTATTGTCAAAATTAAGGAGCTTAATGCTCGGAGTTCCGAAGACTACGTAACGCTTACTATTTCAAGTGCTGCATTCAAACTTCAGTATTAATGGAAGTTTCGATGTACAGTAAAACAAGCTGCATTTTCAGGAAAAACCCGTCGTGAAAGAAGTGTTCGGGAAATTCCCGCAATTGAACCCACATAGCATCGAAAGTGAATACTTCAACAATAAATTTATTTATTTTACGCTGGAGGATATTTCATTTCATTTTAGATATTTTGAAACATTTACTTTATAAAATATGAATTATAGGCCTATCTTTGTTAATTGTTTTAAATTAATTTTCGGAAAGAACGGTCTTGCAACAAGTGCTCGGGTAATTCCCGTAACTGAATGCACAAAGCATCGAAAGTGAACTTCAACAATAAGACCACTTATTTTACGTTGAAAAATATTTAAGACATTTTGATGAATTATATCTTTGTTTTAAATTAATATAGCTATTTGGTATTCATATTTGGCGAACGTCACTGAGGCTCCTAGGATGACTCGATCTACATTTGTTAGTTTGTCTGCCTTTATCATACAGTGTTCAACTTTCGGTCTTTTAAATTTTCAGGATACAAACCAGACACACACTAAATTTTCTGTTTAGATTTTGGCAGCATACCAACGTAAAATTACAAAATGGCGCGCTTTTTTTTTTAAAAAAAATAGCTGATATCCACTGGCGAAAATCCCGGGGGGATGATGGGGACATATCCCCTACAATATTGGAACTGTCCCCCTCAATAATCCGATTGGAAATGTGTCTTTTAGGAAGAAATGTGATTATTTGTGTCCAACTGTCACAAAGGAAAGTGAGAAGAAATTGATACCTCCCAGAATAAGCCTCAAATCTGACCGCATCCCAAAGCTGAAGACAACCCTGCTTCCCTACCCATGTTATCCCGGAGTCCCACACAGGGGACATAAAATATGACGATATTATTATTGCTTTACAACTTTAAAATCAGACTGGCAACATTGAAAACTGTTTACAGGGAATGATCATATTTGGATCATCCCTTGTGAACAGTTTTCAATGTTGCCGGTCGGATTTTAAAGTTATAAAGCAATAATGTCGTCATATTTTATGTCCCTGTGGAGGACGCCGGGACCGACATGGGTAATCCTCCTCAGCATTGTTTTTCGCCTTCATAAATATTTTGTACATCACATGTATATATATATATATATATCTGACCAGAACAAAATGAATTATTTAATAACTATACGATATATTTATAGTTATTAAATAATTCATTTTGTTCTGATCAGAAAAATGTTTTAAAATGTTATTGTGATTATCCAGAACTATGGAGTGTATATATATATATATATATATATATATATATATATATATATATATATATATACCGTCTTACCCGTCCCCCCAATGTTGAAGACAAATTTGCGCCGCTGCTGATATCCACGCTACAAAGCGCAATTTTAGGTCTTTCAAGTTGAAATTTTCAAAGTAGAAGCACAAGAGACTAAATTAGCTGTATATATTTTGGCGGCATAAAATTTCAAAATGGCGTCCATTTTTCAAAATAGCGGGTATCCATGCTACAAGGTGGAATTTTCGGACTTTTTAAGTTGATATTTTGAGGGTAGAAGCACAAGACATTCTAAATTTGCTGTATGGATTTTTTCGGCGATCCAATATAAAATTTCAAAATGGCGGCAGTTTTTTTCAAAACAGCAGTGAATAGAAAGTTGTTGCAAGTTGTGACAATGACACTCATAAAATGTAAATCATATTTTAACATTTTTACCCCAAAGAGATTGAAACATTTCGAAAAAACCCAATTAAACCCGAAAAAACCCAATAAAACCCGAAAAAACCCACATGGGCCCAGGTGGGTTGGGTTTTTTCAAAAATACCCGGGTTTTTTCAAACCCTGATTTATGCAGTATTTATTATTTTATTGGATGCAGAATCCTTCGAGTTTATGATAGACATTTGTATTTACTACGTCACATTGCTCTAGTTTTGTTGTCAAATGTATTTATTACCAAATTTTATCACCGATGCTCGACTTGAAACAGTTACGTATACTGTTATTTTAAATTAAGTGTGTTTAATTGTATTCTCGAAAAGCAAAGCTATTTCTTTCTATGATGAGTTTAAAATGCATACAACAGTAAACTATACAGAGGATATAAATATAATGCCTCGAAAAGTTTGAGTTAAGTCAGCACAGTTGCAAATTTACATTCGCAACAGTGATACTATTAAATTATACCCAAATGTTCAGTTCGTTCAGGATATCATTCAGTTCTTACAGAAATATGCACTGAAGCTGGTTAAACTTTGGATACAGCTGTGTGTCCTTCTGTTTCTAAGAGCGTGCAATTAACTAGTAGTGGTCACAGCTTCGACTCTTGATAGGATGCCGAATCCAAGTAGTGGTTGAATGTTATATTTAAGCAGTAGGTAAGATCTTCCAAAGCCTTGGTGCTAAAAAATGATGTTAAAATCCGATTGATCATTTTGGGAATAATTACTAAACTTCAAAGTACTCACTTTTGCTCCTCTCGTAGGAACATTCAACTTTCATTTTCCTTACCTTCGTATTGATAGTGATGAAAGATATCACAGCGAAAATAATATTTTTAAACAAAAATAAAAGTTTATTGATAAAATTGCTCTTAAAGTGATTTATATTACGTACAATCGAGGATAATTAGTTCAATGCTGCTCAAATCATAATGGATATGGATCACATAATAAATCTTCCAGCCGCAATAAGCATTCACATTAGACACTACATTATTTATATTAGTTTTTAAAGATAATTATTCAGCAATAGTGTAGTACTGACTTGTGTTTACGTAGGTAGTAGTGGTTTGTTTGCTCAGGTTAGTTATTTAAATTTTACTGCAGCAATGTAACTTCAAACCGTAACTCTAAGTGTTTACTTATAGTACAAAATTTAAATGTAGCTATAATTAATATTTTCTTGAATTGGCAAGTGTATCGTTCATCAACGATTATTTTCATCTCCTTGAGCATGACTAGTCCCCTTGAGGGAAAAGAAATGTCACTTTTCGTGGGGGAAAGCTACGAAAGTAAGCAAAGGGAAAACGACAGAGATTCTTGGAACTATACACCTTATTCGTGTATCGTCATGGACAGAAGGAATAAAAAAAATGGAGGATATACCGTAATTACAATGCTAAAATATTATAATGTGCGAATGGGAAACTAAGACACTTACACATATACAGTGTTTGTTACATGCAACAATTTATATTGCAGTAATTATGTATATTTGTTATATACTATTTACAAAATAATTAGTAAATACGTAGATACGGTACTAATAACTACTAATTCTGCATTAGAAATACATACAGCACAATCAGTAATAGGTTTTACTTCAAAATACATTTTCTGTACGCGGCAACTTAAATTAGCAATTATAGTATTATGGAACTTATTTTAAACACCGAATTTTCTTACCAAGCAATCCGATTATATTTGGATGACGCAATTCTTGAAGAAGTTTGATTTCCCTAAGTGCAGTCCTGTTAATTCCATCTCTCGCTTCCGCTCGACTGCCTATTTTGATCTGTAACATAAGTACGAAACACACAGGTCTTAGTTACATTTTAAATTTCGTTCCTAATCAAAGTTTAAACATAATTCACAATTTCAAGGAAAATATTACAAAACACTAACGTTATGTATTCCTTCTTTAAACTTCCATATACACGTAGATAATTCCAGTTAAAAACAACGAAGCCATGTAATGAATAAAGTTATAGATAACACTATAGATATACGAAATATTTATATATACAGTCATGTTCAAGGAACCTGAATATGCACCTTTGCTTCAGAACATCTGTAATATTCTTATTCATAGGTAGGATTGCCTCAAAGGTGTATATTCTTTAGTTTCTTTTGAACTTTCCTTATAGAGCCATGTGCTGAAACACACTATGTATCTACAAGTGAATCACCCTTTAAAAACCAGATAAGTCTTCACTTCTCCCTGTAATTCCTTTTATCTGTATTTTCGAAGTGAAAATCAAAGTATTTTGTTACCGTCCTACGGATATATTTCCTATACTAAAGGACACAGATAACTGATAGAAATTAATTATTATGGAATAATTAGTTAAATAAAAATGTGGGAGGAACAGAAGAATCCCGAGAAAATCTAAGGATATAATATACACCACAAAGTCACTTGATTCAGGATATAACCAGGAATCCATCGCACGTGAGTTCAGTGCCCATCACTGAGAGACACTATCCTACATACATTTTGAGCTTTGTACACTAACAAATCACAGAATATGATTTTAAAAGCTATAATTAGAAAAAATAATTCCGTAGATGGTCATAAATGTTAATAGTTTTTCATAGAATAATTGTAATATGCATTTAGGTACGTCCATGAGGTTTAAGAGCATAATTTCAAGTATCAAAAGATTTTTTAGTGGAGTATATGGGAGACTACATGTGACAAATGGATTTTTTATTGGTACCTTGGGTTCAGCCTACGGAGCTGGATTTTGGACAGCAAGTAAAGTATAAATACTGGCAAATAATAGTTAAAAAAACACGGTCTTTTGTAGTTTCCGACTACTGTGCCGGACAAAAAAGGGAAATGGAAATGCGCAGCAGTTGACATCAATTAAAATTAATATTTTCATCGGGTTCTGGTCGTACACATAAAATATGACTAATTGACAGCAAACCATTTCACAATCCGAGAACATTTCATAAAATTCATATCACAATGGATGAAACAAAATTGCACTGACTCCAAAAATGCATATAGTTTACACCAACTAAAGTTAGTATTTTCTTTGAGGTCTTATCGTACACATCCGACTAATCGAACTCAAGCCAAACGTAAACAAAAGGAAAATATTATATAATCCTGTTAGGGGTATGAAATATAAAGGGGCTTAGAGTATGGAATGATGCAAGGCTTTAGTAATACTTTAGGGCGGAAAGTACTTTTGGGTTTGAGCTGTACCGAAGAGAGAGAGAGAGAAAGAAAAAAGGAAAGGAGAATGGTTGCTGTGTAGTTAAGCAGATATTATGTTGTTGTATATGGGGTTTGAATGATAACAAGTTAGTTGCTGTTAATTCAGAGTTTGTGTCAGGAAAATGTGTGAGGTTTTAAACAGGGTAAAGTTAGAGACGTGGATTAATTAAGTCATGAGATATGGAGATGTTTAAATAATAATATATGCTTATTGTGAGGAGTGAAATAAAGGGCATCAAGAAAAGTGCAATGTTTTTGTCAGAAGATGTAAAGGAGTTCATAAAGCATTAAATAAAGGCATTGATATTGTTAGATTGATTAAGGCAAGAGTTTACCTTAACTGATTTTAAAGACCAACAGATTGGCGCAGTCTATAAAAGAAGTCTACGCTTCCAATTGAGACAATGGCACAATATTATGGAAAGGAAGCTACGTATAAGGATATGCTACAAGATATGGAAAAACCGAGTGGAAAAGAACTTCATCTGTGGATTTTGGAGGAATTCAGGAAACGTGATCTTGTAATTTGTAAATTACAAGAAGAAATTATGAAGCTAAAATCTATGCAAAACAAGGATAGATATACATAAAATGGATTAAATTCGCCCAGAAGGATAAACAAAAGAGTTAGATATTCGTTGTCATGCGACTCTACGTGTCCGAACAAGGAAAGACAAATTAGATGTAATAAAGTCAGAAATGTCATATAAGAGGAAAGTGTCCAGGTTTTGGCAAGCGTTGTTTTAAATGCACTGGCTTACACCATTTTGTACCAGCATGTATATTACGATCAGTGGAGGCAATGGGAAACCAGTTACAGGTGGAAAAATTTGAAAACAATAACTACAGTGCAAAAGAATCTAATACTAATGGTTTACGTCCGGTAGTCGCAGAATCAAGAAGAGTGCCTGAGCTATATCATGTTTACACAATGGGGACACTAAATTACCAATCAGAGGGAGATATCTTGACAGATTTGAGAAATGGAGTAGTGGACAAGCAAGTAGCAGGACATGATTTGACAGATTTTAAAACAGTGGCAGAAGATGATGGAGTTGAATTGTGCATTGGCACAGAAGATGTAAATGTCAGCCACAGTGAAGAATACAATGGAATATTCTTAAAGGTAACAAGTTGTGGATTGGACTCTATAAGTAACTACAAATTATTGAGGAACTTAGAAGAATATGAAGTTCTAGATGACCGAAAAAAGCGCACACATGGACTTACGAGACAAAAAAAGATGTCGAGAAAAGAATGAAGAAATCAAAATATAAATGGGCGTTCTAAGTAAAGAAAAGGTGAAAGGGAAGCAACTGAAGTTTAACATGAAACAAAAAATATTACAATGTATGTTTACTGAGTTTATGTCTAGGGATCAGAAAATGCAAGAAATGAGGGACAATGTTACTGAAATTGAACAGAGATTGAGAAGCCTAGATAAGAAGAAGAAAAAAAAGAAGAACAGTTACAATAAACAGTATTACTTTAGTTGTGTATATTTAAACATGTAGTATTCTTCGTTTTTCTTTTTTTCGGCAATCCCCGGGAGGATGTTAGTGGTATGAAATATAAAGAGAGAATATGGAATGAGGCCAGGCTTTAGTAATACTTTAGGGCGGAAAGTATTTTTGGGTTTGAGCTGTACCGAAAAGAGAGAGAGAGAAAAGGAAAGGAGAATAGTTGCTCTGTAGTTAAGCAGATATGTTGTTGTACGGGGTTTGAGTGATAACAAGTTAGTTGTTAATTCAGAGTTTGTGTCAGGAAAATGTGTGAGGTTTTAAACAGAGTAAAGTTAGAGACGTGGATGTAATTAAGTCATGAGATATGGAGATGTTTAAATAATAAGATATGTTTATTGTGAGGAGTGAAATAAAGGGCATCAAGAAAAGTGCAATGTTTTTGTCAGAAGTTGTAAAGGAGTTTATAGAGATTAAATAAAGGCATTTATATTGTTAGATTGATTAAGGCAAGAGTTTACCTTAACTGATTTTAAAGACCAACAAATCCTTATGACACATGGACGAAACAAAATGACACTTCATACCAACTCGGTGCTGTGAAACTCAAGTCTTTAGTGTCAATGAAAAGGTTATTTAAACGGGCTGCAGGAAAAGTAAATGAGGTGTACCTGTCTATTGTCAAGTACCATAAAACAGAGGCGATATGGGAACACCCAAGAGCCCTTGCTCCACTTGGGCCTTTACACTGCCAACCAGTAATGGCTTTTGACCCAAACTGGGTGTTATCAAATTCTATAAAAAGAACGTAACGTAAGGATTGCACATGTCAGAACTGTATTTTTAACCTCAAAATGTTAGGAGCAACTGTATTATAAGATAAGCTGAAACTGCCATCACTTTTCATGTGTTCAGCCGCGTAGGCCTGAACATTCTCGATTTGTTAGATACCTAATGTTATTTCATATAAATCATCTGCAGTTAGACGAGGAAATTTAATGAGTAAAGTAGTATCACATGGTGTCCAAGCCTGCGATGTGCATCTAGCAATCTCCGTGTCTCCCGAATCAGTAAGCTTTTGTTGCACATGATTTGGCGGATTAGCACGTAATACCATAATAGCAACTTCTTGCATTTCATTGGAATCTTTAGTGAGGGGCGCGGCGAACTGGTTTTCCATGCCGCAAGCAATCAGAAGATATGTACGAATATGTGTCAACCCTGCTATAGGGACTCTATTTCTGAACATTTTGAACTTCATTTTGATGTGCCCCTTTTTGGCCTCTACTGACCATCTGTCTTCGGTGACTACAAGTGAAAAGTTTGCATCTGCTGCTTCATGCTGCTTTGAGCCCTTTTGAATAAGAGCAGGCATGTTGGCAAGGATTCCTGCTTCCTGCAATACAGGTATGGAATCCCGAAATCCTCGATCAACAAGGATGCAGTCACCACGCTCTATGAAGTCGTGCAAAATATTAGCAGCATCTCTGAACAAAGAGTTAGTAATGTTGGCATCGTTATATGCACTAACGAATGGGCCTATAACATCGGTAATAAACCCAGACGGTGTGACAATCATCATTGGTTTTACAAGAGGACATTTCTGTACACTGTATAAGCGCCTCTGAACACTGTAATTATTTGACTTTTTAGTAAATATATGTAAGTACCATCCATAATTAACACAAGTTTATTCACCGTAATTCAACATAATTTTCTACTCCACTCTGGAACTTTGGTAAGAACGAGATCGCGACCTTTGTTATTAATACCTAGAACAGTGGGAACAAACCTTTCTACCAGATCTCGCGAACAGATTGGAGTACTCTATATACTCCACTTTCGTCTTTGTATTTAAATAGTGCAGCTAGAAAATTGTTTGACAATCATGTCGCAGTTTCATGAAGAGAACTGCCAATCTGTTATCTGCTATCGTGTTGGTACTTCGTCACAAATGGAAACAGAACTGAAGAAGATGCATAAACTGTTCGTTTTTTACACCAGTGAAAGTAAATAGGTCATTGTACGAAACACAGGTGACATCAATAGCGTATGATCAGCTAGGGCAGGTAACATCAGGTAGGGTTCAGTTTGTATACCACAACTTATATCCGTTTCAGCCGAAACAGTTTCGTCACAAGCACCACTAGCCACTGGAACTTCCTTCAGCAAGTTTCTGACTTTGCACCAATAATTTATACAGAAATAATTAATTTCTGCTAAAAGCAGAAAGATTTCTCACGTGAGCCACGCAAGCAACTTATGGTCTGTAACTCCATTTGACCTGCAATGGCTCGTTTCCGTTTTCCTCGAAGGCATTTTCCACATACTCTACACCCTGATGGCTGAACACTAGCCATTCTCACGACAACAAATGCTACAAACAAATGTACGAAACGAATCCGCGATAGAATATCCTCGGTAACTGAGGTCATATCACAGCAATGTCACTACGAAATGGTCACTCTCAGATTGAAATAAATCAGACGTATAGTCCTGTAAACAGACACTATGGACATTCTGCAGCATTCCTCTACAAATGAGCGATAGCACAAATACGATTCGCAGTAAGCAGTGTTGGGCAAATTTCAATTGAATTAACAATTAACAATTAATCTGTAAATTTAATTGTTAATTGCAATTAACAATTGAAATAAGTAATGGTTAATTCTTAATTGCAGTTGGCCATTAAAAAAGGAGAATCAATTGCAATTGATCAATTGATTGAAAGTAATTGCAGTGGAAAGTAATTGCAATTGAATTCTGTAATTCAATTGCAATTGAAATTAATTGGCAATTGATTCAATTGCAATTGATTTCCACAGCAATTACTTTCAATTGATTGATCAATTGCAATTGATTTTCACTGATTAATTTTCAACACTGTAGTTCAGAGAGGGCGTGGGGCAATGAAAACTTTAGCCACGACCAATTGACTCACCACCCGTCGTGACCCACGACCCACCGTGACCCACTCTGACCCACCACCCACCATAAATCACTCTTACCCACTGTGACCCACAGACCTGCCAAAACCCATTGTCATCAACTCTGACCCATGATTCACGCCCTCTTCTCTACTGACTAAAGAGTTTAAACTTGTAACAAAACAAGCCTATAAAATTATCACTCATCGGAGTTTGAATTTCTACGATCAATCGCTCAAGCATCGCACTAATACAATAACAGCGGATCTGACCTTTCTAATATAAATAAAATAGTTTGTTCGTGTGTCTGTGTGTCTATCTTTGTGCGGCCTGTGGACGAGACGAGTGGACCGAAACTTTTCAAAATTTGGTCACGGGTAGCTTGGTCTAGGCCCCAGACCAAGACGAAGAGTTTTTTTTTTTTTAAATTCCTTACTATGGGGTCTCCAGGAGACGTTTACCGGGACCGGCCTGGGGACCAGACAAGTCGACCGAGAGTTACCAAATTTTGGTCAAAGATACCTTGGTCCAGGTTTCACACCAAGGCAAAGCTTTTTCGAAAAAATTCGAACCAGGGGGTCTCAGGGGGGCGTTTACCGGGACATGTAAAAGTAGTAGAAAATGACCGATATCAGTGTCGATTTCATAGTTTTCGCGGTCGCTGAGATCAATGGTGAAACTCCGATCGCATTAACTTCCAAATTCACCGTATTCTGCTACGGGCCGTGGGTCAATGGGGGGGGGGAATACCGAAACGTACAAGTAATCCAAAATGACCGATATTAGTGTCAAATCCATAGTTTTCGCGGTTGCTGATATCAATGGTGACACTACCATTAGCGATGACTTTCAAATTCATCCACCGTTGTATGCGGGCCTTGGGTCACCAGAGGGGGGAATTCCGAGACATGTAAAAAAATAATCGAAAATGACCGATATTAATGTCAAATTCATAGTTTTCGGGGTAGCTGAGCTCATTGGTGAAACTCAAGACCGCGTTTACTTTCACATTTAGCCCCCATCAGATAAGAAACGGGGGCATTATGAAGGGGATCAAGAGACATGTAAAAATAATCCACAATGACCGATGTCAATTCCGTAGTTTTCGCGGTGGCTGAGATTAATGGTGATACTTTCATTAGCGATGATTTTCAAATTTAGCCAGCATTGTATGCGGGCCGGGAGTCACCGGGGGTGGGGAATTGCGAGACATGTAAAACTAATGGAAAGTGACCGATATTAGTTTCAAATCCATAGTTTTAGCTGTCGCTGAGATGAATGGTGATACTTCCACAGGCGTTGACTTCCAAATACAGCCCCCATCGGCTGCGGACCAGAGGCATTGTTTTTTTCAAAATTGGAACCAGAGGATTATAGGGATTTTTACCGGCATATGTAAAAAGTAGTAGAAAATGGCAAATGTTAGTGTCACATTCATAGTTTTCGTGGTATTAGTTGGGGGTTGGTGGGGGCCAGAGGAGATTGTTTCACAATACGAACCAAGGGGGTCTGAGGGGGTGTTCACCGGGACATGTAAAAGTAGTAGAATTTGTGTCGAATCCATATTTATCGGGGTTGCTCAGACGTATAGTGACACCCCCGATAGTGTTTACGTTAAAATTCAGCCCCATCGGCCTTCCCAATGAAAGCACATGTACGTTGTTGGATATATATTCACACAAAATATATCCAATGTTAGAAATGTTTCTTAATTGTTCTCCCGTTGTTCAGTTTGTTTACATTGATATTTTATCTGATCCGTGCGAAGAACGGGTATAACAGCTAGTACGAAATGGTAAAGTGTTTGTTATGGACCAAATTACAATGAATTCAATTATATAGATAATTATTATAATTATAACTAATAAATATTTCCTTGTTGAATCATAGAGCTTCTCCGTGCCTAAGCGGTTAGCGTACGCGCCTTTGGCGTGGGAAACCCGGGTTCGATTCCCTGCGGGAGCTCATGTGGTTCGGATTCCACGTTAATCAGTAGGTCCATGTCTCATATAGCCTTGCTGCTGACCGGGACGTTAAACCCCAAACGCAACTCAAAATCAAATCAACTTGTTGAATTATACATATTTTTCAGTGGAAAAATGAATACAATTTAAAAGTCCCAAATCAACGTAAAGTAGACCAACTTAAAGGAAAATTTATAAAATTTTCCATATAATTAAGCTTACAAACTTAAAATTTCCATGTAATTAAGCTAAATTTCCATTTTTGTGTCGTTTTGTGCGCCTATTTCCTCGTTTTCTGCGTCACCGGAAATGGGTCAATGTTATCCTACAAATATGGCGGAACAAGTTAATGCTGTTCCGTCAGGAACGATTTCGAGGTCGTTTCCTTCACATCGTCTTGTGCGTGTTTTCTACCGTTTTGTAAGTCTATTTCCACGTTTTGTGAATCAATAGTAGTGGGTCAAAATGGGCATTCAATGTGGGAAGAAAACTGATCCACTCTCCCACCAGTATCGAATTTCAAGGTCGCTTTTTTCGCATTGTTTAGTGCATATTTATACCGTTTCTGCGCATACTTTCACGTTTTGTAGGCCAACGAAAGTGGGTCAAAGGTGACCTACAAATATGGCAGAGAAAGACATATTCATTCCACTTTCAAGGTCCATTTTGACCCTCTTCCACTGATGCACAAAGCGACACAAATCATGTATAAAAAGTGTGAAGGAAACGACCTCATTTGATGGTGACGGAACAGCATTAAGTTATTCCGCTATAGTTGTAGGCCATTTTGACCCATTTTTGTTGTCGCACTAAAGTGGAAATAGAAGCACTAAAGTGGAAATAGGAGCACAAAACGGTACAAAGCAGGCACTATACGATGCGAAAGAAACGACCCCCCAAATTCGATAGTGGCGGAACAATGGCTCTATTTTCTCACACATTGATGGACCATTTTGACGCATTTCTGGTGATGCTCAAAACGTGGAAGTAGGCGAACAGAACGGTACAAAATATACACTAAACGATGCGAAAGAACCAACCCCGAAATTCGATAGTGGCGGAATAGTGAGCCATTTAACTCCCACTTTAAAGGCCCGTTTAACTCACTTCCGGTGACGCACAAGACGAGGAAGTAGGCACAGAAAACTTTTAAAAAAATAATCACTAAACGATGCGAAAGAAACGACCTAGAAATTCGATAGTGTCGGAACAATGGGTCATTTTGGTCACACTTTGGACGTCCATTTTCACACACTTCTGGTGACGCGCAAAACGTGAAAATAAGAGCACGAAACGGCACGAAACATTCACTACTCGACGCGAGAGGAAGGACCACGAAATTCGGTAGGTATAGTGGCGGAGCAGTGGGTCATTTTCGTCCCACCTTCGAGGCCCATTTTGACCGTCTTCCAGTGACGCACAAAACGTCGAAATACGCGCACAAAAGGGTATGCAATGTGAAATTAACGACCTCGAAATTCCATAGTAGCGGAACTCTTTGTCATTTTCGTCCCATCTTGGAAGTCCATTTTGACCCACTTACGGTGACGCACAAAACGTGGAAATAAGGGCACGAAACGGCACGAAAATCCACTAGTCGATGCAAAAGGAAGGATATCGAAATTCAGTAGTGGTGAAACTCTTGGTCATTTTCATCCCACCTTCGAGGCCCATTTTGACCATCTTCCAGTGACGTACAAAACGTCGAAATAGGCGCACAAAAGGGTACGCGATGTAAAATTAACGACCTCGAAATTCGATAGTGGCGGAACAGTGTCATTTTCGTCCTACCTTGGAAGCCCATTTTGACCCATTTCTGGTGACGCACGAAACGTGGAAATGGGGGCACGAAACAGCACGAAAATTCAGTAGTCGATGCGAAAGGAAGGATATCGAAATTCGGTAGTGGCGGAGCAGTGGGTCATTTTTGTCCCACCTTCGAGGCCCATTTTGACCGTCTTCCAGTGATGCACAAAACGTCGAAATAGACGTACAAAAGGGTACGCGATGTGAAATTAACGACCTCGAGATTTAATAGTGGCGGAACTCTCGGTCATTTTCGTCCCATCTTGGAAGCCCATTTTGACCCACTTCCGGAGACGCACTAAACGTGGAAATAAGGGCACGAAACGGCACGAAACGTTCACTAATCGATGCGAAAGGAAGAACCTCGAAATTCGGTAGTGGCGGAGCAGTGGGTCATTTTCGTCCCACCTTTGAGGTCCATTTTGACCGTCTTCCAGTGACGCACAAAACGTCGAAATAGACGTACAAAAGAGTACGTGATGTGAAATTAACGACCTCGAGATTTAATAGTGGCGGAACTCTTGATCGTTTTCGTACCACCTTGGGGACTCATTTTAACCCACTTCCGGTGTCGCACTAAACGTGGAAATAAGGGCACGAAACGGCACGAAAATCCACTAGTCGATGCAAAACGAAGGATATCGAAATTCGGTAGTGGCGGAGCAGTGGGTCATTTTCGTCCTACCTTCGAGGCCCATTTTGACCGTCTTCCAGTGACGCACAAAACGTCGAAATAGACGTACAAAAGGGTATGCAATGTGAAATTAACGACCTCGAGATTTAATAGTGGCGGAACTCTCGGTCATTTTCGTCCCATCTTGGAAGCCCATTTTGACCCACTTACGGTGACGCACAAAACGTGGAAATAAGGGCACGAAATGGCACGAAAATCCACTAGTCGATGCAAAAGGAAGGATATCGAAATTCAGTAGTGGCGAAACTCTTGGTCATTTTCATCCCACCTTCGAGGCCCATTTTGACCATCTTCCAGTGACGTACAAAACGTCGAAATAGGCGCACAAAAGGGTACGCGATGTAAAATTAACAACCTCGAAATTCGATAGTGGCGGAACAGTGTCATTTTCGTCCTACCTTGGAAGCCCATTTTGACCCATTTCTGGTGACGCACGAAACGTGGAAATGGGGGCACGAAACAGCACGAAAATTCAGTAGTCGATGCGAAAGGAAGGATATCGCAATTCGGTAGTGGCGGAGCAGTGGGTCATTTTCGTCCCACCTTCGAGGCCCATTTTGACCGTCTTCCAGTGACGCACAAAACGTCGAAATAGACGTACAAAAGGGTAGGCGATGTGAAATTAACGACCTCGAGATTTAATAGTGGCGGAACTCTTGATCGTTTTCGTCCCACCTTGGGGACTCATTTTAACCCACTTCCCACGACGTACAAAACGGCACAAAACGATGTGAAGGAAACAATCTCGAAATTCATTGGTGGCAGAAGAGCAATAACTTGTTCCGCCATATTTGTAGGCCCATTTTGACCCACTTCCGGTGATGCACAAAATGTGGGAATAGGCGCATAAAGCGACACAAAACACGCACAAAAGATGCAGAACAAAGTACCTTGAAATTCGTTGGTGGCGGAACAAGTTAATGACGCCGTGAGCACCAACATAAGTATATACTGTAGTTCTTACCAGTTGGCGCTGTGGGTCAGTGGTAGAGCGTTCACCTCCGGTGCTTGAGGTCCCTGGTTCGATCCCAGCTCCCGCAGTTTGTACTTTGTGATGGACAAACACCGTGCTCGTGGATTTTCTTGGGGTTCTCCCGTTTCCTCCCACTTTCTTCATTTCATTCATTTCCTATCATCACCGTCTCCTTTAGCCTATCCGGCATAAGCGTGAGACGTAAAACTAAAGATTTCTTATCATTTTTTTGTAGTTCTTACCATCAAGGCTGAGAACTGCACGGTCCAATTTTTTAGCCAAAGTAGAAGCCCAACCGGAATAGTGATGTCAACCGACTCGGCTTGGTTCAACTGAGCGTACAGCTTGAGCTGACTTGGTTGGGATTACCCATCGACTGGGCTCAATTGAGCCAATGGCTTGAACCGGCTCGGTAAAGACGAGTCATCGGCTCGGCTCGATTGGAGCCAATGGCTCGAACCAGCTCCGTTGAAACGAGTCCATAGGCTGGGTTCGAGTCAGCTCAACTGAGCCGATGGCTCGAACGGGCTCGGTTGGGGTAAGCAATCAGCTCAATTCGACTCGGCTCGTGTGAGCCATCGGCTGGAGCTGGCTCGGTTGGATGAGCTGTTGGCTCGGCTCACTTCTCGGTTCGGCTCGATAAGTGAATAAGCTGTGAGCGAGCCGCTTGAGCTGTTGACAACCCTAAGCCCGGGTCGAGCAGTTTTGAACATGTTTGGCTGGAGTCCCATAACTTCTAACAATTTTTGGCTCGAGCCCGAATACTTGCTCCTCCTGAACTCAAACCAAGAACCTCGTGACCGATGTCCTTGCCTCCTGAAGATTTCTTGACGACCAAGATCGACAGTCAACTAATTTTTAGTATTCCGATACAAACCGCCTATATTCCATGTTTATACAGGTACACGGTGTTATAATGATAATTAATTATAGTAGTAGTAGTAGTATCATTGATTATTATATTGTCTATGTAGGATACTTGAAGATAGTAGTACTTGGAACTACACAAAGGATTTAGCTCGAATTGGCTCGACTCGACTGGAAACTCGATCCGAATTCGAGTCGAGTTGGGGGAAATTTTTCGAGCCGAGATCTCAAGTCGAGCTCAAAGATGTCTGCTTCGAGTCGAGTCGAGTTTTAAAGAAAACTCGCTCGAACTCGCTGGTACCCATTCCTATTGTATGCATGACGGGCATATAGAGTTCTTTCGAGCGGGATAGAACCATAAACATAATATATTTTAAAAAATACTTAGTTTCCTGGCTTTCTTCCCAGGGGGGGGGGGGAAGGGATGGTAGGTATCCAGCATTTCTTATAAGTACCTTATTTGAAATATGTAAAACAGTAACAAATGGACAACACAATACACACACATCTTCTTATCTTCAGTTTTAATTGCTGATTTCAATTGCAATTAACAATTACAATTAACAATTACAAGTTTCAATTGTCAATTGCAATTAACAATTAAATGTTTCAATTGCACCCTTTGCAATTGACAATTAACAATTAAAAGTTTCAATTGCCTGGTGACCAATTAACAATTAACAATTGACGAAAATTTAATTGCAAATTTTATGATTGAATTCAATTGCAATTGAAATTAATTGTCAATTACAAATTGAAATCAATTGCAATTGAAATCAATTGCAATTGATTTTCAGAGCAATTACTTTCAATTGATTGATCAATTGCAATTGATTTCAATTGATTTTGCCCAACACTGGCAGTAAGTAACGTAATCGACCTATACACTGTCTATTAGTGGTTTTCGTTGTTCCGTTAATTACGCTTCCACTATCCTCTCTTCCTACACTAGCGATACACTATACTGCTTTAATGATGATGTTGCTGATCTGGAAATATTCTACCCAACGGTAGGTCTTTGACCTGAAGGTTTTTTTTTTGCGAAAGATAAGCTCACAGGCATATTTTCTGCGACATATTCTCCCATACACCGCAGGTAAACATTCTTGATTTCTCACTTTCTGTCCGACACAGTAGTCGGAAACTATAAACTATAAAAGTCTGCAACGTGGTTTTTAAAGTCATTTGCCAGTATTTATACTTTACACGCTGTCCAAAATCCAGCTCCTTAGGCTGAACTCAAGGTACCTACAAAAAATCAATTTGTCACATGTAGTCTCTCATATACTCCATTATAAAATATTTTGATATTTTTCCCCCTTCTGTCATGATAATTACTTTATTTCGGAAACTATATTTTTTATGATGTGTCAGCCCTATACCTTTCTGATAGCACCAGTTTCGCAAAACTTCGACACTTCAATTTTGAGCTCCTTGTGTCAAGGGATCCTTTGGTAAGCAAATAACTCATAGCCAAATGAATAAAAATCCTATATTTGGTGGCACGACTCGACTAGGGACACGCTCGGCTCGACTCGCCTTGTATATAGTACTTTATTTTTCGGTAACTACTGCCCAGATCTGAACAAAATTCGGTGGGTAAGCAGCCGATCTACATGTATGTGTGTCGCACGAATGAACGAGTGTGCATCGCTCCGGCAAAATTCAACGGCAAAAAGCCATTGCAGAATGAACTGAAAAGTAGTTGCTTATCTGAAAACGTGTTAAAAGTTCAGTGAAGAAGTATGTGAAAACACACACTAAATATTTTACAAGGATATGAAACAAGAACGAAAGAAAGAAAGAAAGAAAAAGAAAAGATGTAGCGTCATGAAATAAAAAAATTCACCAGTAGAGAGGACGAAGAACATATTTCGGAGATGAATATGATGGAGCAAGAGGTACACAGTTAAGAATAATAAAGGAAGTAGTATTATTGCCAAAAGCATTAAGAAAGAGTTTACAAAATAGCTGATTTAACAATCCAAACCAGAAAGAATAAGCTAAAAAGAGCTTACAAAATAGCTGATTCAACGATCCAAACCAGAAAGAATAAGCTATCATCTAAAGATAGAAAACAAGTTAAAACAAGAAAACGAAAGACTCAAAGCCGGAATCGAACAACTAAAGTCAAAAAATGGAAAACAAGTTGAAAATATACTTACATACCCAGCAGTCTTAGCAGCACCACAAAATATTACACTAGCAAGTAAAAGAACACAAGCTGTGCAATAGGTGCTTACAAAGCAAAACCCCACTATCTTTGTAAAAACAAAAGAATGAAGGGATGACAGAGGTACACAGAAAGTCGGGAGGAAACAGCAGAATATCTTATGAGCATCCTATTGCCACAAGATGACCATGAAGAAGATGGCGAAGTGCAAACACAACTGAGACAACTCCATTAGCAGGTGAATTTGATGAAGTAAGAAATGAAGAAGTAATAAATTATATCAAAAGATTGAGAAACAAAAAGACACCGGGTCCAGATTGTATAAATCCAGAAATCTATAAGAAAAATGTTGACAGTGGGCGCCATACTTGTCGAGATTATTTAATCTATGTTTCAAAAGAGGACAAATTCCAAGCAGGTGGAAAGAATCTAATTTAGTGATCTTCAAAAAATATAAAAGAAACGATTACACGAAATCCTATCGACCTACACTTTTTATTAAACATCGTAAGAAAATTATTTGAAAGAAGTGTCACCACGATATCTCATGATATTTTAAATTTACATATGCACGGTGAGCTTTCTTAAGACTGCAAAATACCTCAAGAAATAAGCATCGGTCGATAAAAATGTTCAAAATTAAAAAATAATAATAATATTTTCGAGAGCGAAATTCGCATATGATAAAAAGTAGCCTCGATGGAGAGAAAGGGGGTGTCAACTTTTAAAACTTAAAATAAGTACCTCCATTTTTTATTGCAGATTCGTATTCTACGAGGAAAAACAAAAGTTTTTTTTTTTTTTTTGATAGCGCTGTGATCAGGGAAAACTCGTTTCACAGATTTTCTCAACTGGAAGCTTCCCATATGTATTCCAGAAAAAAATCTGCAATAAATAGCACCACTATTTGTCTTAAATGTTTTCTTCATTCGTGGAACATGGCGGAAAGATGGACCTGTATTCGGCGTGAATTCAAAGTGCCGCATGTGGCAGTACGACTGGGTAAAGCATAATGATAATCGTAGTTGGATACTAAGCATTTTATCGGCTGCAACTTTCCATGGTCCACGCCTAATGTAAAATTTTAGGAAATTCTGAACCATCAGAAAAGTGTTTTTTTACTGGTTCGTTTTTTTTTTTTTTTTTGAAAATAATGAAAATTTTTTTAAAAATATTTCGTTTGTATATCATTTCTCCCAATATATATCATTAATGAACTTTAAAATTTACTACTTCCTGCTTCAAATACGACAATTATGACGTATGCAATGTTCCTAGTCAATAATAATGAAACTGAATGACAAAGGTAGATCTTGATTCATCTTTTGGATCCATACTCACTGATTCACACATTAAGTCTCAAAAGCTATTAGGAGAAGAGCTCTGAAATTTTGCAGAAATAATATACCTTTATACCCTACATTGCAAATGAAGTGCAAGTTTGCGAGACTTGACCCCCAAAGATTTGCTGTTGTTCTGTAGATCTACTAGACCTATAATCTTGAAATTTTGTACAAAATTTCCCATAAGCCTTAGACTAACGATAAGATGCTATTTTACGAAATAAATAGCACCTACAGGAGGAAACGGTGTGTTACGTAACACCAATGAAATCGGACTCATATCAATCGGATTCTATATCAAAAAATACGGAACACTTTCGGTTTGGGTAATGTGGGATATTTTTCCACTGCAATTACTGGTACAGTGAAACCTGTCTATGTTGGCCACCATCGGTTCCATCGAAAAGTGGCCAACTTACAGAAAATAAGTGAGATTTGTGTATTTTTAGAATAGGATTTCTAGTATTACTTGATTGTAAAATTTTAATAAGCAGTGGCACGACAGCTACTTATAAATAATGTATATAGAGTAATCATAAAAATATACAGTACTAGAAAATATTACTATAGTATGCAAGAGCGCCGATTTCTCTGTAAATTGGGGGGGGGGCATTCACATGCAGAAGGTACCGGTATACATATGAAGATTTTAAGACAAATTGCACTCAAATTATACCAAATATTGTATACTCATAAATAAAATAGGGGCCATATGAGCTTTGGGGGAGGGGCCGGGCCCCAGGGGCCATATGAGCTTTGGGGGAGGGACCGGGCCCCCTCGGTCTCCCAGGATCGGCGCTCTTGATAGTATGTTTAATATATATGCACACCTTTCTCTTCCTGAAAACTAGTCTGGTACATTGGATTATTCGGATTGAAAATACAATAACACAAACAACCATGAAATTGAAGTGTATGTACGCAGTTTATTAAAATTGATATTATAGCACACTGAGTTATTCAGATTGAAAACAAGAAATGCTAAGTTATAAATTGAGAAATTCATATGCAATTTATATGACTTCTCTTCAGTTGTTACTGAATGGTGGTTCATTCTAGACATATTTGCTTTTATTCTTTTTGGCAGATATGCACATTCTAATATTGTAGTTAATTACCTCTTGTTAATGGACTAATAGAAGTGTTTCCCTTGGACCAACAGATGTTTTGAGAAAATCTTGAGGGAATTTATATCTCAAAACCTCCGCTACCTTTTGACATGTAGTCAGGTGCCAATAAATGACAATTGAGCTTTAACCTTGAGAATTTTCCGGAATTACTAAAGCTTCCCACTGATGAAAGGAGCCCATATAGCTAATGGTTTTATCAAAACAGACAGGATAAACAAATACGTACGACCATTTCCTGAATTCCTGTACGTGCTTTTTCTTAGTCACATCTTCCTTCACCACCCTTTTATGAGGGTAGTGTTCTGGCCATTGACCTCCAAGAACAAATCGTGCGAATCTATGCTTTTTTGTGTCCAGTCACAAATACAGAACATCTGCCTCTCATATGGAAATTCGAAAGAGTTAAGAAAAATAATAAAATTGTATTTTTCGTGGCCAAGATACGCAGGTAAATTTATCATTATTATCATAGGGTAAACATTGCTTCAGTGTGGCCAACTTCCAAGATAGGCAGGTGGCCAACTTATAGAGTAGTAAGTAACGAATGTCTTATGGGAAAATGCAGGTTCAAGACGAACTAGGCCAAGATAAGCAGGTGGCCAAGTTGACAGGTTTCACTGTACAATAAAGGGGTATTTTGTCCTTAGATTTTTCTGTAAGAACGCACACTATTCGGCATTTAAAGGTACACGAAATAATAAAACTAATTTCGAATGTGTCAAGTTTATTATTACCGAGTCCGCTAGTGCCACTATTCTCGCAATGTAAGAGTAGTGCCAATTGCTATGACATTTCTATGATGATAATTATCGATGTTTTGGTAATTAAATGCTTTAAATTTAAGAATGAACACGTTAAATACAAATTACGGGACATATTCTGCATTCTGAAGAATTTTGTCGGGAGACAACCTTATAATAAGGGACAATCCCATACACGGGACGTATATGAACTCTAACCAACAACTATTTTGAAACAACCACTATATATATATATATATATATATATATATATATATATATTCCATAAAGCTTATTCTTCTTGTGTGAAGAAGGAACACTGTTAGTTATTTTATAATTTGTACCAAATGTAAAGATCATTATGGAACGTAATGTCCCCTTCAGAGAAGAATACAAGTTCGGGGTGAGGAAGCGGAGAACAGGAGGATGTAGTTGTTACCCTCTGAAAACTTCTACGATAGTTTTTCTCAGAGTTGCCACGTATATGGTGAATGCCATGTTTGTGTGAAATCCAAAGAAATGCTTCCTTCTGACCATTTGGAGGGAGGAGATGCTGTAAATCAAGCTTCAGTGACACCTGCCACATGGCTAGCCAGCAGTTAAAGAGCAGAGAAATTCCGTCTTAGTCTTTAGAATGAAGGACAAGAAAAAAAAACGCGTTTGAAAACTTATCAATGAATATATTGTATATGAAAATATGTTACTCATTTTGCTATAGTTTAATTTATTAGACTACAGGAAAAATCTGGAGAGATTGCTTGAAAAAATAAATACAAATTATTTATCACATTTTTCAGTCTCGATACTTCCATAGCCAGAAAATAAAATTATAAATCAATTTACCTCGCATCACCATTGAATTTATACTTCTTGCAGCTAGCATTCATTATCGACTCAAACAACTTTATTATTATTATTATTATTATTATTATTATTATTATTATTATTATTATTCTCTTATATTTTGCTTTAAAGTTGTTTTAAACTTAAAAATTTGACAGGACAGGATCTGTGATTACTGTCCTTCTTGGTGATTACCCGTCTGTTAATTCCGTAGCTTTCTTCCTGAAGAAGAATATCATCATAGCCTATTACCTAAAGGAATTAACTGTTATTTTTATAATTCCCAAAATTTTCTTACAGCACTTAAGAACATTAATGATGGAAATGCAAATATGGGGATAATTTACACAAAACTGAAAGGGTAGTTACTAGGATACATAATATAGGATGTAGTTGAAATATGAATGCATACGTTTTCTTTTGATTGGTCAAACCAGGAAATTGTCAACAAATCTTTATCTTATCGTCTAAAAGCTGCCTACAGTTTTTAAAGGAAGTTTTTCCAAACATTTTTTTAAAAAATTGTTTTAACAAAATTTCAATAACTAATTGCCAATGGTTACTCAAAGTTAAAATATAACCTCCTTTCTTTTTTAGTATCGGATCGAAATACTTGTAATTATACGGTTATGAAAGAACTATCCAACAACTTACGAACGTGAGCGATTTGACCCAAAATTATTCATTTCAGTTGTAGTTATGCTTGGCTATTAAGGGCAAATTTAGGGGCAATTGATCAGATTTGACTCGGAATCTGAACAAATTTCAGACTGATTAAAATTATATACATATTAATACAAATACTTATCACGCATACAAATAAGCAGTAAGCAGAATTTAGTAGTAAACGGAATGAGACATTCTGAAAGATTAGTGAAAACAGAAATTAAAAAACTCGAGCAGAAACAGAAAAATAACAATCAAATGATATTTCTGTTCATACTCTAAACATATGCCCTTTAACGTACAAACTATATATTTACTAACATTCGGATATGGGAAATAAATGACAAATTAAGAGTACTTTTTAAAAATGCACACTTTTTAAAGGATGAACAAAGAAGGATTAAGAATGGAATACAATCCAAGCAATTACATACATTATAACCACCCCACCGGCTGCAATAAAAATATCCTTTCTTTAATTTCAGCCATCATATCTTAAATATATGCCTTTTTATCTTAAATATAATATACACTACTTTTTTCCATTATGGAGTGGTGCTTTGTTGATGATTAACGAAAAGTAATTAGAAAACTTTTTCGAGTTCATCTTTTTTAGGTTATGTTGTTTCAATTTGCGGCTTACACAAAACGAAAGAGTTCTTCAACTCTAGACTAAATAACTAAAGGGAAAGGCCAGGCCGGTAGCCAGCCCAAAAATGTAAGGAGGGGGTCGGTAGAAATTAGGGAGGCCCGAACCTAATCTACATATCTGTGTATAGTTCATCTACATATTATAGTTCATTTGTAAACCTACCGTGAACATTTTAGTGGTACGGCCCCTCTAGACCCCCTTGGTTAAGTATAAAATAACTAACAGGAACTTACGATAGAGCAAAACCCGTGCAACGATCTGACGGACAGCTATGTCTAATAAGTGCAATAAAAAGAGTTCTCTAAAGAACTTTCTTACCACACGACCGGGATCAAGACATACTTTTTTGGGGGGAGGGGGGTGTCTTAGAAAATGTTTTGCGTTTATCTATTTCAATTGCGTCATAATGTTTTTATGGATAATAGATTTAGCTGAGGACATTATTATTAATTAATATTCTTATGTATAAGTTCATATGTACAAAGGTGAGAAAACTTGCAATTGTTGGACAACATCAAAATGCCACTAGACTAGACTTCACATTGTTTCCTTTGTTGGCATCTTGCACGTATATTTTTATCTCAAGTCCAAATACCTGCTTACATTTTATGACATAAAATAAGGAAAAAAGTGGCTCAAGCTTTTCTAAGTGCCGGTCCCAGTATTTGTCTGATATGAAAAGGGAAAACAGGAAGAGTTTGGGCATTTGGTATCCAACATAGAGGCGGGATCTCGGTCAAGTGAAACGAAAAAGTTGCAGTTAGTATTCTTAGTTTTTCTATATTGTAGGGTACTTTTTATGGATGAATCGTCAATAAGTGACAAGATAATCCTTTATCTTGAAGCACGAATGGATACACACTTAAAAAAGTTCACTGGGAGAACTTAAAACAAGTTCTAAATTATCGTGAAATGAGAGTATTCTTCACAAATGTTAACCAGTAGCCATGTGATAAATGTGAAACAGGTTGTGTCAAGTGCCATGTTGAGAATGGACAATGCACACACCTAACACTACATTCTTTGCTTCCTTTTCTCCAAGACCCTTCCATTTCAAGAAATAAGAGTTAGTCGTGAGTTCGTATATATGAAACTGGCCACCCTGAAAAAGATCTTCACAGCCGGGAGTGGGTGGAGAAACTCAGCTGGAAGGGTCGCGAAGACCGAATTCCGTAGACTTGCAACCTCCTGAGATGCGGATTATACAGATTCTTCAACCTAAATCGAAATATTTTCATCATTTTTACCACATTCTATATTGCAACCCTTCACTACTTCATTTGATTACTCTTAAAAAAACCAACAACAGTATACTATATTGTACGCCTACTTTTCTCAATTTAAGGACCTGGATCCTTATAGAGGTCGCGAGAGAGGTAGGGAAATAATAATATAATAAGATATCCCTATCTCGAAATGCGTTTAAGATTAGAGACATGAAATTTGGCATTTAGACTTCTCATTTAAAATAATTAAAGACATGTTTCAGTGTTTCTTATGTTTTACTCTAGAAGCAAAGAAAAAGGCGGACAGATGAAAACAGTGGAGGTTTCAATTGTTAAAATAAGATCACCATATCTCGAAACGCGTTAGAGACGCCTTCTAATATATTTAGCCTTTATTTAATATATTTAGCCTGATATTTAGCCTTTTAATTTAAAACTAGCTGAACCTGCTCTCTGTATATAGCGCATCAGCCATATATGAACAAAAATTCCCTTATCATTCCTTAGAACATCTGTACATGTCCCTTTACAGACACAAGTGAGAGACGTCTTGATAAAAATCGGCAAGGGATACCATAATGGGGAGATTTTTCGATTATTTTTTCATCATCTCGCACTTTGCAAGACGTAGGCTACTTCCGGTTCGAGTTTCTAATTCATGTACAATCAGTGTTTTCTTTCTTCTTGCATGCAGTATGTAATAAGCAAATACATTACACAGACAATTAATTATAATGTCAATGATATATGGTGTTCATTGGGCAAAACACTCCAAACAATAAAGATTCAACTTACTGTGCGAGTGGAGAAATGGTTATCCTTCGTTTTTCATTATCATTTGGCCATGAAACAAACGCCTAAGAGGTATACAACCCCTGTATACAATTATGTGGTATTAGAATGTATAATGTGTAGGATATGATGCTTTAGTTTTTTCTTTTTCAATTTCAACACTTCCAGTGTACCCGTAAAAATGTAATAAAGAAATAATGAAAATAATGACCATGTTTTTTAAATATTCAATTAGAACTGAACAATCTACACAAAATTTGCAATCGATCAGTGAAAACGTCATCTTTCTAGAGCCTGTAGTTTCCGAGATCTCATTGTCGAAAGAATTAGCCACAAACATATAAATACACACAAACGTATAGTTTAAAAGAACTCCAAAGATGGCAGCACAATTCATTTGCATTGATTTTGGAAAAGGCTTATTAAAATACAAAGGCTTTGAACAATAATTTAAAAATATAAACTTTATATGAAAAGGTATACTTAAATAATTTACTTAAAGTACACATAGTTTAAAATATTTGTTTGTTTAATCGTGAAATCACAAATAACCGTAAATCAAAGTTTGAAATCCAAAGTTATAGGTTGGAGCTCAGGCGCTTTGTTGCTATTGTAGCATTTTAATAGATAGATAATTAGACATGTTTCAAAGTTTTTCGATATTTCCTTTAGAAGGGAAGAAAAAAGATGTAATTGTTAAATCCTTAAGAGTAGGATATGAGGGCTAGGAATATGAGAGGTGCGAAGCCGTAGTTTAACACGTTCGCTGCTGAGGACGCCCATTGGCATCCAGTACTGAATTTGGCATATTTGGCGTGCTCAGCAGCGAACGTGTTAAGCAAATGCGGTGATCTGGAAGCGAAGCCGCCAGCTAGCCGAAGGCTAATACATATATATACAGTATATATAAACTAATGTTCTACTTCTACTGATAATCTACTTGCAATTTAATGTTTCACTGTTAACGAAAGAAAAAGTAACAAAAGTTATTAAGTTTTATATAAACGTAAGTATTTCTTTCTAAAGAACTCAAACACTATTACTGTCTTAAAAATATACTTAACATGTTATTTCATTGTTAACATAAGATAAGAAAGAAAGAAAACAAAAACATTGACAAAAAGTTATTTAACGTCCTTGATAAGATCCAAGGTATAACATCTATGAAGATGCATCACCTACACTGATGGAAGATTAAACGGTAAAATAATTTTTCTCAACCTTCAAGTCCTTATTCCAGCAACAAATGGTTAAAGCTAAAAGTAGCCGACCCCTCCCCCCTAAAAAATTAAATAAAATAAAAAAAGAGCCAGCCTCAAAGCAGAACTGAGTAATTTTATATTGCGGGAACGTAACAAAAACTGCACCGTTACTGAATAATTTCACAAAGTTCATGTCGTAACTTTCAGATAATCAATCTGATAAACAGTGTAGCAAAAATAACAAAAAGAGTAGGAACAAGGAGATTCTGTTAGCAAACTCAACAACCACCTATGTATAATAATTATTGCTGCAAGGATTTATAAAGATATTGCGGTTATGTTATGAGATATCTATGATTAACATAGAACGGGACGTACGCGAGGGGTATCGTAGTCATAACATTAACCAACTTTTTCTTAGAAATCTAGGCATCGATAATTCTTACACCAATATTCATGAATATTCTCTTTATGGTGAAATGAAAGACTAGAGTTTTGGGGGAATGATTTTAATGCTTGTAAGTTTATGTCTATTCGTGTCTGTTGAAACTTACCAAGTACCGGATCATGACTAGGAATTGAGAAGTCACACTAAGAATACTTCGGATCCAAGTAAAAGTATATCTATACATGTTACTGAAACCTTGGGCCAAAATGAGAATTTTAAGAGAAAAAAACTGTTACGACCAATGAACAAACATGCGGAACGCGCGCCACTACTTAAAGATGTCGCCCAAGCAAGCAGGCAGGTTACCGGCTGCTCCGAATTATTCTAATAAACAAACAAGAGAAAAGAAAATGGCTTATCAAGCGATATCAATGTTATTTATTCAACTGAAGAAAAATGAAATTAAGTGAAATATTTGAGTTTTACGTCCAACGGTTAGGCTAAAGGAGACGGTGATGATCAGAAATGAATGAAATGGTGGAATGAAGAAAGTGGGAGGAAACAGGAGAGCTCCGAGAAAACCCACGAGCACGGTGTCTATCCACCACAAAGTCCACACGGCCTGAGCTGGGGTCGAACCAGGGACCACAAGCACCGGAGGTGAACGCTCTACCACTGAGCCACCGCGCCCCTCTCAACTGAAGAAAATTAAGATCTTAAGCAGCTAATGTTCATGTTCTCATAGAATAGAATGTCTACATTATCTATTTATTTACTTATTTCATACTACTGAAGTTACTATTTGTATGTTCGCACGTCACACAAGGTGAGAAAGTACATGAAGAAATATAACTTAAAGGGAAAAGGTATAAGCTGTATCCATAGATTTACTGAATGACTTGTGTAATACATGTGAATGAAAAACAAAATAACTTCTCATAAGGATCAATATACTTGCTGTTACATAACAGCGCCATTACTTCATCTTTCAGATGATAATTTCAAAACTTATTGTGATTTCAGTTGTAATTATAATTTGGAAAAAATAACAATGTTCGGTCCCTCTTAGAAGAGGGCGAGAATGTTGGGTACTGGCTATTTTGTCCCATGTGAGGGCGGTGATGTGCGAATGGAACGAGAAGCTCACGACGCAATGACGGGAATGTAAGTACGAGCTACAACAGAAATATTGCGGGAAACAGAAGAAATATCTTTCCTGTTCACCTGTGCGTGAAGTGATACAATACCGAGTTACACGGTTCGTTTTTGAAAGCTGCAAAGCTTCGTGACACATTATTCTACTGATTTAATCAGTGACATACGCAGTTCTTCATTGAAGCACTACAGTTCATATAATTTCAGTTGTTTATATACATATCTTAATATGGTGCATGTTTATTTTGCATATCTTGCTCAAGGGAGGGCTTGGAACTCCGGAAACTTTTTTCGTACGCCACTGGATTTAATTATTGCAGTAGCAAAGTGAAGTGAGGGCTGTACAGTCTTGTTCAAAAAATCTTGCCATCTACCTCTGACACTTCCCACACTAATCACAGTTCGAATAAATTAAACAAATGATGATTTGCTTTAACCAACTGAGATATTTATTTAGAACAGAAGTGTTCGAATTTCCTAGATATTGTTACCAGAATATGGTCTTTCAAAGCAAGGTGAGTGGCCAAGTGTTTTTTGAACATGATTGTACAATAAATTTTTGCTCTGACCTCTTCCAGTTGGTGCTGAAACAGAGTTTCATAGATATATAAATTACTACTCATCTATTTGTTGCAATCGAACTACAAGTTGAACAACAGAAACAGATGAATTTATTACTTATACTTTTTTTTTTTGCTTCCAACTCGCGATTCTTCTTCCTTTATTAGTAACCTTTATCATCGAATCAGGTTCCCTTAAAGACATGCTTCTAGCAGCACGCGAATCAGCTAACTCTGAAAGAACTGATTCAAAATAGAACTTCTCCAGCTTAGGCAGCAGATTACTACAGAACTGTCGGTCTCTATTAATTCAGAGCGTAATAATATCTTTAGGGCACCAAACAAACACATCACACCACTCTCTGCCTATAATTTCAAGCTTCCCTTGAATCTGGTGATAGTATCAAGAAGTGCCAATAAATGCATGTTTCCTTTGTTGCCTACCTTCATTCCAATGCTACTAATCTTCGCAGCATCTTTGATTGATTCACTGTTCCTCGCACCGAAAGGACATCTAATTTCCGAGAAGCTGATGTCGTCTATACGGCCATCAAGACTAATATAAAGGAAATTACATTTTTCGTGAACGAACATATCACATGGTCGCATATTATATTCAGGATGCTGCTTTTCGTACTCTTCAAAAGCAAGAGCTTCATGGAGGCGATAAATTCCATAATTAATGGAGGCGATAAATTATGGTCTTGCAAGCCAACTATTCGCTTCACCAAATCACAAATCAGTGTAGTGTTTCTTCTAGTGGCAACGTTCATAAAGAACGACGATGGAATTCGCTTAACTTCTTTCTTTACACCATCGGTCACAAGCTTCCTCGTAGTCACGTGTGAAAAGCTCTAGTTCGTTTGACTGAGAAACGCGTAATTTATTAACGAAGTGGGAAGCTTGATCTTCATACACATATTGTAGCAAATCAGGAGCCTTCATTGATATACCATACTGTTTATCTCCAGCATTTGAAATATAACTTGCACTATTTCGATTTTTTTTTTCGACAGGAAAGAGTCAACGCCGTGATTTTCTATGAAATTGCGTTTATTTCTTCTCGCAATTAATATTTTCATTGGTGACCTATCAGAATGCCACTACCATTTATGTCTTTGTAGGTATTAACATCCTGCATTTCGTCTTTTCTAGTACAAAAATCTCCACAATTAGTATGGTTCCTAAAAACGTGACAGACAACATTCGGTATTTCTGCCTTGAATATCTTCAATTTCTTGTTGGTTATTTCCTCACATCTTTTAACTGGGTGAGACAATTGCGCTACAGATTCCAGCTGCATGTCTTGGACGCCGCTGTTTTACTACTTTTCGAGCTTTTACACCAAGACGACTAGTCTTGCAATATTCTTTCCACTGTACATACAGATCTTCGTACGGCATGATTTGCACACTCGACTTTAATTACACGAGCATCGTATGACACCGGCTCTCGAACTTTTGCCATCGTGCTTGAGTTCCCCAATCAATCTTGTGCAACGAAGATGATAAACTTCTTAATACTGCATCCCATCGATGATAATATGTGCTTACATGGCTGTGCATAGTCCTTGCCAATTCTTGAAGCATATATGCATGTTCTATTACATCCATCTTTACCGTTTTCCTTGCACGGATTATAAGACAAATCTTATTTCTGACACCCACAAAAAGCAGCTGTTGAGTTTCAGCCCCAATGATGACAGCCTAGAATATGAAATTGGGATACGTAAAAGTATTAAATATTTATCTTCATTTATATTCGGCAACAAAACTATTTTAAAACTATCATATATAAAATGTTTTAGTCTAAGTAACATTAGAGAATGTGTATTGAAGTTTTACCTAGTTGTCTGCCTGCATTATATCATTCAATTATGTATATTAATCATTCTAACACAATGACAGGCTCGAGTTCGATGTGAGCAAATTTAGATCAAAAAGTGTTGTGTACGATTCATTTTACATATATTTAGCACTTTGTGCTTGATTTGTATAGCAGCGTGTGTGTCAAATTTAGACTGGTATGTGTTTATTATGTACGTTCCTATAACATGTATAAATATAGTTGGGCCGAGTGTAATGTTTCTCAATAGGATCCATGGGCAGCGTAGGACAGGATGCATATATATGATACAGTTTGCACAAATCTTGAACATGAGCAGCTTCAAGATTTCATTGATGATTTCTATGCATCCTTGCATAAAAGTATTCAAAAAGTGTCTAAATGTTGGGAACAGATTGGCCTTTACCCTTAACTCTCTACGGTACGCAAAAATGAGATGCGATTACATTGAAGTTTGCAGTTGTGAATTCACGTACCATCTTAAATACGTTTTTAAAAAAAAGCACGCATTTCACAGCTAACATTAATTTACATTCCTTTCAGAGCGATGCGAGTAAAGTTTAGAACAATAAATTTCTCCCAACATTAGTGTTACCGTGGTGTCGCGACACCCTGTTCGGAGAACTCTGCTTCAAGCAAAAGTGAAACTCGAAGAAACCAGACACTAAAATTGTTTTTCTACAAGAGAAATCATCTAACATACATACAATCTAATGGGAATTAGAAGTGTAATATCAAACTAGAAGGGAAAGAAACTAAAAGTCCGTTAACTTCTAAACAAAATCATACGCCTAACTCTGAAGTTTCCCTTAAGACCTAACATACACGAGCATATATATATAGCACCCTTCACATCAACAGGCATTATGACCTTTGTTTGGAATTGTTATGGCCAACAGTAGCGGCTCTTATGGAAAGTCACGTCGTAAAAAAAAAATACATTTTTTATTCCTACGAACTATGGGAAGAAAGTTTACGTAATGTACTAAATTTTGCAGCTTCCTGGAGCTATATGAAGGTTTCTTCCCTTAGCCTGTAGTAATAACATTTAAACTTCTACCGACGAGACTTCCTTCAAGAGCCACCACTGAGGGTTACGTAGTAACTCGATCTCACTGAATTAGGTGGGGAAAAGCACTAAATAGGAAAGTGTGTATTTTAAAGTTTTAGCCAATAGTTTAAAGTTTTAACAATGTAGCGTAAATAAAAATAAAACTCATCACACAAGATGCTGAGTTATAACCATGTCCATATGTTCTTTTGCACCAATCATCAGTGACTGGTGTAATACAATGGATGTTCCCTGCATCTACATCTCCTCGCTCCTCTGCTAGTGCCTTTTCTTCCGCTATCGCACCAAGCAATGAACCATCATTGCATTTCTTAAGAATTTTGCCGAGTGCTCTTTCATGAAAGGAAAACGTTGGAGACATGTACTTTATGCCCATTATGGTAAAATTTTCCTCTTCCAATGAAAAGGAACTACGAGTTGTTAATGTTGATAGAACAGCTATCATATTGAGAGAAACACTATCCTTTTTAGGGATACTACACATCTTTGAGTCTTAGGGCAAAGCCTCAGTTAGTAATTTTGGAAAGAATGAATGACCCACCGAAGTTACATTCATATAATTATCCTGAGTGAAAAGATTCTTAAGCACTTCTAATTTTTGACGTTGTGGTAAAAGGAAGGCTAAAGGGTCGGGGAGGGAATGTAGGGTGAGAACATGGTAACACCGGCTTGCCAGACAGGAAGTGGAAAGTATTCTTAGTGCCTTGCTGACCCTAGTGCCATGCAAAAATTGGTGTTCAAACATTAACTCTTAACTACTATCGTGGGGTCAAATTTGACCCCAGCAAACACATTTCTAGCTGTGTCCAAAAGTATTTTCTTTCACTGAAGCATGCAGTCGTCTATTCTCAGTTGACTTTGAGATCTCGTAGCGAGCGGGCGTTCGTGTCCATGCGCTGTTTTTTTCGATGGTGGTAGACCTCTAGGGTTGAAATTGACCCCAGAATAGTACTTGCGCTGTACTTTTTTCTGCATTTCATTTTTTCTGTTGTTTTCTTAAATAGCGTTACAGAGATGTGCGCAGCATTCCGAACTGGTAGCCTATTGCAATTTTCTACAGAATATTCAACGATGCATGCGAAAACAGCCATGTTCTTTACCATCTTTTCAAAGAACCAAGAAGGTTTCAGACTTCATGAACAGTAATGGGACCAGTAGTGGATCTAGCCCGGGGCCGGAAGGCCTAGGCTCCCAGCTTTTTGAGTAACAAATGTAATTTAAGGTATTGTATATATTTTTCAAAGTTTATAGTAAACTCATAATATACCTATTATAGTCTGGGGTCTAGCTGCCCCTCCTCTCCCCAGTTTTTACCTTCTAGATCCGCCTCTGATTGGGATGACTCTCATTCAAGATCACCTAAAAGTAAGGGTCGAATGCAGGAAACTTCCTCGTAGCCTTCAGTAGTCACTGTTACTACTAACTGGGAACATCAATGAAGACCGTCCAGAAACAGACTCTCCAGTTACAAGAAGATGTGCTATTTGTCCTCAAATTGATGACAAAAAAAAAAAAAAAAAAAAAAAAAATCATCCTTGGATTTGTTCTGTGTGCAACAGAATCTGTGCAAGGGTCATTCAAGACAAACCACTGTATGTACTGCCTATCAGTAAAATATTCAAGTGTTTATATTTGTTCTGTGTCTAACGGATACGCCTATGTGATCAAGACACATTTAAGACTAAACATTGTGCGT
Source organism: Thermobia domestica (assembly GCF_964235325.1). Lineage (NCBI taxonomy): Eukaryota > Metazoa > Arthropoda > Insecta > Zygentoma > Lepismatidae > Thermobia > Thermobia domestica. Next base: position 74,195,519 of record NC_137465.1, on the reverse strand, counting down.
ATTGATAGGTAGCCAAGCAATTGATGAAACGCAAAAGCATCAATTGTCAGGTTTTTTTTTTTTTTTTTTTTTTTAAATGACAGGTTACATTTGTTTTCTCAGCACTAATAATTGAATGCTTTCCTTTCATACTTTGTTATTTTCGGATAACCAAAAAACTTTATTTCATTTAAGTATGTTGTTTCGTTTTGTAAAATCTATTACCAACAAACAATTAGTATAAAAAAATGAAAATAATTTTTGTCCTCAAAACTAGTTAAATTCATTTAAGTATATTGCTAGTAAACAGTCTACAATGAACTGCTAATGGTAATATATTTTGACATATTTTAATTTCAAAACAAATAATGGGGTCAAATCTGACTCCACGATAGTACTTATGCAGTATAAAAATAACGATAGTAGTCAAGAGTTAAGTGATTTGTCTTGCTATGTCTCTCCAAAACTCTTCCTTGTTCTATACCAAGGCTTATATTGCATATGTATTGTCTTATTTGATAAGGTATACCTTTCCTAACCAGTGAGGTTTCGATTCCCGGTGGGACCACTCGGTCGAAAATGTGTCAGGGATTTTACAGGCCAGCCATCTTGAGTGAGATTTTTCCTGGATTTCCCTCATTCACACCAGCAAATGCCGGGATGGCACCTAACATAATGGTCCCAGGTCGCTTCCTTCCTCTTCCCATCCTTTCTTCCTTCCCTTTCATTGGATAGTGTGATCGCCGAGGGACGTCATCCCTCATATACGTGACGGGCTAAATGGCCTTAGATGACGACAACCCAGAAATCTCATTCCTAATCCTAATCCTAATCCTAACCAGTGAGGTTTCTGTTACTAAGGACGAATATTCTTACGTTTCAAGTTCATGCAATTTGAGAGACAAACACAGGCTGCAAATCTGCTCTAATGTCAAGCGATGCATTTGGGGTTGAAGGAATCATTTCAAGTTTTCGAAAGAGAATCATTTGTCATCTTCACCAAAGGATGAACAAGAATTGCCGAATAAACTATCATCGAATCCAGTTAGTAAACTATTCTCCACCCCAATGAGTGAACTGTTCTCCACTCCAACAATAAAATGTTAACTATAATAATTAAATTAAAATGTCAACATAAAATGTTAACTCCACTCCAATGAGTGAACTATTTGCCCTTTTCATGCCAGTGTCTACTCGCATTCCTAAAAGAAAATAAATGTGAAATGGGTTTCTTTTTCAGTTTAACGTCCCAAATTAGCTTAGCTTAGCTTTAACGTTCCAGCTTAGCTCCTAGGCTAAGGAAAAAGGTAATAATGGATGACACTGAAAGAAATGATGGGATAAAAAGTAGGAGAAAAGGGCTAACCTCCAGAAAAAACCCATGCACACAGTATTTCGTTTACCAAAAGCCCATTTGATGGCAACTGGGATCGAACTATGGACACTGCGCACCAGAGGTGGACACTCCAGAACTGAGCCATTGCAGCCTTAAAATCAGATTTCGCCACAAGAAAAATATGAAAATTTTAAATACAGTACACTAAGCAATCTGATAACTCATTACTGTTATTATATATATATATATATATATATATATATATATATATATATATATATATATATATATATATTGAAAAATTAGAACTATAATATCCCATATGAAAATGTGACAAATTCCAGGCAATGTTCTGTGCATGTACAGATACATGTGACTTTAACAGATATACAGGCGCCTGTAGCTGTAAAAAGCATGTTAGTTTCTCACTGACAGGTGAATCTACCTGTGGCTATAAACATGTGATACATGTGTAGATGGTGTTCAATGTCAGATGTTCTCAAACATGCAATGAAAAGTATCTGTACATATCAAGGAGACATGTAATGTACATACATCAAGGTACATGCATAGTACAGGTTCATGTAATATACCTGGGACATACAAACGCAATACGTATGTTCAAAAACATAATTCAAATTGATGGCATGTGCCTGTAATCTATCAGTCACATCCATGGGAAATGCTAGTTTTTCCTCTTATGCCCATGTACTTAACATGTACATGTAAAACACATGCAAAGTACCTGCAGAACGATAGAAAAAATGCAATGTAAATTACATGTTTACATGCGTAAGTTAGGAGTGAAAAACATGGAATGTACAATACCTGTACATATAAATGAAAACAGGTAAGGAACATGCATCCACGGAAAATGAATGTCACAGGTGCATGTATTGCACCTGGCAGACGTAGATAAAGCGTACATATATTCTTCAAATATTTAATGTCCACTTATTTATACTAATAACCAATCGAAAGAGCATATTATAAAGTTTTGTTTATGTCATTGCAGGTTCCGCTATGACTCACCAGGTAGCAGGGTGATAACAGTTTGCAAAATGGCGAATAATTAACAGAACACATGTTTCTTACATGTTACTATACATGTTTTACATCTGCTACATGCAAGCAGCAGAGGTTTTCCACACCCGTAACATGCATGTGGCATGTACCTGTCACATGTACAATTTTTATAAATTCTCCATCTGTAACATGCATGTCGCCTGTATGGGTTTTCCATGTTCTCCACCTGTTACATGCAAGCAGCAGATGTTTTCCATACCCGCAACATGCATGTCACATGTATGGTTTTTACATGTACAGTATGTATACATTACATGCAGTTCTTACATCTGACATGCATATTTCGCAAGTACTTTTTACATTTTAACAAAAGAGACACTGACCAAAGCTTAAAACTTTACTTTATTTTAAATTATAATTTGTAACTGTTTCGGATATCCTTCTTCAGACACGATCGAAATTAATGAAAATACAGACATATATATAAATGTTGTTATAACAGAGTTTAAATTCTTTAACCGTCATATATATATTCATTGTTATAAAAAAATTTAAATTCTTTTAACAGTCATATATAGAGTCATTGTTGTACTTTTTTATTTTTATTTATTTTATTTTTCTTATTTACCTTATTTTCTTATTGTACTTTTTTATTTTTATTTATTTATTTTTCTTATTTACCTCGGTAAATAAGAAAAATAAATAAATAAATAAAAATAAAAAAGTACAACAATGACTCTATATATGACTGTTAAAAGAATTTAATTTTTTTATATAACAATGAATATATATATGACGGTTAAAGAATTTAAACTCTGTTATAACAACATTTATATATATGTCTGTATTTTCATTAATTTCGATCGTGTCTGAAGAAGGATATGCTAGATATCCCAAAACAGTTACAAATTATAATTTAAAATAAAGTAAAGTTTTAAGCTTTGGTCAGTGTCTCTTTTGTTAAAACAATTAATCCAAAGCCATGAATAGTCTTACTTTTTACATGTACCAGATAAAAGCTATTTATCATATACACATATAAATTGTGATCAGCATGCATGTTACAGACATTATACATGACACGTACATCACATGTTCTATATTGGTACAGCGGCTGTACTTGCACGTCTTCTTCGTTGACAGGCACTTTACATACGTTTTTATAGTAGATCTATTAGGGTATCTACAGTACAAATACATGTGCAGTAATACCTGTTCATGCCCTGTACATGTTTGCTCAACATGCCTGTGTAGGGCGTTCAAACAGGGGTCATTTTCAGGCACCTGCACATGTGCCTGTCCCACAGATGGATAAAGGGCCTGTGTTACATGCGCCTGTACATGTGCCTGTTTTATTCATAAGGGATATATAAAACTAGTCTGAATAGTACATCCTCACAGAACAGTAATGACTAGCCTATTTCTCACCATATAGCATTTATTATATTTTCCCAAGTCCAAGCAATTGGGAGGTTCAAGATTCCAATCTGGTGGCCTGGCTTTCTGTCAACGATACTTTGTATCACAAATGCATATTGTTTCGTAAGATTTTGAAATATTTAAAAGCAAAAAGCATGTTATTACAGCTACACTCAAAAATTAGGGGCTAATTTTGGGGTTGTTTCTAAAACTTTAATGTACAACTGTATGGATTATGTACAACTGAAGCTATCGATCTTTATAGGGTAATAAAATTAAACTCACTGCTAAACATTCACAATCTATTTATTGTTAAACTGAATTTTCATTTATATTCTTCACAGCATATTTTTAAATATATAAGTTCTGACAAGTTTACAATGTACAGTCCGCAGCAAAAAACCTGCAATATGAGCATGTAAGTTTATTGCGAAACTACGCCTAACTGCGCAGGGAATTAACATAACGTCTAACAAGGTACATTCGCGAAGTGTCCCCTCGGGATTGATGTAAAACTGATTTAAATGCAAAGTTCTCCATGGCTCAATGTGTATTGTCGGTCCATATGAGTAATTTGCATATGTATGAGCCTTCATATACCCTGAATTCAATCATACACTACTATAACGCTTGGTCACAAAATTGCTTTTAGTTTCTTTAGATGTAACTGAACATGAATGTGGGCATATCCAAAACAAATTGGATCAAGTACTGCTTCTCTGACACGTGTTATCCACACCGGCCGCCATCTTGGATCCGCCATATTGGATTCAACTTTCAGTTTTTCAAATGGGAATAGGTGCATGTGATACATCAAATTCATATAAAATTTTCTCGGAAATTCATTGGTGTAGTGAGTTTTACGGTAGCTTCTACCATTTGCGAGAAAATACATGTTAAATCCCTCTAGGCACTTCGCGAATAGACATTCCAGAGTAATATCAGTTACGCTTACGTTTTTGATGTTGTCAAATCAAAATAATCTCTAACTGGAAAAGTACTGTAGGTATAAACAAACTCTCTACAACATTGGTGTCATAATCTTACAACATTTCTGTGAGTGATTGTTATTACTTCCATGTTATACTATAACAAGGAAGTATTGTATTACAAACAAAATGCCTAGTGTAAATCTAGATACGACCAGATTTTGGTGAAAATCTACCATATCCTATTTACGTCTGTGTGTCTGTATGTATGTTTGTTCAGAAAACATTTATTCAACAATAAATCACGTAAAAGATCACATATACATACGGGGCACTGCAAACTTTTTAATGGTTGAATTTGTAAAGTGCCTCACATTTAACATGCAATATCTTGCAAATGGTACAAGCTACCGTAAAACTCACTACACCAATGAATTTCCGAGAAAATTTTGTATGAATCTGATGTATCGCATGCACCTATTCCCATTTGAAAAACTGAAAGTTGAATCCAATATGGCGGATCCAAGATGGCGGCTTGTGTGGATAACACGTGTCTGAGAAGCAGTACTTGATCCAATTTGTTTTGCATATGCCCACATTCATGTTCAGTTACATCTAAAGAAACTAAAAGCAATTTTGTGACCAAGCGTTTTAGTAGTGTATGAATTCTGGATATATATGAAGGCCCATAAATATGCAAATTACCCGTATGGGCCGCTAAAATTAGTACAATACACTTTGGGCCGCGGAGAGCTTTGCATTTAAATCAATTTTAGATGAATCCTGGAGAAACCTCGGCGTCCTCCCCTGCACATTTATTTTGGAACAAAAGATTTCGTCGTTTCACAATAAACTTACATGCTCATGTTGCAGGTTTTTTGCTGCGGACTGTACAAAATTATTTTTTAAACTAATAATTTTCTGATTAAAAAATTTACTAATTTTCACGGTTTGATAACAAAATTCACGGTTTTGCCAGCTTTCTTTTTTATGGTATATGAAATTTTCGGCTTATTCACGGTTTCATGGTTAGGTGGGCACCTGTACTTTTTTAAAATCCTTTTTTTCACCCTTCAGTTCGAAGATACTTTTCCGACTAGGATCTATTCAGAGACATGTTTAAATCCTGAGCCTCAGAGAGCAACATGGTTTCATGCAGTAAACTGATTAACCATACGGCTGTTACGACAAAGCTTTCGGGTTCCGATACAACAGCTGTATTGATCATGATCCCAAGACTTTTTTTTTTTTTTTTTTTAGACTATTTTCTTTTCACGTACTGGACCGAAATGAAAATGACAATATTATTTAAGGAAGCGTAGTTGTAACAAGAAAAAGAAAATAATATTTTTTGTAAATAATATTATGAACTTTTATTTCACTATGAACCGTTGTTACCATGTGACTGCTATTGAAAACAATCGAAAACTCTCAAATACAACGACGAACGAAACAAAATTGTTAAATTTAGAGGATGGGCCATAAGTCCAAAACTGACTCACAAGGTACATTTGCGAAGTGTCCCCTCAGGATTCGTGTCAAATTGATTCAAATGCAAAGTTCTCTGCAGTCCAATGTGTATTGTACTAATTTTAGCGGCCCATACCGGTAATTTGCATATTAATGGGGCTTCATATATCCGGAATTCAATCATACATTACTATAACGCTCGGACACAAAGTTGCTTTCAGTTCCTTTAGGTGTAACTGAATATGAATGTGGGCATATGCAAAACAAATTGGATCAAGTAATGCTTCTCTGACACATGTTACTCACCCCGGCCACCATCTTGGATTCAACTTTCGGTTTATTAAATGGGAATAGGTGCAAGTGATACATCAAATTCATGTTCAATTTTCACGGAAAATCATTGGTGTAGTGAGTTTTACCGTAGCTTGTACCATTTGCAAGATATTGCATGTCACATGTCAGGCACTTTACGACTATTGAACCAAATAGAAAGTTATGCAGCGCCCCGTATTGTTATCTTTTACGTGATTTATCGTTGACGAAATATTCTCTGAACGTACGTGCATACAGACACACAGACATCAATGCGGAAATGGTAGGTCTTTACCCAAACCTGGTTGTATCTGGATTGACACTAGGCATTTTGACCATAATACAATACTATCTTGTTATAAAAAGAAAGTAATAACAATCACTCACAGAAATGTAATAAGATTATGACACCAATGTTGTAAAGAATTTGTTTATACCTACAATATTTTTTTCAGTTAGAAACTGTTTTGATTTGACAACATCAAAAACGTAAGTGTAACTGGTACTCTGCAATGTCTATTTACGAAGTGCCTGGAGGGATTTAACATGCACCACCTTCCAAACGGTACAAGCTACGGTAAAAATCACTACCCCAGTGAATTTCCGAGAAAATTGTACCTGAATTTGATGTATCACTTGCACCTATTACCCTTTGAAAAACCGAAAGTTGAATCCAGTTTGTTTTGCATATGCCCACATTCATGTCCAGTTACACTGTACCATGTATCAGTGGGTGAAAACAAATTTGTAGGGCTAAGGAAGGGAACGAGAAAGGACGGGTGTCACCTGATATTTAGGAGGGAAACTGAAGCCCAGCCCATCTCTGTTACGACAGATATAAACAAGTATACTAACACGAATGCATTAAGATAGTAACAAATAATATAAAACAAATACATACCTTCTTCACAGCAACTATCGTTCCAACTAAAGTATCCTTAGCTTTGTACACTGTTGCAAACTGAAACGAAATAATACATGTATATGTATACATATATGTCAAATAAAAAGTAACTCGGCATCACTCAAAGAGTAAAATAGACCAAATAAAAAATTAAACTTTCCAACATAAATTCAATATGGAGATTAGAGAAATGCATAAAATTACTGTTCTCAGTCTGTTCTACTGTAATAATAACAGGCTTTCCAATGCTAATGATGGAAAAAAAAAAAAAAAAAAAAAAAGGAAATCACGACGAAAAAATATAGGTTTCGTGAAGCTGTGAAAACGGAACATTTCAATTGTCCAATAGGTAGAAATAAAAAAAAAATCAAATGGAAACTACACCAATCGTTAAATGAACATAAATTCTACATTGAACATAACTAAATGGGCAATTATACCGTTGCAAAATTTTATACGAGTTTTTTAGTGTTTTCGCACAGAACAGGAATGACAGAACAGAAAACGCAGAAACGATAATGGAATACTGAAAACGCTACGGGGAAGACGCACAAATATCGTTGCACCCTTCCTGGAACAACTATCTGAAATGTAAAACAAAATCTACAATGTAAACATTCTGCAGCTGGCGCTTTTAAGCAAGACCGAATTAACCCATCTTGAGGCCCAGAGCTATAGAGCGTCCCACCCTTAGATTGCAGTACAGGAGTAAATGGCAATGCTTTTCCTTATGCCCATTGTTGCCAAACTTAGCCTGAATTTTAGAAATAGTTTATTTTACTAGGTATGAAAAAATTATTGTAGAACATTGTATTCTCTATCAAATAATCTGTTTTTCTCACATCGAGAAGAATTTTCAAGTATTGAAATACATTGAAAGAGTGAAATCTTGCTAATGGCAAATTCTAACGTCGCGTTAAATATATCACGTCATAAGTTCGGAACTCTAAGAGATACAACATTGAAACTTATACAGCTATTAACACCATAATTCTTGCCAATGTCGGAAAAGTCTGCATTCAAAAAAACTTTTTGAATTTTAAAATAAAAAATAAAATGTAAGAGAAAGTGCGTATACTATTTCAATGCAATATCTAAAAAGTTGACTAGTGGGAAACTTTTTTATTTTTCAGGTTAGATGGGGGTGCAAAGCGAGAAAAATTTTGAGAAAGGATTGAAGTTATTTTTAAAACAAATTGCAGGTCGATATCTTTCTTTATTTAGGTTTTATGACTTTTAGTGTTAAGAATCAACTTTCCAAAGCGCGCGCATCTGACCAGAAGAAAGGCAGTGACAAATCTTGCCAATGTTATTTTCCTATAATGTTTGTTTTAAAGTTACTGATGTAGAGTATTATGCTATACCGATGAGTGTTTACTGTTGATGCTATGCGAGCACGAATCTACTGCTTAACGGAAGCATATTCGCAAAATCGAATCCTGGACCTCACCTATGATAAACATTGCGTCAACTCCACTCAATCTTAAGTTCCACTACTTACTTTGCTTGTTTTCCTTGAGTTGCACGCACGCAAGCACGTACACACACACACACACACACACACACATATATATATATATATATATATATATATATATATATATATATAATATGACAAATATCTATTAATAATAAATCTCCTCATTCCTGGTGATAAAAAGCAATTAGTTTTGTAATTGATTCATTATGGTTCGCATGTAGTCCTTAATGCTGTTTCAGATGCTGACAATTTTGACAATAAAAGTTAGTTTCGTTTGCAATTCCACTTCTCTTATTTACTTTGAATACACAGATGAAAATGACAAAAGCGTTCATAACAAATAACTTTATGAGCTCACAAAGCAGAATGAAAGGCATCTTTATTCTCCCCCCCCCCCCCCAATGCTTCTTTAGGAAGCAGGGTTTGATAATTCTGTTTGGTTTTGTTTCCTCGCCCAACGATTTGTATCTTGTTGGCTGTCATACGTGATTTAAAGTCACAACTTGCGCGTTTGTTTAGAACGGATACAATGGGGTTTATTTTCATTCTTCTTCTGTTTCCAGACTGATATTGTGTGTCTGAGGTGACAGAAGTGAGTATAGAAACTAGGAGGTTCAGTTCCTATTCACCATTGCATGTCATCATCATCATCATCATCATATTTTATTGGCAGACCACTTGCTGCAACTCAGAAGCTTCCATGATCCACGGTCTTCGGTATTAACTTCTTCGTCTTCACGCATGATTTTTCTATTTTGATATCGTCCAGTAATTGTAGTCTCTTTTCGTCCCCTCCCTCTTTTTCCTGCCACCATACCCTCTAGCACGTCCTTCATGATACAGTTTTAAACATTGGAAGTGCGGAAAAGCCGCCTTCACAATATACTTTATTATGTAACATGTTTGACAAACGGAATTGGATTAGCGGATATTTTGCGTACACAGACGAATGAGCGTTCTCGTACGTCACATTTTCTCGTCACTTATCACTATCACCCTACTCGTTTTCACTCTTATCCAACTTCAGTAGCAGTATCTTACCCATTGCTATTCCTTAGTTTTCCGCATAATCGGTGCAGGAAATTTCTGTTTAGAAGTGTTTAGCCGGCCATTTATTTCAATCATATGTTTTTCTATTCGTTTCATATGTTCTCTCGATTTCATATTGCTTCCATCAAAATTTTATTGCAACAATTTATAAACCATCATTAAAAAAAAAGAAAAAAAAAACTTCTAACACAATTGCTAGACTGTTATTTCGTACCCTCCAATTCGCCGTTCTAAATGAATTTGCGCGATTGGAATGACAGAAGAGTTGAAAATATATGAATTTAAGAAGGATTTATTTACAGACTCATCACTCTTTCTTTCTTGTTCTTTCTTCGAAAAAAAACATACGGCGGAAGAAATGTGGCAACAGCGCGCTCCATTTACTGTGTACTGCAATCTAAGAGTGGGACGCTCTATAGAAAAAATATCCCCCATACTGACTTCGCCTAATAAAATTCTGTGAAAGTACAGTAGGAAAGTTAAGAGAATATGTTTCATATTTTTAATCATATCTTTATCTTATGATTCTTTTTAGATAGTCAGTTAAGATTTTGATCCGAGTGGAGGCCCCTGTCCACCTGAAGGCCATGGGCTACAGCCCCCTAAGCTCCCCCTTAATCTGGCCCTGCTTATAAGGTAAGATTTGACTATGTGCAACATATTTTACAATTATTTGCCTACAGTTAGTGCAAAAAGTATTAATACACATAAATAAATTATTCACAAGTCTTTAAAATCAATACTCCATAGAATTTTTTAATAAATATGACGAAACTATTTTTTATTCCATTTTGTAGGTGTATTTTTTTTTTATATGTACTACTATACTGTTTGGTGTAATTATGTTTAGACAATAATTAGGAAAGGACGAAACACAGAAGAAATGAAATCTTTGAGTTTTACGTCCCACGGATATACCGGTTAGGCTTAAAGGAGACGGTGATGATGAGTAATGAATGAAATGATGGAATGAAGAAAGTGGGAGAAAACGGGAGAACCCCGAGAAAACCCACGCACACGGTGTTTGTCCACCACAAAGTCCACTTGGCGGGGGCTGGAATTGAACCCGGGACCCCAAGCACCAGAGGTGAACGCTCTACCACTGAGCCACTGCGGCCCCGAAACACAGAAGAGTCTCCATTCAACCACCCTACTGTAGAGACAAAAGGCCCTCCAACCACCCACACCTTATTTCCTTATGTTATTTTCACAAGTAGAAGTAGCAATGCCATAAATATATAGGTTTCATTAAAATATAGGAAATACAGGAAGAGACGCTAATATATAGGAAAAATAGGAAATATAGAAGCATTGGAAAGCCTATAATAATAATAATAATAATAATAATAATAATAATAATAATAATAATAATAATAATAATAATGTTTTAAATACTTAGTTTACCTTATACGAGTATCATAATACGGAGAGCACTCTTCACAAAGACACATCATTTTCTTTGAAAAACAATAGTTCTACATTCAAAAGACAAATTTGAATATATATATATATATATATATATATATATATATATATATATATATATATATATATATATATATATATATATATATATATAAATAATACGTTTTAACAATAAGATGAATAAAAGTAATCAATGTAGAGAAGAATTTTGCCTTAGTGACGTTTGAAACTACAACGAATTAGAAAGAAAGTAAGAAAAGTTATTTATACTAAATAATACGCTAGGAACAAATAGAAATTTGTAATTCTATGACCAATACCATTTTAAAATATAAAAATCAGAAGCTAAAATTCTTTAAAATAAGAACTTAACATTACAAAGATACTTCAAAGAAGGCGAATATTTGTACATAGTTTTAACGTAGATGAACAAGCACAAAAAACTGTAGAAAAACATATACGAACGAGGGTCATTTATATAAAAAGCCACCACTTTTTTATTTTATTTATTTATTCTATTTTTTTTTCCACATTAAATCCTCTTATGCTGCAGTTATTACTGGATCATTTATTTCTGGAATATGAACATAATTAAAATAGGTGTTTTCGGAAAACTTCGAAGAAAACTCCAATATTAAACGCCCTTTGTCCATTCCCATTGTTTCAAGTGAAATAACTTATCTCACATTACTGTATATTGCTTGTAATAAAATTAAAACAAAGTAGTCTAACTTGTATTTGAGAAAACGGTAGCAAAATATCTCAAAAGTAAACTACCCCTTAAGAACATTTTATAAATAAATTGTGTCATATTGTACGGTTATTAATGGAATATTTATTTCTGTAATATGGAAAATATCTCCTAAGTCGTTTTTCAAGAAACGGCAGAGAAAAATCCATTTTAATATTAAAAATGTCACATTATACAGGTATTAATAAAAACAGTTAATGAAACATGCATAAAAAAGCCGGACTCATTTCTGCAAAAATTGTCGGAAAAAACTCTATCATAAGAGTATACTACTCTTTATGGACCTTTTCGGAGAAATGACTAATGCCATATTGTTGAAAAAATCGTGTACAAAGGATTTACCTCTAGCAGTACATTACCCATTCTGCATATTTCATACGTATTTAGAATCCCAACAATTAATTCTATTTTAACCCTTATTCCCCTATTACAATCTGAACCTATTGTTGACTTTACAATTAGAACTCCAGAGAGCGAAAGCAGTGAAGAATAGCGAGTACCTGGCTATTAATTTGGATTCAATATCTGAGCAGTAAATTACATTTCCACTTATGGTTATTAAGTATGGAAAAAATCGCATGAGTAATTTTTGAGAAAATCTTCTACAAAGAATTTACCCCTAGCAGTTAATCCCTCATTTCACGCATTCTGAACATTTCCTACAAATACACATAGCGTTGATAATGAAATACTGATTGACGACATTTAAACAAAATCGTTACAGCAAAATCTTGATATTCGCATTATTTTGTTTCCATCTATCAGTAAATTACCTTACTTCTGGAGCTAGGAAGAAAATTCGAAAAAAAAAAAAAAAAAAAGAAATGAAATCTTTTAAGTTTTACGTTACACGATTATACCGGCTAGGCTAAAGGAGACAATGATGGGAAATGAGTGAAAATGGTGGAATGAAGGGAGTGGAAGGAAACGGGAGAACCCTGAGAAAACCCACGCACACGGTGTTTGTCCACCACAAAGTTAAGTTGGCGTAAGCTGGGATCGAAGCAAGGATCTCACGCACCAGAGGTGAACGCTCTACCACTGAGCCACCACGGCAGAAGAAAATTCGAATCCCCTTCATTGGACAATTTTATAAAACCCTCTATTTTAAAATTTGTTCAATACGCTAAACAGTATGGTCTCTAGACAAGAGTACAAATATCAGACATTTTTTAGTTTAACGCCTCACGATTATGCTCAAGGGTAAGAGAGCCGCTGATATTGGACTGGGTGATGGGGGAATGAAGGAAGTGGGAGAAAACGGGAGAACCCGAGAAAATCCACGCATAAGATGTCTGCCCACTTAAACATCGGGATGAACGAACAAAAGAACAGATATCAAAAATCAATTTTTCAACATATGGAGGCCAAGATATCTGTAAATCTGTTGAAACAGAATTCAATTCATAATCATATATTTTTTTTCTTTCCCATCATTGCCCAAGATTATAAAATTATTGTTGTAAAACACAAATGACTTCACGGCCACGGTGGTTGTATAATGCTCACCTCTAGTGTGTGAAGTTCCTGATTTGATTCCAGCTCCCGCCGAGTAACTTTGTGGTGAACAAACACCATTTGTGTGGATTTTTTCAGTTCACCATTTCTTCCCACTTTTTTTTCATTCCACTATTTTCATCCATCTCATTGCCACTATCTCCCTTAGCCTCGGTGCATAATCCTGACATATTTAACTTAAAAAAAAGTCTATATGTCTTTCTCTAGTTTTCAACATATTCGCCAGACACATTCAAACACTTAAAACAGCGTGATACCATTTTTTCCATATCGTCATTGTATTTTGATCTTGCTAATATATCAACCATGTACAGATACGAACGCGGAGCAGTGGCGGATCCACAACTGGAGTGCTCCCTCCTCAAGAAGTATTTTCTCCAATTGCCTCCTTCCAAAATTTCTGCGATCGCTCCTGCTTCAGCACAAACACTAGTTAACAGGGTTGGCAAAAACAATGTTTTTTATTGAAAGAAACAAAAGACCAGTTTTTTTTTTTTTTTTAAATAATTTGCTTGATGTATTTATATCACATATGGATAGAAATAAGTTTGTTTCGCCTTGGTGTTATTATGCAACAACCAGGTTATGCTGGAAGGGATCACATAAGCTTAAAGCGGAATTCAAACGGCTTTTCGGCTTACGTCCGAGAGAAATTGTCCTCCATTTGAACTCGAAACCGGAACTAATTGGGCATAAGTGAGATACGTCTGCCGACTCACTCACGAAGGACTCCTGATAAAAATACGGTGTACTGATTTTTACATATTTGTTAATATAATTATCAAGAGTCATTTCAGAAGGACAAAAAGATAAACAGTTGCACAAGTAAAATCATTGTACAGAATTACATATGAACAATTTCAAAATACTACAGAGTACAGAAGAACTAATTTAATCCAAGTTAGTTCACTACGACTTTTATTAGTCCAAGTTAAAGAAATACGACGACTTAATTTGCATATCAGTAAGAAAAGTAAATAAAGATACGAATTATTTGAGTCCACTTTGGCTCTGACCAATTTATACATAAATAGATGCCAAAGATACTTCTGATTTCAATAAATGCCTCTTGTGGGGTTTGTATGACCCCCCTCCCAAAAAGTACCGCATTTCGATTTATTTTATCAATAGTAAACATTATTAAAGCGAAACAATATTTAGAATTTTCTTCGGTTGCAACTGCATAACACTAATAATAAACTACAAAAAATCACAAAAGAAATATTCATAAACTTATATAAAAAAAAAAAAAAAAAAGCTGCTTTTGTAGTTTAATATTTTTGAGTAATGAATGGGGAATTTAGGTCTGAATATAATCTATAATATACGGGAGTGAAACGTGATAACCCATAAATGTGTGTTCAAGATGTTATGAACACTTACCCTTTTACGAACATTTTTCGTTTTTTGGTTTAAATCACTTTTTTTTTTTAAACAGCTGGTTTAAACCAAGGTTTAAACCAGCCAACCATGCTAGTTAATAATATTCTGTGCATATAGGTGAACAATCTGATGGTTGCCCCGTCTATTTTTCATTTGAAATTTTGAGGAGGCAAACAACAAGAACTCTGTGAAATACACATACTCATTTTTTTTTATCCGTGTGAAATACACATATTCTTTTTTTATTTGAAGTCCTATAAAAATAAAACTTAATTTTACTCCACTTCTTAATTTCAATTTTGAGAAGCTGGAAACCTACAATCGATTTATTGTGTACATGAATCTCCAAAAATCAATTGGAAAATGCCTAACCTTATTTTACTGACTCTCAGCAATATTGTGTAATTTATGTCACCTGCTATTGTGAAAAAACACGTAGCTCAAACCAAAATGAATATTTGTACCAAAATGGCTGAACATGTAAGTGCTACTAGGACTCTCAATCCTCAACAACTAACTGGATTGACATTATATATTAGAGAAAATGAACATAAAATTGTTAATATACGTTTAATAGAAAAAGCAAAACCTACGACTGAATGCAGAACTAAGGAGTCTCTTTACGCTCATAAATTAAACCATCTTGACAAAGGTAAAATTATCTCAACTTGGAGTGATCTTTTCACTTCATACTGTCGTCGGTTGGAAAGAAAGAAAAATAACAATAGTGAACAGAAAACAGTGTTCAGTGACCAAAGTTGTAAAAACCCAGCTTAAAGAAAATTAGTGAGTTTTATTGGGCGTAACTGGGTATTATGAAAGTTTGTATGTATATTTAAAGCCACATTCCTACTTAAAATTCCATTTAAGGATTCACGTTCTACAGTATTCTATTATACATACGAACTATGGAATTACTTTGTGGGGTCGCGGTGGCTTACCTCTCGCAAAGATTCCTGGTTCAATACCAGCTCCATTCAAGTAGACTTCGTAGTGGATGAACACCGTGTGTATATATTCTCCTGTTTCCTCTCGCTTTTGTCATGCCACCATTATCATCCATCTCATCATCAGTCACCCTTAGCTTCAGTTCAGAATCACGAGACACTGAACTTAAAAATAATAAAAAAGAAAAGAAAACAAAAAAAATGTTGCACACGGGAATCTGTGAAACCCCATCCACGTTTCGTGGGACACACTTTGCACCACTGACACTCGCTTATATTTCGATTTCTAGAAAAAGAAACTAGACTTTTTTTTTTTTTAGGTTAATCAAGATGTGGGTATTCTAATAGAATAGGAATAAAATCCCGTATATAGAACAGGAATAAAGTAATAAGATTTTATTTTGAGATTGATGTCCCTTTCAGCAGCATGGCTGTATCAGACGGGACCTACTGATTAACGTGGAATCCGAACCACATAAGCTCCCGCCGGGAATCGAACCCGGATTTCCAACGCTAAAGGCGCATATGATAACCGCTTAGCCACGAAGGAGCTCAGGGATAAAGTTATAAGAACATAGTAATACAGAACAGGAATAAAATCCCGTATTTCAAATCACTCAGGATTCAAATCTCTGAGTTCTAAGTGAAGATTCCTTTAGTTTCCCTCCAAACACGCCTGGCAAATACTGGGATAGTATCTCATGTTCAGGAGCTAGAAAAAAAAGCTTTATTAAACTAATATATATTATATTTTTTAACAAGTAGTCTTCCTTTTCTTCAGAACTGAAATGTTCAAAATTATTTGTTTTTTTTACATTATCATTTCCAGTTTCCAATTTGCTTTCTTACAATAGATTTTACGATTAAAGCCTTTTGTAACATACGATAACTCCGGGTATAGAAGCAAAACCTGTTCTATTTTGCAATTTTGTCAGAAACGAAAAACAAAAAAACAAAAACAAAACAAAAAAAAAATAACGCCCTTATGTTTCAGAATTGTTGAACAATTTGTTTGTTTAGTGGTCACTACTAATGCAGATGAGTGAAATCTACCACTCAATTTCGTTTCCTGACAAAATTGAAACATGGATTTAGGAAGTCTTACTTCTATACCCCTGAATTGCTGTAAGTCACATACTCGACCAGATACGCAAGAATAATTCGCAGTTTCACGATTTAATTGACGTTAGTGTTGGGACGATTGATATATAATTAAAACTTTTTCTGACCAGATTATATCCTTATTTATTAAAATTAAAATAAGGCGTAACAGTTTCAATAACTTAACGTTATCTTCATCAGACGTTAACTGGAAGAGTTACCTTCATATCTTCTGCGATGTCCGTATGAGGTTACGAAGATAGCTCTTCCAGTAATAGTTTGAAGATAACGTTAAACTACTGAAACTGTTACGCCTTATTTTAATTTTAATAAATGAGGATATACTTTGGTCAGAAAAAGTTTAAATCATTTATGAAGTATTTCCAGAGTCGAGAAATATATATATATATATATACCTTTAGTTTCTTTAAGTGAAGCTTTTCCAATTAACTGATATATGGGGAAAGACATTTTATGATGTTTGTACTAATATGTGAGTATTACTACAAAGACACATGGATGTATGCAGTCACATTGCTTTTTATCCCACACTAACTGAAATGTCCGTTAATTGCACAGGGAGAATTAGGTTTATAGAAAATATTTGAGTCTCCTCATCCCTTTAGGATCATATCAATGAAAATGTAACACTCAGTAAGTCATTTCATTTTTGACATACATCTTGAGCTCCATTCTCCCTTAGGAAGCTACATGATACGTGGAGCTGCTGAGAAAAGTTTGTAGCACAGCCAGGAGGAGTGCACATGGAATAACGAAATTTTACAGTATTCTACATACTCCCCTCGAAGTTAAATACACTTCCTTGCACGATGCTTTAAATTTTGCAGACTAGTTAAAATTAATTCTGAAGATTGTTCCTCGCTCCACTGTTCCGTAGCACTGTATCAGATCCAAAATGGAATAATTTCAAGTGTTGTTTGAGTTTGGGGAATATGTAATAGTCTGATGGAGCTAGAGCTGAGGAATAGAAAATATGATCTTAGATATTGGAACCCTAGATCATACAATGTCAGTTCTATTTGCGGCACTCGATGGATACGGGAATTGCTGAAGAAACAAAATTCCCTTTTTCTTTTCGGCCACGGTGCACTTTCAATTTCTTTCAGTGGTACATTTTTGTGAGTAATACAGAGTAATACTTTGCATTAAATGTCTGATCTTTGAGTAGATACTCTATGAGTACGACTCCATTCTTCTTCCAGAAGAAATTGCAAATACTTTCCCAAGCGACTTCTGTCTCTTGAACTTCTTGTGGACAGGAGGGTCCTAAGTGCACAAATAACACAAAACCGAACACTTACTTTTTATACATAAATAAACACAAGGAGTCTCTAAACTAATCCTCTTGTTTATTTTGAAAAAACAAGTTTTACATGTTCAATGCAAATTAATATCGTTAATAAAATAGACCGTGAGGTGCTCAGTAACACATGCACATACAGGTAGTGTGGTGAACAGTGTTGCTACCTTAAGTGCATATCTGCATTAATTCAGACGTACACTTTACAGATCACGAAGATAAGTTATTACAGACAGAAACAAATTTCTTATTAATATGCGATGGATCATTACTGTATGCACTGAATTAATAAGTTCATGTAATGAACAGCACCATACTTCAAATCCTACGGCTTATAGAATTAGTTGTTGCTTTTTCGATGAAGTTTTCACAGTGTGCCACACACTTTCAGGATGAAAAAAAAAAAAAAAAAAAAACGATGATTTTTTTAAAATATTTTTTTTGATTATTTTTCTTTAAATAGTTTTTTATCATTATTATTTAAATCAAATCTTTCTCCTCGTATAATATAAGTTGCGAACTGAGGAGAAAACATTAGGAATTAGTAAGGAATTAGTATTAAATGTTAATTATGTAATATAAAATGAAAGTATTGGGGTTGAAGTTTGAATTAATTCCCAGTCGTTCACCTATTTAAGTCCCAAACAATGTTTCTTAAGCATTAAGGTTAAAGCACAACAACGTTTATTAACATGGCAATTTTTTTCATTGATATTTGGCAGGGGCGTATTTTTAAAAAAAATCGGAACTGGCTTGCGGCACGAAATTCATATAAAATACATAAATTTCGCCTAAAGTTATAAAATCTAAAAATAAATAAATAAAAGTTTCAGGAATGGGGTTGGACCCCTCTAAATACGCCCGTATTATCTGGGGACAAACAAACAGACGTGCACACAGAAGAATTTTCGTCCTAAATGTAAATGGCGATTTTCCATTGGAATAGTTAACGATTTTAAAATCCTTATGTTACGAAGGGAAGAAAGCAGGATTCCCCCGTTACCTATTCAAAACGGGATTTTCCCTAATCATCCTTTGCATGACAATCGCTTTCATACTGTGCTGTACTTATATTTGAGTCTCATTGTATAATGATTATCATCTTCCATAATCGAAATAACAGAACAGAAACGGGATCTTACTTATTTTCACTTTAAATTAATTTATTTCGGAATATGATTTAAACCAACGGTTTTTATTTTAAAAATCAAGTGATTTAAATCAATCTACCCTGCACACTTTTAAATCTGCTGTCAGAAAACGGTATGTGCGGGCAGAGCTAGTTGTTGATGACGTCTCCAAAATTGTAAGAATATTTTAAAAAGAAATCCAGCACACATCCTTTCGAGTTGAAGGCCAGTAGAATCAAGTACCTGGATCAGGTGGGTGCAAGAAGTTAACCTGATCATCCCCTTCTGATCTGTATAGACACATGCAACATATAGCAGTCGGTTACACAGTTTGGACACAATATTATTATTTACATCTGGTTCAGTTTCAAAATTGAAAGCTAAAGAATACTTTTCATTCTGACTTGTTTTCTTCAATCCAACTTTGCGTTGGGATAGTGGAAACCTCTTGTCAGGAATAGTTTTTGCTTGCATAAATCGTGGCTTCAGGTGTAAATGAATGTGCTCCATGTCTCTTTTCTCAATCTTATGGAAAATAATGCCACCAATGTGTGCACTGTAGTAAGCAAACATTTTATCAACGTATCTTATTTGATTTTGTAATGGTCGTTGAATGCTAGGTTTTGAAGCAAGACGCTTGACTGTGCCACCGATTCCATCACAAGAAAATTTCCCATGACTTGTGGCAAAGAATGACTAGAAGCTGTAGCCCGAAATCTTCCTTGTGATGGTATAAATCGACGAAGTTTTTGTACTATAGTATTTGTAAATGTTCAACACAAGGTAATTGCTCCTTAACGTAAGTGGCAATTTCTGACTGAATTTTATACACTACTGAAATATTGTGATCTACATCACCTAATAAGAAGCAGTGACTGATTGTTTGTAATGCATTATCACTTGGACTTCTGTAAAACATCACAACTGGATGAACTGTACGGCGGCCTTGATTCCAATGGTATCATAGTGTTTCATTTTGAATAACAAAGGAATAATTTTTACTAACATCCAAGAAAGCAATACCTGCTCTAACACTGATTGTCCCTTTCAGGTGTTTTAGATAACCTGATTGTTATTTTGTGATATATGCGTGGTTTCAAGGAGTTCAAGTTTTGACACCACCGTTTTTATAAAATCATCGACACTTGCAGTGAGGGTTTGTAATTCTGTTCTGTCAGTACTGATCCACTGGTGATATTCAATTACATCATTTGGATCACAGTCCAACTTACTAAGGAGATGGTGCTATAACACTCGCATTACACGACGTGTTGGTGTACCCAAAGTGTTGATATTTGAAACAATGTAGGGGACTATATGGGACGGACCTTAAATCGATAATAACCAGCCTTTACGTAGTCTGCAAGTGTAGGCAAACTGAAAGTAAGAATTAGTGACTAAGTAGCAATAATTGGTCCAATGGTAGTCAATTTAAGTAGCTTCTCATCGACTGTTTGCACCAATAAAGTGCCATTCCGTAATTTCCTGATATATTTAATCTGTCCAGCGTTATAAGTAATAACGTTATTAATGAGGAAAGTGGACAAATCCTTAATAGCACTCGGACGATTTGCTTCAGCATTGGTACTATTAGCATTTTTTATTTTTAATTACATGATACCGAGCTACACGCATCACGATACTTGTCCTTTCTACACTATCTACACCTTGAGAGGTAGTTTTGCTCTCATTTGGTTTGGGTTTTTTGCGAGGGGGTGAGCCCGGACTCGAGTTTATAGATTTTGTACCCATAAAAATTGCTATTAAATATATATTTTTAAATATAAAATGTGTGTGAACGCCTCAACTTCATACAGAGTCGCTTGCGAGGAGAACTTAAGCTACTCCCCTGGCTATCCCATACGCACGCCCTCATCGTAGGATCAGCGTGGGGCCGATGCGGTCAAGGGGAATGGGGACGGATCGACAGAAACGCATGGCACTGGGAAAAGAATTGGAAATAAAAGAAACAACCTGTCGAAACAAAAAAATAAACCTTACTAGTCCACAAGAAAAAATGTGGTTTTATTTTTTCTTTCTTACTTTTTTATGTTTTAATAGATTTTTGTATATTTTACATTTTCAAAAACTTGAACACCGGACCCACACAACAGCAGGCCAGGAAGGATGCACGTCCACCCTAGATGGAGGAAGATGTCCACGGATTCACTTCCTAAGACTCCTAGCAACCCACCTGCGAGTCCCGTAGCGGTATTCGTGGCTGAGAGGGCATGCAAGAACATTTGGATGAGGGGTAATAAAGGACTGAGAAATGAAGCCGCCTCTCAGCTATAATTCCTCCCCGACGATGACGGTCCGCTACATGGAAGGAGCAGAAGGATTTAGATTATTCTGGAAAGAAACATATTATTCTATAATGTTCTACAATATTCTGCAGAATTTGAAACTGTTCCAAAGCATTGTAAAATATTCTGAAATATTTTATATTCTTTCGGAAGGATCTAGAATATTCCACTAGGGGTCAGAAATAAAGTACCAAACTTCCAAATTTGTACGAAATTTCGCAAACTTCTACAATAGTAGGTGTCGTAGGATGTCTAAATTAATGCAGATAAACCCTTAAGGTCGCAACACTGTTCACTACATAGCCTATATGTACATATTGTATTACTAATTTTACAAAAATAAATAAATAAATAAATAAATAAATAAATAAATAATAAAATAAAATAATAATAATAATAAAATAAATAAATAAATAAATAAATAAAATAAAAATGATTATAAATGTGTATGGGTATATATGATCTAATTCTGTATGATGTTCACTTTCCTTAGAACCCTGGACTGTGCAAATGTATCACTGACTGGTGGCCGCGAACCTACTGGGCCCGTGCAGGCATGCCCCCAACAATTACTGATCCATTCACCAAGTCAGTTGTCTCCGGAAAATGGAACTCAAATTTGCCCCAAAGAATATGATTTCAGATCCTCTTCCATCTCAACTCACAGGCTGGCATCCAGGTCTGCAGTTCGTCATCCGCATCCCTTTGAGGAAAAGGTTGCGAACCACAAACTACAGACACAGGAAGTCGATCTCCCAGTGGAGCTGGCAGTGAGGACTATGGAAATCTTAAATTAGATCTATAATGGCCCTACCGAACAAAATAAAATACTTTTAATGCACTTCCAAACTGAATTTAGCGCAACGGAAAAAAATATATACTCCAAACTGAAAACGTTTTGAAAAAAAAAAAAAAAAAAATTGAAAGAATGAATTTTCTTCAGAATTCGGTTATTTCCGTCTCCAGTCGCACTAAGAAAATACCCTTTTGTTTTCTTCACAGCTATATTTTTCAAATTTTCTAGAGAATGTATTGTCCATGTACTGCTTTGAACCTTATCAGTATTTCATACGCATTGCATATTACTCTATTCTTAACTACTTAAATTAAATAAAATGTTCTCTTCGTTTGAAAGAAAAATCAAATATTCTATCCACGGCTCATATACTTTATTTCTATAATCAGTTAAAATTTCTTAACATGAAGTTTGCAGAAAATTTTTGTTAAAAAAAAATCTAATATATCAAATCAGTATACCCATCCGAATCCAACTTCACAAATTAATATTAAGAGTCTCATTCAACCTATGTTGTTTACATGTTCCGAAATTTAAGAAAACAAATCTTCTAAATCCACGGTCTTGTATACATTAGTAGTATAGGTTGACAGTGATAAAAGAAAAGAATAAATAATGAAAATAAAAGTAGACCGAGTTTACAACACTTCAATAATACTTAAATTACAATACATTATTTTCTTCTTATTTTATGGTACGCTAGCTTTGTGCATTATCACCCTTTTTCTTTATTCTGTGCTGATGTCAGTTCTACATGGTGATGACCGGTTAGAGGATTTTACGCATTCCTTAGCTACTTCATTTACATAACACGGTCTTCTCAACCTACCATGTTACATCTTGTACTGACATTTCTTTCATCATATCAGAAAGCTTACTCGAGAGAAAAGAGACACAGGATTTTATATCTAACCTAACATACCTAACCTATCTTAAACTACCTAACCTACCTAACTAAGCTAACTTAACCTAAAGACAATCACATATACATTGACATTTTCACTTTATAATAGTACAACATCGTTTTTAATTACCACATTTCTCAAGGACGTTTAGTTATCAGATTAGTTATTTGGTTGTTATCAATGTTTTCTAATTTAAAATTTCCAAAATTATTCCATAAATACTATAAACTTGAGCTGGATATCAGAATATGGAGATCGAGGTTCGAACTAATAACGAAAATTTCGCATTACCGGTACTAAAGAAAATGCACCCATATTGTCTACTTGAGACGGGATGATTTCAAAATAAAGTGTTAGTGCTTCTTGCATATAAGCAAAGAAAAGAAAGTTTGACTTGCATAACGAGCAGTACTTTCAAGGTCCCCCCCCCCCCTTTCTTTTTAATTCTACCAGTTATAAACTCTAAAATCCCTTAAATTTTGGGTAAACATATGTACAGATTTGTACATACATTTGTTATTCTTATGACAATTGCTGCTGACGCTATAACAATTCTTCCTTCCATTGAGTGTGCTTTGACACACACATTATGAATCCGTATATGGATAATTTCGAGGGAAACTGCTGAGCATAGTGCAACATAGCGACGTTAATTTCTTCACTAGAAGACACCATTTTTCACTGTCAAAACACCATAATTTTGAAGGTTTGAGTACCAGAAGGAATTTTAGTTGGACTATCTCTACGTCACTTACTTATTTAATCTTCTTCAAGAAAAGGAAGAATTCTGGATACCTTTCACATCAGTCAATACAAAGGGACTTCTTAGATGAAGAAAATACACCACCAATCCCAAACTGGACGGTTTACCAGGTGTTCTCAAAAACAAATTTTCATGGCCTTGGCTTCCATGCCATGCACCTCGAAGCTGAGCAAGATGGCTTACCCAATCACTCGAGTTCTGATATGGAAGGACTTGCTCGCACTCCGGAAAACCGATGTCCGTTGAGCAAAGCAACGTTACTCACTGTTACTGCAGCCATTTGTAGTTATGACAGTCCAAAATATCGAATTTTACTCGTTGACACAAGTTAAATTCTCAACACTATTTTTTTTCCACAGACGAGAATAACTTCACGTCCAACTTCTAGCACTGCTTCTAGTAAAAGACAAAGATAATAGGAAGAAGATCCCTAATTGGATAATTTTGATGACGTAACTATAGGATGCTAGGTTTTTCCACTGAACATCAAAAGAACCGCACAATCTCAAACGCAGGTGTGATTGCGGATGATCCAATGACAGATAATTCTTACTGAAACAAAGGGATGTATCAAGAAGACATTATGGCTGACTTTTCTGAACTAAAACTTCGAAGAATTTACGAAATAAAAATTTTGATTTTCTTAAGATCCCTTACTCCAAGACATCATTGGAAATAATTTAAAACTACCAAATATACTCTTATTTCCTAAAATAATGCAATATTTTCGATTAAATAAGCGAAACTCTGAAATGATAATACTACACATATATTTTTCATGAAATCTATAATTGAATATTATTGTTTGGCCAAAATTTATTATTGTTTGGCCTACTACAATAAATTGAAGCATATTTTTGAAATCTCTACTAAACGAAAAATTTTGCGAATATATATACAGGATGTTCCAAATTCTCGGATCATGTTACATTATACTAAAGTATAAGGTAACACTAAGTACCTCATGTATCTATTTATTTTAACAGCGATATTAATTTGCGTTGAACATGTAAAACACGTTTTCCAAAGTAAACAAGAGGATGAGTTCAGAGACTCCTTGCATTTATTTATTTATAAGAAGTAAATGTCCCGTTATGTTGCATTTGTGTGCTTGGGCTCTCCCTGTCCTGGTTTGGGCGCAATCTTTCGGATACTTCACCCCCCACACCACAGTCAAGCATATATATTGTAATTTGTAATTTAACAATTCACAACATTTATTAATAATACCAACATGTACCCAAAATCCCACTCTTCAGAACAGAGTTTTACATTTAGCTGAACACAAAAATTATCACCAAAACACCTGTGCCTTTGGTGATAATTCTTGTTTAGTGATGGAATACTTTCGCTCCATAAAAATATAAGATATAACTAGGGCCCGGAAATTGAAGAAAAATCCTTTTCACGTATACCCGAAGACGAGGCTTAACATAATATATGTTCATTTTGGGTCATTGTAGGAAAGAAAATGGTGGATTTTTGTGTCCTTTTTCGTTTTTTTTTTTCTTTATTACTCTTTTTAAAGCTTTTTATAGGTCTTAACGTCCTTTTTTGCACTTCATCTTTCGACAATAAATTTACTGACCATTAACACTCATTAGATTCGCATTAGAACCCACCCTACCTCCTTCTGAAAAATGGCTTCCAAATTATTAAAGTCACTGTAATAAAATGTAAACCACAGGTTACGACCAGAAATGGAGTAACAAAATCTCTTTACCCAGGTGAAAATTTTGCCTTAAGCTGCTCCTGTAAAAGACCAAATAAAAATTTATTTTCGTACGTCTTGCTGTTCAAGACTGCCGAATTCATGTCCGGCAGGGAAGTAATTTTTTTCTTTACGTACAAATTAAAACATGAAGTATTTAAATATTTTTTATCACGTGCCAACTGATACATAGGTCAATCATAATATCAGTGTGACGGGCTAGAGATGCAAGGGCTCGGAAAAAAAAAAAACAGCTGTTTTGAATAAAGAAAAACTAGCTTTTTTCTGCTTCGCTTGCTTGCTCGGGAAATTTTAGGCTTTAAAATTCTGCTTTAAAATGATAAAGCAGACTTCTCTACAACACAAAAACTCATTTAATTAGCGGTTTGTGCAGATAATAATACAAAACATCGGAAATAAACCATGAATTGGTCTAGAATCGGGCAAGCAACGAATTTGCTGATCATTGATCATATGCGTAATAAATAGGGATGGCCAGAACCGGCTCCTGGCGGAATCAGTTTTCGGCTCTGAACAGATCCGGTTCTGGAACCGGTTCCAGAACTTTGTGGCCAACCCTACGCTAAACCCGAGCTGCTGGCAGGCTGTGAACAGCGTGCTAGATTTGCCTAAGCAAACGGTGTAATTGGCAATATGATGTACCGAACAGGCAAACTCATTTGGCTAAACACCCACTGGCGGACCAAATTTTTTTCTCGCGGGCACAAGCGGGTCTGGGCGGGAAGGGCACAGGCGCGTGGTCCCCTTTGCAGTGTTTTGAAGGTGCATTTTGTGCCTCCTTTACGGGTCTTTGGTTGCTTTGAGATCCAAGTATGGAACCGGTTCCTAAGATCCGGTTCTGGAACCGGGATTTCAGATTCAGGTCTGGAACAGGTCCTGAAAACCGGATCTCCAAGAACCGGTTCCGCCGGAACCGAAACTTTGCGGCCATCCCTAGTACTAAACTGTTCATCTGAGCGTGTGATTTCCAAGGCTCTAAAATATACAACCACCATCACGGTTTACTCACAAGGAACCAGGGTAGAAAAAAATCATGATTTTTTTGATTTAAATCAAATCTTTCTCGTAAATTACAAGTCGCGAACTGAAGAAAAAGCATTAGGAATTGGTATTAAATGCTAATTATGCCATTTAAGTGAAAGTACTAGGGTTGCATTTTGAATTAATCCCCAATTGTTAACCTATATCAATCCCAAACAATGTTTTTTAATCCTTTTAAATTACGTTTTTTTTAAGGTAAATTATAGACTTTCAGTCAAGCAGCTACATCATCATCCCTATTTATCCTAGGATCATGGTTCATACCTCATCCTCTTCAGAATAGAACAGCCTTTGAAACGGTAACATTTACATTTCCCTACCGTGTCCGTGAAGCGGGAAATTTTGAGAGAAAATGGGATTTTTCTTTCTTTTTTTTTTTTTTTTAAATTTTGATCCCCTCTGGACTCCCTTGTGTTGTTAATGCATATATCTCAAAATCAACTGGGAAATACTAAGGGATTTACTAAATGTGTGTATAAAATTTCAAGCTATCTTGAATAGTAAGGGCGGGGAAAATATTTAATAAGCTAAGAACATCCCCACAATGTCCCGGATAACCCCCATGTAACATAAAAATTTCCTCAGACATCCCTATTTATCCTAGGATCGTGATTTGTACATTATTCTCTTCAGAATAAGAGATTTTCAATCGTACCATTCAAATGTCTCCATCGTGTATCTGGGGCGGAAAAATCACAAAAAAAGTGATTTTCTGTTAAAAATATCCTTTTTAAACTTTTTACCCCTCTGGACCAACCCCCTATTTTAAGGTAGAGATCTGAAACACTGAAAAATACTAAGGGATGCATTGAATAAATGTGCAAAATTTCAATCTTCTAGGTGCAAAAGTAAGCCCGCGAAAAATAATATTCCCCAAATACCCCAGATTCCCGTATAAAACAGGATCTCAGGTAACAGTTTCCTGAAACATCCCTATTTATCCTAGGATCATGGTTCGTACATCATTCTCTTCTGAATAGAACAGGCTTTCAAACAGTACCATTCATATGTCTCCATCTCAATCGCGAAAAAAAAAGCTATTTTGATGAGAATATCTTTTTTTTTATTTATTTATTACATTTTCCCCTCTGGACCCCCCTGTTTCCATTCAGAGATCTGAAAACATCTGAAAAATGCTAAGAGGTGCACTGAACGAGTGTGTAAAATTTCAGTCTTTTCAATGCAAAATGTAAGCCCGCCAAAAAAGAATAATAGGCATAAAAAATACCTTTTTAAATTTATGACGTCATCACACACTGTCCCGACGCAGAAAGGCGTGAAAGTATATGTAACATGTTCTATAATGCCTCCAGTCTTGAAAAAAAACCCGAAGTAAAAAGGTTTATTGGTACTTTTTTAATCGAATAATCAAGATTTGATTTTTAATAGAATAAAAGTAGGTAATATAATTTAAAAGGCTAAGCATTAAGGGAAAATTATAGCAACGTTTATCAGTAATTTTTTTACAAAAGTTACTGATATTTGGCAGGGGCATATTTTTAAAAACATGGAAATAGCTTGAGGCACGAAGTACATAAATTTCGCCTAAAGTTATAAATCTTTTAAAAAATCGGAGAGGGAATAGGACCCCTCTAAATACGCCCTATTATCTGGGAACAAACAACTAATGCGCAGACGAAAGAATTTTCGTCTGAAATGTCTATGGTGATTTCTCCGTTGGAATAGTTAACGATTTAAAAACCCAAACCCATTGTTACAAAGAGAAGAAAGTAGGACTGCTCTGTTACCCGTTCAAAATGAGATTTTCCCTAATCATCCAGTGCATGACACTTCTTTCCATACTATGCTGTACATACTGTACATTTGAGTCTCCCATAACCGAAATAACAGAACCGAAACAAGATTTTACTTTTTTTTATTTTAAATTATTTAATTTCGGAATTTGATTTAAATTAACGATTTTTATTTAAAAAATCAAGTGAATTAAATCTTGATTTAAATCAGACTGATTTAAATCAATCCACCCTGCAAGGAACGGACATTAACGTGTCAATCCGACATCCGAATCAAACCTAGTCCATTCGATCAACATAACAAATATATGTTCATGCACTAAAAATTAGGTGCCATAGAGAACGGAGTATATCCCTGGAGCCCAATAAATCTTTTAGTAAAAAGAGAATCGTAGACTCAATGAAATAGCTATTGCATCAACGCTGATCATTGGAAAGTTATGGATTATAGTTCATTCTTTTCAGCATGAAACAAGCTTTCCAGAGGTGCTATGTATTGGGGACCATAACGCACTTGAACAAGGAAAACTAGGAGAATGTAGGGAAGATACCTTCCAGAATCCCTCCCATCAACTTTGGACCCCTCTGAAGTAGCCCTGGGTAAAAACACACAATCCAAGTGTATCTCGAAAAATACTATAGAGGATAAGAAATGTGTGTACCAAGTTCTGTATTGACAGATGGAATAGATATGACGGAAAAGCTTCTATACCAAAAAAAAAAAAAAAAAAAAAAAAGTTTAAACCAAAAAACGAAAAATGTTCGTGAAATCTTGATGAACACACATTTGTGGGTTATCGCGTGTCACTCCCACATATTATTCGTATTATATTCAGACCTAGATTCCCCATTCATTACTGAAAGAGCATATACTACAAAAGCAACTTTTTTTAAATAAGGTTATGAATGTTCCTTTTGTGATTTTTTTTAGTTTGTTATTATTGTTATGCAATTGCAATCAAAGAAAAATTCTAAATATTGTTTCCCTTTAATAATGTTTACTATTGATAAAAGACATCGAAATATCGTACTTTCTTTCTTTTTTTTGGGGGGGGGTCATACAAACCCCACGAGAGGCATTTACTGAAATCAGAAGAATCTTTGGTATCCATTTATAAATGGATCAGAGCCAAAGTGAACTCAAATAATTCTTATCTTTATTTACTTTTCTTACTGATATGAAAATTAAGTCGTTGTATTTCTTTAACTTGGACTAATAAAAGTCGTAGTGAACTAACTTGGACTTAATTAGTTCTTCTGAACCCTGCAATATTTTGAAATTGTCCATACGTAATTCCGTGTAATGGTTTCATTTGTGCAACTGTTTATCTTTTTGTCCTTCTCAAATGACTCTTGACAACTATATTAACAGCATGTAAAGATCAGTACAACATATCACGGAGTCGGCAGACGTATCACATTTGTGGCCAAATTAGTCCCGGTTTCGAGTTCAAACGAAGGACAATTTGTTTCGGATGTAAGTCGAGAAACGGTTTGGACTCCGCTTTAAGCTTATGTGACCCCTTCAAGCACAACCGGTTGTTGCATAGTAACACCAAATTGAAACAAACGTATTTCTGTCCATATGTGATACAAATGCATAGAGCAAATTATTTAAATCAAAAAAACCTGGTTTAAACAAACAAACAAACAAGGTTTAAACCAAAAAATGTTTTTTTTTTTCGTTTTTTCAATAAAAAACATGGTTTTTGCCAACAATGCTTTGCTGATACTTCTATGGACACCATGTACACTGCACTCGGTTTGAGAAAATAATGAATATCTACGCGAACTGTGATTTAACAGGTGTTTAGTTTTACACCTGTAGTTACATACTAACAACAGAAAAAAAAATGAAATCTTGTGGAAGACAGGGATTAATAAAAGGACGTTCCTACTACTACTTATACTATGGATCCTAATTTAACGTATGAAACCATAAAACCACAGAATCGGGATAAAATATCGCAAAAAGTAGGCTAAAGCTAAACAATACCCAAAAGCGACAACAAATGGAACATCTTTCCAGCGTGATTGACTGTTAGTGGTAAAGATGCTATATTTAATTTACAAGTAAGACAGGATGAAGTAAGGTACGGTACGGCTTGTGTATAGCCCGCTCCCCCCAGTTCTTTGTCACTGGAACTGGAGGGGTCACTACTACTACTTTACTACTATTACTACTACTACTACTACTACTTTACTACTACTACTACTACTTCTTCTTATATCGAGAACAGAACCCAACCAACCCCTGCGGGTCTTCTAACCAGTTCCAACTACTAGTACTAGTACTACTATTGCTACTAACTACCACTACTACTATCGCTACTACTACTACTACTACTTATACTAAAGCTTCCTTATCACAAGATTTACATCTTAAACCTTTATAACATGCGATTCCGATTCATTATGAACTAATATGAATCGTTAGAATCACTATGATTCGTAAAAATCACTGGGAGGAGCGGGCTATACTCAATCCTAAGGGGCTATGTGAAGGAACTGCACAAAGTGACCACAGAAGCGTCGCAAGCTGTGTCACACGCAAGACGTGTTTTTCTGCCATCGTTTATTTCTAGACCAACAGTTGCTGACGCGTCTGCTTTCTACGGAAGCACCTCGCTTTCACTCATGCTCTCCTGCTGAGCATCGGCCGTGACTCAGCAAAACTTTCGATCTTTTTTGGCCACTCAGCACAAGTTGCTTAATTTTTGAAGTTGGTACGCATTTTATACTCAGCCCTCCTAAGGGCATTCTGAACCAAGTAATACAACACCTACCTTAACAAACACAGACGTTAAGGGTAAGTTAGGCTGATTAGGCCCTTACTCGAGGAGATAAACCTTTAAATTATTTATTTGGTAGAATCGTCTGCTTGAAAGAACCCCAAAAAATGTGTACGGCATTAAAGTGCATTTTATGCTAAGAGGGTATAATATTTAATGAACGTACGTAAAGTATGGTAGCTACTAAATTAAAATAAGATACTACAGTGAACGAAACGTTACGTAATCTTATTTAACCTCTTAGCTAAAACTGGTAATTATCTTCGGCAGATGATTTGTAGTTTTTGATCATTTATTTCTGTTCCGTAGCGGTAATAGTATACAACAGTACCTCATGATTTGTGCGCGTGGATACTTCCTACTGTTGCACTACGTATAAAAATGATTTTATTACATTTAGAAGTAGTAAGAAGCATCCGCGTGCACGTGACATGCGATATGTGTTTCAAATCCCCCACATATACTCATACACTACGTACAAGGGCACATTATTATTCTTCGCATACCATAAAACACAACGAAACGCAACGCAAACCGACGTACATTTTATTTTATATTACTCAGTAATTAAATGAAAGTCGCCTTGTTACCTCATTTTCAACTTCCTATATCCTCAATGAATAATCCTTAAAAGACTGCACTTCGTGAGTCCTCGCTAAATGATGAGGCACTGTCGTATACTATATCCTATTTTGGTTACTTATATAGGCTAATCTATTCTATTATGATATCAAGTGTCATATCTCCTAAACAAATTTTGCATCCCCCTGGAATTAGGATAGTACCGTTTACAATTTCTAAAATGTTAATCTTACCTGCCCTTCGCCTAAAAATTCTATCTTTGCATACCGCTTCAATCTATCATCCATATCTAAAATTTCAGCTTTCAAATTGTTTCACGCCTTATCATATGTAAGTATATTGTAATACAAATACAAAGTAAGCGGGTATTTGTGATATTGAGAGTCTTCTTCTTTCTGAAAAAAGGATTACATTAACTACGGTCGCAGCACACGACCCATTTCGACCAAACCACTAAAGTTTGCTGAATAAAAAATTATTGAAATTACAGGTGTAGTAATAACAAAAATTTCCTGCCTTGGTAGCTAATTCTCACTTTAAACTAAAAATTTTTAGAAGATGAGTCATTGGTATTAAACATTAAATTACTTTGCACTAAAAAAATCATGGTCACAAAGCATAACCATAATGGCACAAGTGGAAACCAGAATCACGCATGTTTACTTAAAAAAATATATATAAAGCAAAACACTGTAAAAAAAACACACACACACACACACCGACGTCAAGGAAGTCCATCCACTATGAAAACTGAAAGTAAAAGAAACCAAACAACCTTTGTATTAAACGAAAAAATGCACTAAAAACGGAAGCTCGAGACTATAACGCCGTAGGGTTCCGATCTCATGAACTATCACTAAAGTAGTCTTATATATTAATTGATAATGGAAAAAGTAAATGATCAAAAGTTCGCGGCATAATCGAATAAAGAATACTGAGAAAAATTGAATGGCACGGATGAAACGATTGTCTGATTCGAACAATATATCAACCAAAAAGTATTGATTAAATAAAGATGCGGGTCGGCACAAAGTTGAATTGCTATGTAACTTACAAAAGGATTCATTGATCAAAGAATTGACAAAATGCAGAAGACAATTGGGCATTTAAAAAAATGGAAATAAATAAAAACAGACTAGATTAAAAACAGAACAAATTCCCACCAACACCCACTTGAACTGTTGTGCCTCAGAACTAGATTCCTGAAAATCTATTTATTCTGTCTTTAAGATATTGACAGCTTTAGAACATATTGACAAACAGATGGAGGATGGCTTTCAGTCAATTAATAACTTTAACCGCTATAAATATAAATAAGTAACCCCTGTCAATTACAGCAGCATTTAAATTTAATTTTATTTATAAATTTATATTTTCTACTTCATGAATTTATTTCTCCCTAATGAATAATTTTCATTTTGAAGAGTGGGCGTTTCAGTGTAAACATTGGAACTTTTACACCGAACCAGCCTCACAACTAAACGTCCTTACACCGAGACATCCGTACACCGAAACGTCCTACACCGAAACGTCCTGCACCAAAACGTCCTACACCGAAACAGCCGTATCCCGCAAGGCACAGTTAGAATGCCTGGGTTATATTTTTTGTGGCCCCCAGATATTGTGAGCCTTATGCAGAGTCGTTCTGATGTGTGATTATTGCCATACTAAAGATTTGGAGTAACATATGTTTCCTTATACTTCTTGTAGACGATCCAAGAAAGCTTGAACAGACTATTTGATGAAAAAGACGTCAGCACTGACGTCATTTCTGTATTGAATTCAATAGTTTCTTACAAGAAATTAAGGCCGTGTCCAAAAGATACAAGTGTGCATTCGAAGTACGCTTATTTCCGGAACTGACGTCACCTAGTGTGCGTCAAAAGGTCCAAGTTCACAAGTCTGCGAGGGCATAGTACGTACCGGTAGTGTGCGAGGATGTACACTACGTTAGCACACTTGTGTACTTAAGATGGGAGTTCGTCGTAGGAACAACAATAATGTCAAAGTGACTTA
The DNA here is from genome assembly GCF_964235325.1 of Thermobia domestica. Classification (NCBI taxonomy): domain Eukaryota; kingdom Metazoa; phylum Arthropoda; class Insecta; order Zygentoma; family Lepismatidae; genus Thermobia; species Thermobia domestica. The sequence continues at coordinate 74,161,351 of NC_137465.1, read as the reverse complement.
ATAAAATTTTAAAAGACATATATTTAATATTTTTGTTGAGGAGAATATATTTGTGGGGTGATCTAATAATAGTTTACTTGACAAATATACAAATTAGTGATTTTACAAGTGGAATATAAAAATGTTACGCAAATAACAAACGTATTTACGTTGTGTTCTTTCAGTATGCAATGGAATTTAAAATAGTATAGGGAAAGCAACCAAATAGTTTCTTTAATAATGCTATAAATTCATTTGCGTTTAAATATTACATGGTTTATGTAGCTTAATTGAAATAATTATACTATCGGTAATGGAGCTATTTGCACGTAAATGACAAATTTTAATGGCGTATGAATTAAAATGTTAAGCTCTATCGTAGAATAATGAATACCTAGATTATTTATTTCTCTATACCTACAGCTACAGCTGCAAATATTAATTCGTAGCTAGATAGGCCTAATTTTCTAGTTTTGATTCTAAACAAATTCCTTTCAAAGCTACCATATTTCCTTGCACTTAAGAGACTGTAATATACCAATTACCATACATTTTGCATTTTTGACAGCTGCCAAAAAGTGAAATACAGATCAAAATTTTCTTTCTCCACACTTATCAAAGATTTCACAAATTCGTCTTGGTAAGTCTTTACTTTGTCTTTTTCTTTTTTTTTTTTTTATTCTTCGATTCAGCGATTTGATCTTTCGGTTCCGGTTTTGAGAACTTGTCTGTTAGCTCATATATAAAGTTAGTAACTAGGTTCCTTTCTATACCAAAGTTTAATATTTAATATACATATTAGACCCATTGCCGAGCGAGCGTTAGCGAGTGAAGGCAGGTTAGAGGCTCGCAGGGGATGTTCTTTTCAGTCTTGGTTACGAATCGGTTCATTGAACGATTCATTGAATAAAGTGGCCAAAGTTAAGACTTGCCTTCCTTTTAATTTATATAATCCCATTACGGTGCCCATTATGAATTGATTATGAACAAATAATTCCTTCCGTATAGTTGAACAATGAGAGCCACTACATTGCATACCGTATTTTTTCATAAAAACGTCTCTTAATTTTCATAAAATTCTTATTAGATTAATAGTAGCTTTTTAGGATTATATTTGGACGAGGCGATTTGTTTCGTTACTGAGTAACTATTTTCGTAGTGGGAAGCATGTAGGAGAGACAGCGGGTATATTTCAAGAAAGATGTAGGGCGCCGAAAGCATAGTGAAGTGCACGAAAATGTCGAAGTGTATACAATGTACAGAACTCATTCAAGCGGGCTTATAAGATAGTAATCTTTTATTTTTTAACATATTATTTTAATTAGGGTTATCCACCTTGAGTGCACGTGATTCTTATAAATTGGTATTTCATAGTGACATAATAGCTTTTTCCTGTAAATTTTGGTCCTCATGTTGTTCAACTCCACCACTTCTTTCCTTGTCATTCTTATAAGTGTTAACTTTTGGTGTAGATTAAGAATATGGAGGCACTGTTTTGAAGATTTACGGGTAAAATCTATATATTCACAAAGAAAGGGTAACATAACACTTATAAGGAACTTCAACATTAGCACAATATAGTAGAAATACTCTAATCAGTATGCCTGTAACTGAAGCAATACAGTATAACGACGACGATTATAGTGTCGTTGTTGCGTATCTACCGTACATAAAGGAATTATACTCAATATGAACTCTCTCCCAAAGTAGTTATGAGCCACATTATTGTAACTTATAACTGTTAGCGCTCCCCTCAGTACCTTCGGTGTCCTAACGCTCTTGCAAATTGCCTACTTTCACCTGCAATAAAATTCCTAAGCTACTTCGCATCAGTGTCATCAGCGCCCTAACCATCAGTGCTACTTTTCTTCCGGGGGATTAATAAATATTCCCTCGCGCAAGCATGGCTAATAAAATAGAACATTGCCAATAGTTTAGTGGTTTTTATGCTGATAAATATTTGCAGATACGGCAAAGCTGAAGCTCTTGGCATACATGAAAGAAACTTTTAAGTCATTTTATGGTTACCCCATATTATCAATTTGTACGATTTATTTATCTTTAATATAACTGGAAAGCCATTCATCTAAAAAAAAACACGTTAATTTTTTCTAGTACTCGAAATTCTCCCTTCTTTTGTTAACAATGTTCAACATTCCACCACGATGAGGCGCTGTAAACAAGTGTGGATCAAAAGCTAATTTGACGAAGTGTACACTATTTAGTGTGCACTTCATCTATAGATTTCGAGTGTGCATCCTCGAAGTGTGCACTATTCGCTTTTGGACACGGCCTAAGTTTCGGTCCTGTTCTAAACAATCCAATTCAAGAGCATTCAATAGCCAATCTGCGCTCGAGTTGAGTGCAGGAAAATACAAAACAAGTATGATGGCGTCGTGAGACAGAGCAGCAGATGTTAAATAAATATCTTTTCATTATTATTTTCCATAATTATCTGATGTTCCTAGTGTGCATTATAATAATAAACAAAAGCTAATATCTGCGCCGGAAGATATCTTAGTATTTTTTTGTTGATAATATACACGATTTATATAGTTATAGTGCTTGCATCTCCATAACTATTGTTAAATTTTGAGGCAATGAAAAGTATAAGTATTAATTTGAGTATTTAATATACAAGAAACCGGATATAGATTAAGAAAGAAAAGTCCATTAAATAAAAAAATATATATATATAACTGACTTTTCTTGATTTAATATGACGTTTAGTACTATTATTAATTTCTGGTAATTGCGTACAGATTGAGAATATGCTCGCAAACTGTAGTGCTCTGGAAATGATTACATGTTATCCTATTGTAATCTAATTATTTTATCACGAAATCCACACGTAGTATTTCAGAAGTTAAGGTAGGTGTTGCTTTCATGCGTGCAGATTAATGTTAGGAGTGCTTTACCGTAAGGTATAAATGGGCATCCTGACATATGCCACATATAAAAAAAAGTGAAAAAACATTAAAATCGAGAATGCTATTTAAAAGTGTCAGGGCAGGAGCATAGAAGGGGTCCACACGAGAGTACGTCCGTAGGGAGCAGGCACGTCATCGACGGAGGTTATAGTGCAATAAACTTAAGAATAAGAATCATGCATAAATAAGAATAGTGCAACAAGCCCTTGACATCGTATCCACTCATTTGAACTCAAGTATAATCCTTGTAATGATTTGGTATTTGTAGCATTAAACTTCTAAACATAAAATACTGGTTTCCTACATTATACAGACATGCTCCGCCAGTGGAAATTATTATGGTATCTCAGAAAATCCTTCTTCATACGCACTCACACATTTTAACAGTGAAATGCCTATTCGTTTGAGTGTTATTCTTAACCAGTACCAAATATGGGATAGGTTTGTGAAGAAAGTCTGGTGCAGATATGGGCGGTAAGTCCAGTACCAGAAAAAATAATATCATTTCTTCATTTGTGTGTGTGTGTGTGTGTGATTTCAGCCTTTTCCTTAAACAGTATCCGATGCCATAGCATAAAGAACATCAAAAGGCAGTCATTGCCTCGTGATACACACAATTTTAGGGAATAGTTCGATTTTTTTTTTTTTTTTTTTGAGTGTGATTCTGTCATCAGCACTCCATTTGAAGAATGAAATTTTTAAAAAAGCTTAGTGTAGGGAAAGATTTTATATGTAAGCAGCACTTTACTCTTTTAACATCAGCTATCCTAAACCGCATTTAATGTAAAGGGACAAAATACTTAGTGGAAATTCGATGCGCTTGCTGCAAAATCGATTGACCTGTTTTCTAAATTATTTATTATAATCTATTAAATTAAAAATGCATGCAGAAGTTAGGAAAGATATGCTAATATTATAGCTATTCATGCGCAGGTCTGAACTAAATCAGTACGCAGTTTCTCTTTCATTTGCTTTCATAGTTACAGTCACTTGTTTTGGACTGCCATCTATCAACAAGTTTATAAAACATGATTCAATACCTGTATAATCGTGTAAAAGTTGTTTTAAGTTCATTCGAGACACTTGTTCATGTGTCTTGAACAATACTCCTTTGAACGTGTAAAGTTGAGGTACTTAATGGTCTTGTTCAAGGTCTCGTGGATCGTCTACAAGCAGCATTAGTCAAGCATCATAGTCAGTCGCCACCATAATGCTAATAATTCGTGAAAACGACACAGCATAAGGCCCTATGCGTCATTATGTGTATATTAATACCACAAGAGAGCAGGTCAAGTTCAAGCACACTACTCGAAATAATTGTTGAATAATTATAATTATTTCTTTAATTAACTTCTAATTCTACTCCAAAAGATCAACACTGAACGACATGACATTAAAAATCTTAGCATAAATGATATTCAAGGGGCCAGTATTACTAATTGTTGTAAAATTTGAATTGTTTTACGATTTACGTATAATTACAGCATTCCGGGATGTATGCCACAAAAGATGTAGTACAAAAATACAAACTAATCTGTGCTAAATGACTAGTAAAAGCAGGAATGCTTTCCACGCAAGTCAGGGCAAGCAAAGCTGGTGAAAACACGTGGAAGCGCAGGTGTGAGTACCAAGGGACAGAGTGCTTTAGTGACTGTTAGCATACCCGTTTGTAAGTAGTGAAAATTTGTGGGTTTTCGCAATGAAACTAGTTGCAATGGCATTTGTAATTGTTTTATACTAGTGACAGAAGTGCATTTGCAAAGAACAAAAATAGCTGTGCAGAAGTATTCCACAGACTGAAAATAATATCTAATGCAGTCATCATTGATATACACTTAGCTATTTTAATCACTATAAAGCATTTGTAACAGGGGTAAAAATGTGGGGGAATGCGGGACGCCGCCGCCCCCTACTTTCAGAAAATATCTATGGAGTTTCTCCACTTTCTAAAAACTTTAAATGGTAAAAATTGGCACAGAGGAAGGCATGACAACATGCGTTCCCCAATCTTTTCAGATCTACTTTTACCCCTGACTTGTAATAAAGTAATATTAGTGACCTTACATTTCTAAACCTAGGATATAGCTGTATTACATAGTATTGAAGGATCACTAGATGTTCTCGGTGTTATGAAAACGCTGCTTGAATAGTCCGGCATTGCCAGTGTCGAGTGTTTACTGAAGTCAGATAATAAAGAGAGTAAACATGGAATTCTGCCTAGATACTTACTTGAGAACTTAGTTTTCAACCCTTACCGCGATTCCGCTTCTCGAACTCCAACGCTAGAATCCAGGAATTTTCGTATTGTTTCTACTACAGTAAACGTACGAATTTGGCAACAACGCATTATGATGTTCTGCGGAAGTTTTGTCTCAAAATCTATTTCCTTAAATGTAAATTAATATTTAAATAAGATATGAAACATAACACTAAAAACGGTCAAGAAATATATCTATATCGTGATAAGATTGTTACCTTAAAATACTCTACACATGCAAATAAACATTTCATAAAACGGAGCACTTCTAGTAAGATATAGCAGGAGGTGTTGTCTTGTGTGCTTATTGTAAAACGAATCAAATATTTCCTTTTATTTGTTACGTTTTTCGATGTCAGGAGACAGAACCAAATGAATCAGTGTCTTGCGCTGTAGCTGAAAGAATACTCTTATCACATAGTACAATATTTACAATATGTAACGTTTCATTGTGCAGTAGTTAAGGGAATGAGCTAAAATATGTACTGACTTCCGGGTGGTGCTCCATCTTAATTCTACTACCAGCGAAAATTTGTTCCTTATATAAACGCGTTTTTCTCCGCAGAGAACTGAATTTTAACCATAAAGTTTGCAAAATGTGATGTGCAGGAACTTGAGTAGCAAGTAGATTGCGGACAACTAGTACACTAACCTTGAATCTACTTTTGTGTACTTTTTGACTAACTGGGAGAACTGACAGATACTCCTTGTTGATTCTTCAATATTGAGTTATAATAGGATACATAATAATTATATACACGGGTGGTTGACAGTTTGAAGAATTGATACACCTTTTTTCCGCATAGTAATGATCTTGTAAATGACACAGAAAAATACGATAATATTTGCAGCTGTGGACGGATGTTGTAAATGGAAAAGAGAACATGACACATAAATGTTTTCCGGTTAAAGAAATGCTAATTGGACAAGCAGAATACAGAAAGACCTTTGGGAAATAAAATATGCAGATCACACACGTCTAACAAGGTAATATATTGTTTGATTTATTTATATGCATGACATGTAACGCAGCAGCTGATGTTGGTCGTCGGAATGAGTGAAATAAAATGCTAGACTGTTCTAGATTTTTCTCAAGGTTATTATCGTTGAAATAGGGGAAAGAATACTCTCGAAGCTTCCAGACGGCTCTTAAGGTTATTAGACGTATAAAAATACAGATTCATTTGCATGATAAGAAACGCAACTATACTGTTGGAAGAAGAAAATTGACACATGGAAGGCACCGGAAGAAAAAATTATTGGTAGGTACTAACTTTGTAATATTTTTGTTTTATACTTGTTCATTTTTTATATGGGAAGTGACATTGGAAAAATGAAATACATGTAAAACATATTGTAATCGTCGGGAGTATAAAAGAAGTGTTTGTTTTAATCGGAAATTGATTGTGGATTTTCCGGCATTGAATACCATATGACTCGGTGTACTTCGATGGAATTATAACTTGACTAAGATATAGTATAATGTAATATGTAGGGTAGAGGGAGCCAACATTATTGATTGCAGCGGAACTTGAACTATGATTCTCCCAGGTGGAGAACCATACGCTAAACCTTTTGCTTGCAGTGCGAACTTGTTACTTATATATAGCTATGAATTGTGTGAGACATAACAGGTATATATAAATTATATTAAACAGAAAGTTAGCAGAATTCGCGCCGGGAATTGAACCAGGGCTCCTCCACGTGGAAAACCGTACGGCAAACCTTTTGCTTAGCAGGTGTCGTTACTTATATGCAGCTATGAATTGTGTAAGACGTATAACTGGTATTTATAAAGTATATGTTAGGATGAGAGTTATACTGGATAGGGAGCCATGACACTGCCGGGACTTGAACTAGGATTGTCCCAGGTGGAGAATCGTACGCTAAACTTTTGATTGCACTGTAAACGCTTTAGTTATAAATGGTATATTTTTACTGTGTAAGAGCAAACTTATATAGGATAGGTAGATAGCAGAATCCGCTCCGGGAATCGAGCCATGGCTGTCTTTCATGCAAAGCCAATATGGTTGGGAACGTTAACGCTGCGTTGAATATCATTTTTTTTTTTTGTAATTTGAAAAGTTGTAATACGATAAGTAACTATTTGCATTTTTCTTTTTTAGGTCATGAAGCAAATAGAAACTGTTGTAATCAATAGAAACACTGGAGAATAAACCTATCGTCGTGAATTGTTCATTGTTGAAATATAGCAGAGGTTTTTTTAACGTAAAGGAGTTATAGATTGGTTTTAAAATATGGATTTACTGAAACCTTCGAATCTTAATTGTATGAAATATCAAAATATTGGATAATGTTTGATATGAATATTGAATACTGAAATATCGACCTAAAAGTTATTATAAGTTTTACATCCAACGAATATACTGGCTAAGCTAAAGGAGTTGGTTAAATAAGGTACGTATTTATATATTATTGAAAGGAAGAAAGTAGAGCAAACGAGAGAACCCCGAGAAAACCCACGCAAACCTGTGTTTGTTTACCACAAAGCTTACCTGGCGCGAGCTGGGATTGAATGAAGGACCTCATGCACCAGAGGTGAATGCTGTATCGCGTACCCACCATAGCTTTTCTATATATTTTTGATGAAGGAGAGTGATGAATAAAGTACGCATTTATAATTTGGTGTAACGAAATTGTAGGCGGAAACGGGAGAACTTCACACACAGTGTTTAAACTAGAAATACACTTTGAATGAGCGAAAGCATTTCGTTTCAGAAGAGTTTTCTTTTTATGATCAGCGCTATATAATGTTTATGAACGAGGAAAGAAACTTACTATAGCAGTTAATGGAGAATTATAATTTTTTAAACTCTTTATACAAAACTCTGATTTTTATTTAACTTTATACATACTAGTAAAGAAGATATCTAATAACACGTAATGTACGCTAGGGACAATTTTGACATTATTTAAACAAAGTAGGTAACGACAATTATAAGGCAATACAAGAGACGGACAATTATCTGACAGCGCAGATCGTGATAGTAATGATGTGCTTGGCTTATTAGAGTTAGTCTTATATGCAGATGGAAACAATTGCTTTAAATAAGAGATACCACTTTGAACGTATAGTTCGGTTAAATTGCTTTACTCTAAAACTTACAGTACAACGTAACCAACACCATTGGCGATTACTGTTAGCATGACTGTGAACTACGGGAATTAGCGTGTCCGAGAGACAGATACATTTTGCGTATATAACAATGAGTATGAATATTTGACTTTGGCACCTAGAAGATTATGCAACCGACAAGTTAAAAATGTTTCGAGGATTGCACATTATATTCACAGACAGTCTGATACGATTTTGTATTTTACTTGAAGTGTAATGAATGTTTGTTTGATCTAAAAGGGTATTTTATTTATAGGTCTTGTTTGTAAGTTAGAAAAAACAAGAAAATATTCTTGTAATGGTGTTACGACCGCCAGAAACGAAATAATAGCTAACATGTCCTTTTACAGTTGAAATAGATATATGTCAATTTTAAACTTTAATAAAAAAACTATTCTGAATTTCGACAATTTTAAACTTTATTGTAATTGTTTCAAATGACTAAGAAAATAGTATTTTAATGCTTTAGTTTTCTGCATATACAGTGTAGATATATTTGTGAGTGAATACATGACATACAGTTATAACATATCAGAAGTGTGGGCCTACGAAATTAGATCTTAAACCTTAAAGAGATTATATTGTGCAGTTTGCACTTATTGAATTAAATTTGGTAATTTAAGACGAACTGTGGTTTCGCTCTTTTACACACTGCAATTGTATTGGATCGAAATACTGAACATACTATTTTCTGGAAATTTTTAGTTACTGTTTTCCTGGTTCTGAGTGATTTGGGAGGGCTGTTGTTTAAAGTGGAATTTGAACCATTACTAATACTTGTAACGAGAAAGTATATCTATTGCGAAGTGTGGACTTCCTTTTACGCAGATGAGAAGTAGCCTGTGTTCAAGACAGCATTACGATTAAGAATATTTGCACAACGAATTGAATCACTATTGCTCATACTAAGATTTATTTTAACTGTACCTGAGACTTTTGATTGATAGGTAAATTAATAAATTATATTTAAAAGCGGTGTTGAGATTTATTTCGTATTTGGTTATCGACTACTGTTTGGATTAATTTTTGAATTTTATGTTTTATATAACAACAAGGTTATAAAGAGCGGTATATTAACAGTAATATGGGTTCCGAACCACAATAGGAACAACTTTAATGCAGTTGCTGTGTATATGAACTGTTAGGGAAGATTAATTCTCATAGTATATAGCATTTCTTTTATATTATCGTAACTGCAAGAGAACTGCATTTTAAGACTACCTAACAGATGTAAATAATAGAGTTAAAATATTGAAGTACTGGAAACTGAATTGTCAGTGAGAGTAATGTATTGTTTTCTTATAAAGAAATAAATTGATATTAAGAAATATAATCTTAATTGTTTGGGTGCTATAGGAAGAAACTAGTGTTTGTTTAAGAATCAGTGCATTAGAAGTAAAATAATTGTTTTTGAAGAATATGGTAGGAAACTGAAAGTATTTTATAGTTTATTTTAGATTTCTAGTATTCTATTTTAGAAATTTTCTACAGACATTACCAACGTAAGTGAACGATGAACTGTTGTCCATTGAGCGGGAGTCACTGAGGTTGATCCATTGTGTTTACTTTATAATATGAAAACTTCAAAACTTTTCTTTAATCATTTACTTTAAATGAAAAACAACATATAATCTTGTATGAAAAATGCATTGATTCAAGAGCGCACCCAAGCGAGAGATCCTTTGGACCCGAACCATATTTAAAATTATAATCTAACAAACATTTCAACACTTTCTTAAGAAAATTATGGTTGCAGTAGGAGAGAAATTCGTGATATACTGTAGAAAAGTTGATGTTACAGTACCCTTGTAGTCTTTCTTTTCTTATAAAAAGATAGTGTACTATTTTGTTGAGAATATAGGTGACAATATTGTAAAATTACGTATCACTTTACTGAAAGTAGAATAATGCTACTTCAATAATGCTTAAACACAGTGACTGTTAGTGTTGGATTCACCCTTCAAAATATTTGAAGGTGTGCAAACCCTTACTTGGTATATGCTTTAAAAGGAATAATTCTTAGAGCTCAATACTTTGAGGTAAAAGGATAAAATGTCTATGAAATGCATAGGAGTATACAGTAAAACACTTCTTCTTATTAAGATGATAACGTGAAATACTTATTCCATTTTTTATAGTAAAAGGACAAGATTGTGATGTTGTGAATAATTACCTTGGACTTGAAAATCAAACACAATCCTTTTGTTAGGCAACCAATAGAAAACCTACATATAACGAATTGACGCCCACACTGCAGACGCTTTACTTTTATTGACCCTGACAATTAAAGATTGTATGGTAACCTTTTGAAAACTTGTAGACCCACAGTGAGGTATAGTCGGATATGCGAAAAAAATATTCTTGCTTATAGCAGATTGTTGTAGTATGTGGAAAAAGCAGGAGAGCACGGTGACTCAGTGGTAAAACGACATTTTTGATGTTTGTGATTTAAAACCGACCAGGTGAACTTTGTGGTGAACATCTTTTTTCTCCGGTACTTCCATTTCCTACAACATTCATTCATTGGCTTAATTAGCCTTTCTCTTAATCTAAAGGAACCTTTTTCAGAGTAAGGAAGCCACCATGTTTCATAATATATAGTATACAGGTACGATTATCGTTGTATATATATATATATATTAAAACCTTAACTTCCTCGATAGAATTTTACAACGGCAAAAGATTTGAATTGAATAATAATACGATTTCTATCCTTTTAGTTAACTTTAATTTCTTCCTTAATTTCGGTGGATTTTATCGAAAGTATTATTTGATATTAAACGTATTTATTTTATCGAAAGTACTATTTGATATTTTAAAGCATTTTATAATTGTGGAATTACGATTTGAAGAACTCTCATGAACTTATTAGTAAACTCATGTCTCTGCAAGCGTTTTGATAAGATGTCTGTCGAAAAAAAATTCTATCTTTCAAACAGGTGTATTTATTCTTTCAAAAGATCGAATTAGTTTTAGTTGTATGTAAAGCATTTAATTTGATCTTTCTTTCTCCCTTGCAATAGAATCATTACGAGGCTATGATCATACCTTATAATTATTATTAAATAATGTTTGTTGAAGGTTTAATTTACTTCGCGATTTCTTTAGAAACAATAAAAAATTTACTTGAGATCGATTGATTTTTCAGGGAGGAAATGGCAGAATCCCGAAAAAACTTGCTTACATGCTGTGTGCCAACCATAATAACCGCTTGGTGGTCTAAGATCGAACCATGAACCCATCACGCACCAGAGGTGAACGATTTTGAAGGCGATGAAGGATATTTTATAATCCCACAGTAATATCAATAATTGTTTGAGATTCTTAGTATACTATGTGATACACAGGTTACATGAATTTTATTTTGTACTTTTCGGACTAATGTTTAAGGATGGATTTCGTACCTTTGGCCCACGGACTAGTTTTAATTTTACAGCTTTATACACTTGCATTCAAAATTATAGGGTTATTAGATGGGTGTATAAGAATCTTGTTGGAATAAATGTTTTTGTGGAACCTTTATTAAAATTTAATGTAAAACTTTAAACATAATGAAGAAAATGAAAACATGCTGAGGTGAAATAAACTTGAAAACTCCCACCGTGCAAAAGAATTAAGGAAAACACCCTCTGTTTTCAAGCTGAGACTAACCGTGGTTGAGATTGAGCACACAATATAACAATTATTTTTCTTGGAGTTCGTGTGCTTATGCCAGTAGCTAAAACTGGAAAAGTGAACCAGGTTGTGTTTGTATAATGGTATTACATGATTCAATCTCAGAACATGTGCAATTGTGATGGACAAAAATTCCACGGGTAGTGGTAGTGGAAAACAACATTTTCACGAAACATATCACATAACTAACTTTGCTGCCTACAGCTATCTGTTGGTATCAAAATTAGCAATACATGAATTTTCAAAAGACGAAATGTTTCTTAATCTGGAGTGTTATACGTATTTGAAATTTCATCGGAACAAGCATTCAACTTAAAGTATAATAAACGAACGAACAATCTAGTTGCATTATAGGAGGGCAATACAGGTGTGGATGAAACGTTTATGTATTGATTCTTTGAACACGATTTGTGTGCGAGTAATTCAATTTTATTTAACTTTTAACATTACCCCAGACAAGGCGTACGTGTACGACACATGTGCACTATCTATGCATAAGCCGTACATGTGCACATGTGCATTTGTGTGGATGGTGAACACATACATAACCCGTGCATAAGCCGTACACGTGAATCTACGTGGATGAAGCACACCTACATAATCCGTGTATGTGCACATGTGCATTTGCGTGGGTTATGCACACGTACAGAACCCGTGCTTAAGCCGTTATGTGCATTTGCATGGATGAAGCACACATTTATATAACCCGTGCTTAAGCCATTATATACATATGTGCATTTGCATGGATGCAGCGCATGTACGAATCCCCTTCTTAATCTGTTATGTACACATGTTTATTTGCGTAGATGCAGCGCACGTACAGAACCAGTACTTAAGCCGTTATGTACACATGTGCATTTGCATGGATGAAGCACACATTTATATAACCCGTGCTTAAGCCGTTATGTACACATGTGCATTTTCATGGATTCAGCGCACGTACGTAAGCCGTGCTTAAGCAGTTACGTGCACATGTGCATTTGCATGGATGAAGCACACATTTATATAACTCGTGCTGTAGCGTTATTTACACATGTGCACTTGCGTGGATGCAGTGCACGTACATAACCCATGCTTGAGCCGTGCATGTGCACATGTGCATTTGAGTGGATGAAACATATTTAAATTACCGGTGCTTAAGCCGTTGTGTGCACAAGTGCATTTGCACGGCTACTGCACGAGTGTATAAGACGTCCATAATACCGTCCATAATACTTTTACTTTCAATCTTTTACTCTCATTCTCATCAACAATATAAAGTAATCTTCATTTTTGGTAGGTGTCGTTTTTCCTCCAGGCGGTGTTATAGAGACTTTTCGACGAATGACAGCTGAATGATTATAAAAACTATATAACATCCACTTAGCTAGGATACAAGATCAACAGGTGGCAGCACTGTAGTGATGTAACTACTGACAGTTCATAGGTTTACAAAATTATTTTCGTGACCGATTACAGCAGAATATGTTGCGCTATTTGTTACTTGGCAAACATGTCAAAGATACTACCTAAAGCTTTGCTCGTTGCAGATAATAAACTCCAAAAGTAAAATTCTCACTGACAATTATTAGTTATATGTGATATATTTTGAAGGTGATGTCTTTGGTGTTATAGGAACTGGCCACCTGGAATCTCTAACCAGGTAAAAAAAAATGGGGTATCCGTAGCTGGCGGAGAAAAATAACCAAGTCACTTAGATATTCCATCCCCATTGGTTTATTTTAGTCGCGATCTTCGTATATACGGTTGGATTACTTGTCTCTTTGAGGCTGAGGAAACAACCGTCGAATTATATTTAATACCTCCACGGAGGTTAAAGCATCAAATTGATATTATCTGTTGACGACCTTGCTATTTCTCTTGGCTAAACGATTTATTAAGTTACTCTCCTCTTCGGAGGGTAACTTATACTTTTGACATCTCAGCTTCACTCATCATCTGAGCTCCTATGATGGCTACGTTCAAGCCAGTCATCTCGAAAAAGAAGACCAAAATCCCAACGAAGATAGTCAGCCGATCTCAATACCGGCCTGAGGACTTCCTTGTTCCGCTGGGGCGGCCCTCCACCTCCGGCGCTACTTCCAAGTCACGATCATCCTCGACTAACCAGTCGACGACTGACGTTCCATCCCTTGCTCCACCGCTGGACGACAATGCCATGGACTTTACCCTGGTTACTACGCCCAAGCGACGTCGCTCGTCCTTGGAGTCCACACTGAGCCAACAACAATCATCAGACTTCCCTGCTTTACCAATGAGCAACAGATGAGCCTCTCTCTACTCTCACAGCTGACGGGTCTCCTGTGATAGAGCCAAGACCCAAACCCACCAAAGAGGTTAAACCACCACCTATTTACATTTACGGCATCAAAAATACTTACAACTTTACCAAAAGCCTTTGCAAGACCCTCAGAGAATCGCCTCAGGTTCGGCAAAACAAAGAACGTATCGTGATTCAGGTATCTTCTAGGGATGATTTCACAACTATAAAAAACTACTGCGAACAGACGAAAACTGAATACGCTACTGGCATCGCCAAAAGTGACCGACCCGTAAAGGTTGTCGTTCGCAAATTACCCATCGATACCGACGTCGCTGATCTTCAGTCTGCACTATTTACTTTAGGCTTTAAGCAGCTCTCGATTCATCAAATGTCTCGTCGGGGCCCCACTGGTGGAGATAGAGTCCTCATGCCACTTTTTCTCATCTCCCTCGAGAAAACTCCAAATATACAGGAGATCTACAACATATCAGGATTGCTTCATTATAAAGTTTCATTTGAGCCCTATCGACACCGAGTGTTCTGCAGTGTTACCGCTGCCAACGTCTTGGTCATTCACAGGACACTTGCAAAGCTCAACCTAAGTGTGTCAAGTGTGGACAAAGTCATTTTACGAAAGCCTGTGCCAAACCAGATGCATCTACGCCAGCAACCTGTGCAAATTGCGGAGGGGACCATCCAGCCAATTATCGCGGTTGTCCAGTCTTTCGCTCCTACTCAGATGCTCTCAAGAAATCAACTCCTTCTGGCCGCAGCTCCGGTCCTACTGTATCAACTTCACTGGACAATAAGGCACTTCGCAGCGACCGACCTCCACCACCAAATCAGGATGCTCCCTCTACGTCCAGCACACCAGATACAGCGTCTACACCATCCGTTAATGACTTTAATCTCCATTCACTCCTCACTTACATCAAAACCTTCAACTTTGGCCGGATTATCTCTCATCTCAAGAAAGGATTTACTAGACTTCGGGAAGCCACGGATCCTGCGTCCAAGGCTGCTGTCGTCATAGAGACATTTGCTGACATGATTGCTGATGGCTGCTTCTAACCAACCACTCATTCATCACACTATAACTGTTGTAACCTGGAATGCAGATGGTCTTACCGACCAGAAGCGTCTCCTAATTCGTTTTCTAGCAGAACATCAGGTAGATATCATACTTATACAGGAAACTCACTTCACTGCCCAGGTTACACACTGGAGACTGCCCAACTACCAATTATTTCGCCTCGATCGAGTTCAACGACGGTAAGGAGGATTACTGAATGCCCTGAAACGAAGTTTCAAGGCTAGACAACTCCTTTTACCCCCGTTACACACACTAGAAGCTCTTGCTATAGAAGTCTTCCTCCCCGGGATTCCTCTCATATTGGTCACGGGCTACCGTTCTCCAGCACATGACTTAGATCCCAATGATTTCGACATCATCTCGACTTTGGGTCCCAAAATCATATTGGCAGGGGACTTCAATGCAAAACATGGGGAATGGCACTCGAGACGTTCCAACGAAAACGGACGAATATTACACCGGTATCTGCACACATCTCCATTCATTGCCTATGGGCCACCTGATCCAACTCACCATCCTAAAGCAGGCGGAGAACCGGATGTGTTGGACATAGTTCTAAGTTAAGATACCATCTTAGCTACACGTCCTTACGTGATCTCAGCACTGAACTCAGATCATGATCCGGTCCTTTTCAAAATTTCGCACCGTCATATCTCCCGTCCTGCACCCGCTCATATCTCCCGAACTACGAACTGGGATGTCTTTAAGCA
The DNA here is from genome assembly GCF_964235325.1 of Thermobia domestica. Taxonomy (NCBI): domain Eukaryota; kingdom Metazoa; phylum Arthropoda; class Insecta; order Zygentoma; family Lepismatidae; genus Thermobia; species Thermobia domestica. Next base: position 74,145,308 of record NC_137465.1, on the reverse strand, counting down.
GGAATTAAACTCTTTGCTCGACATAGCCGCTAGTCCAAATTCTCCTGCGGAAATTGATCAGGCGGTCGCCCATCTCACACTTGCTCTACGTACGGCTGACTCCCTCAGCACATCAATAATTCCTGACTCGCAGTCCGAACCACACTGTGACTCTCCATTACTTCGTCTTTATATCCATCTCAAACGCTGGGCTCGAAGTACTTGGCAGCGCACCAGACATCTACTCTACAAAACACTATGGAACACCTTAAGCCGCAAAATCAAAACCATCACTAGACGACAAACCGAGCAGTACTGGGAGACACTTTTTCGTGGGGTCACACTTAATGACACTAAAATCTGGCAGTATTCCCGCCTTTTCCAGCGCCGAGAGACTTCTCGTCAAACTCAAATACTGCAAGGTCCGCATGGGGTCATACATGACGACCAAGGGCAAGCAGACCTATTTGCTGCATCTCTAGAGCGCCAGTTTACACCTAATGCGACTCCTGTCGTTCCTCACATTCGGCAGGACGTTCGGGCCACTATGCGCATGCTCCATTTTCAACCAATACTTCCCCTGCCTGAAGTCGTAACACCAAGGGAAGTTGAGCGTCAAATTTGTCACTTGCCCAACAAAAAAGCGCCTGGAGTTGATCAGATCCGCCCTGAACTACTGAAACATGGGACACGGAAGCTACTCCTCTATCTTGCTGCTTTATTTACAGGCATCCTTCAGGTTTGCTACTTTCCCCGTGCTTGGAAAGAAGCGAAAGTCATTCTTCTCCCTAAACCGGGTAAAAATCCGACTCTCCCAGAAAACTATAGACCAATTAGCCTATTATCTCATGTGAGCAAACTCTTTGAACGAGTGCTTCTCGCCCGACTTCACGAGCACGTCACCACTCTAGATATACTCCCCCAACATCAATTTGGTTTTCGTGCTAACCACAGCACAACAAGCCAATTGGTGAGGGTAGTCGACCACCTGACTACCTCTTTTAATCGACGACAATATGTTGTGGGTGTATACCTTGATATCTCGAAGGCGTTTGATAAAGTGTGGTTACCAGGCCTCATTTATAAACTTCGCTTACAAGGCTTCTCTTTACCTTATCTCAAACTCCTCACTTCATACCTCTTTCATCGCTTTTTCCATGTCTCTGTGGGACAGACCAAGTCTGCTCCCAAACCAATTCAAGCTGGTGTGCCTCAAGGCGCGGTTCTTTCGCCTCTGCTTTACACCTTATACACCGCAGACTTACCCATTGTGCCACACTGTTTTCCTGCAACATACGCCGATGACACTGCTTTCTTTACGAACAGCAGCAATCTTTGTCTTTCCTACCACTACATGCAGCGCCAACTCAATGTCTTTCAACGTTGGGCTACCATCTGGCGCCTAAAAATCAACGCGGATAAGAGCGTTGCAGTCTGCTATAGCAAAAGACGCAGCAGAGCCATCCATCGTTTATACTATGACAACATTGAAGTTCCGCACCGTCTGCATGCTAAATACTTGGGAGTTATATTAGATCGAGGCCTTACTTTTGGTCTTCATATCAGGGATTTTAAACATCGAGCCCTTCGAAAATTGTCTGCCCTCTATACTATTCTGCGTTGCAGTGCCTTAAGTCATGAAACAAGACTCCACGTCTTTAAAATGGTAATTTTGTCCACAATCATCTACACATGTCCAGCATGGCAACATGCGGCACTCAGTCACTTGCGCACGGTCGAGAGTGTGCAAACCAGGGCAGCTCGTATCATAACAGGCCATGACCGATACACGCGTAATCGTCAACTTTTAGAGGACTTAAACATATATCCTATCCGGGACGTGTTACATCAACACCATACTTGTTTTTGGGCCAACCTCCCCCGGCACTTCAACCCCGCTATAGCAGCCATTGGCACAGCGTATACACACCGACGAACTTACAGGACGCCACGGTTGTAGCATAACTCCTTACCCACACTCTCCCCCTCACTGCGACAGTTGCAGCTGAAGGTCACATGACGTCGTCGTATCTCATATTCTAACTCACCCCCCCATGTCTAATCATTTTCTTTTCTATAGCTGTCGTCGAGTCAGGGACTTTTGTCCGATACTCGACACAAAACCACACTTTCAAGCTAAGCTAAGCTAAGCTAAGCTGGTGTTATAGATGGTGTTACTGCGTAAGGCACCAAATATATAAAGTCTTTTTTTCGTTGCATATCGAATATGCTTCTGCATCACCTCTGCACTATGAGGAAATCACCTGTGTCCTACATGTTAGTCATCTGAGTACTGCGTGTAAATTATCTCTTTCCTACATGTAAATCACCTGGGTACTGCGTGTAAATCACCTATGTGCTACGTGTAAATCCCCTTTCCTACATGTAAATCATCTGGGTATTGCGTGTAAATCACCTGTGTTACGTGTAAATCATCTCTGTCCTACATGCAAATCACTTGTGTGTTACGTGTAAATCACATCTGTCGTACATGTAAATCATCTGGGAACTGCGTGTAAATCACTTATGTGCTACGTGTAAATCACCGCTGTCCTACATGTAAATCACCTTTGCACTACATGTAAATCGAATACGTGCTACTTGTAAATTACCTGCGCGGTAGGTGTATATCACTTGTGCAGGACGTGTACGTGTGCATTATACAAGTCCTGTGCACATGAAGATGTTGAATAGGACTTGTGGCGTATATGTGCATCACATGTACAGGCGTGCATTTATACAGATGATGCACATGTTGCATCCGTGCAATTGTACATGTACTATACGGATACTGTACGTGCATTGTGCTGTCTGGGACAGATACGACCATTCAATATTTATTATTTCTTATACATAATCACTTTCATCATCTGATCATTTTAATGTTAGTAGAAAAATGCTTTATTTAACATGAGCACCAAAACCTACGAGAAATATATTAGACAACTGTTACCGTTATGTACGTTGTCGTTCGGAACAACTTTTAGTCTCTTATTTCGCCTCTTGTCCTTTTCTTTTGCCAGCTAATCCACAACGTACACGATGTATACCCATGCCAGCATCTTTGCCATGCTGTGGCCGCAAACGCAGTTGACTCGGATACAGGCAACGTAAGAGGGATTATACTGAACTGTGTGTGATGAAATTATGCATTCAATTTATAACAAATGATAAAACTAAGATTCAAATAATGAATTATAATATCAGTTAATAAATACATATGTTACATGCACATCAACCAAGAAAATAAATGAATTAACAACCTGTTGCTTATTGCATCAACAAAATAAACAACATGCGAACTAAACAACTCACGTCATTCTTCAGCTAGCCAATAATGCTGTTCCATTACTGTCCTGGGGTTAGGTCCCGACTGCTGCTTGCGTGATGGATATCCCACACTGACGCCACACCTGTAATCCCTAGTCCATGGGGTTGTTGACGACGCTTTATAACACAAGTCCACTTATCGTTAAGATTACTGCGATAAAATACAAAATATCCCTTTTCAACACATACAAAAATCCATTAATTCTGTTTTCACATTCGGCGTATTAGAAGTAAACGTTTATATGCACGTAAATATATAGTAACGCTATGATTGTAGGCAACATGAACGCTGCTTTCGATAGAGTGCGACGAGCACAGGAGCAAACAGCGACGTGAAGATAGCCCTCTCAAGGGTGCCGGAGCACTGAGGCTTTGTCCAGTTGGCTATTGTGTATGAACGTTTGGGGCTGTAGTTTCCCGCTCATGACGTATAATGTTGAGTCCAAGCTCTTTGGCTGAAGAGATGCGGACACTTCGAATGGACCAACGAGCGATGGGCGATAACAACATGTAGGTGTTATTGCAAATGTCCCGTTTTCTGGACTCAAGAGAGCAATCATAAAGGGAGTCGTTGTTTCCACATCGTATGTCCATATATAGCCATGAAATCGGACTGAGACTCACCAACACAGACGAATAGACATACCAAAGCGATGAGAGAAGAGCTTCTAGAATGTGTGGAAATATACGAGGCTTGGTTAATAAAGTTCGAAATTAAGTCTATTTTTCCCAATGTCCTTTTTAAATTCAAAAAAATGAGCTTTAGGTCGTGATACAACATTCTTAATTATCACTGTACGGAATACTTCTTTGAACGGAAACAGTTTGGTCCATTGATAGAGTGCATCCATCTGGCACGAGGATCCCTAGTTCAATCCCAGACCGTGACAATTTGTGATGGACAACACACTGTGGATTTTCTCGGGGTTCTCCATTTCCTCCCACTTTCTTCATATTCCATATTTTCAATCATTTACCATTCAACATTGCCTACATGAAAAAAGGCTCGAGTAGATGAGTATATAAGACTCATGCCAGAATAAGTGTTTTCACTTTGCCCTCAAGCCAGAAGAAAGAAGAAACTCGTATCCACGAAGTGAAATTTCTCAAGTCGCTACTCGCCAAATTTCACGAGTTTCGTGGATTCAAGGTTAGTGTACTAGTTGTCCCCAAATTACTGTGGCACCCATATTTTGATTATTATACACCCACACTGCTGTATTAAAATATAAGTACAATATTATCTTGTAAATTTTACAAATAAGTGGATCTGTACAATTAACCTCCATAAAAATTTAGAACTACACCTCAATAAATCAAGATTGTATATAAACAAAAAACATAACGTAAATTATAATTTTGATTTTGATTAAAAGTACGCCGATAAATTAGGAAAGTATTGTTTATTTTACTTTTCTCGCCTTAAACTATCCCCCAATGCTGTTTTCACACGGCCAAAGAAAGCTTGAACAAGACCATTCAATTCTTCAATTTTACACGTTCAAAGGAATATTGATCAAAATCCGTAAAGAACAGTCTCGAATGAACATTTTTTACACGATCATAGATGTAATAGATATTGAATTGTGTTTTGTATACTCGTTGATAGGTGCCAAAAAAAAAACAATTGATCGAAAGCATGAAAGGTAAACTGCGTACTGATTTATGTAGTTCAGAGTTGCGCACGAATAGCGTTTTTTCTTAACTTTTTGCGGGCACTTGGAATTTAATAGATTATATTAAACCTTTTAGAAAGCATGTCAGTTGATTTTGTAACAACGCAATGAAATTTTAACTAAATACACCGTGCTTCTGCATCAAATGTAGTTTAGGTTAACTTACTTTTGGAGAGTAATACGCTTCTTATGTATAAAACCAATCTCTGTACTAAGTTTTTTCTGTTTTATTCTTCATATGGCGACTGAAGAACAAAATCGCAATGGGTGCCTTTGTGTTATTTGTGCTATGGGATCGAAAATTATCTCAAAGAAGCTGAAAACACAGGAAACTAAGCGAGGCAATCATAATATACTTTTCCCCTAGCTACAGGTCTTATCCCCCATATCTGCATCACATTTTCTTCAGAAACCTAGCCGATATTTGGTATTCAGTAAGAGTATTTCGTGATAAAAAGTGGTAATTTTACGGTTAAAATGAGTGAGTATATACGAAAAATAGCGTCTAGGATTAATTTCCACTCTCAGAGCATTTCTACACAATGTAGGAAACCACTATATATATATATATATATATATATATATATATATATATATCAGTGATGTGCCGTAAACTATAATTTTACGTCTACGCGATTGTCTACTGTAATATATACGTAATCTACATTACACCTTTTCCCGTGTAGAGTATGTAGACAATCATTATCAAATGTAAGGAACAATTTCGTTGCTCTTTTGTTCATATTTCCTCATTCAGTTGTTTCGCTTTGGTGCAGCGAGCATTTTTGCCGATCCCAAAAGTTTCAGCATTCTTGCCAATTTGATGTCGAGAGCAGAACCCAAACAACCCCTGCGGGGCTTCTAACCCGTTCCTACTACTACAACTACTACTACATTAGCTGTGGATCTATATAGTACAAGGGCAACATACTACTACTACATTTGCTGTGGATTTATATAGTACAAGGGCAAACTAATTTTAATGAAAGAAGTTTAATGAAATTTAAAAAAAAATACCGTTAAATCACTTTTTGAATATTATTTTTGATCTTATTTGTTGCGCTAGCCCACTCGGCTATCAGAGCCGACACCATTTACCGTTTACTTTGTGCTATATGTAGATCATGTCTTGTGATGTCGTATCTGTATCGACCAATCAGATCAGAGGATATCTGAAACGTTTGGGATCCGCAAATATGCGTGCAGCGAAAGATTAGGGAAACGAGTAACATATAAAAAGTAGAGGGAATTATCTAATCTGTATGTTTACTCTGCTCTGCACATACCACTTCCTTAGATTTTCCACTTCGAGCACTGATTTTATAATGAAATTTACAAAACTAATTCTCACCTGTGAGCTTTCAGTCTTGAATATGCTGTATTTGCCAATTTTTTCTTGCATATTTTACAAAATGCATAATATTTTTCATTTTCCTTCATCAAGACGAAACTAAGTATTCGAAAGTTACTATTCGCTGGTCCAGGCATTTTATTTTGTACGCAATTTCGCAAGGTAACGACAAAATAAAGCTCCTTTATTGTCCACGATGCAATATTAAATTACGTGTTGTTGACATATTTTACATAGTCTACGTTGTTTACATTGTCTACGCATAGTTGACACGTAAACGTAAACTATCGTTTTTTACGCGTAGACGCACATCTCTGATATATATATATATATATATATATATATATATATATATATATATATATATATATATATATATATATACCTTCCATTCCAAAAGAAACCGAACTTTTGAAAACAAATAGTACCACTAGTGCCATTTGTTGTAATATTTTACCGGTAGATGGCGTAGTCCCTCATCGACAACTGGTATAAATGTCATGACATTTGGATGCACGGCAACAAAGTTATTGCGTTTCAACTGTCAGTGTGTTGTGTACATCGGTCGGAAAATGAGTTTCAAACAACGAGCTGCAATTGAGTTTTGTGTTAAATTGGGTAAAACTTTTAGTGAAACGCACCAAATGCTACAAACTGCATATGGTGATGAGTAGAGACCTGATGTTTAGGCACTAAAAACCTGGAAAATAGGCAGGCAAATAGGCACTAAAAATTTAAAAAATAGGCAGTAAAATAGGCACTAAAATATAACTAGAAATAATGAAGATAAATAATCAATATAATTAAAAACTAAATTCAAGTCATAGATAATGTTCAAAGAATATAGAAACATACTTCTTTGTTAATATCTTCTTTTATTGTATATATAAAAACAAATGTTATGCATTCCATATATACTGGGAGAACCGGAAAGATGTGCACATACGTCAAGAGGTGATTCATAACATCAAAAGAAGACAAAAAAAGTCCTTTTGCATGTTGTCGAATTCCACGTCGTGTCGGAGTGACAAGGGGGCGAACTTGGAATCCAAAATCAAATCCTAACAATTGGAACGAGACATAAAGGTGTGCACATACTTGGGGAGGTGATTCGTGACATTCAAGAGGACTTTTTGTCTTCTTTTCATGTCACGAATCACCTCTCGAAGTATGCGCACATCTTTCGGTTTCGTTCCAATTGTCAGGATTTGATTTTCGATTCCAAGTTAGCACTCTATCACTTGTACATGACACGGAATATGAAAAAAATACACGAGGACTGTTTGTCTTCTTTTGATATCACTAATCACTTCCCGAAGTATGTGCACAGCTTTGAAGTTCACTCTTTGTATATATATTGCAAGGTACCACGTGATTGTGTTTACAAACACCTAATATACACATATATGTGTGTATTATTTATGTTATATAAATTACATTTTTCCCAATGAAGGCTTAATTTGAAGAAAATGCATAGAATAGGCAACATTAGGCACTAATGCAATTATTTAGGCAGTAAAGGTCGAAATAGGCAAAATAGGCAAAATAAAATTGGCTTAAATTGAAACTATAACCCCCCATATAAACTTTAAAACGTTATTTTTGATCATATCTTTAATATTAAAGAATAGGCATTTTGCCTAACATCCGGTCTCTAGTGATGAGTGTCTATCCCGTACGCAAGTTTACGAGTGGTTCAGGCGATTCAAATCGGGTAGAGAGACGCTGGATGATGACGAAAGATCAGGCCGTCCCAGAACCGGATTATCGGAAGAAAACATCGAAAAAGTGCGTGAATTCATAAAATATAACAAAAAATCGTCGGTGAAAGTTATTGAAATGGAAGTAGGCATTCCTCAAACAACCGCATACCGCATTTTGACCGAAGTTTTCGCCTTAAGAAGGTTAATTCGCGGTTTGTACCACACAAACTCACCGAAGACCAAAAAGTTGATCGAATTGCGCATTGCAAAGACATCGTTAAAAGTGCTCGGCAGGATCGAAACTTCTTGAAATCGATTGTAACTGGTGACGAGACGTGGTGTTTTGAATATGAGCCCGAAACAAAGCGGCCAAGTGCTGAATGGAGAGTGCCGGATGAAGGAACACCCAAAAAAAAGTCGCTTGGTGAAGTCAAAAGTTAAGGTGATGCTGATTTGTTTTTACGATTCAAAAGGAATTATCCACAAAGAATTTGTTCAGCCCGACAGTCACTGGAGAGTTTTACTTGGGCGTCATGAAGCGTTTGCTGGCAAGAATTCGTCGTATTCGGCCCGAATATCGCGAAATCGGCAGTTGGACTCTTTTGGACAATAATGCACCATCACATCGTTCGCGACTTGTAACTGAATTTTTGGTCAAAAATCACATTATTCGGTTGCATCATCCGCCCTATTCACCAGATCTCGCTCCGTGCGATTTCTATCTGTTCCCGAAACTGCATTTGGCGATGAAAGGAAAGTGGCACGCATCGATTGATGCCATTGAGAAGGCGACGACCGCCGTCCTAAAGACCATTCCAATAAAGGACATGGAGAAGTCGTTTGACAACTTGTTGGAACGTGCAAATATGTGTATCGATGCAGAAGGGGAATACATTGATTAATAAAAATGATTTGTTCCAAAATGTACATTGCTTTTTTGTTTTTTTTAAACGTTCGGTTTCTTTTGGAATGGAGTTGCCAATTTTTTCTTGCATATTTTACAAAATGCATAATATTTTTCATTTTCCTTCATCAAGACGAAACTAAGTATTCGAAAGTTACTATTCGCTGGTCTAGGCATTTTATTTTGTACGCAATTTCGCAAGGTAACGACAAAATAAAGCTCCTTTATTGTCCACGATGCCATATTAAATTACGTGTTGTTGACATATTTTACATAGTCTACGTTGTTTACATTGTCTACGCATAGTTGACACGTAAACGTAAACTATCGTTTTTTACGCGTAGACGCACATCTCTGATATATATATATATATATATATATATATATATATATATATATATATATATATATATATATATATATATATATATCAGGAACAGTGTTGCCAATCCAAGGCGACAAGTCGCTAAATCTAGCGACATTAGAAAGGCAGTTAGCGACAAAATTTTTACCAAAGCGACTAACGACTTTTTCAGTGAATTTTGTGACTTTCAAAATGTCTTGGCGACAAAACTCGCGAATTATTTTAGAGTTTTGCATTTTTACAATTTTGATATTAGATTGTAAAGAGATCGTCAAATAAAACGAATGCGAGTTGATATGTGAGTGTCACTGGGCACAACTAGGGAATAACATGGTTCATGACGTCGCAATCTGAACATACAATGTATGACTTGTTAAAAATCACAATACAGTCTCTTGGTAACAGTAGTAGTGCGTCAAGCAAATTGGGACAGTGTAAAAGAATATTTTTGGGCAATTACTGTACATTCGTTCTCAAAACAGAAAAATGAATTGGGCCAGCGATGTGATGAGCAAAATTTTCTAAAAGAATGTCAAAGAAAAAGGGAAAACCTAAGGTGGGCCAATATAATCTAGGAAAATAAGAATAGTACATTACACATAATTCTTGCACTATTACGCATTATTATGGATTAAACTCTCTCAATCTGGTTCGAACTGGATTCAGTGACTTTCAGAAGTAAAATTAATTCCTCATCTCTCGCTCTGTTTCTAAACCAAATTTTTCGAAGAAACCCAATTGTTCATTCCCATAGGACCTTTCGGTGCACCGTATGAGACCCGCGAGCTGTAGTTTGCCCGTCACTGAAATAGGGATTTGGAATTTTTTTACTATATCTAATGTTAGTGTGTATTGTGTAGTGCATAGTACTGTTTAATTGATAACAAACATTAAAATGTGAGACTGTGTTTCTTATTCCTCCTTAAAAGTACTGTTTTTTAAGGTGCAGTTTTATTATACGGTTCCACAGATTGTAAATGTACGGAAAAATGGGGATGTCTTTAATTTGCCCATTTTATGTTGAGAACAGAACCCAACGAACCTTTGCGGGGCTTCTAACCCTTTCCTACTCCTATTGCAACACGTACCCCTACTCCTATTTATATTATGGATCCGTATAGTAAAAGTGCACGTTTTTACAATTAAGTATAGTACACCCCAAGGAGGAGGAGGAGAGAGTATCTTTGCGAATAGATAGGCAATTTACATGGTTTCTCTTTTCATTCATTATGTTTACCTCCATTTAATTTTGAGCCCTTTCAGCAATGAGACTATATTAGACGTGGATTTACAGCTTAACAACGGATATGAACCTCATGGGCTCCCACCTGGAATCGAACCTGGTCACTCACGCTAAAGAGGGATACCCTAATCGCTTAGCCGCGAGGGAGCTCTGCTTATATTTACGTACAATATACATCTTTATATTATTTCGAAAAAAAGAGATTTTACGCTTAAATTCGACAAATATGTGTTTTAGCGGCTTTTGAAGAATTTAGGACCATTTTGTCAATAAGAGTAGGCACGAGTAGGCAACAGTGCTTTGGAATATAAAGAAGAAAAGGAACATACCCGGTTCGACAGTGGCCGTTAAGGCGAGTGTCTCGTGTGTTGTGGTGCTCTCTGAGTAAGAGTGGAGTGGGATTTCCTATACACCTACACTATACTTACATTTTCTTTGCCATTTACACGTACATACATCCCCCTCTTTTTTATACTCTTTCTTTTTTTTCATTTTACGCTTGGCATTTTTCTCTAACTTTTTGCCCTGATCAACTTGGTTTTCAACCCTCTTTCACTGTCTGAAATTCTTTCCCGATTTTGACCTTTGTCTTTTATTGCCATTTGTGTCCTGTATTTTAATGTTTTGCGTTTGTAGTACACATGACTATATAGCTGGTGCACCTATCTATTTGACCGATAATGGTCTAAAATTAAGACTAAGGAATCAGTAATGTGCCGTAAACTATAATTTTACGTCTACGCGATTGTCTACTGTAATCTATACGTAATCTACATTACACCTTTTCCCATGTAGACTATGTAGACAACCACTATCAAATGTAAAGAACAATTTCGTTGCTCGTTTGAGCTCCTCCGTGGCTAAGCGGTTAGCGTACAAGCCTTAGGCGCGGGAGACCCGGGTTCGATTCCCGGCGGGAGCTCATGTGGTTCGGATTCCACGTTAATCAGTAGGTCCACGTCTCATATAGCCACGCTGCTGAAAAGGGACGTTAAACTCAAAACCAACTCGTTGCTCGTTTGTTCATATTTCCTCATTCAGTTGTTTTGCTTCGGTGCAGCGAAAGATTAGGGAAACGAATAGGCTATCATATAAAAAGTAGAGGAAATTATCTAATCTGTATGTTTACTCTGCTCTGCACTTACCACTTCCTTAGATTTTCTACTTCGAGCACTGCTTTTATAATGAAATTTACGAAACAAATTCTCACTTGTGGGCTTTCAGTCTTGAATCTGCTGTATTTGCTAATTTTTTCTTGCATATTTTAAAAAAATGAACAATATTTTTCATTTTCCTTCATCAAGACGAAACTAAGTATTCGAAACTTACTATTCGCTGGTTTAGGCATTTTATTTTGTACGCAATTTCGCAAGGTAACGACAAAATAAAGCTCCTTTATTGTCCACGATGCCATGTTGACATATTCTACATAGTCTACGTTGTTTACATTATCTACGCATAGTTGACACGTAAACGTAAACTATCGTTTTTTACGCGTAGACGCACATCTCTGTAAGGAATACAGCATATAATCCAGAGATGTGCGTCTACGCGTAAAAAACGATAGTTTACGTTTACGTGTCAACTATGCGTAGACAATGTAAACAACGTAGACTATGTAAAATATGTCAACAACACGTAATTTAATATTGCATCGTGGACAATAAAGGAGCTTTATTTTGTCGTCACCTTACGAAATTGCGTACAAAATAAAATGCCTAGACCAGCGAATAGTAACTTTCGAATACTTAGTTTCGTCTTGAAGGAAAATGAAAAATATTATGCATTTTGTAAAATATGCAAGAAAAAATTGGCAAATACAGCATATTCAAGACTGAAAGCTCACAGGTGAGAATTAGTTTTGTAAATTTCATTATAAAATCAGTGCTCGAAGTGGAAAATCTAAGGAAGTGGTATGTGCAGAGCAGAGTAAACATACAGATTAGATAATTCCCTCTACTTTTTATATGTTACTCGTTTCCCTAATCTTTCGCTGCACGCATATTTGCGGATCCCAAACGTTTCCGATATCCTCTGATCTGACTGGTCGATACAGATACGATATCACAAGACATGATCTACATATACCACAAAATAAAAGGCAAATGGTGTCGGCTCTGGTAGCCGAGTGGGCTAGCGCAACATGCTATTAAAGAAAATGTTTTTGGAGTGGGTTCAAATCCTGCCTACGGACAGTTTTATTTACTACTTTTAAAAATTTTTATAACACTTCTTTCGTTAAAATAAGATTAAAAATAATATTCAAAAAGTGATTTAACGATCATTTTTTTTAAAATTTTCATTAAACTTCTTTCATTAAAATAAGTTTGCCCTTGTACTATATAGATCCACAGCTAATGTAGTAGTAGTAATAGTAGTAGGAACAGGTAGAAGCCCCGCAGAGGTTGTTTGGGTTCTGTTCTCGACATCAAATTGGCAAGAATGCTGAAACGTTTGGGATCGGCAGAAAATGCTGCACGCATATAAGCGAAACAACTGAATGAGGAAATATGAACAAACGAGCAACGAAATTGTTCCTTACATTTGATAGTGGTTGTCTACATCATCTACACGGGAAAAGGTGTAAGGTAGATTACGTATAGATTACAGTAGACAATCGCGTAGACGTAAAATTATAGTTTACGGCACATCACTGATATAATCACGATGTGTTTCGCCCCCGTATAATTTACTTGCTATTTTTTAAATATTTTTTTGGTCTGCTCTTTGCTCCTTTCCCAACATGGAAGAGGATGACAATGCCGATACTAATACTGGAGATGTTACTAACTCTATTGCTATGGAAATACAAGTACCGTTGAATTCACCTACTTCTACTCTTACCAACTCTTCCTCCACTTTCGCGGTTTCGACTAATTTTCAATCAATTTCTATACCATCTTCTACTCAGAAATCAACGATCGTGCTTCCAACTGATAATCAGAATGTGCACTTTTTCCATCCTTATAAGAATTTATACAAACCTACTCACCTTGCACCGTATGTTGTCTGTGAAGTCTACTACAGGAGATCTACTGCAGAAGTCCACTACAGAAGTAACAAACATCCCATGTCCATCAGCCGCAAATTTTACTTGGCCGAAATACCTGGCATCCTTAACATTAATATCATCGGCGGAAATTTAATTAAACTTATTTTTCAATCAGGTCAGGACGCCGATAAGTTCTGACTCATTACAATCTTCAAAATAAAAAATGGGAAGCATATAGCCCTAATCCTGTTTTGTTCACTACTGGCATTATGAAAGACGTTGATACGGACATTGCAATGTATGACTTATTAAAAGATAGTAAATGTGATTTCACGATTACCTCTGCACATAGAATCTTTTTTTATGATCCCACAAAAGTTCGGCAGCCTACTCGCTCGGTTGTCCTAACCTTTGATTCCCAAACGTTACCCAAAGTTATTAAAATTTATTATTAATCAGTTCCAGTTGAAATATACATTCCAAACTTCCGTCAATGCAAAAATGGCTGCTGGGAATACGGACATATTACCAGTTCCTGTAAATTAAAACATAATTTATGTATAAATTTGGTTCTAATCATGCCGATGGTACTGGATCTTGTGCTCGTAACCTTCACTGTATTAACTGTGGTGCTTCACATGCCGCGGATTATGAACAGTGTGCGGAATGACAGACAGAAACAAATCATGCAACTGATGGCGGTACAACATCTCTCGTTCAATGAAGCAAATAAACTTATTAGCAAGGTCCCCACAAAAGCTTCGCATACTCCGTCATTCTCTGCCATACTACAGAATCCTTGTACCATACCGAAGAACTCTACTAAACTTCCTTCACCTCATGCCTCAGCTGGTGTTAAAGTGTCTACCACACACATGAAAAAAATGCTTTAACCTTTGATCTTGATAGACCCCCGGAAAAAAGAGAAGATGGATCATCCACAGGGATCTTCTGCATCATCGGCTTCTTCCTTTCCTGCTCCGCATTTCTTACCTTCTTCGTCCACTGTAACGTCATCTTGTCTCAAGAAGGATAAGCCGTTTCAATTCGATTTATCACAACTTTATAAAACAAGAAATAAACTGGATTCAAAGCTCACGTCAGTTAAAGTGTCCAATTTTACCTTCCTGGACACTCGAAAGCCTCGTGCTCCTCAAAACCCTCCTAAGACCTCAGCTGACACTCGACTCTCTTCAATTTCCAGTGATCACCCTAATTTTACTTCTTCCACTTACATCTGATACGAATATTAACTTCACACCTCTGAAACGTACATCTTCCCGACCACAATTATCTCCTAAGCATACTGAAGCATTGAAGAAATTGTTGGCTACTATATTACTTTCACAAAATATAGACGCTTCCCATACTTTCTTGGAGAATCTGGTTACACAAATTTACAATACCTTAAACTTTTCACAGATACCCAGTATGGAAGTTAACGAATTTCGTCTACTCTTCATCATTCAATGAAATGCTCGAAGCATCTATAACAAATTGTACTTTCTATATAATCTTATCTTTTTCGCTCCTATATCATCAGATTGCAGGAAACTTGGTTAAAACTGAACATACCTTCCCGTCTCAAGACTTATCATATTGTAACACAAAATCGAGCAGATGGAGAAGGTGGTATAGCCTTCTTTATAAAAAACAATTTCTCTTACATCACCAATCACCTTTCCATTCCGTGTTCGCATCCTGATATCCTACATTTTTGATTAAATATTCAAAATATCAACTACCTGAATATCTACATACTTCCACATATTGTTCCTCATGCAGACTTTTGGGAAGCTATTTTTTCTGATACACATCAGTTTGATTACATAACTGGATATACTAATAACCAATGTCAGTTATTTGGAAGTTCTAGAAATAGTACTGCCGGAAACTATTCTCCAAGCATTACCTGCTTCTCACTACATTGCAATGAATGATGACACTCCTACACGCATTACCCGGCATGAGACGAGTGTTCCGGACAACTCTTGTGCAAAATACGTATTATATCCATATTAACTGGTCTGTATATTTTGATCCGGGAGGAAGTGATCATTATCCTATTCTCCACTCATCCGGTAGCCATCATATCTCCTTTTGATAATCTTATTGCAAATGATTTCAAATCGAAATTACAATCCATTACCCTTTATCTCGATTGGGATACATATCAACATGCTATCGAAGATTCTACTCAACTTATCAATAAAGAGTATCTTTCTGTCAATACCATACGTACTTTTATCAAACATGCTGTATCCAACTTCCACTCCCTCTGCATCTTAGAAACTGTCAAACTGTACCTCTACATTTCATCATCCACATTGCTGTGATGCCGAATGTCAACAAGCAATCAATAATTGTCAAAAAATTCTAAAATTATTTTTCAAGACCAGAACAAAAGACGATTTTCTTCCTTACTGCAAATGTAAAGCCATTGTTAAAAGGATCATAATACATTACAAACGGGAAAGCTGGGAACGTTCTTCTTACCCTTAAGAGATCCGGGGTTTTGGGGCTATTTTTTAGACTTTCAGTCAAGCAGCCACTGCATCGTCACTATTTATCCTAGGATCATGGTTCATACTCATTCTCTTCAGAATGGAGCTGGTTTTCAAATGATACCACTTCATTGCTCATACCATATACCAGGAACGGGGAAAATTATGTCAAAGGGAAAATTTCGGAGGGAAATTTTTTCTCGCACGTTTGGCCCCCCTGGTGCGACCCTGTGTGAACATAGCCATCTAAAAAAAATCTGATAAATAGTACTTGGTATACTGAATGTGTGTGCCGAATTTCAAGTTTATATCTTGAATACCAAGGGCGGGAGAAATTTTATCAGGAATTCCCACCGTGCCCCAAATTACCGTAAAACACCATGATCTGAGGTAAAAAAATTTCCTGAGACATCCCTAATTACCCTAGGGTTATGTTTCGCCCATCATTGTCTTCAGCTTAGAACTGCC
Source organism: Thermobia domestica (assembly GCF_964235325.1). Lineage (NCBI taxonomy): Eukaryota > Metazoa > Arthropoda > Insecta > Zygentoma > Lepismatidae > Thermobia > Thermobia domestica. Next base: position 74,128,794 of record NC_137465.1, on the reverse strand, counting down.
TTTCAGGCGGTATGACTCACCTGTCTCCATCATGTATCTAATCCGGGAAAATGAGGAAAAACGGGATTTTTTGGGTCTAAATATCCTTTTTCAACTTTAAGCCCCCCTGGATTCCCCCTGTTTTAACGCAGAGATCTGAAAAAAATCTGGTAAATACTACTCGGTGGGCTGAATGTTTATGCACAATTCCAATTTTCCAGGTGCAAAAGTAAGCCCGCCAAAAAAATATACCGACAATGTCCCATATTCCCGTATACAGAGGGAAATTTTTAAACATTCCCTGAGACATCCCTAATTACACTAGGGTCATGTTTCGCCCATCATTCTCTTCAGTATAGAACTGCCTTTCAGGCGGTACCATTCACTTGTCCCCATTATGTATCTAAGGCGGGAAAATCCCGTGAAAGGGATTTTTTGGTAAAAATTTCCCTTTTTCAAAGTTTAGCCCCTCTGTACCCCCTGTTTTAACACTGACATCGGAACAAAAAATCTGGTAAATACTACTCGGTGGACTGAATGTTTGTGCACAATTCCAATCTTCTAGGTGCAAAAATAAGCCAGCACAAAAATAGTACCGAAAATGTCCAAAATTCCCCTATACAGAAGTATATTTTGATAAAACTTTCCTGACACTTCCCTAATTACCCTAGGGCCATGTGTCGCACATCATTCTTTTCAGAATAGAACTGCCTTTCAGGCGGTACCATTCATTTGTCTCCATCATGTATCTAAGGCGGGAAATGAGCAAAAACGGGATTTTTGGGTAAAAATATCCCTTTTTTCAACTTTTTGACCCTCTGGATCCCCCCTGTTTTAACGCAGAAATCTGAAAAAAATCTGGTAAATACTACTCGGTGGACTGCATGTTTGTGCAAAATTTCAATCTTCTACGTGCAAAAATAAGCCCTTCAAAAATACTTTACATAACCCCCCCCAAAAAAAGTATTACACGAAAATATAAATTTTAGATTTATGACGTCATCTCCTCCTATGTCTCGACACAGGAAGGTGTAAAACCACCCGTAATGTCTTCTACAATGCCTCTGGACTTGAAGAAAAAACCGGACGAAAAAGCTCAAATAGGAGAGTTATAACGCAATGTACTATGAAACACCCCGTATGGTACAAATTGTACCATAAGATCCCCAAAGGGCTAATAATCCTTCCTATCTCACTCCTAAATATAAGATTTGGGATTTCTTCAAGCACCAAATCCATCGTTATCATAATTCACGACCTCAGTCTATGCAATGCATCGCTTAATGACCAGCAATGGATCACTGATTTTCACCAACAATTGGCTCCCTCCACTGTCAATAATTCTCGTCGTCATCTTTTACCTTTTATTCTTCCACAGGGATCTTCTGTTTTGGAAATTAGTTTTTCAGAAGTGGAACTCGACGTTGTTTTTCAGCATCTTCATGTCAACACCTCTCCAGGCATCGATGGTATTTATTAGAAACATTTTACCACTCTTTCTGTTCGTGGGAAGGCTGTTATTACCAATATATAGTAAAATTTGGGACTCCGCCCATATTCCATCTCAATGAAAACAAGTTCTTATTGTTCCTATTTTAAAAAAAACCAACAACATATTGGCAAAGCGGACAACTATATACCAATCGCATTACTTCCTTGCTCCCTCAAGATATTTGAAGACTTACTTTTATCCAGATTACAGTGGTTTTTGGAACATTATCAAATTTTTCCTCCTACTATCACAGGCTTTCGAAAAGCCACCTCTACATATTACGCACTTGGGCCACTCATTCTTGACATTTATCAGGCTTAATTTGAAAAACAATTTGTTATTGCAGTTAGGGTTGACTTGAGAAAAGCAAGAGACTCAATTATCTTAGATCTTCTCATTCAAAAGCTATACCAGTTACAGATACCTTCCAAATTTATTAGAATCATTCATAACTTGCTTATCAACAGAAAGATTTTTATCAAATTTAACAAATATTATAATAAACCTAGAACTACATCGGTTGGCTTACTCTAGGGAAGTAAGTTAAGTCCTACTCTTTTCAATTTCTATATATTGGACCTCATAACAGAACTTAACCATGAAGTAAAACTGTGTTCGTATGCTGATATTATTTTAATACTGACTACGGATGATCTTCACCGAGGGAAAATTCTTATTGAACAAACCTTACAGAATTATTACGTTGGTCTATGAACAATGGTATCGACTGTATACTCCGTCTTCACGCGAAGACGTTGTTATACACTCCCTATCATTCATAGCGACGACGCGCGTTACGCTATGTTCGCCAAATGAAATAAATTCGGCTTTATTTGGACACAAAAATGACTTGGAAACCTCACTTAGCATGTTGTCAACCGCCTTGGATTCGTACTACAACATTATTAAAAGCTTAAGTGCAAAACGCTGAGGACTCAATCCAACTTGTTTTTAGAAATTTATTACACACCGTATGATGGGAAAAATTCTTTACCGAAGCATCTTTTATAAGGAGAACATGAACTATTTTTGCCAGCGAGTAACCAAAGGTTTATATGATGCATTTAAAATCATCCTTTCCCAACCTACCTTCTGCCCGAAAAATGCTCTCTTTGAGGAAATTGGTATGATTCCTATTGATTTACAAATCTTCAAATTGGCAGGAATTTTCTTTTGTCACGAATAGCGAAAAGAAAGAATCCTCTTATAGTACAGCTTCATCATATATATATTGGAAAACAGACATCAGAAGGTGCCGTATAGAAGTAGCTCACCATGACTAGTCAGAGCGTTTTTTAAAGTTCACATGTACGAAGGAATGATCCTGCAATCTCCATCACTGCTATGCTACATATTTCATTATACAACGAGTTTGGTCCAAATAAAGACAATTCTTCCCCATTACATCTCTTCTTCGACTAAGGACATTTACCAAATACCAATAATTACATTTGGCACTCTTGTGTGGATCAGCTATCTTCAAATTGTATGCTCGCCGCAGCAGTTGTTGTTCCTACTCTTCATATTTCCAAAAAATTCAACCTTTTTCAATATTTTACCAATCTTCCAAGGTGAGGCCTTTGCCATTCGTCAAGCTCTTTTATTAATCAAAAAATTACAACTTTCGGATGCCTGTATGTGCTCTAATACTCTCAGTGCCCTTAACACTTTGAGACACACCCATTTGATATTTGTTCAACTTCAAGAACAACGATATATTATGCACATTTTACACACGAAAGCGCATTCTAATATCAAATTCCATGATACCAACCTAGATGCAAAGTCTGCCAGTACTGATGGACAACCAGCTTTTATTAAAGTTAGTCACTTAAACTTCATTCCCATCATGAAAGGAAATCAAGTCCAGACGTTACATGCTTGGAAATCCGAAAATAGGCTCGGACCAGGGCGATACTATTGACAAATCATATCTCTCTCTCAACCCAAACCATGGCTTACTATACATAATTGGTCTCGATAGGAAGTAATTGTATTCTACCGTCTTCTATTTAACACTGCCTTAACGTCTTATAAATTATATCAAATACATATATCGGCTACACTTTTATGTTGGTGTCAGCGTGATGTTGGATCTCTAAATCATTTAATTTTCCTTTGAGAACAATTTACTAAAGGCAGATCTTATATGATAAACAAACCCCACAGAGCACTTGGTTATGGACCTTTATCAGTCGCACAAATTTTAGCTACGACCTTTTGGACTCTCATCCAATTATTGATTGAATTTTTACAAATAAATGGTATCCCTCTGTATAACTACCAAACTAGATGCAAATATACTCTTCATTTCTATGTGGATACTAAAAAAAAACGACTCACTTGAGGCATTTAATGCTACATATAGCGAAAGTGCTTCTGGATATTGACATACCGACTTCGCCTGTGATTTTTTTCTTCCAATTTGACTTCTTACGATTATCGAAATACAAAAGGCAAGACTATCAATGCATAAAAAAGCTCATTCAATTCTTAGCGAAAACACTCATGATATTGCCAGACAATCTTCGTGATCTACATACGTCCCATTATGCATCACTCCCATCACCAGAGAACTGTCTGTAATCCACTTGACATTTTTCATTTTCCCACCAGGGTGATTTTGAAGATCATTACTAACATAGTTTTCTAAGTTCAACCATTCTCTCAAAGACTCGTCTTCAACGTACGCAACATCTACTTGCTTTAAGAATTTTCACTGGAAGCAAGGAGTTAAAAATGTACATTATACAACGCCTTTAGCAGAGATTTATCAATTTTTATCTTTTAACAATTCCCGGGCCATAGCGGACTTAGCTACTACGGCGCTGCATCTACTCTTTTTTACATCCTGTGTTTGAGGTTACCATTACAAGAACAAGAACAAGACTAAGGAACGTGCTCCTTAAGACTTCCTTCCACAACTGCAGCTACTGCGCTTTATTCTCAGACACGAGTTCCACACTTAGGAATTCAATTGAAACAACTCTCGTTTCTCCTCTTTCATTCCTCCTCTCCCTCAGCCAGCACATTGTGCATTTGTACTGCGATGGTTCTGGCCAGGGCTTGCATTTGGGATCAGCCTTTTACGATTCCTCTCTTCAACAATGTTTCAGTTTTAAACTTCCCCATTATGTCATTACTTTTCTCACCGAAGCTTATGCCTTATTTGCGACTCTTTTTCATTCTCTTCAGTATCACTATACATTTATCTGTATAGCCACTGGTTCTAAGGCGGCGCCTTCATGCGAACTACGAATTCAAGTGCCTCTACTAGATCCGAAGTTTTACGAATGCGAATCAAGTTGCAGTGCCTCATTCAAAGCTGCAATGTTAAATATTTTTGCTTCAAAAGTCGAACCTTAAATTCTAGAGAGCCTAAGTCATAATTTTTATTAATTTCCTTTGTGTGCAAAATAGAGTGAATGTTGCTCCCATTATTATTATGCTCACGTGGTAACCGCTACTATTTTCACTTTAAAATAAATTAACTAAATAAAATTAGAGATTACAGAATCAACTTACCTTCTAAGAAAATTTTCTCCATGAGTAAAGAAACCCGTTTTTGCTATTTCGAACATATTTCTCAATAATTACATGTATTCCTAAAATCGTTAATTTAGAAACAAAAAGGAAATATAAATTGAATAACAAGTTGCAGTTCGTGTATTAATGAATTTTTTATATTTTAAAAACAAAGTAAAATATACACTCTTTTCACTCCAAGTTCCTTGCTTACATCTGATCATAATTTGTTCATGACGTGACGTTTGTGGTAATCTGGATGAGCTTGGTTCCACAATGGAACTTCATCAAAAACACAATTTATTAAAGCATCAACATCTATTTCCAACTTTATTTTTATTATTTTTATTTTTTTTATCTCCGCCCCTGGCAATGTCGTCTGTTTGTACGCAAAACAAACTTTTCCTCTCACGTAGCGCTCAATTTCTCTGCAGACAACTCTCCATTAGCACGAATTCGGACGAACAATCCCAGCATGTTGGGATCGTTCGCATTCGCATTTTTTGGTCGATTTTCACAATTCGCAGGTCGGAACTAGTCGAGGCACTACAATTTATTTATATGTGGTGGGAAATTCGTATTCGCATTCGCATTCAGTAGCAATGAGAGCGCGACCTAAATCTCTTTTACAATCCCAACAATCTTCCCCCTGGACTTCGAAATCCTGGGTTCTTTATGAAATTCGTCGTACTTTCCTCAACTACTACTTGCTTAATCTGGTCGAAAAATCATGTAGGCATCCTCGGGTATTCCTTAGCTGATGCCGCAGCAGATTTCGGTGCCCTGCTCGGCATCCCCATTGATCTTTCAGTCTCGTCTATTGATCTTTTTCCACTGCTTACTACACTAACTAACTAACTAACTCTATGGCCTATGGAACCCGGAGGTTCAGTGCCGCGTTCACAAAAGCTCTCCACTTACTTCTATCCTTAGCTAATTGCATCCAGTTTCTACTTTGTATTCCTATCTTTGCGAGACCCATCTTAATATTATCCTCCCATCTGCGCCTAGGTCTTCCTAATGGTCGTTTCCCTATGGGTCTACCAGTCAAGGCTTTGAAAGCGTTTCTACTTTCTTCCATTCTAGCTACATGACCTGCCCACCTAAGCCTCCTAGACTTGACGACCCTAACAATGTTGGGTAAACCGTATAAACTATGTAGTTCCTCGTTATGAAGCATCCGCCATTCCCCATTCTCGTTCCTCTTGGGTCCGAATATTCTTCTCAGGATCCTGTTCTCAAATACTTTCAGTCTATGTTCTTCCCTCAGAGTAAGCGACCATGTTTCGCAAACATACAGAACAACAGGCATGATTATCGTTTTATATATTTTAAGCTTCAAATTCCTCGACAGAATTCGCGACGACAAGAGATTTTGAACCGAGTAGTAACACGAATTCCCTGCTTTTAGTCGACATTTAATTTCTTCGTGAATATGATTTTCGTCTGTTAATATTGATCCTAAATATTTGAAAGTATCCACTTTATCAAAAGCATTATTTAATATTTTAACGCCTCCACAATTTGCCGTATTACGGTCCCGACGCACTTCCATGTATTTAGTTTTCTCTGCATTTACTTCTAAACCCATGTCCCTGCAAGCGTTTAATAAGATCTCTGCATTTATTTCTACTGTTCTCCTATCATCCCTATTAAATTTACATCATCAGCATATGCCATAACCTGGTGAATGCCATTCAACTCTAAGCCCTGGTTGCTATCTTTGATTTTCCTTATGGCGTATTCCAGCACAAAGTTAAATAATAATGGCGACAACGCATCTCCTTGTTTCAGGCCATTTTCGAAGTGGAAGCTCGTGGACAGAAATTTTCCTACCCGGACTTTACTTTGGAATTCACTTAAACACATCTTAATTAATCTAATTAGCTTTCTCGGTATTCCAAGTTCTGTAAGAACGTTGTATAATGTTTCTCTTCTAACCGAGTCGTAAGCCTTTCTAAAATCAATAAATAGTTGATGTCCCGGCGTATTGTATTCCCACTTCTTTTCGAGTATTTGGCGAATGGTAAATATTTGGTCGATAGTTGATCGATTTCGTCTAAATCCGCACTGATAATCTCCAATAATTTCATCTGCGTATGGGGTCAATCTTGCTAACAGAATATTTGAAAGGATTTTATAGGATGTTGACAGAAGAGAAATGCCTCGATAATTATTACAGTCAGTTTTGTCGCCTTTCTTGTGAATTGGAACAATGATTGACTCTTTCCCCTCTTGTGGCAATTCTTCCTTGTTCCAGATAAGGAGAATGAGTTTGTGTATCTTGTTCCACAATTTTTCGCCTCCAGCTAAAATTAACTCAGCCGGAATTTCATCTACACCCGGAGATTTGTGTTTCTTCAATTTCTTTATAGCGGCTTCCACTTCTATTCGATTGGGTTGTGGAATATACGGTTCTGCGGTGTGTATCTCCTTTCTCCACGCACATTAGTTTTTGGCTGCGTGTTCAGCAAATCGTCAAAGAAATCTTTCCATCTATTTAAGAGGCTATCCGTATCAGTGAGAACTGTTCCGTCAGATTTCTTTAATATATAAGCACGAGATTGATAGCCTTTCTTAAATTCGCTGATCCCGTTATACATGTCCCGAATATTTTTATTTTTACTAATATCTTCAAGTTCCTTAATTTTAGCTTTCAAAAAATCCCGTTTCTTTGTTCTAAAAGTTTTGGAAGTTTCCCGCCTGATATCTGCGAAATTTTTTGTAGTTATTTCATTCGGATTTTGTAGCCACCGTAATTTTGCCTGTTTTCTCTTCTCTGCTAGTTTAGTGCATTCTTGGTCGAACCATGATTTGTTCCTACGTATTTCCGCGTGTCCCAATTTTTCTATTGCTGAACTTTTAATGCTATCTCTAATTTCAATCCAAGTATCCTCAACACTAGTGCACTCCGAGTCTTCTAAGACCGAGAATCTATTCGAAACTTCAATCTGGTATTCCTATCTTACCTGGCTCTCTTCTAATTTCTTTAAATTAAATCTCTCCGTTTTCGGACATTGAATATTACCTTTATTCAACGATAATCTCTCCCGTATTATCGCTACTACCAGGTAGTGATCAGTGTCACAATCAGCCCCTCTAAACGACCGGACGTCAATTATGCTAGATTGTCTTCTTCTATCTACTAAAACGTGATCAATTTGATTATGTGTTTTTCCGTCTGATGATGTCCAAGTGTATTTATGAACGTCGCGATGTGGGAATTTTGTACTCTTCACGATTAGGTTTTTGGATGTTGCAAAGTTCACGAGTCTAACACCGTTGTCATTACTTTCCTTATGCAAACTTTCGTTCCCTATAATCGGTTTGAAAATACCCTCTCGTCCTACCTTCGCATTGATATCCCCTAATAGAATCTTCATATGGTATCTTTCATATCGTCACCCTTATCTTCAGTTGGAGCATGTAAATTTAAAACAATAATATCACACCACCGTCCCTTAAGAATAATAAAAGAAAGTCTGTCAGTAACAAATTCATCCCGTTTAATTGCTGGTAATATTCGTTTGTAAACGAAAAACCCTGTTCCTAACTGGTGATTTTTATTTCCTTCCCCGTAAAAGAACGTAAAATTTCCGGAATTCTCAGATCCATTTCCTTCCCACCTAACTCCCTGAACTCCTACTAAGTCCATCCTGTATTTCTCTAACTTACTCGTTACAGATTTTAACGCGCCTGCCCTATAAAGACTTCTAATATTCCATGTTCCAAATCTCATGTCCATTTTCTTTTGCTGATGTCGTGCCAAGTTATCAGTCCTTGTCCGAGGCTTTTGTGACTACACTGTGCTTACTACACTTCATTATAAATACTGGACTGCTTATAATGCCTCATGTACAAAGGCATGTTGATACTGGCTCCATTCTTGTTCTTTCCATTCTCCATCTTGGTTCATTCATCATACTCTCTCTCCCTTCCTGTCTCAATTTTCTTCTCTGTAACAGACTTCACATTCTCTATACTCCCCAACGTTTATATCTTCTTCGAAAACGCACTACTCCACTTTGTAACTGATGTCTCGATACTGGCTCCATCAATAATCTGATTTTGTCTTTGCTACCAATTTCTCTGCATCCAAAAATAATGGTCCCCAATATCTCTCACGTTCAAGTTGAGATGCCCCCCCCCCCTCAAACGGACTTTGGTTTGACAACGAAAGGCTTCACATTCCGTGTTTTCTCTCACTCAGTGACAATTATTTTCTTACGAAACAGAAAATGCGCTGCCCTGTGAGTTCATACAGAAACCATTCCTACTGAACACTGGTCGTCAGCTCTAAATTTCTGGTCGCCACTGGCGACTTGGCACCGGAAAATTTGTGCGATGAGCTATAATATGATGATTAACTACAATACGTTTGGATCGGGACCCCCTCCCAAACTTCTACCGGGCTTCCCCTAGATTTTTGGGCTGGCAACCAGCCTAGTATGTGGTAAGTGACAGGGCCGTAACTTGAGGAGGTAGGGGGCAAATGTTTCCCCAAGGAAGCTCCCCGCCGTTCGAGGGGACCCATTTTAAGACAAAATTTTTTTACTCCATATACGATACGAACATGAAATTATAAATGAAGCATTGAATATTTCCACTTTATTACATAAATAAAACAACACATAAAAGGTAAATAAAACAAAAATGAGTCGTTGGCCCATTTAGATAAAAAAAATTATTATTAGGGGTCCTAGAAATAATATTTATTCGTATGGCTTTGATATTTGTCAATATTGTCCCCTTAATTCATTTGTCATGTATGGAACGGGCCCAAAGGTGTAACTAACGACCCGGGCCCATAAAGGACTTTGGATGAGGGTGAAGGTGAACGTAGGATGGCGTCGGAGAAGTGTGGTTGTAAGATACGTTCGATATATGTTTAATATCTTCTATGGTTTATTATGCACGTGCTAAGTAAATATAGATAAATACAGAATGATCAATGAGGTTGAAATAGAAGATACAGGATCGAATGTTCTAGATGAACATGACTCCATGATGGTATCGGAAGTAAATGACCAGGTATTGAATACTAATAATAATCTACATAACCAAAGAAGTTTTTCTTCCGAAGATGGCCTCCAGAACAAAAAAGCTACTTCCAAAAGCTTTAAAGATATAAATAATGCCACTACAATAGGTAAAAATAATACGGTTCACATCATTTCGCTCCATACTATGTCTTTATCAAATCCAATTCAGATGAATTAGGTAAAAAACACATTATGTCTATTAGTAGAAAGTTATATCTTGCAGATATATCAGGAATTCAAAGTGTGGACAAAATTGGTCGAAATTTATTGAAAATAAAATTCCGATCGGGAGAGGAAGGCAATTCCTTTTTAGATCATGAAATCTTATCACAAAATAATTGGATAGCATTCATTCCGAACCATCTCATCTACTCAATAGGAGTAGTACACGGTATAGAAACAGACATAGAAATGTCAGACATATTAAATGATATTAAATGTGACTTGACAGTTACGTCAGCTTGACGTATATTCAAAAGAACTTCAACGGGTGAATTAGAACCCACTTCCACAGTTATATTGACATTCGACTCACAGTAACTCCCGAATGATATCAAGTTATATTACATTAAGCGCTCGGTTCACACATATATACCGGCTATTAGACAATGTATCTCAGGTTGTAATAAATTCGGGCATCGTAAGAGTAATTGTAGATCAAATAAAAGTTTATGTATTAAATGTGGTGCTCCACATTCGCCAGAAACTTGTAACAACCCTCTTCACTGTATCAATTGTAATGGAAATCATTCAGCAGATTTTAAAGAGTGTCCGGAGAGAATAAGACAAGGGAAACTTATGGAAATAATGGCGAAATAAAAGATTTCCTTTAATGAAGCGAATGCAATTTTATAAAAGAATTCTAACAATATGAACTCTAACTCAACTCATACTATTGCCAACCTACGTACAGCAGAGGGGCATCATTTGAATACGAATCACTCTACTTACGCATCCTTGTTCAATATAGAACATATGCCTCCGTTGGTAACTCCTGTGTCGAATAAAATAACTTCAAGAGCTCATGTTAATAGTGACCTTCCTAGCTCACCACCGGAGAAGAGGCGTAAAAGTCAAGGAGATTTGTATACACGGAATTCTTCTCAATCGACTTCTCAACTAGTTAAGGGTAAACCACATAATAAAAATATTAAATTTAACTCTATCTCTTCAACAATTGACGAGTATATCCTGAATAAAATACCCTCAAATGAAAAAGACAAGACATACAAAAAAAAAGTTGATCACTCTCATCCTCATAAAGATAATTCATTCACGTTTCGGAGAAAAGTGGCTTCACAGACTCCTGAATGTTCTGGAATACAAAACTTCTCCTTGGATGATTCAAAGGGGACAGATAGAATAAATCCTCATAAATTAGAACATCTGGAGACAACTCTTCAATTCTCCGGAAAGGATACAGAGTTTACATTAGCATCAATATTACCTCCTCAAATCATACATAAGTTAAAAGAAGGGATGAAAAAGATAGTTCTTTCATCAATGAAACTAAACGAGGGAGATAGTACACATATCCCTCATGATACTGTTCTCAATAACCTATATTCTTTATTACAGATTTAAAAAAATGGATATAAGAAGGAAAGATAGACTCATCTTTATTCAATGGAACTCCCAAAGTATTTACGGTAAATTATATCATTTAATAAATTTAATATTTTCTCTCCTGATGTTATATTATTACAGGAAACCTGGTGTACTCCTAAAATACCTTTACGAATTAAAGGCTATCAATGTATAAATCAAATACGTCATGACTCTCATGGAGGAATTGCTATATGTGTTAAAAATAATTTAAATTTTCAAACTATTAATGTGCAATTTCAAAATTTACAGTCGCATATTCAATATCTAAGTATCAAAATTTGTAATTTAAAAATTCTTAATCTTTACATTCCACCAAAAATTCATGTTGATATTTCTTTCTGGAAGCAATTGCTTGCTTACAATTTTGATTATATAGGTGGCGATTTCAACATCCATTCAGTAGTTTGGGGATCTAATAAAACCACTACAGGAGGTAGAGAATTTCTTTCTCAATTGTTGAATTCATCATATATTTTTCTCAACAATGGATCACCTACTAGATTACAATTTAATACGTTTTCAGCACCAGATCTTACATTAACGAAAAATGTTTATTATATGGAAACTGAATGGCAAACTTATTATCATACATGCTCTAGCGATCATTTTCCTATTGTTTTCTATTCTCATTTCATCTCAGATGGAATAGTTAAGGAAAATCTTGATCAAGCATATACTACTGGTTTCAAATCTAAATTACAAAAAATATCTACAAATATATCTTGTATAGATTATCACATCAAAATACAAATGCATCATTCACAAAATAATAACTCAGATAATATATTTAAAATCATAAACAAAACAGTATCTGATTTACGTAAGGAGAATCATAATGAATTTTTGGAAAGAATAATGCTAAGGAAAAACATAGACCTCGTCCTATCTGGTGGAATAACATTTGTCAAAAGAATGTAAATAAGACAATAATATTATTCAAACAATTCGTATCAATACGTACTCCCGAATCATTTTTGAATATCAAAAACAAAAAGCTCAAACCAAAAAAATCATATATAATACGAAAAGATCTAGCTGGCAAGAATTTTGCAATAACATATCGGACCATACTTCACCTTATAAAATATGACATTTTTGGAAAAAATTTCAACTATATCAAGGACGACAGGACACTCAAATCCATTTGAAAAATTTAGATTGGATACCAGCTTTTCACAATAAATTAACTCCATGCACTGTTAATAATGATCGTAGCCTGTTTACTCAAGATTTAATATCGAACAACAATGAAGCTCTTGATAAAAATTTTACAATAGCAGAATTAGAAGTGGTACTAAGAAACATCCACAAAAATACCATGCCTGGTATAGACGGAATCGCATACTCGCACTTTAAAAATCTTCCTCACATAGGATTACAAAATATATTAGAGTACTATAATTATATATGGAATACTGGATATATCCCTTCAAGTTGGAAAAAATTTTGATTCTACCTATACCAAAGAATTCTAAAGATTCTGTTTCTTCTAATAACACTAGTTAACAAAGGTTTTGTTACATAAAAGGAAATACCTGTTCTTAAAGGAACTTTTTGCGCTGAATTCGAGTATGCACTCGGTTTTTCTCCATCACGTACGATTTTCCCGTAACAGAGGGATTTTCGGGAAAATCCCTCAAAAATTTCCCTTTTCGTTTATTTTACACCCCAAGATCTTGTCCCCTTGCATATACTAACATATAAATTATACCTAAGTATACTTTGATTCATATTTAACAAACCCTCCAAGTTTCGTAAGAATCGCTTTATTCTTTCTAGAGAAATAAATATGTTTGTATGTATACTGTGTGTACTGTTTATTGCACCTTATAGTAATGCTTTCAGATCCCTTAAGTTGAGGTAAAACGTTTTGCTTTATTACCACAAACACATATATAAAATATAATACAATATAATTTACAAGTGTAACAATTTACAATAAACAATAATACAAATGTACCAAAAGGTCATGAAAAGACAATCAAAACTATCACAATATATGAAACTTCCATTGGGTTACAAAAACGTACACTACTTCCTTCTTTTGTAAGAAATGTTGCATTCTCTAACAAGACCCCAACAATAGTCCCCCATCATTGAAGGATCCCATCGTCCCTGGTACCGTTTCTCCATTGCCATTATTGGTGGAATCTTTCCCCCTGTTCATCGCTGAGAACACCTAGGTTAGCAGGAAAGAAGCTGAGGTGGGAGTGCAAAAAGTGGATTTTTAAAGACATCCTACAACTCAACTCTTTGTATTTCTGTATCATGTCCTGTACGATTTCTGTGTAACTCTCAGCTTTGTTATTGCCCAGAAAGTTGCGCACAACACACTTAAATGCTGTCCAGGCAGCTAGCTCCTCACTATTTAACTTGCTGTCAAAGCTATCATCAAGCATTAATTTCCTAATTTGGGGACCAATAAACACTCCCGCTGAAATCTTAGCATCACTCAGGTTAGGGAACTTATCTCGCAAATACTTGAAACCTTCACCAGATGTGTCCATGGCTTTGACAAAGTTTTTCATAAGTCCTAACTTGATATGAAGTGGCGGTAGTAATATCTTATTAGGATCTACCAAAGGAGCGTATTTGACGTTGCATTCTCCAGGTACGTAATTCACTCTAGGTTCCCATTCCTTCACTTCATAATGTTTGTCATCTGCTCGGCTATCCCATAAACATAAAAAACATTGGTACTTCGTGTAACCGCACTGCAGTCCTAATAAAATACCAACTACCTTGAGATCACAACATATTTGCCAACAATGGTCCTTGTAATTTATAAGATTTAGCAAAGTTGACATGGTGTCATAGGATTCCTTAATCTTCACTGAGTGCACAAGTGGTATAGAAGGTTTTTTATTTCCATTATGTAAAAGGACAGCTTTAAGGCTGACCTTTGACGAGTCGATAAATAACCTCCATTCTTCTGCAACGTAAGGAATTCCTAGCTCCGCCATCAACCCATTTATATCCGTACATACGCACACATTATCTTGCATTGAGAAATAGCTTGAAAATTGAACATGCCTTTTCCTGTACACTGATATGTTCGTTTCTGCATCCAATAAGTTCCACTGCTGGAGCCTTGATCCCAGAAGTTCCGCCTCTTGTTTTGTCAGGTGCAAATCACGGACTAGGTCATTAAGTTCACATTGCCGGATGAAATGTGGCTCGCGAACACAGTCAGGGATGAACGTTGGATCCTTGGATGTACATGTTGATGTCGATGGTTCATCAAGGTCATGATCATCATCAGAGTCTTTTGGCCATATCTCTTCCCAGTTGGTAGGGGGCCCGGGAAGTGGAAGTTTATCCCCGTGCGGAATAGGTCTAATTGCGGATTTAACGTTGGGATAACTTATTGTGTATTTGCTTTTTTTAGAATGTCCCTTAACTACTGTGAGACAAAAATAACAATCATCCAGATGGTTGGTGGGTTCTCTCCACACCATTGGTACAGCAAATTTCATGAACCTCCGTTTCCCTTTGGCCCATGCAAGTAAAGTGACGTAGCACGACGCACAAATTATGTTGGGTGCCCAAGTTTTGTCCTGATCTCCCACACGACATCCGAAATATATATAATATGCTAGTTTCACCGATGGCGTAATGGATCTACACTGTCCTTTAACTACAAACTGGCCACACACATAACAAAAACTATTTGGTGAGTTAACACACGAACGCCGTCCTCTTGACGCCATTGTACTGATCACAAACTAAACTTCTGGTCTGAGTTGGGTATAATGCCGTTAAGATCAAACATGAAAGCACTCTTAGCAGCAAAGACAACTTTGAAAGTGAAGTAGTGTTAAACCACACGTCAATATAAAAATGTACAAAACTCCCTCACCAGGTGTCAAGAACACAAGAAAGAAAGAAATTCGCGGGGGGAGGGGGGAAACGATACCGTAGTGGAAAATTCAGACTGCATTAGTTCATTGTTGTCAACAATGAGTCTGTAATCCATTCTTTCTTTCTTTTGCATTCAGTTACATTTGATAACAAATATTGATAACCATTTCATGAACAAAACGAAAAAACTTGGAGAATTGTATATATATGTATTAAGATATACATATACTGTACGTTTAAAAAAATATACGTTGGAAGTACATTCTATTTTTATACACGTTTCTAATTTTGCAGAGAGCAATACAAGTGTGTTGTTGACTATTGTAAATAATCATTTTTATGTCTGTGTTTGTAGTAATAAAGCAAATCGTTTTTACCCCAACTCAGGAGATCTGAAAGCATTACTATCAGGTGCAATAAACAGTGCACACAGTATACATACAAATATATTTATTTCTCTAGAAAGAACAAAGCGATTTTTACGAAACTTTTAGGGTTTATTAAATATAAATCAAGGTATACTTAGGTATAATTTCTATGTTACTATATGTAAGGGGACAGGAGCTAGGGGAATAAAATATCTGAAAAAGGGAAATTTTTGAGGGAATTTCCCGAAAATCGCTTTGTTACGGGAAAACTGTACGTGATGGAGAGAAACCGAGTGCATATTCGAATTCAGCGCAAAAAGTTCCTTTAAGATCAGGTGATTTTTCTCATGTAACAAACAAAAAGTTTAAATTTGTTAACTAGTGTAATTTTCGACAAATTGCACTACTATCGTGCGCTTATAAAATTTTTGAGAACTTAATTCTTAATAGATTGAATTGGTTCCTAGAACATGCACAAATTTTTTCTCCTCAAATTACAGGTTTCAGAAAGAACTTCTCTACGTATGATGCATTAACGAATTTAATACTAGATATTTATAAAACCTTTTTAACAAGAGGAGCGCTTCTGACTATTTCTTTTGATATTACTGGTGCTTATGATAATGTGAATTTAGATATTTTAATAGAAAAGATGCATAAATTGAAAATTCCTAGTAAAATCATCAGAATTATTCATAATACTCTAATAAATAGACAGGTATTTATCAAAGTCAGAAATACTTATTCAGAGTCAAGAAATACCTCATTAGGTCTCCTTCAAGGGAGTAAATTAAGCCCACTACTATTTAATATTTATATATTGGATCTAATAAATAAAAACTGGCAGAATAGTAAAGTTACTAGTTATGCTGATGACATATTGTTAACTTCATTTTCTAAAAACATCGAAAGATCTATTCACCAGGTGGAAAATCATTTACAACAAATAAATAACTGGATGATCAAGAATGGACTGGAATTAAATTTAAAAAAAACTAAGTTTATATCATATTCTCTAGAAAAAAACATTAAGAATTATCAACTAACATTTCAATATAATAAACTATATTGTGAACAATATATTCCTTATTTAGGAATTAGAATGGATCAGAAATTAAATTGGAAAATTCAATTTCAATATTTAGTACAAGAGCAATTCAAATATCAAAATCTACTTAAGTGTCTTTCATCGAAAAAGTGGGGAATTAATCCTTTTACATTATTGAAAATTCTACAACATGGTTATAGATCTAACATCTCTTACGGTAACTTATTGTATAATAGATCTGGTACATATTATCAGGAATTAGATAAAGCTATATATAATATCACTAAAATAATTTTTTCACAGCATCATTCTGCCCTAAACAAGCTATTTTAAAGAAAGCAGAATGTATTCCTTTACCAGTACTATTCTCCAAATCAGCTTCAATGTTTTTGGTAAAAATCTTTGGTAAGTCTAATTCTCCCATTCCAAAACAGCTACAACAAAAAATTGAATTACTATTACAAAAAAGGAATACACCATATACCAAGAATTTCCCTTGGATCGTACAAGCTTATCTCAACTTTAAAAATTTTTTTTCAATGATATATAAAGTATCTTCATTACCCTGCTTTGTTTGGAATTTTAATACAAATACGACACAAATAACAGTTTTAAATCCTCCTTACATGCCAATTTCTAATGAGGATTTAAAGGAAAAAATATACCAAAATATTTGGAAAGATTTCAAACAACGTTTTGATGAAGAAACAGTTTTTATCTATACAGACGCTTCGAAGTATAAAGATATTAATGTTGGAGCTGCAGTTTACATCCCTAAGAAAAAAGTCTCCATTCAATATAAACTACCTAAAGAAGTCTCTATTTTTGAAGAAGCATTCGCTACCAGACAGGCCTTACTATATATTAAAAAACATGAAATCAAAAAATCTGTGGTATGCTCTGATTCTTTGAATGTGCTTATGAAGTTACAATATATCAATTGGGATAAAACAATGACATGGATACTTTTAAATATTAAACATCTATATCTAAATTTGACTGAAAATAATTATCGGATCCATTTCTCTTTTTTAAAGGCACATGTAAATATAGAAGAAAACAGTAATATGATTGATAATTTGGCTAAACAATCATGTATAACAGGAACTCCAACGAATATCAAAATTCCACAATGTAACCTTTTTTTCAAAGTTAAAGAATTTCATGATAAAGAACTACGTAAATGGTATGATGCTGAAAAAACCCTACCAGGAATATTTTATTGGTCTATATCTTCATCATTACAAGAACAACATAAGACTCACATAAAATCTTGGACCCGTCAAGATATCATCTTTTATTATCGACTTGTTTTAGGAACTGCTTTAACTCCTTTAAAATTATTCCAAATTAAGAAAAAAACAACCTATCATTGCTGGTGTGACTAGGCATTGGAACTATGAATCATATTCTCTTCGAATGTGAAGTTTTTGAATCGTTTAGAACTCAATTTTTAAATCAACTTTACAATCATTTAGGATGTGCTCCTTTTTCATATAAATATATCTTAGCAACAAATCAACAAATACCTATCAAGGCTTTAATACAATTTCTTAAAAAAAAACAACCGGAATTTCATTTTTTTAAAAAAAGTGTAGATATATTCAAGAATAATGATTACTGCAATTTTTACTGAAGAAATTATCTAACTCACTACAATATTCTTTGTAGCAATTATGGCACAAACTGGTTATTTCCTGGTGCCCTTCTTTTTCAACACTATTAAGAGTGAAGAAGACAAGACAAGGCCCATAAAGAGTAAGAGAAAGATGGAAATTGCTTATGGCAATCCATTGTATAATAGATATGGTACATACTATCAGGAATTAGAAAAAGCTATATATGATATCATTAAAATAATTTTTTCACAGCCAGCATTCTGTCCTAGACAAGCCATATTAAAAGAAGCAGAAATTATACCGTTCCCAGTTCTTTTCTCTAAGTCTGCATCAATGTTTTTAATAAAAATCTTTGGTAAGAATTCCTCTACAATCCCAAAGCAGCTTCAACAAATAGAATTACTTCTACATCAAAGGAATACACCATATACTAGGAATTTCCCTTGGATTGTACAAGCGCACCCAGGCCCGCAACTAGGGTTTCTGTCACCCGGGGCTAACACACAATTCGCCCCCTCCCCAAGGTTTAGTCGAAAAGTATCACTTACTTATGGATTGCAACTGTAAATAACATTCTTAATGAAACCAGTTATATCGATTTTTAAGTACTTTATTCAAACTTACTTTAACCACAAAAATATATTACATTCGTTATGTGCTCACAAGTTTTAAAAATAATTTTGTACATACATTTTGTTTTACATAAATTAAACATAACTTTCTTACTAGATATTTTGAATTTTAATGAAAAAGATGATTCTTGATTGGTAGAGATAACAAATTATGTTATGTTATCTATGATTTCAGTTGGAATAGTAGTCTGAAGAAGGAAGTGATATACTTCCGAAACTGTAACAATTCTCGTTAATTTATAATAAATAATATAAACAGCCTTGTAAGAAAATTATGTTTAATTTGTGTTTAAGATGGACACAAGGCCTTTTTATAAAAATATCTATTTTGTTTTAATGTTGTATGAAGAAATCAAAACAAAATGAACTAGAAAATATCTGCCACATTATACAGTTATTAATTGAAATAACACATTTAGTTTTAATAACCCGAAGAATAATTATGAACATACGCTTTCATAAACTAATACAAATAAACTAAAAAATATCTAGTACATCATAAAGTTATAATTGAAATAACATTTAGTTCTAATAAACCCAAAAATAATTTTGTACATAAGCTTTCATTTAAAAATATAAAAACAATACAAAATAAACTTGAAAATATCTGGTATATTATAAATAGAGCAACCCAAAAGCATAAAAAGCATAATAGCAATTTAGACATATGGTTGGTACCTTGAACATGGGTGTGGTTGTCTAAGGGTCCAGAAGAAACTAATTTTAAAGAATAATAAAGCATATTTTAGAAAATAAAGCATAATTTAAAATATATAGCATAATTCTTGGAAATTCTATTTAACTGCAAGTTTAACATATACTATATTAATATTTAAAAAAAAATATTTACAATGCAAAATCATTAAGAACATAACAATGCAACAATGAAAAGCTTATTTTTATTTCTGTAAATTTTTCGGTGTAATCCTTGGATGTGGAGAAAAGAAGAAAAGAAAAGAAGAAAATTTTCCATCAACAATGAAGCACACAAGAACTCCACACTATATTGTTATGTGTACCTCTCGAACTTGAGCACTTTCTGTACTTTTTGTGCACGTTTCTGTATACTTTCTCTTTCTGTATATATGCACCTCTAAGTTGCACACAAGTGATAGAAAAAACTGATTCGAGCAAAGCATATCTCTTTACAGTGCATTAACTAGAAAGTTCATTAAATATGAAAGAAATTGCTTCATAAAATATTAATAAATAGATCAAGATATTTAGATTATTTAATGTATAGTAAATATTATACATTATACACGATTAATGTAAAACAATGATTGAAATTAACAATAAAGCATAATAAAGCATAAGTTGGACTGATAGATAACAATTCAAAATGCCTCGAAAAGCATCTCAAGCAAAACTAATAGATAAAACTTCTACAGCCTTCACTCGCAAAATCCCTTGTAGCCCAGTCAATAAAGGTTTTTGCAAGGAAAAAATTTGGGTAAAGCTGATTTTCTCCCAAGTGATAGACCACTATGAGGGGAACATTTTCCCAAAAGTCCCCGCCCCTCCCCCTGGAGCTCTCCCCACCACGCCCCCTCAAAGTTAAAAAATTGGCGTTTTAGAAAAAAGGCCATATCTTCAAAACTAATGGACATATTGACATGCTTCTTTTTTTCTCGTAATCTATGAAATGTGCTCTACAATTTTGTATTCCTTAAAGTTTTTCATAAACCTAATGGTTTCTTGGCAATTTTAACCTAAAGAGTAAAAAATGAAAAAAATCGCCCGCGCCATTTTGTTTTTCCTCTTATATTTCCTTAGTGAGTTGTGATATGGAAAAATGTTTCAAATAAATCTTAAAGAGCATAAAATTATCTTTCCAACGGTGTATATATTGTGAGGGTTACTCTTAAAATTAGCCATGTAGCGAGGTAAGTTTGAAGACGAGCGGGCTCAAATTTTCGCCTCAAATATCAGTCACTATGTTTCATTTCGAAAGAAAAAAAATAACAAAGCTTTTTTTTGTAAATAATAAACCACTGCATGTTAGAAAAGCATTTTTGTTTAGTCCTGCCTCCCCTGTGAAGCTTTAACCCTCACTCTATCCCCATTACCATTCCAAATTTAAAAATAAGCGTTTCTGACACAAGGTATTATCTCGAAAACTATTCAACACAGTGATAATTTTCACATTCTGTTTTATTCTTAAAAAGTGATAAAATTATTTTATTTTATTTTCTATTTTTTTATAAATCTAAAAATTTCTAGATAAACAAATAAACTATAAAAATTTGAAATATTTTTGTTTGCTCTTCCTTTCCCTATTTTTTGCCTTGGATCTCCTCAGTCAATTAGCGTATGAAATTATATCTATAAAATTTTTTATTATGTTTACATCTTAATTTTGAACGTGTCCGCTATGCTTACTGCAGTATTTTCAACTTAATCTTCCGTAGCTATACAGTATACTATTTAATTTTCGGATGATGATTCTACAAGTTCTTCCTCGGAATAGAAATGTGAGTTTAGGCAAGACAGCCCATACAATGCTCACACATTGCAGAGCAATCTATTTTAGTTTTTTTTTTTTTTTTTTTTTCATTTACAGTATTGCCTATATCCTTGCTTACACGAACATGTTATTATGTACAGAAGCTCGTCTGGTGCAAATGGCTTGCATGTGGGAATAGGTTTCAATGTCTTTTTGGAGCGTCCGTTTTCTTTAATTAATTCTATCCTCCAACCCCATTCTGTGTCAGGAAGTTTATTTCCTAACCATTTCTGTACTTGCAAAAATACTCTGAGGGAATGTTCATTACACACTTCAGAAGTTGGAGGTAATTTGGCCAGGTCAAAGTTAGATCTTAGTGAACTTTTCTTTGTGAAAGACAAAATTCTGTGGTATCGGGCTTCATTCAAATTTGAGTATTTTCCCAAATCATACAAAGCCAAAACTAATTTTTCACCTGTAGATAATATTTCCCCTTTAGATTTTGAAATATCCAAAAACACTCTGGCCCAGTTTTGAAATTCCGGTGATTTGAGCATATCTATTACTTTTAATTTGCCCATACCATAAAAACACGATGTCGTGTCACATCCTGTAAACGCATGACAGAACAAAAGTAGTTGCCGGCAATCTCCAAACTTTTCAATCAATGTTTCGATCCTGAAGTACCGTGTGTTCGGAGTCACACCACCAGTGGCGTATTTAGGGGGTGGCTGGGCTTAAGCCCCCCCCCCCCGAAATCTTACTTAGTATAGTAAAGTAAATGAAATATGTTGCAGAATTTTCACATTTCCAGGCAAAGCCCCCCCGAAAGTTAGCAAAGCCCCTACCGAAACAAAATCGTAAATACGCCACTGCACACCACCTTTATCTTTACAGAAATAAACAGAACTTTCTTACTCAGGAGACAAAGCAGTAAGACTACTAGGTCAGTATCAGATCCTACAACAATAATTTTTGAAGCAGTTTTCAACTGTTGAATGGCCGTCATTACAATGTCAACATCTGCGTCTTCCTCTGTTGTAATTACAGTCAATCCCCGTTTCACGAGTTCAGACCCCAGAGCCAACGATAATAATCTCTTCTTATTGTTTCTATTACCTAAGAACTTGTCTTTTCCCGTGGCACAGACTGTGTTTTGACAAAAAATTATGTCTTGTGAAGATTTTTTCGCCGCTCTTCTGTTTTGTTCTTCATTTTTCGTGGTAGGCTCACTAGGGTAACCATCAAAAACAACGATAGATTTTTGACCATATTTATTAAGAACATGTGTACAATAGTTCTCTAAGACAGCTCCAAAGGTACAATTTTTTGGCCATGGCAGATGGTGAAGAAGAAACCCTCCGTCTACAACATATGTTGCATCCTTTACATCTAGTTCTTCGATGATTCCTTCTTCAAAAACTTTCATCAAGGATGATTTTGTACCTTTTCGAAGAGAAACTTCGTCAAACAGAGCTGGTGGGCGTACTGCCAATTCATATTCGAAATATGTCTTTAATTTGCTGGCGCACAGGCACACAATATCCGATTAAAAAGCTGTTGAGAATTGATATTGACTTCTTTTGATCTTACTCTTGCTGACTTCTGTGCTGCCTGTGTCTTCACCTTTTCTGTGCAGTTTGAGTTCTTGGAAATTTTTACATTTAATTTTGTTCATGGTAGACAAACCGACATCGTATGCTTGATCACAGTTTATTGAATCATCACAAACAAACCCAGTGCCCAAAGAGACCAGTTCACCAGACAACTTTGTAAAAGGATTGTGTTCTTGTAACCAAGCTGTAAACTTCTGTAAGTCTGACAAGTCTTTTTTTCTGGATTCTCCTAGTTACACGTGCTGTTCGCTAAACTGCATTGCTGTTCCGAAAAAATCTTCTACAGCCTCATGGATTTTGAGAAAGAATGGTGTTCCAAGTACCCTCTTTGAAAGAGTATTGTCAGTAATGCCACGGCCATGTGTCAGTCCTCCAACAGATTTCATGGGTCGCATCAAATCTTGTTCTATGCACATATCAGACCACGTTCCTGACCAGTACTTGCCTTTCCGCCTAATAGTGAAGAATCCTTTCTCCTTAAAAAGGACTAGTTATTGATTTGTGAGTTTTGATTCAAGTTTGTACACCTCTTGTGCATACAAGTGGGCGGATTTAGCATAGGGGAGATGTCCGGCAGCATGAAAATATGGGAGAATTTGAATTGTTGTATTCATATGTAAATCCGAGTTTCTGATCTTTCTGCAAAGATAAACAGCATTATAAGGTCAATTCACCTAAGGAGATTAACCCACAGCTTAATTGTTCTGCTTGAAGTTCTAATCTCTTGCAAGAAATCGTTAAATTTGCTCAAAGCTTCTTTAACAGCTGGTTCTCCTAGAACATCTTCTTCATTAAAACTCTTTTCAAGAAGATCTTTAGAAATATTTTCCAAATATGCAAGATAGCCATTTATTTCAGGAAAACTGCTCTTCATCACTTTAACAATCGCACAAGCAGAAAGCTATATGCACGGACAGCTCTTGCGTATGCGTGACCATTCAAATGTGGTTCACAGTCAGTTTACCGTAAACTGTAGCCCATAGGTCTTCCAAACCACTCCCCTCCATTATCTTTCCAATAACACCCATAAAAGACATTAATAGATGGAATCCTCCTAGCCTCAAAATAATTTTTGACACTTCACTGTTGGGATTTGCTGACGCTACAATTTCAGCCGCCTTTAAAAACAATGGTTGATCGAACGTAACAATACAGGCACGGCGTTGCTTCTGACATTGTTCTGCAGCATAACTGAGAGCAGAGAAAATTGTTGATGGATTGCTAGGATCCATGTTTATAAAGGCAATTCCTAATATATATGTATCCTCACAATCTTCTCTTCTACTCATTACGGAGATCATGAATCCATTCCACCCAGGCTGCATATCTGCGCCTGCAATCCACAAAACATTCATTGGAAATATGGGGTGTACCGTTCGACATTCAATTCCTCTGGTAACTTACAAGTCATTAAAATCCTCCACAAAAATATTGGAGAGCCCACTATGGTGACTTTTTTTGGCATACGAAAGAATACGAATAGTTTCAGGATTAAATCTTCCCAACGGAGTTCGCTTCACCTCCACTTCTGTTTTAACACATTTACTTAGTGTTCTGCATTTTATCCCTCCATGATATTTGAGGCGAAAATTTGAGCCCGCTCGTCTTCAAACTTACCTCGCTACATGGCTAATTTTAAGAGTAACCCCCACAATATATACACTGTTGGAAAGATAAGTTCATGCTCTTTAAGATTTATTTGAAACATTTTTCCATATCACAACTCACTAAGGAAATATAAGAGGAAAAACAAAATGGCGCGGGCGATTTTTTTCATTTTTTACTCTTTAGGTTAAAATTGCCAAGAAACCATTAGGTTTATGAAAAACTTTAAGGAATACAAAATTGTAGAGCACATTTCACAGATTACGGGAAAGAAAGATGCATGTCAATATGTCCATTAGTTTTGAAGATATGGCCTTTTTTCTAAAACGCCCATTTTTTAACTTTGAGGGGGCGTGGGGGGAGAAGCTTCAGGGGGAGGGGCGGGGACTTTTGGGAAAATGTTCCCCTCATAGTGGTCTATCACTTGAGAGAAAATCAGCTTTACCCAATTTTTTTCCGAACTTTGATGTTTTTTGACCTTCATTGACTGGGCTATTGGTAGGCGTACAAGAAACAATTAAATACACCGAGGCGTGTAACTTATCTTTTCCGCCACAAAACTGCCCTCTAGTTTAAAAACATTACGGCAATTGCGTAACATTACAGGGGGCGCGTCTGAGCTAAACTCTTCAACCACCAGCAAGCAACAAAAATCGGTAACTTTTCGCGTTTTAAACTTCAGAGCTGTTCTCAATGGAATTATAGAGCTTATTCGTGGCTAAGCGGTTAGCGTACGCGCCTTTGGCGTGGGAGACCCGGGTTCGATTCCTGGCGGGAGCTCATGTCGTTCGGATTCCACGTTAATCAGTAGGTCCACGTCTCATATAGCCTTGCTGCTGAAAGAGACGTTAAACTCAAAATCAACTCAACTCAATGGAATTATACAACAAACAGCTCCTTGTGGTAGGAAAAGGAAAGGGGGGCGGATTCTCTGTGGTCCCCCAAGGGAACAAATGCATGCAATATTAGGTTTTTAATGTATGACATTACACCTATTTAGATGAGACTCTCTCTCTCTCTCTAAAAGAGGTCCCATGGAAAAGGCCAAGTAAACTTTTGATTTCTTTTAACCTCTAGAATAAGTTCCTCAGGGGAAAGGGTGCGATTTTTAAAACAATTGATATACTATCTTCTTTCTGGCGCCCCCTCCAACCACGCGCCCGGGGCACGTGCCCCCTCTGCCCCCCCCTAGTTGCGGCCCTGAGCGCACCTCAATTTCAAAAAATTTGCCTCAATGATATATAAAGTACCCTCTTTACCATGCTTTGTTTGGAGTTATAGTACAAATATGGCACAAATAACAGTTATAAATCCTCATTACTTATCAATATCTAACGTGGATTTTAAGGAAAAAATTTATCAAAATATATGGAAAGATTTCAAGCAACGTTTTGATGATGAAACATTTTTCATTTATACAGATGCTTCGAAGTACAATGATAGAAATGTCGGAGCAGCAGTTTACATCCCGAAGAATAAAATCTCCCTCCAATACAAATTACCGAAAGAAGTTTCTATTTTTGAAGGAGAAGCATTCGCTATTAGACAAGCCGGCTTGTGTATAGCCCGCTCCCCCCAGTTCTTTGTCACCGGAACTGGAAGAGTCACTACTACTACTTATATCGAGAACAGAACCCAACCAACCCCTGCGGGGCTTCTAACCCGTTCCTACTACTACTACTATTGCTACTAACTCCCACTACTACTACTACTACTACTATTGCTACTAACTACTACTACTACTACTGCTACTACTACTACTACTACCGCTACTACTACTACTTATACTAAAACTTCCTTACCACAAGATTTACATCTTAAATCTTTATAACATGCGATTCCGATTCATTATGAACTAGTATGAATCATTAGAACCACTATGATTCGTTAAAAATCACTGGGGGGAGCGGGCTATACTCAATCCGACAAGCCTTATTATACATAAAAAAACACAAAATCAAAAAATCTGTGGTATGTTCTGATTCGCTGAGTGTACTCATGAAGTTACAACATACCTATTGGGATAAATCAATGACATGGATACTCTTAAATATAAAATATCTATACATAAATTTATCTAAGAATAATTATCAGATTCATTTTGCATTTATAAAGGCACATGTAAATATCGAAGAAAATAGCAATATAATAGACAATCTTGCAAAGCAATCATGTTCAACAGGAAATCCTACTAATATCAAAATTGCGCCATGTAACCTTTTTCGTACAATCAAAGAATTCCACGATAAAGAATTAGGGAAATGGTATGACGTTGAAAAAACCCTACCAGGAAAATTTTACTGGTCTATATCGTCATCATCACAAGAACAACTCAAGAAACGCATAAAATCATGGACTCGGCAAGAAATAATTTTGTATTATCGACTGCTTTTAGGAACGGCTTTAACTCCTGTTATTACCTGACCAGCGAAGGAGTGCGGGCGGCCGGTTTTGGAACTAAAATGCAAGCAGCAGTGTTTCTAACCGGACTACTTGTATTCAATCTATCACAGTTCTTTTTGTTCTGTTCGTAATAAACCACTTCACACATATGCTCAAGTCAGGGGCAGATTCAGGGGGCGGAGCTATCGGGGCCATGCCCCCCGGAATAGGATATTTTTTTATTTTAAAAATAAAACCTAAGAATTTTCCCCTTTGAATTATAAATGTAAAATAAAACCTAAAATAGGTAGGCCTTACTTTTTTTTGTTTTACGTTGCAGAAGTCAAACAAAGCAATACATTGCAAGAAATTACTTACATTGGCGTTCTTGCTCAAAAAAAAATATCCATCTTCGAAATCGCAGGTGGCCATTTCTGTTCTGTAGTTGTTTGTTTGCAATACACTCTTACCTTGATTTGACTTCGAACGACCGTCCCCCAAACATTCAGCCTGGATCCGCCCCTGGCTCAAGTTAAGACAAACAGTTTCAAAAGTTTTTGAAGTTATTTGCAGAACATCTTAAGTAACAAGCAAAAAGCCACTACAACAAAAATACACCCTCCACATTAACTTGCGAACAAAACTAGCGAGCGGCGTTTTACAGGCTGCTCCTGTTTTATAATGACATCGAATAAAACGTAATCAATTTTTATACAATCTGATTAATACACGGTAGAAACTCACTCAATTATCAATTGTGCTATGTTGTTCTTAAATTGGTAATTTCCATTCATACATCACTATTCACAATGCATCTGCATTACTGCAGGAATGGTTCACTACAACCACATAACTTACGGTGTTCTATGCATAACATCCAAACTGCAACTTTTAAAACCGTTGGACACACTGCAGAGTGAAACTCTCCGCTCCCCTGTCCCGCCGCGCTTGCCAAGAAACTGATGTAAACACAACATCAGCGCCATCCTTCCAAAACCGCACTGATATCCTGGTCAGGTAATAAATTGTACCAAATTAAAAAAAAAAAAACAACTTATCATTGTTGGTGTGACAGAGGCATTGGAACTATGAATCACATACTATTCGAATGTGGTCTATTTGAATCGTTTAGAAATCAATTTCTTTTTCAACTTTATAATCATCTAGGTTATGCTCCGTTTTCATACAAACATATTTTAGCTTCTAATCAACGAATACCAATTAAAGCTATGATACAATTTCTTAAAAAAACCGGAATCTCGATATAAATATATATATATAAAAGTGTGTTGACATATTCAAGAAGGTTTATTAGTACAATTTCTACTGAAGAAATTATTTAACTTACTACCATATTCTTCGTAGCATTTATGGCACAAATTGGTCATCCTGGTGCCCTTCTTATTTTTTCAGCACTTTTTAAGAGTGAAGACAAGACAAGACAAAGATGGAAAGAGGAAGCCCAAGAATTAGAGAAACAACTTTTTTCTAGGAGCACCAAATACGCGTATTAATGCTTACCCCCTCCCAAGAAAAAATCTAAGTTACGGCGCTGTATAAATGGATGCAGGTGTAGAATACATAAATATAAAAGCAGTAATTTATGATTAAAATGAATGACTGCGTGTGAAAGAGGACTGTACTACTAATTTTTAAAAATTATATAACGTTTACTGTATGTAGAAAACGATGGTGCTGTTCTATTTTATGAGTTTGAATTTGCAA
The DNA here is from genome assembly GCF_964235325.1 of Thermobia domestica. Lineage (NCBI taxonomy): Eukaryota > Metazoa > Arthropoda > Insecta > Zygentoma > Lepismatidae > Thermobia > Thermobia domestica. Next base: position 74,099,846 of record NC_137465.1, on the reverse strand, counting down.
AATTTACGAAAGAAGTATGTAATATATTTCTCGGGTTCTGTAGGATTACGGGGGACCAAAACTACGTAAAAACAAGCCGCCTTATACAGAGTCGTTTCGACTTATGATTAGAGTCATACTAAACAACCGACTACTGCAGGAGACTTATGTTAGTTGAACTCTTTAGTATAGCACTAATCACGTTTCAAAACGGCTCTGCATAAGGCCCACAGTGTTTATAGGTGGAATGAGTTCATGTTGCGGAAAGATAATTGATATTGATATGTGAGTAATTTGTGAACTCAGTAGACTGGAAATGCCGTGTGCGGAATGGACAATTTTGCAATTACTATTTGCTATTAATTAGAATGGACGAATACAACGTGCATTGCGGCGTTCTAACCCGACTGCGCTTGCTAGCGCTCGCTCGTCAATATTTATTTATTTATTGATACTAGTCATGGCCATTACCGGCTCTATGGCCTTAAGCACGTCACGTTGGAGGGATGACATCGGCACGGCGAGCACACACTCTCGGTACGGGGGAGGGATATAAGGAACGGATAAGGAAAGAAGCGGCCTGAGGCCTGTAAATTAGATACCATCTCGGCATTAACCTGGTGCGAATGAGGAAATCCCAGAAAAAAAACCTCATTTAGAATAGCTAGCCTGAAAAAGCTGTTACACCTTTTCGACCGACTGACCCTGCCGGAAATCGAGCCCAGGACCAACGGTGAGAGCATTAGCGACTACCGGTACTCATGCTCAGCAATACTGTCTGAAACTCTTTAGTTAGTGGTATGTTTGGCTTTAGGTAGATTAACCTCAAAAACATTTAAGAAAACAGCAATGATTTTCAACAAAAAATGCTTTCTTCCCGTAATCCGACATATGGCTAGTTTTCAATGCACATACTGATAAAAAAAAATGTAGGTAGCGTACTTAAAACGGTAGGTTACATGCGTAATTCCTGTAGTTTTTGGACTTAACATACAGCAAACGTATAACTGAAAACGCATGTTTTATAATACTTTCCGTATAAGTGTTCCATCTATACGTACTTTCCGTATGAAACATTATAGACGGTCAGGATCTCACATACAAATCTACCAGACTGTCCATAGTAGAATAGAATATAGCTGCAGAATGTAACATAGGTGATATACGGAAAACTGTTAGATGTCAGAATCCTGCAATGGCATGATGTAACATCTAAGAGCAGTGCGTATGTAGCATATGCTCCATACTGATTTCTGTAGTAAGCAAGAGGATTTCGTATATTTGTACAATATACCGCTGTCCGGAGAATGGATTTTTCGTAGTGTGCAGTTCATAAGCAAGGGCGCCCATGTTGTGGTTTCCAAGAGGAGGCAAGTATAAGCGACGTTTCAAATATAGTTTCAAATTTTGCTGTAAGTATTGTAAAAATTCTATTGGGTTTTCAATATTCCCAAGTTCAATTTCCTCTTAGGGGGCGAGCACCCCACCTTGCCCCTCTGATGGGCGCCCTTGTTCATAAGTAATGCAGTTATGTGGGTGCTGAACCTGTGGGTTCAGTATTTATTGATAAATCCATTAAATGTGCGTGTAATCCATATCGCACACAGATATAGCAGTGGTACCCACCCCCCTTATGTCCATGACGCACCCCCCAATTGTCTATCCGTAGGTGTTCTTCCATTAAAAAATCTTCTTTTCGATTAATTTTTACACCTCCTCAAACATATTTATATAGATTTTTAACGCCCCAAATATTTCAATGACGCAGTTTGCGTCATAGCCCCCCTCTGTGGGCACCCCTGGATATAGGCGGGAATTCATGTCACTTAATGACCTTCCCACTTTAAGGCAGTAATAAATGCGAAAATTGTCGATAAGTGATTCGCCTACTTTGATTTTGCGAATAGTTCGTACCATGTGCGACTTTGTCTATGCGCCGTCTAGGGTATGGTCGACGTCGATAAGCTAATAAAACGAAATAATTTAAAAGTTGAGCTAGTGGGTGGGTAAACGTAAACCTCGTGTAGCTTAGGTATAGGCTGCATAATTACTTTATTACATCAGTGTTAATGTGCATTCTTAAATTGGGATAGAGCAGTTTCCGCAGTTCAGATCAACAATACGTGGACAAATTCATATTACTTTGAAACTCACATTTCTTGATGAAAATAGTGTCATCATGCCTTCTAGACTGTACATGTGTTGGCGCATGCCAGTGATCCACCAGGAACAGGTAAAATTCAGGGGCGCTACAAGAGATATTTGTTCAAAAATTACATTTTTTTAAAAAATTATGGCTGCACACTTAGTAGTAGTAATAGTAGTAATGATAGTATAGTAGTAGTAAGGCAGTAGTAGTAGGGTAGTACTTTAGTAGTAGCCAGACCCACAACCAGAGGGGGAGCTAGTGTGGGCCAGGCCCCCCTAAACTTTTTGTGGTCCAGACTTCAATACAAAATTTTATTATTAATACAAAAAACACAATTTAGATATTTATAAGATAATTTTAATGACTTAAACCCCGAAACATATTCACGGCCCTCCCAAAGCTTTGTAGCTCGTTTCGGCCCTTGTAGTAGCAATGGTAGTATAATAATAGGCTAGTAGCAGTAGTAGTATAGTAAGACAGCAAAGGTAGTAGTTGAGTAGTAGTAGTAATAATAGTATACTAGTAGTAGTAGAGTAGCAGTAGTTCGGGTTATGTTAGGGTAGGTTCAGGCAGCGAAATAGTCATATTTCAAGTCCCTTATACATTAGTTTGCAGCTATGGAAAAACGCCCTTATGGAGAGTTTCATAGAAATGAAAGCAACATTTTATTTCTGTATCTATGTTCACAGGTGACTTACATATTCTACGCCGTCATAAATAAATTCCCTAAACATTTGTCTTTTGTTCTGAATTAACACCTTTTACCTGTAAATTGTAATTTTAAAAATGTCCACGTATTCTTAATCCCGTTTCTGACACTCCAAAACACTTTCTAAACCTACAAGAGTTCATTTGGTGCTAAAAGAAATTGTTATATCATGAATGTCAGTACACTTATAAAATAGAACATAAATCTGAGGAAACCTGAAATTTCAATCTTGATACACGTATCAGTGCGCAGCACGAAATAAGATTTTAAAAAATTCCGGCGTTCTTCCCGCCTTTGATGGGACAAGCCGCAATTATTTACGCATTATTCAGTGCATTGTTTGTGTATAATCTTGTTCGTTTGTTGAATGTAAAACGCAACTCGCACAACCGCTGTAACAACATAATGTGTTTTTTATTGTCCACCTGTACACGAACAAATTCCAGGTATGTCTTAAATTATAATCCACCTTGGCATATTATCTCAGCCGTAATCTGTCAACAGAGCTGCCTTGCTTATGGATACACTGAGCATGAAGGGCTCCAGGGTAGTAACGATATTAAGTGACGTCATGTCCTGTTGCCCTTGTTATGTCAACTTAAGGGCTCCCCCAGTTCCAGCGCCTCGGCTAGCTGTGATGTCATCGATGATAACTTATTTCAATTAAACCACAATTAAATATGGCTGTTGATTTTCACAAATCAGATGAGTTTATGGATTTTATTGTCATTTAGTGATGTATGTTGCTTGTTAGTCTTCAGTGAATAAACTTTAACATCTCATATTTTGTTATTATATCTCACTTATAATCCTACACACAAAAAGGGGCTTTAAAATCTACAATGTGGGTTTTAGGTTAGCAGTTCAAAATCTAGTCATTTTTTGCGTAAAAAAGCTTATTTCCGAAGACCATCTAGCCTATTTTCCTCAGAGGTTATTGGCAACACTGCGTATTTCAATTCAACTGATAATATGGCTGTTGGCTTTCACAAATCAGATGAGTTATTGATGAATTTTATTGTAATTTAGTCATATATGTTGCTTGTTAGTCTTCAGGGAATAAGATTCAACATTTAAAATTTTACTATAACTCAACACACACACACAGACACACACACAAAAATATTTAAAACCTATAATGTTGGTTATAGGTTAGCAGTTCAAAATCTAGCCATTTTCTGCATAAAAAAGCTTGTTTCTGAAGGACATCTAGGGTAAACATACCAGTTATTGGCACTTTAAGAGGAATTTTTTAGAAAAAAAGTAAATAAGCGTATTGTATCGCTACAATTTCTGGATTGAGTCATTTTATAAACTTTTAGATCTTTTTTGAAGTGAAAACTAGTGAGACCTAGCGAAAACGGAAAGTCTTTATTCCTTTAATATATATTTTTTTATTGAGAACCTCAAAATGCCTAGTTGTTGGCACACACTGACCAATTATTGTCACCTGATGCCCAATTATTGGCACCTCACCTTTACATAGTAGACCTAGGCTTATTTATCCTAAAACGTTTACAGTTATTGCAAGCATTAATTTATCATAATATCATTAAGTAGTATACAATACGAATATATTGTAATTATAAAAGTATTAAAATAAAAATTGAAAATATACCCAACGAAAATTCTGAAAAAGTCAGAAAAATAAAACTGAGAAATGTTTGAGCTACAATGGGTGATATCAATAAAAATAAGTAACTACTTGTGAGAAATCCTGCTCGAGAATCGGAGTAACTACACCTGGAGTAATCTTTTCCCTCAATTTCGTATCAATAAAACAAGCCACTACTTAGGTCTAGACTGCTCTAGATTTATGAACGTTCACTCGCGTTTCCTCTGCGCGTAGCACTGAGTCGTATCAATAAAAGAAGTGATTACTCATTTCTCCCATCCGTCGCGCGATCATTTCGTTGTTTTTAACTTATGGCGTAGTATCCTAAACGTCATGGAACAGGCAAGTAGCAACGACAGTTTCAATCAAAGTGCATTTGTTGTGGATGTTGTAAAAGATTACCAGTGGTACTTTCAAAATCACAATTACCAGAAAGCAAAGGAAGGAAAGCCGAAGCTTTGAATTCAATTACAGTGAAATGCAACGAAATATGAAATACATCTACGTCTGAGACAGAAATCCAAAAGAGAATCTTTTAATATTCGAGCGAGAATAAAACAAAATTAAAAAAGAAAAAACGGGAAATAAGAAAGTAACACTGAAACGATGGGAACGAACCTATTGGAGCTGATGGATGTTGATTCGAATTTAGCAATATCAAGATTAACACGACAAGCGCATATCACGTGTTGTCCAAGGTCTTTGTACATTGTTGGGCTTTAAGAACGAAATCAGACACTTGGCCCCTTTGTTTCCTTTTAATAAAAGTCCAGCCACTCACATCATAAAGCATGTCCATCTGATTGCGTTTTCCACACCATACGTGTCCCCTTTCGCCTCGACATAAACAAAATACATTCTCATGTATACACCCTTCCTATCAACATTGAGTTGAGTTGATTTTGAGTTTAAGTCCTTTTCAGTAGCGAGGCTATATGAGACGGGACCCACTGATTAACGTGGAATCCGAATCACATGAGCTCCGGCCGGGAATCGAACACGGGTCTCTCATGTTAAAGGCATGTACGCTAACCGCTTAGCCACCAAGAAGCTCTTCGTATTAGCATATTCGTCTCCAAAATACTAGGTTTCTTTATTGCCATGTGTGTATAGTCAAGTGCTCCTATAGCACCCGGAAATGCATATTGTTCTTGGCACTCTGCTTTGCTGTTTGCATATTACGCACACTTCCGGAAACAATCCATTTTCAGATTTCGCAATAATCGCATCCATTATACTTGTAGTATAATGGAGTGCAGTACTTTAAGCCACACCAGAATCCCCTGACATTCCGACCTGGAATCCCGGATCACTCCCGTAATGCAAGAAAACCCGCATCTTTCCGTCATTACGTAGTGCACCACCCCGAATATCGGTTGATTCTTCTAAAAAATGTTGTGCCAATCACTCTACATTTTCTTTCATGAACCTATGATGTTTATGTAATCTCCGTTTGCAACAATTCTATGCAGTTTATGAGTTTTTCTACGAAGCAAAACAATCATATACTTTGCCATATTTCGCACGGAGTCACCTATTTAGCTTGCTCCACAAATTTGGAGAAGTTACTAGAATCACAGAGGAGTATTTGATTTTTATTGATATCAAACGCGGAATAGTTACTCGGCTCGAGACTAGAGGTGTGGTTACTTCAAAAGGGCGGGGCTTCTCCGAGGTCAGCCGAGACGAGTAGCGCTCAGTTCTCTTTTTATTGATACCAATGAAAGTAACTACTACAAAATTGGGAATAATGAGTAACTTCTCCGTTTTATTGATATCACCCAATGCCTTAATCTGTAGTTATGGATAAAAATCACAAATTTTGCTGTTCTTCCGTGATTTTAGACCACTTCGGACCTCAAGACAGACAAACAGACACAGACAGACAGACACACACATACATATATATACAAACAAAAGGTGTCTATATTATCTTTAATTTTTAGTGATAAGAAAAAAAGGTTTGCATCTATAAGACCTGGGCCTACAGTTTATACATGTTCATACAAATCGTTTGAATTCTTAAGCCTACATCATGCTACACAACACAAAATAGCAGACCACTGTGCTGAATGATACCCTCATAGCGCACTCTTTCATGCTTAAATTAGAATGAAGCTTTTCAGACGATAATCTACCTACAGTCGTGCATTAACAAGAGCAAGGAATTCATGATCTAATAAGCCTTCATCATCATCACAAATTTGATAACACAGGTGGCACAAAAATAAATCGTTATCGGAGTCATCAGTAACGTTTTCTAAATGGTTGTTTGGCACACACGATAGATGAAGTGTCTTTTGACACGATGAACATGTTAGTCCTTGCATTACTGGTCTACTACACGCAAAACACATTCCACGTTTTGTTGTTTTGGTTTGTCTTTCTTTTACGGTTAGTTCGTTATGTCGGAGCACAAGTTGTTCTTCCTCTAACGATGGATTTGTCGTGCTAGACTTCCTATTTTCTGCTGCCACAGAAATCATTGGCTGGATTATGGGCACCTGTGTGGTGTTTGTAAATCGCGGAACAACTTTTGATCCAGATCGAACTTCTCTCTTCCTTTCTCTCTCCTCGCGTCGTTTCTTCTTCTTACTTTCTTCTTCTAGCTTCAGTATTTTCTTTTCTTCATGAACATCGTTCCATTTCTTTGATGTAAGAACAAATGAAATGCGCTCAATTTTTCTCTTTCCCTTTCGTTTTGGTGTTTCCGGCCACATCAAAATATTTTCTAATGGCTGTACAATTTCATTTCTTGGCACTGTTTTTACTTCTTCGCACTGTTGTAATACATTTCCTGAAGAGTTGATCGGATTAGCTGAAGGAAAACTTTGTACTGTAGAGACGGCTATACTGATAGCAGATGCTTCAAAATCTTCTCTTGTTTTCATAGATGTTTCGTTATGAGAGCTTCATGTGTGCATTCTGATGCTACTTTCAGGTTGCGCATACTCTACTTTGTGATAAGCTTTCCACAAATGATACGGAATTTGAAATTCATCACTATTTTTTGCAGGGAAATCTGAAGCCTCAAAAAGCTGTAACCTTTCCTCACCAACAATTTGACAGAATTTCCAATATTCTAAGGGCTGTGAATTCCTACTTTCTGTTCCGGTGAGCTCCGGTGCTTGGTTATCTTGACGACGTTTCATTTTTCCTACGCATTTAGAGAAACCAATGGCATCAGGATTCCATGGGTACAAACCTGTAGCTCTGAGATAGTTTTTTAGAGTTTTTGAAAGATCAATAAGAATGTGAAGAATCGGAGCAAATTCTTCTTTCGTGATTGCCTGATTTCGGTTCGATCTTCGCCACTTCAAAACTGCTTCTTTCCATCCAGCTTTTATAGGCCTGAAAGCTGAAACATCGGCAGGTTGGAGAATTCTGGTTGAATTCGGATATAAAGCTATTAAAACAATCTGAAGTTCCTTGCATAGTCTTGAAAGTTGATATGTCAAGTGAGTCTTATGACCATCGACAAACAGTATAACTGGAAAAGTAATTCGTTCCTGAACCAAAAACGGATGAAAAACATTTCCAATAAATTCAAAGAAGACTTCTGATTTAATCCAGCCGTTGTCATTTCTGCCTATTCCCCATTCTTTAGGAACTTTTCGAGATAGTTCCGAAGGAATTCTTTGTAATGGCTAGATGATCATAGTTGGACACACTGTGCCATCTGCAGAAAAGGTGCACATTACAGTAAGACTAGTCTTAGCGTTTCTGGTTTGAACTTCGTAAACATATTTTATACCTCTTGGAGCTAAAACAGTATTCTCTTGGGGACAGAGGATGAAGTTATTTTCGTCTCCATTGTATATTCGTGTAGGATCATTAAGTACTTCAAATATTCCCTCTTCTTTAAGCAAACCTTCTACTGACTTGAACCACCCTCGGATGTCATCTTCTGATACACAAGCACTAGCAGCAGTAACGCCTTCCGGCGTTCTGTTTGCCAACTCAGGATGCCGCTTTCTGAAAGATCTATACCATTTATCACTAGGTAAGTTATCCTTAAATGGCGTTTTCCTTTGATTGATATTTAAGAAATCCTGGACACTAGCTTGCAGATCTTCTTTTCTTCTTGGGAAATCTTTTTTGACACATTCGCAAACCCAGCGGACTAGAATTTCTTCTTCAGCAGTCAAAATTGGAAGAGGTCCTCGAGATGATATAGTGAATTTTTCACTCCGACGAAACTGAATGGTCGAACGTGGAACGCCATACTTTCTGGCTGCAGTTTTCACTCCCATTCCACCTTCAACATGTTGCGAAGCCTTCTAAGCTGTTCTTGTGTGTATGGAGGTGCCATAGCCAAATTTTCAGTTCCACAATGAAATCTGCAATAAAAAAGGACCGAACAAAATAAAATAGAATAAGGCGATTGGCCGATGGAGAGAGGATTTCTAAATAGAGCTTACATGTATCACAGGAAAATTTAGGAATTAAGCAGGCGTAAGCAGTGGAATAAGCAGCCGACTATACGAAGTGTAGAGAAGCGACAGACGCATTATGTGATCCCAGGATACCGCTGTTCCTCAAAGAAAAAACTGTAATACAACCAGCCAGCCATTTTGTGTGATCCAGAAAATTCAGTGGTAAACGATGAAGAAAAAGAGAAGAGCAGAAATTGCGCGTTGCGGAAATGAAGGCGTTGGACTTCTGGAGTAACGAGGAAAGACTGAGCTACAAGAATGTCAGTGCTTAAAATGTTTATCTAATGTTACAACTGTCCTTTACACCCGTGCAACTACAGAAATTTTCGTCATTCAGTGCCACTGACTCTTTTAGATTACAGTTTGTGAATATGAGACACTTAATAGAGATAAATTCTACACCGGCCCTGGAAACACCTTTTTGAAAACAGCAACATTTTAGCCTATATTCCACGAAAACTTGCCCTACCCTTCTTCCTTCTTACATTATCGAATAGCGGCTTTAAAAAATATCCAAAATGAAGCGTAACCTACACGTAAAAATTCTAACACTGACTTTAAACTTCTACTGGTCTACTAAGACAACGAAGATCAATAGTTAAAATAGGTGTAAGTGCACCGAAAGTTTGTACCAATAATTGGCACTCTGAATGCCGGTATTTGGCACTGGTGCCAACAACTGGTAGAAATAAAGCTATCAAGGTAAGAACGCTAGCATCGTAATTCATATGCGTTAAATAGAACAATGGTAATGTTAAAACATGAAAAATATATTTATACAAAAATGCCAGTTATTGGCCCCTGTACCGGTACCAAGTAAATGGACATCAAATATATTAGCAATACCAATTATTGGCACCCCCTGAAAACATGAAACGATTTGACCATTGTTGGCAATAAGAAGTAATCAATATCTTTAAAGGTATAACCAGTGATTTATTTGTGGATTTTGTAGAAGGGGGGAATATTTATGAAAGATTGTGTTCCGTATAACAGAACAGCTATAAAGTCAGGTTGGAACAACGTTATTTTTGAACCTATATACTTTGAAATTATGGTACTGGTTTCAGGGAGCCCCCAAGTTCATTTTTTTTTTTAACAATTTTATGATAAATATTGGTGGGGGCGTTAGATAAAATTTGGTTAGGTAGATGATATTACATTTGTTACTTGCCTTGCTACTTTTCGTCCTACTGCTGAGAACAGGTGGGCAGCATCCAGCAAAAGCCCTATAGTTACATAAACTGTTTTGTTATGACAAGTAATTCTTTAGTCCATTCTTATTAATTGAAGACGAAATTCATCGCCCGAACAATAAATACTAAAATAGTTAAGACAGTGGTGCCCACCCTCCCTTATGTCTATGACGCACCCCCCCAATTGTCTATCCGTAGGTGTTCTTCCATGAAAAAAAATCTTCTTTTCGATTAATTTTACCCCCCCCCATCAAACATATTTATATAGATTTTTAACCCCCCCCCCAATTATTTCAATGACGCAGTTTGCGTCATAGCTCCCCCTTGTGGGCACCCCTGGTTAAGAATTTACTTTTTGCAGAACAGTGATAGGTGCACATACACTTAAATCTAATTTTATTAAATAGAAGGGAAAAGACGGTACTAAATGTCATTCTTCATATCATATATAAGTTTTAGTACCAGTCGAATTAATAGTACTGTCACACCGTACCTCACTTTAGAATAGTGAAGCAATAGGAGATTGGTTTAAATCGGATACCGGCTTTTTCCCAGTTGATTTGTCGGTAGCAGCATGATGTCCACTTTTTATCCAGCTGATGACATACTTTTCTGCATTGAAAGAAGTCTCGTAATGTCTGGTAAATTCGAGGGTTTTACAGATAAACGGTTTCTAGCGTCAGTGTGCTGTAAGTTTAAGCTGGAAAAGTCTCTCCCACAGTATGCAAAAGAAACTAGAACAACAATGATTTCATGTTAAGATTTTGTAGATTTTGTCCAATATTAGGAGTTCTCTCAGAATGCTGCAGAATTTTGGCTATATTATCAGAGGAAAATTTTATTTTATTTTCTTAATTTCCATTAGTTCTTTATCGCCGTATAACATTCTTTCAGACAATTCTTCTGGCCACTTGCATTGTAGCAAAACCTCGACCCTACTGAACGTTTCATTAGGAAAGCAAGACCGTGTGTTATCTGCTAGACCCTGACAGAATTGCAATCGTATTTGCTGGTATTTCTCAAGAGAACTGTCTAAGGGTTTTACAAGTAGGACTCCACAAAACTGACCAGTTTTTCTAAACTGACGTTGTAATTCTTCCATGAACATACCATCCTTATCTTGCAACGCTTCCAGTACACGTACAGTTGTTTCAATATTGCTTATTGCCTGTACAGTACAAGGGATGCTGACCTTTCTTGTCAGGCTAAGGACATCTATAGAGATTCCAGCATATCTCGGATCATGGACATTTCATAAACAAAATTCCACTTAGTGAAATTTTGCAGGCCAGCAAATATTACACTCTGCTCAAAACTTCTCTGCCAATTTGTGGAAGCTTCTCGAAAATGTTCCACTAGCGCAGGGTAGGATTTCCACAATACTTCTACTGAACGGTAAGAAGAGCGTAACCATCGTATATCAAAAACTGTATTAATATTATAGAAGAGAATACCTAGTTGTTCTGATATTAATTCGATTTCTCGTGTTCTACGGGGACATTGAGTAAACACCGTGTAATCGCTCTAGTAGCGTAGCCAGGATGTGTGTTTGGGGGCGGGAGGCTAATGCTGTTATAGGTTCATAGAGAAAAATTACGAACAAAAAAATATATAAACATAAAAATATATGAAAAAAATTACAAACATCAAAGTACGAAAGTAAATTGTCGGACCTCTTTGGGGGGCCGGCTCCTCTGCCCCCGTTCCCTATGCCACTGCGCTCTACAAAGTTTTGAAAATGAACCATATCTGAAACCGTATTAACAACGTTGTGAACAACCAGTTCCATCTTCTGACTCATGTAGTAAAACACGAGTAAATTGGTGTCTAATTCTCACTGCAGTAAAGAGCCAGTATCATTTATTTCGCGTTGCATGTTACTGGCGCTCTCAGACAAACTGTCATAAGTCTTTCCCGTAATATTGTTTTGGAAAGATTCATACGTTCACATAATCGCGGAATCACAAACCTCTCTGCCTGTTATTGCCTGTAACTCAAATAATCCTAAAATTGTATTGATACATACGCGATTAACTACAGTACGGATATACACAATGAGAACAGATTTATGAAACATAGTGGAGGATTCATCCACCATTAGCTCGAAGGATTCAACGGAACGCGCAAGGTACTCGGCCAGTTTGCTTTCATTTCTGTAGCTAAAAGTCAATAATATTTGTACATGTAACATAGGAGTAAAGAACTTGTCCGAGGTCCATTAAATTTATTTCTTGCAATTTAATAAGACGTGGGAGCACCGTAAACGATAGACGATTTTGCACAATAACGTAGGTAGTCCTAAATATCGTAGTTGTCTTTTTAACACGAATTTAATTCAGAATTTTCCACCTGTCTTCTGCATTTGCCATTGAAACCTATATTTCTTCCGTATCCCTTTGTTCACATATCGACATGTGAACATTTCTTGTGTGCAATAGACTTTTCGTGGTCAAAGATTTTATAAAAACAGATTGTATAGCCTAAGAAAGGGGGAAAATATCTTCCCAGGCTGGGAAGACTGAATTAAATCTAGAGACAGGGAAGTCAAAATTTAGAAGGGGGGAAATTCCCAGGCTTCCCTGGCTACAAATAAATCCCTGGGTATAACTTACCGCTAAATGACAACCATGTAATATTTTTCTTACAACAATAAATAACAAGAGAATAATGAAAATGCATTTCTTAACCTACCTCCTTAGAATTGGGCAGAAATATTGAAAATCAAAAAAGCTTTCCAAATACACGCATTTTTTTCAAAACAAATGTCCAGCGAAATTGACGCCACTTGAAAATAATAACTGAAGACCAGGCTAAAGGGAGGGAACCAAACCAATGTTGCCAGTTCAGTATATATCTTAATTTTTGATACTATTCTTTGAAATGCCAAATAACTGGGCAGTGCCAATTACAGGAAAGCTTACCCTACCCTATCCTATTTTATTCAGAGGTTGTTGGCAACACTGAATGCAAGAAGTAACCGCAGAACAGTGATGCCAACCGGTAGGAGAAATCCCATATCGTGGGAGTTTTTCACCTTATTTTCTCGGAAAGGGATAATAAGCAGCATATATGGGATTTTTCAAGATCGAAATATACGGCTTATTCATTTAGGCCGCACCACCATTGTTTCCGAATGCGATTGCGAATTTCCCAGCATGTGTAAATAAACAGGAGTGCCTCGACTAGTTCCGACCTGCGAATTGCGAAAAGATGCGAATGCGAATGATCCCAACATGCTGGGATTGTTCGTCCGAACTCGTTCAAATGGAGAGTCGTCTGCATAGAAAATGAGCGCTATGTGAGAGAAGAAAGTTTGTTTTGCGTGAAAGTAGACGACGTTGCGAGGTGCGGAGATAAAAATAAAAATGGAAATAGATGTTGATGTTTTAATAAATTGTGTTTTTGATAAAGTTCCATTGTGGATCCAAGCCCATCCAAATTACCACAAACGACACGTCGTGAATAAATTATGAGCAGATGTAAGTAAAGAACTTGGAGTGGACTATATGTATAACTCTCTTTGTTTTCTTTTTAAAATATTAAGATTTAATTAATACACGAACCGCAACTTTTTATTCAATTTATATTTCCTCTTTGTTCTCCAAATAATGATTTTACGAATACATGTAATTATTGACTAATATGTTTGAAATATCAAAAACGAATTTTTTACTCATGGAGAAAATTTTCTTACAAACTTGGTTGATTCTGCAATCTCTAATTTTATTTAGTTAATTTATTTTAAAGTGAAAATAGCGGTTACCACAGAAGCATAATAAGAGGAGCGACATTCACTCTATTTTGCACACAAAGGAAATTAATATATTATTATTATTATTATTATTATTATTATTATTATTATTATTATTATTATTATTATTATTATTATTATTATTGCTCTGAAAACTTTAAGATATGAATTTTCAAGCAAAAATATTTCACATTGAAGGTTTGAAAGAGATATTGCAACTTGATTCGCAATTACAAAACTTCGGATGTAGTAGAGGCACATGAATTCGCAGTTCGCTTTCGCATTCGCGTTCGCAGTCGCATTTGGATGCAATGGAGGTGCGACCTTAGATATTGTAAAAAGTGCCTAGAAATTTGATTTTTAATATAGGATTCTTTTAATTAGTATAACGTGGGAAATTCACATGTAAAATGGGATTTTTTGTCTCACGAAATGGGATTTCATATTGTTTCGGGTTGGCATCACTGCCACAGAAGAGGAAGAACATGACCCGTACGGTCTTTTCGTAGAAGCTATAAAATTTTTAATGTCACTAACCAGAACTTCGGGAGGTAGTTAAGCACTATGTTGTTTCAGGCTTTGAAATCATTTTTCCGGTAAGTTCAGTTGATTTCATATCATCTGATCAAATATAAGTAAGAAATAATAATAATAATAATAATAATAATAATAATAATAATAATAAAACTAGAAAAACCAGCGGAAAGCGTGCAGATTGATTATACGGATCCCTACATAAAATCATGAAATATGTACTTTATCCCTCCATTTACTTTTTGTACCTTAAGCAGCCATGGCCTATGTTTAGCAGAAGGGGTCCAGCCCTTTTCTCTAAAAAATTTTACAATTTTGGTAATTTCTGTTCACATTCGGTTTGTTTAGGGTAGGGTTCGGTTAGTTTAAGGTAGGTTAGGCTAGTTTAGTTTATGTTATATTAGTGTAGGAGTCCCGCATAATTTTCTAAAAAATGATAGAATTTCGCTTATTTCTACTAATATTACGTTAGTTTAGTTTAGTTTAGGTTAGATTTGGTTACGTTATGTTACGTCTAAGTGCTTGCATCACTCATTTCTCCTGTAAATTTTGTGTTTTTTACGTGCTTCTGGACCCCTTGTACTAAACATACCACGCAGTCACTTTTGAGGTATGCACTTGCAGTCCCCGATCCAGATTCACCCCGAGATATGCGAAAACAAGCAACCTGTGCTAGGTGACCACTAAACACGAATGCCATGTAACAGATTCAGGACAGGAGTGCATGAAGGAGGCCTGAGCTGTATAGATTTGCCACAGTTTTTAAAAAATCTTGTGTACTTAATTTTGGACAATGTTTACCAGACGGGGTCCAACTATTCCAAAAAAAAAAAAAAAAATGTTTACATTAGGTTATATTAGTGTAGAAGTACAGCATAATTTCCGAAAGAAAAAATATAGAATTTCGCTCATTTCTGTTAATATTAGGTTAGTTTAGGTTATTTGAGGTTAGTTCAAGTTAGTTTAGGTTTTATTAGGTTATGTTAGGTCTAAGTAAGTACTTGCATCTTCCATAAATTTTATATTTTTTACGTATTTCTGGAACCCGTCTGCTAAACATTTACCTTAATTTTTCTCCCTCATGAAACTTTTAAATAGGCATTCACCAAACTGATTCCTCACATAAGCTTTTTTTTCTTTTTTTTTTTTTAATCGTTTTGACTAGCTACTTTGAAAACCTGAATGAATGAAATTGAAGATAGAACGTAGATATTACTTACAATGTTATTTAAAATACTATTAACTAAAAATCTCAGAGTACCTAATGTCGTGTTCTCAATATCAGCACGTGGGGGCGCGGTGGCTCAGTGGTAGAGCGCTCACCTCCGGTGCTTGGGGGTCCCTGGTTCGATTCGAGCTCGTGCCGTGTGGACTTTGTGGTGGACAAACACCGTGCTCGTAGGTTTTCTCGGGGTCCTCTCGTTTCCTCCCACTTTCTTCATTCCACCATTTCATTCATTATTCATCATCACCGTCTCCTTTAGCCTAACCGGCATAAGCGTGGGACGTAAAAATTCAGTCCACGTTCGTTTAAAGATTTCATTTCATTTTTCAATATCAGCACGAATTTCATCAACATAACACCAGGAGTAATGAAACGTGACTTTCTCTATCGAGACATAAAAATTGTACTGTGTCAAATTCATTTATGGTCAGTCGTGAAATTAGAATTAGTCGAATGCAGAAGATATTCAAAAGTCATCCGATAATTCTGTTAAAAATTCCAACTGAGAAAGTGCTTCTTTCCGAGTTAGCACAACTGAACAAATCAATATTTATTTCAATGCGGTCAAGTTTCGGTACACCATATTTTACAAAACTTATAGATGAAATTCGATACTCTGTATAGTAGGGAAGCTTAAGGCAAAAAAATGGCCAAACCCTGCACTTTGTGTTAAAAAGGTGCCACTCGGATATGTTCTTCCCTTGATCCAACTAAGCAGGAATCGAAGCGGCCCCACTCCGACAGGTGGCTAGAATCCAATATGGCGGCTATCAAAGATGGCCGCCTCTGCGAATTCATAGTGTTGGTTTTAGAGGCCTATATCTCCCTAACTAATAGTCCAATCCTCACGATTCAAAATCTAAACGACGTAGAAGATAACAGGGTCTAACAAATTAGCAAAAGGTTTTTCCTAACACTGAAATTAACACCTACAGAAATTATTTAATTTGAAACTTTACATTTCTTATGATGGAGCTTCCTCATTTTTTTTTTAATAACAAGTAAACGGCTGGAATTATCGAAAAAGATGTCGTATAACTTTTTAAAGAGTGTTCGTTTGGTGTATAGTTCATTCAGATTGGTTAGTAAACAACGAAGTTATAAGAATTTAAAGATTCTCGTTGAGTCGATTTTTTTTTTTTTTTTTTTTTTTCAAATTTCGAACGAGAGTTCATTTACCGTAATAAATATCACTGGTGAATGCGACATTGTACGAAACAAATCATTCTCTTGTGATGTGTTCTTCATAAGTCCCATTTTCACCAGAGTACAAGACAGCCTGACCCAGCCCGGTTATATGAATCCAATGTGGCGGCCATTAATTATGATCCATAAAGATAAGTCTTATTCGAAATATTGATTGAAGTATCTAGATTTATAAACAAGTAGGACAAAATAATAATAAACGTTTTTCTCTCCCCCATCCTTCTGCCCCATAGAATAAGTATGGAAAGGAATGGACTCCATATCATGTTTTGAAATACATGAAAAGAATCAGGACTGAGTGTTTAAAAAACTTGGAGTAATAACAACAGCACTATCCTCGAAGTATTTCTATTGAAAGTAACAACGACGTAAATCCCGTGTAATGTTTCGGCGGGAATAGCTTGGAATCACACAAAAGGCGAAGTTTGAGGCGCCTACGCAATTCTTGTATTACCAAAAACTCACCGATTAGCCTACTGTTTTCAGTATTTCTTCCAGACCTGTTTTTTGGGGGGTACTGCCCCCCCGGAGCAGACCGAAAGAAAACGTCTGTAATATAATAATAAATAGAATAGTATCAGTAGTGCCCCCCGAAATACTAAGTATGCCCCGTGGAACATTGTTTCTGAAAGAAACACTGATTGTTTTCTTTCGATGAATGGACTCACATCTACGGCTGCAGTCAAATTAACTTAGTTGACGATAGTTAGTGTGTTGAAACTGCATTTGATCAGTACAAAGAAGTGACAAGTAAAGCTGTTCCTGCCTATTCCAGTTCTAATAGAATGGTTATTCAGGTAAGTTTTATCACTGTATATAATACAGATGGTTATTATCTAATGCAACGGTACTTAAGATTTTTTTTTTTTTTTTTTACTTTGTATGATTTCTTGGTGCTTGGTGACTGAAAACGTCATTGGATAATACATAGACTGACTGGAGATCGAACCCGGCGTTTCCCAAACTAATTTTTTTTACTACTGAAAGCGAAAGCACTTCACTACAAGAAAGAAATTTAAATCGAAGAATCTATTCTGCAAATCGTGGAATTTGAAACCATTTTCTTCTAAGAAGTAGCCAGAGGAATCAACATCAGCAAAAAATTGTGTACGGTCTCGGTAGTTTAAGTGGTACAAG
This sequence comes from Thermobia domestica, assembly GCF_964235325.1. Lineage (NCBI taxonomy): Eukaryota > Metazoa > Arthropoda > Insecta > Zygentoma > Lepismatidae > Thermobia > Thermobia domestica. Next base: position 74,081,909 of record NC_137465.1, on the reverse strand, counting down.
ACCTGGCCGGCAACCAGATGGTTCGATTCCCGATCGGAATGGTCCCTCACTTTAGGCTATGTGAGAAAAGTCATTTATATATTCATGAAAACATCCTATATATCTTAATCTTCATATACTTGTTTATCAGTCTTCATTCACTTTTAAATATCGCTTTCAGTTCACTTTTCTAATGTAGGTATTGTGCCAAATTTTTTGATAAACTAGTAATTTAATATTAATTTTGATAATACTAAATGCACTTTTTGTTTGTTTGAGTTTAACGTCCCACGAGTACGCCTTGGTGGCTAAAGAAGACTAGGGCCTATTGATTATAGTGGAATCCGATTATATAGTTGAACCACTTTCGTTCAACTCTACCCTCACTGAAAATCGAACCCAGAATTACGAGCACAGAAGGCAAGCGCGCAAGACACTAGACTAAGCATGGATCCTAAATGCACTTTTCTATGTAGGTATAAAAGATCACAATTATTGTAATTAAAGCATTGTAAATTAATTTATTGACTATGTAAGATAAATAGTCTCAAATCAAGTAGCTCTAAATTGATTGTTTAATGATCGTAGGAAAATGGCAACTTCCACGAGAAAGGTTGGAGGTAGTTCAATGGAGGTGAGCTCTGTAATAGATTGGAATAAGTGCGTACTCTGCCGAAAGGGTGATACCAAGTCTCTTCTAGTTCCCAAAGACACTAAGGATCCAAGCAGACGAAACTCAGCATATTCTACCTTAGGTATGAATCTGGAAGCCTTTTCAAAATCAACTACTTTACCAACTTATTTGTGCCCTTTGATAACGGAATCCACAAGTGGTAATGATGTGTCAAACATTTTCGAGAAATTCCAGGCAAAATATCACAAAAATTGTTATAAACATTACAGTAAGGACAAATTAGACAGACTTGAGCACAAGATTTTATCATCCACGGAGAACAGAAGAGGAGTCAGCTCCCTTAAAGAAAAGAACGCGTAAGTCCGAAAATAAATCACTGAAAGATGAAATCTTTTTTTTTTTTTTCTTTTCTGTGAGCGTGGTGCTAAACCTGCGAGAAAATTGTGCTTAGTTGCCACAAAGAGAAATTCTATTCGTATCGCAGAGTACGCTGAGAAGTTAGGCGATGAAAGATTTATAGGAATTTGTAGTGCCGAGGATTTGATTAATCAAGAGACAAAGTATCACGCAAACTGTTTATCTAGCTTTTATAAGGCAGAAAGAAAACACACAGAAGATGAACTAGAGAACGATCGGAAATTATGTGAAAGTTTTGCTTTTCCCGTGTACTTACATATACTACTGAATCTATTCGAGAAAGCGATTCTAAAGGACTTGTTTTCAAAATGAGCGATCTTCTTAAGCTGTACAAAACACGGTTAATGACGATTATGCACAAGCCTGAATCAGAAGAAATAGAAGTTCATAGTACATGATTTCGTGAAAGGATTCTTCGTCACAGGACGGAGCTAACAGCTCATCTGTCCGGCAGATAATATGTTTTACTTTCAGAAGGATCTGACATAATAAGTGAGCTGGAGAAAGACATTGATGAAGATGCTATGACACTAAGTCGTGTAGTTAAGATGCTTCTAAAGGATATGGCAAACCACAAGAGTCATTTAGCAGGAAAATTTGAGAAACACTACCATGAAGATTCTGTTCCTCCTTCATTAATATCTGCTGTTAATATGTCACTTTATTTTTCATCTTTCACCCCTGATAGCAACGCAAGTCAAGCAACTTCAACTATTAGTCAACTTATATTTTATAACTTCCATCAGAAAGCAGGCGATATTGAAACAGAAGCAACAAGGCATAAACGCAATCGCGAGCTAGCTCTTCCTCTCTATGTTGGACTGAGCATTTATGCTAAAACTCGTAAAAAAATCTCTAATAAATGAATTGCATTCACTAGGCATTTGTATATCGTCTACACGTGTACAGGAAATATCTTCAAGTCTTTCTCAGTGCTTGATGAATCAAAGTGACGAAATGGTGTCCTTCCACTCTTCGTCGAGGTATTTTAACCGTTGCAGCATTAGACAATATTGACTGCAATCCTTCTAGCACAACATCAAAGGATTCTTTTCACGGAACATCAAAGCATTTCTATTCTTCAGCATCCTTCTAAGGATAATCCTGGCATTCGACGTGACCATGTCTCACTGGATAATGTGAATATAAAAATGAGAACTGCTCCTGCTCTCCCCGATAATTATGCTCTAGTACCTCCTGCTTATATCACTAATAAGGAACCAGTTTTACCTCAACAGAACCCGCAGTTTGTAGAGAAAGTTCTTCCACGAAGTGGATTTTTCGCAGAAGAAAGAAAGAAAAAACCTAGGAGTGTTGGCTTGAAGCATGCTTAAAAAATGACACTACTTGCACTTGGTCTGTACACCATGCCTCGAAAACTAAAAACTCTGCAGGAATGCCAAGTATATGCTGCCTCCTTCTGTTGTTTATGGAAAACTCTAAATCTGTTGCTATGATACGGCACGGAATGAGTGTTGTACGAGAACTTACAGACAAACTCAACAAAGGACAACTTCCGGTTCTTGTAATGGATCAACCACTATTTGCTTTGGGGAAACGAATTCAATGGAATTGGCGAGAGTTATATGGCGAAGATCATCAAATTCTGATGCTGGGAGGATTACACATCGAACAAGACTTCCTGCATCTTATAGGCAAATGGTTAGATGGAAGTGGTTGGGTAGAAATTTTATACAAGTCAGATGTAGCAACACCAGGAACCGCTGACAGTATATTGAAATTAACTCACATTACAAAAGCTCGCTTTGCTCATCAGATTACTCTGACAGTTTTGCTTCATTTGCTGCGTGATGCATATCAGAATTCTTCATAAAGGCAATCTTTCACTGACTGGTGCACTGAAAAGAAATCTTCGTGTCCAACGTTTAAATTTTGAATAATATATTACCGTCTCGTGATTTTACTATTAATTTACATCAGTCATAACAACGTAACCGGAACGTAGTCGTAACAACGTAGCCATACGTCAAGGAAATTTTAAGCTCTGTTGAAACACTAAAACTATTAGCAGATTTTTTTTTCTTCAGTGGACCACCTAAACTATGATCGTCTGCTTCCCGTTCACATTTTAGATTTGAAGAAGTAGGAAGAAACACATCCTGAGATTATGAATGCTTTCGAAGTGGGTTACTTTGTGATAAGAAAGACATCGAGACCTTTTTTGCAATAGCTATAGATCAGGTTCACGAACAGAATAAAACTATAAAACGGGATGGCGGGGCGATTGGTCTCTTACACGACAATGCTCTTGCCAAATGGATGACAGCGAGATCAGAAATTAGTAGACTAATTAATGAATTCAGAATGTCATATAATGAATATGATCCTGATAATAAGCACCATGAAGATTACTCGTCAATGCAAGAAAAATTTAAATCGTCTGTTGAAAAGATGAAAGAAGTTTTCATCGAATTGGGGAATCCATTTGAAGAAAATAGTGGACTAGTTAATGTTGCTTCCAGAATTATCTATAGCGGCGATATAATTGAATCCCTATATTCTTCAGAAGAAAAAGGGTCTAATATGTACAAGTAATTTGTGAAAGAAAGATTAGTAGAATGTACAAAGCCATTCTTTTCGCCCATGAAAAAATCTCTAGTGCTTCATTCTTCCCTTCAAAAGAATAAAACAAATGAAATAAACTTACTTAAGATGTATTTCTTTCTTTTGATGTATTTCAAAACATGATTTGGAGTTCATTCCTTCCCATACTTACTCTGTGGGGTAGAAGGATGGGGGAGAGAAAAACGTTTATTATTATTTTGTCCTACCTGTTTATAAATCTAGATACTTCAATATTTCGAATAAGACTTATCTTTATGGATCATAATTAATGGGCACCATATTGGATTCATATAACCGGGCTGGGTTAGGCTGTCTTGTGCTCTGGTGAAAATGGGACTTATGAAGAACACATCACAAGAGAATGATTTGTTTCTTACAATGCAACATCCATCAGTGATGTTTATTACGGTAAATGAATTCTCGTTCGCAATTTGGAAAAATCAATCGACTCAACGAGAATTTTTAAATTGTCATAACTTGGTTGTTTACTGACCAATCTGAATGAACTATACACCAAATGAAAGATAATTTAACACTCTTTATAAAGTTATACGACATCTTTTTCGATAATCCCAGCCGTTTACTTGTTATTTTAAAAAATATGAGTAAACTCCATTATAAGAAATGTAAAGTTTCAAATTAAATAATTTCTGTAGGTGTTAATTTCAGTGTTAGGTAAAACCTTTTGCTAATTTATTAGACCCTGTTATCTTCTACGTCGTTTAGTTATTGAATCGTGAGGATTGGACTATTAGTTAAGGAGATATAGGCCTTTAAAACCAACACTATGAATTCGCAGAGGCGGCCATCTTTGATAGCCACCATATTGGATTCTGGGCATCTGTCGGAGTGGGGCCACTTCGATTCCTGCTTAGTTGGATCAGGTGAATAACATATCCGAGTGGCACCTTTTTAACACAAAGTGCAGGATATTTCCCGTAAACTCCCCTACTAGTAAGGAAAGACGAACACATTTCTGGAGGCGACAGAATTAAATATAAAGTAAAACATCTGTGTTTTCGGTTTACAAGTGTAGGATTAGTAGTGTAAAGTGATTACAAGTGCTTTACAATGGATAAAATAAGTGTAGTGATATGAAAGGTGACAGTATTAGACACTATTTTGCACTGGCGATCTATTTCAGAACAGTGTACAGAAGCTTTATTTATTTTTTTTTTCAAGTGGAGCGTTAGAAGTGTGAAACCATAACAAGTGCTATTGAAACTCCTATCATTGCGAAAACTTACTTTTCTATCCTCACTTACGCGTATGCTGACTTCGCTGATGCGCCTGCTACCTTTGGACGCAGTCCCGTGCTGTCGTCAGGACCCACCATTTTCGCCTTTCCCTGACTCCGTCAGATAGCGATCGTGCTATTTTATTGCTACCTAGCACAGGATGGTTTGTTTTTTCACTGTTGTTTTTATGCCAGACATCCGGACTTCGTATTTATACGCAAATCTTGAAAGAATTGTCATTTTTTCAACAATACTTCTGCTGGTTCCTTGAATTCTATCGATTCCAAACTAGCACAAATCTTTTAGAGATAGGTTTCACTTTTCTTCTGATCATAAGTTGAAATTGAATTGAAATTTCGTGCACTTCGTATAGCGTTTTTGAACATTATCAGTAGTGTAGCTAGTTTTTTTTTTTTTTTTTTTTTTTAATTTCATGGGTGGGGGCCAATGAAGAACCCAAGAAAATTTTGAGGGAACCATCTCAATAAATGAAAAAATTTATTCACATACATATATATATATATATATATATATATATATATATATATATATATATATATATATATATATATATATATATATATATAGGCAAGTTTTTACTTTGGCCATTTCATTCAATTGAATCGTTCAATGAACGGATTCATAAAGAACCGTTTCCTCGGAACACTTCCTTAATAATCACTAGGAACCAGGGTGGATTGATTTAAATCAGTCTGATTTAAGTCAAGATTTAAATCACTTGATTTTTTAAATAAAAATCGTTGATTTAAATCAAATTTCGAAATAATTTAAAGTGAAAATAAGTAAAGTCTCGTTTCTGTTCTGTTATTTAGATTATGGAAGATGATAATCATAATACAATGAGACTCAAATGTACAGTATGTACAGCATAGTATGAAAACAAGTGTCATGCAGAGGATGATTAGGGAAAATCCCGTTTCGAATGGTAACAGGGCAATCATGTTTTCCTCTCTTCGTAACATAGGGTTTATATTGTAAATCGTTAACTGTTCCAACGGGGAAATCACCATCGACATTTAAGACGAAAATTCTTTTGTGTGCGCGTCTATATATTTGTTCCCATATAATAGGGCGTAATTAGAAGTATCCTATCCCCCTCTTCGATTTTTTTAGATTTTATAACTTTAGGCAAAATTTATGTATTTCGTGCCGCAAGCTAGTTACAATTTCCTTAAAAATATGCCCCTGGCAAATATCAGTAACTTTTGTGGAAAAAAGTGTCACTTTGATAAGCGTTGCTGTACTTTTTCTTTAATGCTTAACCTTTTAAATTATAGATATATAACCTATTTTTAGGTGATACGATAAAATCTTCATTATTCGATTAAAAAAGTACCAATAAAGCTTTTTACTTCGTTCTTTCAGGACTGAAGGCATTGTAGAGCACGTTACATATCCTTTCACGCCTCTGCGACGAGACATAGGATGTGAGAACGTCATAAATTTAAAAAAAAAGATATTTTTTGTTGTGCCTATTTTTATTATTTTTTGGCGGGCCTACATTTAGCAGTCAGAAGACTGAAATTCTGCACACTCGTTCAGTGCACCCGTAGTATTTTTTATAAATGATTTCAGATCTCTGCGTGAAAACAGGGGAGTCCAGAGGGGCAAAAATGTAAAAAAGAGGATATTTTTAACAAATAATAGTTTTCTTCGCGATTTTCCCGCCTAAGATGGAGACATATGAATGGTACCATCTGAAAGGCTGTTCTACTCTGAAGAGAATTCTATTCTATTCTGGTGTACGAACCAATATCTTCTCAGGAAACAGTTACCTGAGATCCTGTTTTATACGGGAATCTGGGGTATTTGGGGATATTATTTTTCGCGGGCTTACTTTTGCATCTAGAAGTTTGAAATTTTGGACACTCATTCACTGCACCCCTTATTATTTTTTTAGATTTTTGCCTTTAAACAGAGGCGGTACAGAGGAGTAAAAAGTAAAAAAGGGGATATTTCTTAACAAACCTTTATATACCTTTTTTCGTGATTTTCCAGCCCCAGATAGCCTGCACGATGGAGATATTTGAATGGTACCGTTTGAAACTCTGTTTTATTCTGAAGAGAATAATGCACAAATCATGATTCTAGGATAAATAGGGTTGTCTGAGGAAATTTTTATATTAGATTCGGGTCATCTGGAGTATTGTGGGGATGTTCTTAGCTTATTGTTAAATATTTTTCCCGCCCTTACTATTCAAGATAGAAGCTTGAAATAATTTGTACACACATTTAGTAATAAGTATCTTTGGTATCTATTTATGTATAAATGGGTCTGAGCCAAAATGGACTCAAATAATTCGTACCTTTATTCACTTTTCTTATTGATATGCAGATTAAGTCGGTGTATTTCTTTAATTTGGACCAATAAAAGTCGTTGTTAACTAACTTGAACTAAATTAGTTCTTCTGTACTCCGTAGTACTTTGAAATTGTTCATATGTAATTCTGTGTAATGGTTTCACTTGTGCAACTGTTTATCTTTTTGTCCTTCTGAAATGACTCTTGACAGTTATATTAAGAAGCATGTAAAGATCAGTACAACGTATTTTTTTTTTTATCAGGATTCCTTCGTGAGTGAGTCGGCAGACGTATCGCATTTGTGGCCAATTAGTCCTGGTTCCGAGTTCAAATGGAGGACAATTTCTCTCGGATGTAACTCGAGAAGCGGTTTTTATTCCGCTTTAAGCTTATGTGACCCCTTCCAGCATAACCCGGTTGTTGCATAATAACATCAAGGCGAAACAAACAAACTTATTATGATATGAATATATAGAGCAAATTATTCAAACCATAAAAACCTGGTTAAAAAAAAAAAAAAAAAAAAAAAAAAAAAAAAAAGTGGTTTAAACCAAAAAAAAAAAACTTTTTTTAAAATAAAAAAACATGTTTTTTGCCAACCCTGTTTAAAAGTATAAACCCATGTTTTCGGGGTTATAGAATCTGATGAAACCGTTTCCAAATTAGTTTTAAATGTTTTTGAGTATGTTCGTACTACGTATGTGTACTTACACGCCATGAAAACTGTATAAAATTAAGTAATAGGATTTCTCTCTCTTATTTTAGAAAAGAGGCAAAGATGACTAATACTTCTTGCAGCAAGTACTCCTCAAAGTGTTCAACGTAGTTGTATATGCATTAAAGAGTCCTTCGATAGCAGCAGATGCATAATTTGTCAACAAAATATGTCAGAGCGATTGACCAGTACGGCTGCCAGAACTGAAAGGTTACAAGAAGATTCTGATATTCAAATGTCGACGTAAGTAAATGTATAAAAGAAAATAATAGATAGAAAACAGTGTATCACAGTGGCAACGTCTGTTACAAGGCATGTAGTCTGAAAAAAAAAAAAAAAAAAAAAAAAAAAAAAAAAAAAAAAAAAAAAACGTAGGTGTAATTCGAAAATTGAGGGAAACCAAAGCAGCTGAAAGGGTTCTAAAGAAAGAAAGAGAGAATGTTCATTATTTCCACCAGGAACAGCAATGCTTCGGTCAGAAAAACGGGAACGTTCTAAACCTAGTAGGGTGGTTTCACCAGAGCTTTTGTCGTGCATTATATGTGCAAACGTAGCAACTAGAGCAAAGATGGGAGATATTGAAAATATAGAATTTATGAGTCAATACGTGCAAACTCTTTTCTAGCTGCAACTTAGCATTTCCAAGACGAGACATTTGTTCGAGCTCCTGACCTGGATAGTGAGGGGGGGAAAGATTCGCAGCTGATATATACGTATATGAAAATTGTATTGGAGGATGTTCTAAAATGTATGAGAGCACTTGCAGAAACAGAAACGGAGAAACATCAATCATTTGAAAAAATCCGTATTTCAAGAAATAAACACTTATTAATTCTGGTTATACCCTGACCTTATCTGAAATGAGAGATTATGAAGCCTATCGACAAATAACAAAGTCTATAAGGATGAAATCAAAATATTCGTCGTACGCATGTACGGCGAAAGAATACACTTTTTCCAATCCAATAGAAAGAATGAATCACTTCCGGTGTTTTGGGCAAGTTTGACACCAGAAGAAATTCGGAAACAGTTCGAGCTAACGATACATCAAAATGTGCTGCAAACATTCTGAGAAAAGATTTACCTTTATGTGGATTTCAGACTACAATATAAGTTTTATGACTTCTCGAAATTTAGGAAATCATTCCAGCGCAACGTAATTCGATTTTTGTCACGTGAAAAGTACCCACCATAGGATATATGTCCTGAAACTCCAGAGGACAAGACAGCATTATGTCCCATCACAACGCGAAAAACTACATCATCTCAAAATACAGAAAGAATAGTTTGATCTTGCAGTTGTCCACGACTATGTTCAAAATTCTTTAAGGCAGTATTTATTGTTCCGTTGTCTATTACTCGTAATGGCAATACAAGAAGGAAGGCCGTTCGCTTCAGAGGAAGTTGGGTGGTTTTTGTTTCGTATGGATAGCACTGCATGTTGGAAGTTTACTTGGATCGCTTGTGTCTTGTGCACAACCTATGTATGATATCGCGAATTCCACCTCTTTAGCTATTTTACCTACTTATAGTAACTTAGGATCATCATTTTCTCTTACGTTGAAGGAATCTGGAATATTAGGGCGAGTAGATGGCGGAGGGTACATCGAAACGTTTGACATGGCAGATCTGTTTTTAGTCCACAATTTCGTCTATTAAGGATCAGCGACGAGACCGATGCTTTACCTGGAGCATAATCATAGGTAGAATCCTGGAACAGTACCATTGCAGTCTGATGTCTTCTACTTACTCCATACGAAGATGAATTATCTTCAAAATTGAAATTATCTAAAGCTGTAACTGTGAAATCTTTTGTTGTGAAATGACATGGTAAAGGTATGATTGTATTTACAGAAGATTCGATAGCATACATCACAAGAATATCTCTATTTCATTTGACCCCTTTATAGCTCTCAGATACACCAACTTTGTTCTTCGATGTTATGAGTTCTTTTCTTTTGCATTTTCCGTAGATTGAATGCCCGATCATAACTTGCAGGAAAATTTTCTTTTTTTCATGATGCAGCTCGTAGATAAGTATTTGGAAAATTGAGTTGAGTTGTTTAACGTCCCGTTCAGCAGCGAGGCTATATGAGACATGTACCTACTGATTAACGTGGAATCCGAACCGCATGAACTCCAGCCGGGAATCGAACCCAGGTCTCCCACACCAAAGGCGCGTACGCTAACCGTTTAGCCACGGATGAGCTCTATTTGGAAAATTGAGTTGATGTTGGTAGGAATACAAAAATCGTTAGCATGTTCTCCATCATGTACTTCGTTACACATCTCCAATATTTTCTCGTCTAAATCTGAATTATATACTTGGCTCTCTCATATCACATTATCAAAACTCAAAAGTCGAAACTTGCTCATATGGAACAATGATGAAAAATGTGGCTACACTATCTGGAATACGTATTGTTTCCTATGATTTCCTAAGTTCAAAGCCTTCAAAAATTTATCTTGCAGCCCAAAATCCACAGAAAGTAAATCTTTTCTTGGAATGTTTGCAGCACATTTTAATGTATCGTTAGCTCGAACTGTTTCCGAATTTCTTCTGGTGTCAAACTTGCCCAAAACACCGGAAGTGATTCATTCTTTCGATTGGATTGGAAAAAGTTTATTCTTTCGCCGTACGTGCGTACGAGGAATAGTTTGATTTCATCCTTATAGACTTTGTTATTTGTCGATAGGCTTCATAATGTCTCTCATTTCAGATAAGGTCAGGGTATAACCAGAATTAATAAGTGTTTATTTTTTGAAATACGGATTTTTTCAAATGATTGATGTTTCTCCGTTTCTGTTTCTGCAAGTGCTCTCATACATTTTAACGCATCCTCCAATACAATTTTCATATACGTATATATCAACTGCGAATCTTTCCCCCCTCACTATCCAGGTCAGGAGCTCGACAAAATGTCTCGTCTTGGAAATGCTAAGTTGCAGCTAGAAAAGAGTTTGCACGTATTGACTCATAAATTCTATATTTTCAATATCTCCCATCTTTGCTCTAGTAGCTACGTTTGCACATATAATGCACGACAAAAGTTCTGGTAAAACCACGCTACTAGCTTTAGAACGTTCCCGTTTTTCTGACCGAAGCATTGCTGTTCCTGGTGGAAACAATGAACATTCTCTCTTTCTTTCTTTAGAACCCTTTCAGCTGCTTTGGTTTCCCTCGATTTTCGAATTACACCTACGTTTTTTTTTTTTCCCAGACTATATGCCTTGTAACAGACGTTGCACTGTGATACACTGTTTTCTATCTATTGTTTTCTTTTGTACATTTACTTACGTCGACATTTGAATATCAGAATCTTCTTGTAACCTTTTAATTCTGGCAGCCGTACTGGTCAATCGCTCTGACATATTTTGTTGACAAATTATGCATCTGCTGCTATCGAAGGACTCTTTCATGCATATACAACTACGTTGAACACTTTGAGGAGTACTTGCTGCAAGAAGTATTAGTCATCTTTGCCTCTTTTCTAAAATAAGAAAGAGAAATCCTATTACTTAATTTTATACAGTTTTCATGGCGTATAAGTACACATACTTAGTACGAACATACTCAAAAACCTTTAAAACTAATTTGGAAACGGTTTCGTCAGATTCTATAACCCCGAAAACATGGGTTTATACTTTTAGATCACTCAAAAAGTCAGTAGTTCCCGAGATAATGTGGAAAGTGTTATAGCAGCCGTCATATTGAAAAATGGCTGCCAAAAGATAACGAACAGGATAACAGATGTCTATCCACGATTTTATTTTTATCGGTCACTGTTTATCTCATTGCAGCAATAAAGTTCTCCGGACTTAGAAATTTTTACGGGGATATAGGCTGATTACTGGATTATTAATAGTAAAATTTAGAATAGTTTTACGCTTGTAAAATTCTGCTTTATCTTATTCGCTTGACAATATATTTATAAATAAATACTTGAATATCGAATCACACCTTAAACCGTAACCATATTTTTCCTTTTTACTGGAGTTCTACCTGGTCAATGAAAAAATTAAAATAAAAAAGTAGTAGGACGAAGATTCGAACACGGGTCGCGGGAATGGGAATTCTACACTGATCCAACGAGCTACGGATCAAGATACACAAGTCATCCGCTGTATAAATATATGGCAATAACCGTAAGCTTCACGCTTCGAAAGAACTTTTTTTTTCCTTTTTAATAAGTTTTACGATATTTCTGTAGTGCCTTGTGTTAACTGCAAAGAGAGAGATCATGCATTTATCGGTTTGGTGAGGGATTGAGCTTATAAAAGCTTTAAAACATGTAATTAAATTGCGAGGTGGTAGCAAGGAATGTGTATAGATTTCATTCTCATAATAAGGGGCAAAAGATACTATACCGCGGAAAACATGTATAAACTTATGTGACAAATGATATATAACTTCGTATGTTTACTTCAGATAAAGTTGTCGACAATGTGAAAAATTGACTGACAGATACGCTACAGCAAAAAAGTCTTACCGTATATATTTTTTTAAACTAGGCCGCCACATCATTGAAAATCCATTATAGAGTATTTCCGGAGGCCGCCGATTATTGGTTTTTCAATGGTCTGTTACGTGCGCTTATACGTTACTGCTGCTTTCCTCTGAACGCCCAAACGTATTTGAATGTGCCACGATAACATTGCTGATAGAACCGATCGTTACTTCCAACCAAGTTATGACGTCAAAATTTGTGTGACGCCACAAAGGCGAACTGTAACACTCGCTTTGATTTCTTTATTTATGCTTCCTTAATTTTTTCTTACAAAAATCATGCCTCAAACAGGCTTTCATGTTAATTCCATTTCTCTATTAAATAAGTATCAGTTTCCAAGTAAGGAGGTTCTCTTTATCTAAATATGGAAGAACGAGCTTTATGTGTGGGGAAAATTAGAGGGAGAGCCAAAGTGTAAAAGAAACAGTAAAGATAGATTAAAGTGATAAAACTTTCTGCACAGTACAAAGACGTCTTGTGATTGGGTTCATTATTTATTTATTTATTTACTTTTACAATTTGCCTGCTGTACAAACCAGGACAAACCTGGAACAAGCATTTCAGAAAACGGCGAAGAATCCCTTTCGCTGATAACACGGTGTAGTTTCGTTCTGTATGTGAAAATGAAGCCATTTGGAAAACTTGCACGAATCAAGATATATATGAGACAGCTTCGAGTCGGATGAGGGAGGCGATAACGAAAGGGGGGGAAGAAAAGGAAGATAGAGATTATGATCAATAGAACAAAGAGGATATACGGGAAGTGGACGAGAATGAGGGGAAAGAAAAAGAAAGGAATACATTGAGAAGAGACGCGCCTGAATGACCGTGCATTGTGGAAGAGGAAAAGAATCCAACTTAAAACTTTCTCACTAAATAATAGAAGGTGCATTATCGTATTTTGTGAGGAAAAAATCCCATAGAAAGTGCTATTACAACGAATGTGTCTCATGTAACATGAAGTACAATGAAGGCAGATTGAGACAAAATAGCCGAATCATTACTTCTCTAAATAAATACTTGAGGGAAGAGAGATTTTGAATATATATATATATATCAAGTTTAAATAAAATAGATATGACGTACTCTTAAGTATAAATTAATGTTTTTGATGTACACACATGTATAGTTTTAACCTAAAATAGGAAACATTTGGGCCTGTATTGTTTCTGTTTCTCACAATTGGAAGTTAAAATATTTCAAATTACGTGCAACCGTACAAAAGCTATGTAAACCACGGGAGTATGAAAGGGTTGGCAGTGTAAGGGTTAAAACTTCATAAAGCTTAAGTTAATAACTAGTGATTTTTTTCTTTTTAACAATTCAACCAAATATTTTCTTTCTAGGGTCCCTATTCCTGGCTTACAAACAAATAGGAGCATCTGCAGCACAGTGATTTCACCTTTAAAATCATCTTGTGATGTAAAGAACTCTCACATTGGTATGTTTGGAATGTTGCCAACTCTTTTATCTTCAAGCAGAGTTGGCTGTGGTATAAATTTGTTGTTTATTAGAACAAATATAAGAAATCACTTTCCACGACCTAATGAAAAGAAGAGAATCGTAAAACATGGTTGGAAAACAAGAATGTCAACTCTCTCGGGCAGAAAAATTTTGATGAGAAGAATACTCAAGGGAAGGCATGTTCTTTCTCATTAATAGGCTTTACATAGAGTTTGGTTCATAGTGACATATTGAATTGTGATTTCGTTCAATAAATGTGTATAAATATATATGTATTTCAATAAACGAGTTATTTATTATGTATCTGTTTTTTAAAATTTAGTTAAATCTGAATTAATACAACATTGTTGCCGAGATTTGCTTTCTTCTTTGGAATCTCTTACATATTGATCAGATTGCTAGTTGCAAATATATATATATATCGTGAGACTCGAAATTAATTTTCATTAAAGATACGAGGGCCATGCCGAAAGTTTTTAGCTCTGACCACAAGAAGCATCGAACTGGAACAAAACATTTACAGTTTTTCAAAGTACTCTCCACGGACACGAATACACTTTTGCATCTTTTCAAACCACTTAGAAAACTGTCAATTCCACACACTTTCGTCTATATTATTCACAGATTCCAAATAAGCACCAATCACATAATCCGATGAAAAGCGACGTCCACGCAAGTGTTCCTTCACTTTGGAAAAAAAAAAAATCACAAAAGGCCAAGTCCGGCGAATAGGGTGGATGTGGCAGCACTCTGACTCCTTCCTGGTTTAAAAAGTCTACAGTTCTTGCAGCACTGTGGGCATTTGCATTGTCATGATGCAACAGAAGATGGCCGAGTTTTGATCTTGGATGTTGGGCCTTCCATTTCTTGAACACAATGGGAAGACAAACTGCTCAGTACCACTCAGCATTCACCGTACGCCGATTGTCAAGTCGCAACATGTCCCTCCCGTGAGAAAAAAGACGCAACCGTTTTCTTTCCTACACTCCGAGGTCTCTTCACTTTGGTTGGGGGATCTTCTTTCTCAAAGCACCACTCTTGCGACTGCTGCTTGGTAAGTGGGTCATAATGATAAATCCACGTTTCGTCACAGTGACGATGTTCTAAATATCACGACTTGCCCCTTGGTTGAATTTATTCAACATAAATTCACACCATTCCACCCTACCATCTTTTTCTCTTTCCGAGAGTAAATGGGGGACCCAACGAGAACACCTTTTCCTGAGACCCAAGTGTTCATGCATAATTGTCTGCGCTGTTGTTGACCCAATGTTGAGAGTCGCTTTGATCTCCAGGAAATATATGTGATCATCTTTCACCATTTGCTTCACAGCCTCGCTGTTTTCGCGAGTCACTGCAGTGTTTGGCCGTCCGGAACGAGGCTAATCTTCAAGTGACGTACGTCACCTTTTAAAATCCCGAAACCAATTTCCAACACTGGCTCGCGAAGCAGCAGATTTCCCAAAGTTTCAAGACACTGTTCCGCGGTTAAGCCCTTCTTGAAATTGTAGCAAATCATAGCGTGAGTCACGTCTTGACAGCTCCCTGGCTAACTAGACAATGAGTGACGCGCGCTTCCTTATCTCTGACCATGCTATCACAGACTTTTGTTGCCATTGATGGCTGAAAGTCTCAAAATATCAGAGTGTCGAATGCAATAAACAAAATGTTGCTGTGATGTTAGATTATTGCGCTGCTAAAAACTTTCGGCATGACCCTCGCATTTCTGGTTCCTCATACTCAAGGGGATATTCTATGATCATAATTTTGTGTTGGTTGACCACCCATGGAAGGTTATCATTGGATTGTCGATATATCGACTATCGGATCTATGTTTTGTAATGCGCCGCTATTCTTAACCTTCGCCGTCGCATTACATATTTCGAAGTGTGGTGATAAGCTTTCCGGTCTGTAACATATGATCTAAATTTAAAGAATGAAAACATTTTTAAAGCGAAATATAAATGAATGAAAAAGATAGGTTGTTGATTTTAAAAGTGTCGATTTGATGTTGATATTTGTAGTAAGTCCAGCAGAATATAAGCTACTTTATGTTTATTTAAAGATAACCGTAACAGGTAATATGTATATATTATTTAATTATTATTTTGTGGAAGAAATGTGGCAATACACTATGAAATTCTAACTGAAAACTTAGGTCGGGAGAGACTTTCTTCCTCTCCCAATATTCTCTGCCACCATAAATATGGAATTTAAAATATAAAATATACAGATATAATCAAACTGTTCAAAATTTCATTTGTATATCAAACTCTATAATTTTGGATCATAGAAATGATAAATATACATTACAACGACAATAAAGTTACGGAAAATTAAAGTGGACGTTACAATCGGGAATTTACAGTTGGCATTTTTATATAAGTTATCAATTCAGTAACAAATTGAAGTAATCCATTTAATAATTTTGTAAAATAATAATAATAATAATAATAATAATAATAATAATAATAATAATAATAATAATAATACCATGGTCTTCTAAACTAATTAATATACATGTAAGGTTCATTATCCACGTACGTTGTTTTCTTTCTGGAGATGCTCATTTATCAAATATAGTGGGAGTCGACTGACCTGGAAAATAAAAGAAATAAAATATTAGTTAATGTAAATGGGTGAAATATATATATATAGATTAAATAGTTTATACATATATAGAGAGAGTGAAAATAGAGTAATGTGAATATAAATGAGAAATATAGAATATGGTTATAATTGAGGAAAGTAATGAGAAATGTGAAATATGGTTATAATTGATGAAAGTACAGGAAGTCGTATACTTACCACGTATGTAACGAGATCTTCAAAGGACACGTCGTGCGAAACCTAGGCTGAACCTGAAAGAAAGAAGAAATATAGAAAATAAATAAATAATGGATTTGTTAATAAATGAAGTTATGTTAGAATTGATACTTACCGTAAACTGTAAACTATACATTTCCTTCATATGTTATCTCACAACACATGAAGAATCGTGTTTCTTCTGGTTGATTTAAATTTCCTACTTTATAGAAATAGTGGGTGGCGACTCCGATGCGCAGGGCCAAAGCATTAACTAACATCTCAATTAAAATAATATTGTTCAAGAGGACTATGCCTTTTCTTTTCTATCGACAGTTTTAACTATAAATACTTTTTAAGAATTTTTCTGTGTATAAACAGGAAGAAAACAATAACTATACCATAAACTTTGAAGAGAAGATTAATTGTAAATAATAATTAGTATTTGGTCTAGGAATTAATTCGTGCGGTTTTACAAAAGATGGCGTAACTAGCTTATTGTCCCATAGTTTCGTTGATCCAAACATGCGTTGAAAACTACTATCATTGAGCATCTTGTTTAGTATATGTCAGTTGCTTGAAGCGGAAACAACAACATTTTTTCTTCAACTGAAAATGGCGCATTTTGTGCCTGATAAAGTGTTTTTGCGGGGAGTTATTCTTCATTGCTTTAACATGAAGAAAAGTGCTACCGCAAGTCATCATATTTTAGTGGAAGTGTTTGGTGACCATGCTCTAGCTGAGCGAACGTGTCAGAAGTGGTTTGCACGGTTTAAAGGTGGTGATTTCAGCTTGGAAGACCAAAAGCAATTTGGACAGCCAAAAGAATTTGAAGATGAAGAATTGAGAGCATTGCTTGATCAGGATTCGTGTCAAACGCAGGACGAACTTGCAGAAGCATTTGGAGTTGAGCAAACAACAGTTTCCAAACGTCTCAAAGCCATAGGAATGATTCAAAAGATGTCTTATTGGGTTTCACATGAATTGAAAAGAAAGACGTTGAAAGAAGAAAAACCGTTTGCGAATTGCTGCTTCAAAGACAGAAAAGGAAGGGATTTTTGCATCGAATTGTAACTGGTGATGAGAAGTGGATTCATTACGAGAATCCTAAACGAAAAAAGGCCTGGGTGAAGCAAGGTGAACCAGGTCCTTCACAACCGAAACGAGATATTCATTGTGCAAAGGTTATACTGTATATATGGTGGAATTTGAAACGTGTGGTGTACTATGAACTTCTGAAACTTGGTGAAACTATTAATGGACACCGCTATTGACAACAATTAATGCGTTTGAAGCAAGCTCTGGCCTGAAAACGACCAGAATGGAATAACAGGCATAATAAACTTATTTATCAAGATGATAACGCTCGACCACATGTCGCAAAACCGGTCAAAACCTATTTGGAAAATGTCGGATGGAAAGTGTTACTCCACCCGCGATATTCACCAGACACTGCTCCGTCTGACTACTACTTGATCGATTGCATGAATAACGATTTGATTGGACAGCGGTTCACTTCTTCAGAAAATATCGAAAAATGGATCTTTGATTAGATTGCGTCAAAAGATGAGGAATTCTTTCGACACGGAATCCGTAAATTGCCTGAAAGATGGGAGAAAGTAGTGGCTAGCGATGGACAATATTTTTGTTAACGTATTCATTTACTTTGTTTTTGAAATAAAGCTTCAATTTTTATTAAAAACCGCACGAATTAATTCCTAGACCAAATACAATAATAAAATTAGTAGTAAAGAATGTGTGGATTATAATAGATTACTACAGTTTGTTCCACTAAAATGTTTAAAAGTATAACTGTCATGTTACAAACCAATAGCTTTCATATTTACAGATAAAAGAAAAGAAAAAGAAATTTAATAGATTGACTAGCACTTTCAATTTAGAACTGTTTTCTTGGAATTTTGCAAAACAGTTGTTACTCTTTTAACGTGGGTTCCTGTCACCACGGCATGGCGCGTCCTCAGGTTGCGGATCGAGGAGAAGGCCTCTAGATATAGAGGTTAGCTGCGAATATACTGAATAAGCAGTCGCGGACAGACGACTAGGAGTGGTCCTCCAGCTTGGGGGTTTGGGTAAGGCTAACACCCTCATCCTGTAAAAAAAGGTACTTGTTCAGAAACATTCACAAAAGCCTCGGACAAGGACTGATAACTTGGCACGACATCAGCAAAAGAAAATTGACATGAGATTTGGAACATGGAATATTAGAAGTCTTTATAGGGCAGGCGCGTTAAAATCTGTAACGAGTGAGTTAGAGGAATACAGGATGGACTTAGTAGGAGTTCAGGAAGTTAGGTGGGAAGGAAATGGATCTGAGAATTCCGGAAATTTTACGTTCTTTTACGGGGAAGGAAATAAAAATCACCAGTTAGGAACAGGGTTTTTCGTTCACAAACGAATATTACCAGCAATTAAACGGGTTGAATTTGTTACTGACAGACTTTCTTTTATTACTCTTAAGGGACGGTGGTGTGATATTATTGTTTTAAATTTACATGCTCCAACTGAAGATAAGGGTGACTATATGAAAGATAGTTTTTACGAAGGAGTGGAACGGATATTTGACCAACTCCCGCGATACCATATGCAGATTCTATTAGGGGATTTCAATGCGAAGGTAGGACGAGAGGATATTTTCAAACCGATTATAGGGAACGAAAGTTTGCATAAGGAAAGTAATGACAACGGTGTTAGACTCGTGAACTTTGCAACATCCAAAAACCTAATCGTGAAGAGTACAAAATTCCCACATCGCGACGTTCATAAATACACTTGGACATCATCAGACGGAAAAACACATAATCAAATTGATCACGTTTTAGTAGATAGAAGAATACAATCTAGCATAATTGACGTCCGGTCGTTTAGAGGGGCTGATTGTGACACTGATCACTACCTGGTAGTAGCGATAATACGGGAGAGATTATCGTTGAATAAAGGTAATATTCAATGTCCGAAAACGGAGAGATTTAATTTTAAAAAAATTAGAAGAGAGCCAGGTAAGAGAGGAATACCAGATTGAAGTTTCGAATAGATTCGCGGTTTTAGAAGACTCGGAGTGCACTAGTGTTGAGGATACTTGGATTGAAATTAGAGATAGCATTAAAAGTTCAGCAATAGAAAAATTGGGACACGCGGAAATACGTAGGAACCAAGAATGGTTCGACCAAGAATGCATTAAACTAGCAGAGAAGAGAAAACAGGCAAAATTACGGTGGCTACAAAATCCGAATGAAACAACTACACAAAATTTCGCAGATATCAGGCGGGAAACTTCCAAAACTTTTAGAACAAAAAAACGGGATTTTTTGAAAGCTAAAATTAAGGAACTTGAAGATAATAGTAAAAATAAAAATATTCGGGACATGTATAAGGGGATCAGCGAATTTAAGAAAGGCTATCAACCTCGTGCTCATATATTAAAGAAATCTGACGGAACAGTTCTCACCGATACGGATAGCCTCTTAAATAGATGGAAAGATTTCTTTGACGATTTGCTGAACACGCAGCCAAAAACTAATGTGCGTGGAGAAAGGAGATACACACCGCAGAACCGTATATTCCACAACCCAATCGAATAGAAGTGGAAGCCGCTATAAAGAAATTGAAGAAACACAAATCTCCGGGTGTAGATGAAATTCCGGCTGAGTTAATTTTAGCTGGAGGCGAAAAATTGTGGAACAAGATACACAAACTCATTCTCCTTATCTGGAACAAGGAAGAATTGCCACAAGAGTGGAAAGAATCAATCATTGTTCCAATTCACAAGAAAGGCGACAAAAATGATTGTAATAATTATCGAGGCATTTCTCTTCTGTCAACATCCTATAAAATCCTTTCAAATATTCTGTTAGCAAGATTGACCCCATACGCAGATGAAATTATTGGAGATTATCAGTGCGGATTTAGACGAAATCGATCAACTATCGACCAAATATTTACCATTCGCCAAATACTCGAAAAGAAGTGGGAATACAATACGCCGGTACATCAACTATTTATTGATTTTAGAAAGGCTTACGACTCGGTTAGGAGAGAAACATTATACAACGTTCTTACAGAGCTTGGAATACCGAGAAAGCTAATTAGATTAATTAAGATATGTTTAAATGAATCC
Organism: Thermobia domestica; assembly: GCF_964235325.1. NCBI lineage: Eukaryota > Metazoa > Arthropoda > Insecta > Zygentoma > Lepismatidae > Thermobia > Thermobia domestica. The sequence continues at coordinate 74,061,107 of NC_137465.1, read as the reverse complement.
CAAAGTAAAGTCCGGGTAGGAAAATTTTTGTCCACGAGCTTCCACGTCGAAAATGGCCTGAAACAAGGAGATGCGTTGTCGCCATTATTATTTAACTTTGTGCTGGAATACGCCATAAGGAAAATCAAAGATAGCAATCAGGGCCTAGAGTTGAACGGCATTCACCAGGTTATGGCATATGCTGATGATGTAAATTTAATAGGGATGATAGGAGAACAGTAGAAATAAATGCAGAGATCTTATTAAACGCTTGCAGGGACATGGGTTTAGAAGTAAATGCAGAGAAAACTAAATACATGGAAGTGCGTCGGGACCGTAATACGGCAAATTGTGGAGGCGTTAAAATATTAAATAATACTTTTGATAAAGTGGATACCTTCAAATATTTAGGATCAATATTAACAGACGAAAATCATATTCACGAAGAAATTAAATGTCGACTAAAAGCAGGGAATTCGTGTTACTATTCGGTTCAAAATCTCTTGTCGTCGCGAATTCTGTCGAGGAATTTGAAGCTTAAAATATATAAAACGATAATCATGCCTGTTGTTCTGTATGGTTGTGAAACATGGTCGCTTACTCTGAGGGAAGAACATAGACTGAAAGGAGAATGGGGATCCTGAGAAGAATATTCGGACCCAAGAGGAACGAGAATGGGGAATGGCGGAAGCTTCATAACGAGGAACTACATAGTTTATACGGTTTACCCAACATTGTTAGGGTCGTCAAGTCTAGGAGGCTTAGGTGGGCAGGTCATGTAGCTAGAATGGAAGAAAGTAGAAACGCTTTCAAAGTCTTGACCGGTAGACCCATAGGAAAACGACCATTAGGAAGACCTAGGCGTAGATGGGAGTACAATTTTAAGATGGATCTCGCAGAGATAGGAATACAAAGTAGAAACTGGATGCAATTAGCTAAGGATAGAAGTCAGTGGAGAGCTTTTGTGAACGCGGCACTGAACCTCCGGGTTCCATAGGCCATAGAGTTAGTTAGTTGTTACTCTTTTCGCAATTTGGAGCTTGTCACTGCAACATACTCCAATTCTCGTTTTTTATGTTGGGTAGTGGTTCGGTTTCTAACATTTTTCTAAGAGATCAATTTAGACCTCTGACATCCTACAGTAAATGAGTGTTGGTCTCTGATGATGTGAGCACGCGTGAAGCACCGGCTATATTCTTAGATCCATTAAGTTATGTTCTTTCTGTTGAATTCCAATTCTCATATTTCTTCGGTACTGAAAGTAGGAAACCACCAGCACTAAGTCAATGAAATCAGTTGCTACTGTCCAATTCTTTGTTCGATATAGCATTAAGTAAATATGAAATAAAGCTATCATTTAAGTCTACACGACCCATGCATGTGTGGTATTGGTATACATAATCTAGACAATATTTCTATGTAGCTCTTGTCTTTATAAGAATAACGTTTGTACTTTCCTAAAGGCTCAGCCAAGTATAAGACTTGCCATTTCATCTTTTGTTGTTCTGAAAGATTTTCCTGTTTGTTGTAAATGTCTGCTATTAGTTTTCAAAGATGTCTCTTTAAAAATGTCATCCAAATACTCATCAAAATATTTCCTAAGTTTCCACGTCGCTTCTTCAGGATCTTCGACTGACGTCCTAAAGCAGGAGGACTTGATTAGAGTGAACCTAGTTTTTCCGTTTCCAATTTATACGACTAGCTGGAATATGTTCTCTAAGAAATGTTTGCGTCACTTCCTTAACATTCATTCTGGTCGTCAGACAACCATACACTTCACCAGTGTTCACATCTATGTTTGATCCATCTAGGGCATTAGTGCTATTTCGCCGGACCAATTTGAAAATCGAAAAAAAAAAAAAAAAAATACGAAAATGTACTGCATTCGGTTATATTTGGTTGAATTACATTAAGTTACATTAGATTGCGTTACATTAGGCGTGCAGAATTACTATACTTATCCTTAATATAAGTAGTAGTAGTAGTAGTAGGAACGGGTTAGAAGCCCCACAGGGGTTGGTTGGGTTCTGTTCTCAACATGAAATGGGCATTAAAAACTTGCCCAAATTTTTCTGTGCATTTTACAATCTATGGATCCGTATAGTAAAACAAGTCTACCTATCTGCAAAATAGTCCATCCGCCTCCACATACAGTGCCACTTATATCATCAAAAACAACCAACAAATACAACAATTTCTTAACTTTTACTATTCCCCTGACCTGACTTTCACTCATTCTTCGTCACAAACTTAAATAAATTCTCCAATTGACCAGTGGCGGCTTTGGTTGATAGCCACGAGACTACCCAAAAGTTGAGTATGTATAACGCTAAAAGATACAATAAAGAGCAAATGTATTTTCCAAGCATCAACCACTACTCTAATCCATAAATCAGGGAGCAGGCCTACCCAAATTTAAAATCCCATAGCCGCCCCTGCAATTCACGCGGTAAATTTCCTAAAATTGGTCCGGCGATATAGCATTTAAGGTTAGCGTAAAGGGACAAGTTTTTTTTTTTTTTTTTTTTTTTTTTTTTTTTTTTTTTTTTTTTTTTTACAAATTTCAACCTAGAGATTTCAAATTTTTAGAGAAAGAACTTCGTAACCTATTAAAGGGAACAATCCGTGCCGATTTTTTCATTTAGAATTTTCTTCATTGTCGAAACAGTTCGATTGTTAAAGGTTTGGATATCCATTTCAACAATGAAGAAAATTCTAAATAAAATATCAGCACGGATTATTGCCTTCGATAACCCCATCTAAAGCGTTTTTCACAGTCCTTTGCACCTTTCATAAACAAACCGCATAACTTGATGTTGTATCACTGCGCGCAAGACTATTTGCTGATTGGTGAAGAGGAAATTGTTTCGTCTGTTTCCCGCAATATTTCTGCTGCAGCACGTGCATGTATTTCTGCTACTGCTATGTGCATTACTCGTCTCACTCTCATACCATCGCCGTGATATAGGGCAAAATACCCAATACTATATAATCCCCCCTCCTTTAAGAGCAACTGAACATTGTTATTTTCCTCCAAACTGTAATTATAGATGAAATTACAATGAGTTATGTCAAATTATCAACTGAACGATAAAGAGATGGCGGTGCTTTCTTACATTGTACAGCATGTGAATGTACAAATAGTAACTTCAGTACTACAAAATAAGTAAATAAATATTCAATAAGAACATGGAAATTAGCTATTATAGGTCTTAATTTTCTTCAAGTGAATTGAACAACGTTGATATCGTTTGATGAAGTATTTGCTTTTCTTCTGCACTTACGGGTTTGCCTTGTTTATGTTTAATAGAATAACTGGGAGCAGCTGGTAACCTGCTGGCTTCCTCAGGCGACATCTTTAAATTCTGGCGCGCACTTCGCGTGTTTTGTTATTTGTTGTAACAATTTTCTCTTACAAATTCGATTTTGGTTCAAGATTTCGATCCCATATAGATACATACTTTGAGCCGGATCCTTAATGTTCTTACTGTGCCTCAACAATACATTAATTACCATAATACATTGCATTTGTTGTGTACTATTTGCTCATGGAAGAATAAACTGCTATTAGTCTCATTTTCAATGTTGCTAACTCACAGTTATTTTTCAGTTTTTCTCAAAGAATGGTTGTCAAACAGTTGTCATTTCCTGAAAATGGGCTAAGAAAATGAAAAAGAGAAATCAAGTGTATCCGCTGTTCTTATTGAAGATAATAAGTTTTTTATAGTATTTCAGATCTTTGTTTGACCTTTCATTAGAGATGAGGAAATAGTCAATTAAAAAAAAAGAAAGATAGAGAGGGATAGAGAGAAGTTAAAGAGGATAAAACCTGTTTTAGTGATTCATTACGAAGTAATATGAGGCTAATTTTTCAGTTATAATTTGTATATCGCCTTTTTAAAATGCGATCAGAATAAATGACCATTTAAAAGATGCAAAAACCGAATATTCGGTGCCAGAAATGAAATAATGTACAAAGGAATGTTCAACACTTAAGAATTTTATAATATTGGATAGGAATGTTCATAACTTTTGAGTCTTATTTTTTTTCTGGCTGCAGTGAAATTAAGAGGGGGTACTATATGCATGTTAAATAATGTGTCCTTATTCCTATGTAGAATCTAAAAAGTTTCTTGGAATTTGTTGAATAAGATGTTGATAAAGTCTTCACACTCTCATGACTGACTAAAGAAGACGGTGATGATGAAAACATGAATGAAATGGTGGAATGAAGAGAGTGGGAGGAAGCTGAAGAACCCCGAGGAAACCAACGCACACGGTGTTTGTCCACCACAAGGTTCACTTGGCGCGAGCTGGGAACGAACCAGGAACCCCATGTGCCAGAGGTGAACGCTCTACCATTGAGCCACCGCGGCCCCCCAAGAACTCAATCTTGAATAGAAGTCGTGAGTACAACTGCACGTTTCTAGATCTAATAATTAACTTCTTTGTGGCTATATGATCCGTGTACTCGTCATCGGGTGGGAGACCCGCGTTCGATTTCCGGAGGAAATTTATGTAGTTCGGATCGCTCGTTCGGCTGTAGGTCCAAATCTCATAAAATCTTGTTGTTGAAGGAGACGATAAACTTTAATCCATCCATCCAACCATAGATCTGCTAGTAGGGCCACTAAGTCATCATGCAATAGTGGCTCTGAATCCTAACTTTTAGGTAGATTCTCAGCTAGAGGAAACGTTAGGAGTGGGGGTAGTAAGTTTTAATTATAATTTACACTGGTAGAAGAAATTCAACTTTCTGCCCTTCTTCCTTCTGGTGCGTGTCTGCGTTTACACAGTAGTTCAAAGATTCAGGAAAGCAGTGCGTACGCCACCGCAAACGAGAGAAAATGGTTCCTGATTCTTCTATCACAAGCCCATGCCATTTCATTTTTAATCTAATTCTTTTTCTCCCTTCAGTTGGTTTATTAATTTATTAGCACAAAATTACATATAACATTTTTTGTTTAATTAGTTGGCAACATTTCTGCACTGCAGTCTGCATTGTTTACAAGGAGTGCAAAGCTTCGTGAAAATCAGAGTAGAACCAAATATTTCGTCACCGGTAAAGATTTTCATTCATTTTCAAGAAGGGTGAATAATAACTGGAGACGGAGTTCAGAGGTGGTAATCTCTTAGAATTAAATGTGAAAACTTGAAAGTAAAAAACAAATTATGTACGAGGAAATCAACTGATTGCACTGCCGGTCGTTCTGTCTCTTGTTTCCTAGGGTCGGTTTTTCAGTGTAAATAATTATGAATATCAGGAGCACACCAACATAGATCCTGAATCACTCCTTTTCCGACTCCCTTCCCAATTGCGCTGACCTATTGATGCTTAGATGTCGTAAAGACCAATTCAGGTCAAGAATAATAAATGCATAAAAATGTACTGAAATTTCATTAAGTGTACTTGACAGCAGTGTTGGGCAAATTTCAATTGAATTAACAATTAACAATTAATCTGTAAATTTAATTGTTAATTGCAATTAACAATTGAAATAAGTAATGGTTAATTGTTAATTGCAGTTGGCCATTAAAAAAGGAGAATCAATTGCAATTGATCAATTGATTGAAAGTAATTGCAGTGGAAAGTAATTGCAATTGAATTCTGTAATTCAATTGCAATTGAAATTAATTGGCAATTGATTCAATTGCAATTGATTTCCACAGCAATTACTTTCAATTGATTGATCAATTGCAATTGATTTTCACTGATTAATTTTCAACACTGTAGTTCAGAGAGGGCGTGGGGCAATGAAAACTTTAGCCACGACCAATTGACTCACCACCCGTCGTGACCCACGACCCACCGTGACCCACTCTGACCCACCACCCACCATAAATCACTCTTACCCACTGTGACCTACAGACCCGCCAAAACCCATTGTCATCAACTCTGACCCATGATTCACGCCCTCTTCTCTACTGACTAAAGAGTTTAAACTTGTAATAAAACAAGCCTATAAAATTATCACTCATCGGAGTTTGAATTTCTACGATCAATCGCTCAAGCATCGCACTAATACAATAACAGCGGATCTGACCTTTCTAATATAAATAAAATAGTTTGTTCGTGTGTCTGTGTGTCTATCTTTGTGCGGCCTGTGGACGGGACGAGTGGACCGAAAGTTTTCAAAATTTGGTCACGGGTAGCTTGGTCTAGGCCCCAGACCAAGACGAAGAGTTTTTTTTAATTCCTTTCTATGGGGTCTCCAGGAGACGTTTACCGGGACCGGCCTGGGGACCAGACAAGTCGACCGAGAGTTACCAAATTTTGGTCAAAGATACCTTGGTCCAGGTTTCACACCAAGGCAAAGCTTTTTCGAAAAAATTCGAACCAGGGGGTCTCAGGGGGGCGTTTACCGGGACATGTAAAAGTAGTAGAAAATGACCGATATCAGTGTCGATTTCATAGTTTTCGCGGTCGCTGAGATCAATGGTGAAACTCCGATCGCATTAACTTCCAAATTCACCGTATTCTGCTACGGGCCGTGGGTCAATGGGGGGGAGGGGGGAAATACCGAAACGTACAAGTAATCCAAAATGACCGATATTAGTGTCAAATCCATAGTTTTCGCGGTTGCTGATATCAATGGTGACACTACCATTAGCGATGACTTTCAAATTCATCCACCGTTGTATGCGGGCCTTGGGTCACCAGAGGGGGGAATTCCGAGACATGTAAAAAAATAATCGAAAATGACCGATATTAATGTCAAATTCATAATTTTCGGGGTAGCTGAGCTCATTGGTGAAACTCAAGACCGCGTTTACTTTCACATTTAGCCCCCATCAGATAAGAAACGGGGGCATTATGAAGGGGATCACGAGACATGTAAAAATAATCCACAATGACCGATGTCAATTCCGTAGTTTTCGCGGTGGCTGAGATTAATGGTGATACTTTCATTAGCGATGATTTTCAAATTTAGCCAGCATTGTATGCGGGCCGGGAGTCACCGGGGGTGGGGAATTGCGAGACATGTAAAACTAATGGAAAGTGACCGATATTAGTGTCAAATCCATAGTTTTAGCTGTCGCTGAGATGAATGGTGATACTTCCACAGGCGTTGACTTCCAAATACAGCCCCCATCGGCTGCAGACCAGAGGCATTGTTTTTTTTCAAAATTGGAACCAGAGGATTATAGGGATTTTTACAGGCATATGTAAAAAGTAGTAGAGAAGGGCAGATGTTAGTGTCACATTCATAGTTTTCGTGGTATTAGTTGGGGGTTGGTGGGGGCCAGAGGAGATTGTTTCACAATACGAACCAAGGGGGTCTGAGGGGGTGTTCACCGGGACATGTAAAAGTAGTAGAATTTGTGTCGAATCCATATTTATCGGGGTTGCTCAGACGTATAGTGACACCCCCGATAGTGTTTACGTTAAAATTCAGCCCCATCGGCCTTCCCAATGAAAGCACATGTACGTTGTTGGATATATATTCACACAAAATATATCCAATGTTAGAAATGTTTCTTAATTGTTCTCCCGTTGTTCAATTTGTTTACATTGATATTTTATCTGATCCGTGCGAAGAACGGGTATAACAGCTAGTACGAAATGGTAAAGTGTTTGTTATGGACCAAATTACAATGAATTCAATTATATATAAATAGATAATTATTATAATTATAACTAATAAATATTTCCTTGTTGAATCATAGAGCTCCTCCGTGGCTAAGCGGTTAGCGTACGCGCCTTTGGCGTGGGAAACCCGGGTTCGATTCCCTGCGGGAGCTCATGTGGTTCGGATTCCACGTTAATCAGTAGGTCCATGTCTCATATAGCCTCGCTGCTGACCGGGACGTTAAACCCCAAAAGCAACTCAAAATCAAATCAACTTGTTGAATTATACATATTTTTCAGTGGAAAAATGAATACAATTTAAAAGTCCCAAATCAACGTAAAGTAGACCAACTTAAAGGAAAAATGTATAAAATTTTCCATATAATTAAGCTTACAAACTTAAAATTTCCATGTAATTAAGCTAAATTACCATTTTTGTGTCGTTTTGTGCGCCTATTTCCTCGTTTTCTGCGTCTCCGGAAATGGGTCAACGTTATCCTACAAATATGGCGGAACATGTTAATGTTGTTCCGTCAGGAACGATTTCGAGGTCGTTTCCTTCACATCGTCTTGTGCGTGTTTTCTACCGTTTTGTAAGCCTATTTCCACGTTTTGTGAATCAATGGTAGTGGGTCAAAATGGGCATTCAATGTGGGAAGAAAACTGATCCACTCTCCCACCAGTATCGAATTTCAAGGTCGCTTTTTTCGCATTGTTTAGTGCATATTTATACCGTTTCTGCGCATACTTTCACGTTTTGTAGGCCAACGAAAGTGGGTCAAAGGTGACCTACAAATATGGCAGAGAAAGACATATTCATTCCACTTTCAAGGTCCATTTTGACCCTCTTCCACTGATGCACAAAGCGACACAAATCATGTATCAAAAGTGTGAAGGAAACGACCCCATTTGATGGTGACGGAACAGCATTAAGTTATTCCGCTATACTTGTAGGCCATTTTGACCCATTTTTGTTGTCGCACTAAAGTGGAAATAGAAGCACTAAAGTGGAAATAGGAGCACAAAACGGTACAAAGCAGGCACTACACGATGCGAAAGAAACGACCCCCCAAATTCGATAGTGGCGGAACAATGGCTCTAGTTTCTCGGACCATTTTGACGCATTTCTGGTGATGCTCAAAACGTGGAAGTAGGCGAACAGAACGGTACAAAATACACACTAAACGATGCGAAAGAACCAACCCCGAAATTCGATAGTGGCGGAATAGTGAGCCATTTAACTCCCACTTTAAAGGCCCGTTTAACTCACTTCCGGTGACCACAAGACGAGGAAGTAGGCACAGAAAACTTTTTAAAAAATAATCACTAAACGATGCGAAAGAAACGACCTAGAAATTCGATAGTGTCGGAACAATGGGTCATTTTGGTCACACTTTGGACGTCCATTTTCACACACTTCTGGTGACGCGCAAAACGTGGATATAAGAGCACGAAACGGCACGAAACATTCACTACTCGACGCGAAAGGAAGGACCACGAAATTCGGTAGGTATAGTGGTGGAGCAGTGGGTCATTTTCGTCCCACCTTCGAGGCCCATTTTGACCGTCTTCCAGTGACGCACAAAACGTCGAAATACGCGCACAAAAGGGTATGCAATGTGAAATTAACGACCTCGAAATTCCATAGTAGCGGAACTCTTGGTCATTTTCGTCCCATCTTGGAAGCCCATTTTGACCCACTTACGGTGACGCACAAAACGTGGAAATAAGGGCACGAAACGGCACGAAAATCCACTAGTCGATGCAAAAGGAAGGATATCGAAATTCAATAGTGGTGAAACTCTTGGTCATTTTCATCCCACCTTCGAGGCCCATTTTGACCATCTTCCAGTGACGTACAAAACGTCGAAATAGGCGCACAAAAGGGTACGCGATGTAAAATTAACGACCTCGAAATTCGATAGTGGCGGAACAGTGTGTCATTTTCGTCCTACCTTGGAAGCCCATTTTGACCCATTTTTGGTGACGCACGAAACGTGGAAATGGGGGCACGAAACAGCACGAAAATTCAGTAGTCGATGCGAAAGGAAGGATATCGAAATTCGGTAGTGGCGGAGCAGTGGGTCATTTTCGTCCCACCTTCGAGGCCCATTTTGACCGTCTTCCAGTGACGCACAAAACGTCGAAATAGACGTACAAAAAGGTACGCGATGTGAAATTAACAACCTCGAGATTTAATAGTGGCGGAACTCTCGGTCATTTTCGTCCCATCTTGGAAGCCCATTTTGACCCACTTTCGGTGACGCACTAAACGTGGAAATAAGGGCACGAAACGGCACGAAAATCCACTAGTCGATGCAAAAGGAAGGATATTGAAATTCAGTAGTGGCGAAACTCTTGGTCATTTTCATCCCACCTTCGAGCCCATTTTGACCATCTTCCAGTGACGTACAAAACGTCGAAATAGGCGCACAAAAGGGTACGCGATGTAAAATTAACAACCTCGAAATTCGATAGTGGCGGAACAGTGTGTCATTTTCGTCCTACCTTGGAAGCCCATTTTGACCCATTTCTGGTGACGCACGAAACGTGGAAATGGGGGCACGAAACAGCACGAAAATTCAGTAGTCGATGCGAAAGGAAGGATATCGAAATTCGGTAGTGGCGGAGCAGTGGGTCATTTTCGTCCCACCTTCGAGGCCCATTTTGACCGTCTTCCAGTGACGCACAAAACGTCGAAATAGACGTACAAAAGGGTACGCGATGTAAAATAAACGACCTCGAGATTTAATAGTGGCGGAACTCTTGATCGTTTTCGTCCCACCTTGGGGACTCATTTTAACCCACTTCCCACGACATACAAAACGGAAGTAGACGCACAAAACGGCACAAAACGATGTGAAGGAAACAATCTCGAATTTCATTGGTGGCAGAAGAGCAATAACTTGTTCCGCCATATTTGTAGGCCCATTTTGACCCACTTCCGGTGATGCACAAAATGTGGGAATAGGCGCATAAAGCGACACAAAACACGCACAAAAGATGCAGAACAAAGTACCTTGAAATTCGTTGGTGGCGGAACAAGTTAATGACGCCGTGAGCACCAATATAAGTATATACTGTAGTTCTTACCAGTTGGCGCGGTGGGTCAGTGGTAGAGCGTTCACCTCCGGTGCTTGAGGTCCCTGGTTCGATCCCAGCTCGCGCAGTTTGTACTTTGTGGTGGACAAACACCGTGCTCGTGGATTTTCTCGGGGTTCTCCCGTTTCCTCCCACTTTCTTCATTTCATTCATTTCCTATCATCACCGTCTCCTTTTGCCTATCCGGCATAAGCGTGAGACGTAAAACTAAAGATTTCTTATCATTTTTTGTAGTTCTTACCATCAAGGCTGAGAACTGCACGGTCCAATTTTTTAGCCAAAGTAGAAGCCCAACCGGAATAGTGATGTCAACCGACTCGGCTTGGTTCAACTGAGCGTACAGCTTGAGCTGGCCTGGTTGGGATTACCCATCGACTGGGCTCAATTGAGCCAATGGCTTGAACCGGCTCGGTAAAGACGAGTCATCGGCTCGGCTCGATTGGAGCCAATGGCTCGAACCAGCTCCGTTGAAACGAGTCCATAGGCTGGGTTCGAGTCAGCTCAACTGAGCCGATGGCTCGAACGGGCTCGGTTGGGGTAAGCAATCAGCTCAATTCGGCTCGGCTCGTGTGAGCCATCGGCTGGAGCTGGCTCGGTTGGATGAGCTGTTGGCTCGGCTTACTTCTCGGTTCGGCTCGATAAGTGAATAAACTGTGAGCGAGCCGCTTGAGCTGTTGACAACCCTAAGCCCGGGTCGAGCAGTTTTGAACATGTTTGGCTGGAGTCCCATAACTTCTAACAATTTTTGGCTCGAGCCCGAATACTTGCTCCTCCTGAACTCAAACCAAGAACCTCGTGACCGATGTCCTTGCCTCCTGAAGATTTCTTGACGACCAAGATCGACAGTCAACTAATTTTTAGTATTCCGATACAAACCGCCTATATTCCATGTTTATACAGGTACACGGTGTTATAATGATAATTAATTATAGTAGTAGTAGTAGTATCATTGATTATTATATTGTCTATGTAGGATACTTGAAGATAGTAGTACTTGGAACTACACAAAGGATTTAGCTCGAATTGGCTCGACTCGACTGGAAACTCGATCCGAATTCGAGTCGAGTTGGGGGAAATTTTTCGAGCCGAGATCTCAAGTCGAGCTCAAAGATGTCTGCTTCGAGTCGAGTCGAGTTTTAAAGAAAACTCGCTGGTGCCCATTCCTATTGTATGCATGACGGGCATATAGAGTTCTTTCGAGGGGGATAGAACCATAAACATAATATATTTTAAAAAATACTTAGTTTCCTGGCTTTCTTCCCAGGGGGGGGGGGGAAGGGATGGTAGGTATCCAGCATTTCTTATAAGTACCTTATTTGAAATATGTAAAACAGTAACAAGTGGACAACACAATACACACACATCTTCTTATCTTCAGTTTTAATTGCTGATTTCAATTACAATTAACAATTACAATTAACAATTACAAGTTTCAATTGTCAATTGCAATTAACAATTAAATGTTTCAATTGCACCCTTTGCAATTGACAATTAACAATTAAAAGTTTCAATTGCCTGGTGACCAATTAACAATTGACGAAAATTTAATTGCAAATTTTATGATTGAATTCAATTGCAATTGAAATTAATTGTCAATTACAAATTGAAATCAATTGCAATTGAAATCAATTGCAATTGATTTTCAGAGCAATTACTTTCAATTGATTGATCAATTGCAATTGATTTCAATTGATTTTGCCCAACACTGCTTGACAGCGGAATACAAATGCCGGTATATTTCATCGTTGCACCCCACTATTTAAATACGTAAGTATGTACACTCATGTCCAGATTGTCACATAACTCTTCTTGCAAGAATATATTTGATAATGATTTTGCAGGGTACTTTTAATACTGATACTATGTGTATAATCGGGAGATGTATATTTGTGGTAAATTCCATAGGAAAAGTATAAATACGAAAATTAGAATGAGTAAAACAAGATGTTGGTAAATGAACAAGAAAGTTTTATTTTCATTGTATTGTTCTTATTTACTGCTCTCTAGACATGAAATTTGCCACATACATGTCATTGCCGATTATACACATACTAACATTATAAGAAATGCCGGACGAGTTCTATTCAAATATCAAATTATATTCCTACAACATATTTATAGACATGCGACCATAAATAAAGCAATTAAAAGCATTGTAATAAAAATGTATTAAAAGCAGTTTCACACAATATACAGTGTATATGTAATGAACCGGTTCCGGTGTCATATCGACTTCTAAATTTATTGTTTAATATCTCGCTTATGCATTAAGTTACCAGTTTAAAAAAGAAATGTCACCCTTGGGCATTTGAGTTTTGAAGTAGATACCTGCAATATGTTTTTTCTAAGTTTTAAAATACTACAAATATTTTTAAAACAATTGCAAAAATGTTACTTGCTTACTAACCTTGATATTCCCGCCATTTTGAACAGCTGCAAATAAATGACAATCAGGGTCCGAAGTAAAATACCACTGCTAGAACACATCTATGTAGATGTCGCTCATATTGCTATTATATACCTCAGATCTCAGGAGGATATATTGGCTGTCCGGCCAAAAAACGCTATCATAATGTTAGGAATTTCAAATTCCACTAACGACATGTTAGGGGTAAAAGGCACTGCTTCCATTTATTCAATTCAGAATTTGGCACTTAAGGAGTGTTAAATTAGGAAACACTGTTCATCGCACTAACTAAACTTTAATAATTTGGGATCGTGAATACGAAGATGACAAACATCTTGGGTCCTATGTAGAGTCCTTTTTAGCGTCGTGTTAAAGAGTTTGACTAACGCATGTGCTAACTTCTGTATTTAGAAACATACTAATAAAGTTAGCAACGATTTATATCGAAAAAAGTCAGCTACGATTCTTGCACAAGGTTGTCCAAGCACATTATGATAAATAAGAAAATCGGTCTGTCGTACCTTTCTCTTAATGTATTTGTATCATCCTGCGGAAAAGTAGTGTCTGGCCTTTGTGTATATAAGTCATTGCTGATTTCACTACAGCGTTTCCAAATACAGAAGTTAATATCACGCGTTAGTCAAACTCGTAATACGATTCCGAAAAAAAAAAAATGAATAGAGCCCTGGTTTTCGAGGCTTTTACATTAAATATCACCACATATAATCAGTTGGCAATACTGCAATAGCATTTCACAATTTTAATAATACACTATATTCACTTTATCGAGTGCCCTCGCTGCATGTGTGTTTCACATAATGCATAACGTTGTCATCTGATAAGCGTTTTCAGTTTTTATGAATTTGACTAAAGTTGTACCTTTGTAATTAATGAGGCTGCCGTGTACTCCCAAGAGTGTGCGTGATAGTTGGATTGTGGTTAAATCTAATTGATATTCTTATGTTACAGGCAAGTAGAAAAATGTATCGCTATTCCGTAAAGAAAGAAAAAAAATCTGCTACATAGTATTTGCGGTGAAGTAGATTTGCTTCAAGCAAGTATTCAATTACATCATATATACTGATGTGTTCAAATTATTATACTCAACATTCGGTTTCTGAATATTTTACTATTCTTACATTACGTGAGAAAACACGTTCGAACTTCGTCCAAATTACTGCTTTCTAACTCTGTCCTAATTGCTACTGGGTGTGGCACATACTTTTTAATATCAATAAAACAAATGCATACGTCACATTCAAATATGATTACTATACAGTGTATATATCCAAATTGGAAACAAAAAATCAAATGGAATATTTACAAAAAAAATATCTCTCACACAAATATTAATATTTCGTATGAAATCCCTTATTCTTTATTAAGTCTTTTATCCTTTGTGGTATGATGAGTTTAGCACATTTCGCCTTCAATTAGGCATTATGATACCACAAATTGTTGATCTCGATCAATTGATGATTGGTTGTAATGTGTTTCTTCTTTAGCTTTTTCCTTCATGAAGCTCAAAAAGTTTTCAATCGGGTTCATATCAGGACTATCGCACGGCCACGGAAGAACACTAATTTCGTTGTCCTCGAAGAATTTTGTCACATCTTTGGCTCGGTGGCTTTGGAACTCCATCATGAACAAAGATGAAGTGTGCGTCATCAAACCAGATGGCAGTCTGGGAAAGCAGTTCTTTTTGAAGAACTTGTAGGTATTGGTAGTGCTTCATTGTTCCCTCTACTATATGCATATGCACAGTCTCTCAAGCCCGAAGATACACACCCCAGATCATGACTGAAGTAGGATGCTTCACTGTTTGTTGGAGACACTCCAACTTGAATTCCTCCCAAGGTCTACGTCGTACATATTTTGAACATTCATCAGAGACACACAAACACATGATTCATCACTAAAACACACTATTCTTCCATCATCAGCACTCCAATGTTCTAGGCCTCGTGCCCATTCGAGGCGCTTCTTTGCCATGATTGGAATCATTTTTGCTTTCTTTCTTGGCCTGCATGCTTTTATTACCTCAGCACACGGAATCCTTCGAATATTTTCAGGCGAAATGTCCCCACCATACTGTCATTTTTGTGCTTAAGTCTCTAGAATTTGCGTTTCTGTTTCCCAGCGCCAATCTTAGGTTTGTGATATCTCATAGCGACAGCTTTGGTTTTCGCCCACATTTCCCAATCATATTTTGCTGATACATTTGCTTCTTGCCCATTACAACAGAGATTCTACTTAAAGATTTTTGCCCTACCCCAACTCTACTAGCAATTTGTTATTATGTATATCTTCATTCCGCCAGAATTGTTATGATAACTTCCACTTTATGAAGAGAAAGGTCTCTGGCTTTTCCTACTATGCCGCGATTACAGGGCTTCACAGAATAAAAGATTAATACACAAAACACGTCACGATCACTTTAAACTGGCCCATTCGAACTGCTGAACGCTTTGAATGTTGTAACTGCTTACGACTGCAACCACAATGCTTCAAACTGTAATTTGTTAATAGGAACCACAATAGGTGTCTACTACTGAAACACTACTTTCAAAATTTCCCCCTCCACCTAGTGCCATTTGCTGTTCAATGGTGATATCACCACTTCAATTATCAATAAACAAATAAAGGATCGTATATTGGTGGTTTAACCATTAAATTACATGTTCCAGAATTCTAAAATTATGACTGCAACATCAACTTTGAGTTTCTCCAGCGTGAGACTAATAATTTGAACACGTCTATAAAATGGCTTTGCAAAAAAAATGGCTGTTAAAAGCTTAAAACAAAAACGACTACGTGTTCGCCGAAACTCAACGCGTGGAAAAGAATGTTTTGTGCCATTTGTAGTCTCCGTGGTGAAGGAATGTAGCATTCCGTTACTCATTGTTATATTTTGTATGGTTCCTTCTATTGAGAAAGGAAAGGAAAGGAATGTTTTTTCATTTCGACTTATTTTACATGTCGACGTTAAGGCTATATGAAACCTTACCTACCACCTAAAAATGATACAAAATTCTAAGACTATAGTTTACAGCAGGGTTTCTTAACCTGGGGGTTACGACTCTTAGGGGGTCGCGAAGACAAGCAGAAGAGATAAATAGAATCTAATACAGGAAAATATATATTATTTTGAATTTTGTTCTGATAGGCATGTTTTTATTTTTATACATGCTATTAAGAATAACAAAAAATAGGCCTACTAAACATTTTCAACAGGTGCATAGCTGTTTAAAAATTAATTTAAATGAAAGAGGTATAATATGAAACTAATTAGAACTGCATATCGAAATACCAGAAAAATACAAAGGCAACAAAACTGCATATTTAAATACAATTAAAGATTTTTCACCTGAGCATGGTATGACTTTACTAGTGCGGCAATGTCCGGTTCAATCTTCGTGACGCACATTATCAAGTCATTTAAAATACTCAATAACTTTTTTTTAACAACTGTCCAGTTTTTTTAGCCAAAATAAAGAGAGTTACGAAGTTTTAAAATTTTCAAACGACCTTCATTTTGAAACAGTATAACGGATCAGATTTGATATTTGTAATGTAAAAGAACTGACCAAATTTGGCTTTAATCCATTTGCTTTTATGGAAGTTACTGTATCCACTATATACAAGAAATGAATTCTACTATTACAGAAATACATTGATATCATGAGATCTCTGCAATAGGTATACGTATTAAAAATGCCACACAAGTTTATTACAAACCAGAAATTATAAGATGGTCGCTGGGAAGATGATGTGATAAAAGGGGATCGTTATAGGAATTAAGTTGAGAACTACTGATTTACAGTAACAAAAAATAAATAAATAAATACAACCAAGAAACAGACGCTCACTTGCACACAGAATATACGAATATTATAGTGCTACACTATAATAGTGCATACATACGTGTTACAATATGTAATAAATGTTTTATAAAATTTTATATCCTTATGACGAACTTCTCTGTTGACTCTTCTGTCTCTGTGTCCATTCAATCCTGCTTCCATAATAATAAATTGTGAGCTGCTCTTTTGAAAGATGCTACAGAGTTTGACTCACGTATCGAGGTTCACAAAGCATTCCAATCAGGACAGGTTGAAATTATGCATGACCGAGGAATAAGTAGATCTATGAACAGGAATTGCAAGCTGGCTGTTAAAACGTAATCTTGTGTCCGTCATAAAAATAGCTTAAAAAATTAGGATGTTTCAGAAGGTAAGAAGGTTCTGTAAAAGTAAGTATTTTATAAAGCAGTACCAACGAGTGCAATTTACGCCGTTGCTGCGTCTTCAGCCATTGTAGCTTTTCAAAGAATAGTGTTACATAATCAGAGAATTTTAAGTTAAAAACTAAAACGTATGCAAACGGTTTTGTAAATGTATATCAGTGTCAGTTACCACTAGAGTTTGAACAAGATTTTTTTTCAACTATATTGGTAAAAAGTTTTTAATTTGCTGAAATAATGAAGAACTCTAAACAGCCTTCTCGGATGATGTGTTACTTTGATCAGACCAAGTTAAATATTTGTAATTGCGTCATCCATTTGCTTTTAGGTAAGTTACTGTATCCACTATATACAAGAAATGGATTTTACTATTACAGAAATAGGTGGATATCATTATGACGTTGTTAAGGTAAAAGGTAGTAACCCTCAAAAAAATTGAAAATGTGGATTTTTATTTTATTCAGCTCAATATAGGTCAGGCCATAGGTGAGAAAAATATTGTAAGCTTGTGTATATTATTAAGGCAAATAAACCACTTTTTGTACTTGTCTTGCAAGGATGTAAATGGAAGTTAGAGCTTTATTTTGCTCTCCTGAAAAAAGTTGGAAATAAGGCTTACGACGTTTTACCTTAACAACGTCGATGAGATCTCCGGAATATGTATATTAAAAATCCATTATTATTAAGTATAACGCCAAGACTTTTTACAGAGGAAGGGCAGGGAATATTTTCGCCTTCTAAAGTTGTATTAGGAACAAGTGAAGCATCTATTAACGTAGTAGCACGTTTGGAAGTATTTAAATTGATTTTGATTTGACTGGATTTATAATCAATTATCTACAGAGATAATTGAAGATAGATACAATTGAACGTCGTCTGCATTGTAATACTTACAGTGTTGTCATTAACATAAAAACAGAAAAGGTCCTAAAACACTACTTTGAGGAACCTCACAATGGAGGTTACGATCACCAGAAACTAAGTTGACATTTACCACATACTGTTTTTGGTCGCATAAATAATTTTACATCCACTTAGCAGCTGAAGTAGAGAAGCTAAATTTTTGTACAAGTTTCTGCACCAAAATGTCCTGGTTTACTGACTGGAATGCTTTGCTATAATCCAGTAAGGTAAGTATGGTTATCCCTCTCTTGTCCAAAGCAGAATGTATATCATTAGTAACACTGGTAAGACTGTAGAAGTGCTGCAACGTTTATGAAGTCCAGACTGAAAAGTGTCCAAAAGATTATAATTTCGAAGATGCTCACGTATTTGGGCACTTACAATATATTTAAGAACTTCAGATAGGGCAGGTAATACTGAAATAGCCCTTAAGTCTTCTGCAGACAGGACATCCTTAGTCTTAGGGAGAGGCAGAACTCGTGTTGTCTTTCACAAGGCTGGGAAGGTGCTGGTGGTAAGGAAAAAATTAAATAAATTGGTAATTGGGAAGAGGACGAAAGATAATATTTTCTTGATCGACGTTATACTTATCTGCACCTATAGGAGTGGATTTTATCTTAATCACTTTCATTACATCCTGTGGGGTAACATAAGTGAAAAAAAAAAAAAAGATTATTTTCTTCAAAACTAGGAATCTGTCCAGTATTATTAGATCCTGCATTTATCTGTGAGCCAGAAGTATCAATTCTACAAAAATAATTAAGATAAACGGAAGAGAAAGGCGCAACTACATCATGCTGGCCGCCTCCACCGCTACGAATACCAAGTATTTTCAAATTTCTCCAAAGATGGGAAGAATTCTTATCCTCGATCAGGGTGTAGTAAAATTTTAATTTCGCATTACACATGGCTTCATTACATCTAAGGATCCTATATTCCTCAAATTTGTCATTTGAGTCGAGTCGTGCTTTCTTAAATTTACTATACGTTCTGTAGTGACAAGCCATTAAACTTCAAATTTCATGTGTAATCCAGGACGAAGGATAACGAGAAATAAGTTTTTCTCTCAAAAGGGAATGAATGTTCAGAAGATATAAATTAACTAGTTTAAATAAGATAGTTGGTCATCCACGGAAGGAAAAGAATGTATAACCTGCCAAGGCAATAACGCGGTATCACGCAAGGGTAATTCATTGTCAATGTTGGCTAAATCTCTGTATAAAACGACATTTGGCTTGAATTTTGGGAATTTTAATTGAATAGCATACAGAGATCATGACATGAAATACCAGGTACTGAAAATTGAAAATGAAGAATTCCATCAATGTCAGAAGTTGAAAGTAAGTCCAAGAAGTGAACACGACACAAAGTGCTCTTTTGCGCCCAGTTTTGGAAGTACACTCATGTCCAAAATTATTGTCGCATGTCTATAAATATGTTGTTGTAGGAATATAATTTGATAACGAATTCGTCCGGTATTTCTTATAATGGTAGTATGTATATGATCGGCAAAGATAGGTATGTGGCAAATTTCATGTCAAAAGAGCAGTAAATAAGAACAATAAAACTTTCTTGTCCATTTAGCAACATTTTGTTTTACTCATTCTAATTTTCGTATTTATAATTCTTTTCTTATGAAACTTACCACAAATATACATTTCCCGATTATACACATAGTATCAGTAATAAAAGTACCCTGCAAAATCATTATGAAATTATATTCTTACAAGAAGACAGTTATAGATATGTGACAATCATTTTGGACATGAGTGTACATTTGTGAAATTTTTACCCGAGATAGACATCAAGATTAGCTTTCATTTTGTGCCCACAAGTCAATAAGGGCGATTTTTGAGTATATACACAGAGTCACCATTTATAATGTACCACTGTGAAACCAAAAGCGGGAGAGAAGCGAAACTTTGCTCAAAGCAGCCATAAGGAGAGGGACAGCTTCGCACGAATTAGTTAACAACATTCACTGAACAGTGTTGCTAGCCCAATATAAAGTTATGTTTTTTCAAAGAGCACTACAACGGATTGTTCTATATTTCAAATCGACATGTTGAAAAAAAAAACTATTCAGTGTTGCAGACTAAGGACGCTGTATTATCACAAATATCCAAAGTTTGGAAGCCTCTACCATACTTACAGCACGACGAAAACGGACAGGGAAAAACACATCCAACGTAACTTAGCATTGGATAGCATGGTCGTGATATGATGCGTTTCGAATAAATAGGAATTAAGTTACAATGAGTGGAATATTCGTTGTTTTTCAAAAGGCTTTATTTCGGAAAAATGCTTTAAAAAGTAACATACCGATGTACTTCTATAGTTTGCAATCGACTAACAATTATTTTGCCGTTTACAGCACTTCAATATCTTAAACATTCCGGAGATATGATAAACATTGATAAAGTTCACAACACTGCTTAAAATGTATTTGTGAAAAATATTTAAAATGATAGTTCTTTCTGTATGCTTTTATAACATCATAGCAATAGCTTTTGGTAGCTGTAATTACAAGTTCTCACAATTACATAATTTAAGCAGTGTTGCAAACGTCAGCAATGCTTATCATATCTCCGAAACGGTTTGAGATATCGAAGTACTGTAAACAGAAAAAAAAAATGATATATTGGTCAATTGAAAACCATACAGGTACGTAGCGGGCACCTGGGTGCTTGAGGGGAACACGCTCCGCGCGGGCTACTGGTAGGAAAACTCAATGATTCTTCGTTTACAGAACACTGCTTCTACCACTTCTATTTAAAACAAATGAATAGTTTGTTTCACTCTCAAGTTGGTCTTTGATCTTAATTATTGCCTCTTTTCTACAGCTGCGAGTTTAACCGATTAGTGCACAAAGTTTATCAGCTATGTTATTTCAGATTATTTGGTTGTTTTTCATGTAGGGGACTGCTATGAACAGATTCTGATCAATATATATTTTTGTTACGTCATATTAGAATAGTTACGTAACGTCCGATAAATTAGACGCTGTGCACGATAGTCAGTTAAATCGTTAGGACTGATTCTGTATTTTCTAAAAATGTTCTTAAAACGAAAGACGGTAATATACATAATTTTGAATAACATAACGAAGAACTCATTAATATTATATATAATTACAAAGAAAAAGACAGCAAAATTTATATACAATTTACAGTTTGTATGTTACGAGTATAGGATTGTTCTCAACTCAATTCGTATACATTGTTTATTCTTACCATTACATTATCATTTTACTGATGATATGCATGGAAATATTTAGGATGAACTCCTCTAAGGCACTTATGAACTTAGACTTTTCTGAGCATTTATTATAAGTACATTTTCGTTCAGTTTTGCTTCCTACAGGCCAGTGATCATAGCGATCATTGCGCTCATCTTGAAGTGTCTTGTTTATTGACTTTCCTTGTCGAAACACTTGTCCGATAAATCGGACGCCTAAAATTTATATCTCACTTATTACGTGCTAACGGAAATCATAACTAAATATGTAGATAGTAATAAATGTTGATATCTATACTTTAATTTTTATGCAAAATTCAAAGCTTTAATTTTTATACAAAATTCAAAGCTTTAAGAACACCTTTATATTTATTTACATGTAAAAAGTAACCCCATACGTGAAACAGCATACTGCTTCGCAAAAATGTTTTATTCTTCGACAAATGAAGTACAGACAATCAATATTATCGAGTCAACCTCAAAAAACATAGAAAGAATAGATAGTAGACGGACGAACTACAGAATTAAAGGGCTGAAAACACAGTTTCTTCGAAAAATGAATAAAAGCAAGCGTCCGATTTATTGGACGCTGTGCACTAATGGGTCAAAGCCATAAGGCCCTCTCTTACATCTAACAAAAAATTTAAAACTATCAGATACAAACAAAAACACAATACATTGATTCACATTACACACGTATGTAAATAATACAAAAAACACACTCACACACATAATGTTTACTAAGAGCACAATATAAGAATAACTGATACAAATATGACAGTTGCAAAGAACCTTACAAAAGTTCTGTGTTCTGTTTATTACAGAATGGGTATGTTAAGTGGACAGGTTTAACAAGGTTTTCGTTTCTAGGACAAATTTTAAATTTCTCACACTGAAGGAGGAAGGGGGGAGGGGTAAACTGTTCCAGAGATGGATACTATAGTATTGGCGCCGAGTCGTGATGCTTGACCTAGATCTACCGATTTCACCACCCAATAGAACGCGAGGGTGTGTTCCGGTCGCCAACCCCCACCCATCAAATTATGTCAGTGTCGTCTCTCGCGCTACACGGAAAACATCTCTTAAGAGTATAGTGTTGTCGGATTGGCGCCAAGTTCCGTTTTGTTATTTTATTTTATTTTATTTTTTTTTGCATTATATTCTCATTGTTACTATTCGTGTTTTTGTTACCGTTTTAGAATAATTGTTACTGTTGTTATTGTTGTGCAGTGTTATTATTGGTAATTTTTAAATGTTTTTTTAAATACTTTTTTACACTTTCTTCAAAATTTGGCAACATTCTTGGCGAATTTCAGCTGTTTGACGTTTCCCCAAGTGTGCGCTCGGGAAGCGGCTCCACGAATTGTACCGAAGTTTTCCGATGTATCAGAGCTCACGCAATGATTGGTTTAGAGCCCAAGCTTCACGACTCGGCGCGAGCACTATAGAAGGCACGAATGATTTGCCGATGTCTCTGTGTGATATTTAGGAACTAGCAAATTCCGAATTGCCTGCTCTAGTGACGCGGCCGTAACGTGCAACGAATTGATAGTTATTGTTTAAATAAGAAGGGGTCTTGTTTGCAACGACGCTGAATACTTCTACTAAAATGTTTCCTCCGAAGGTGAAACGGCAGCCAGCCAAGCACAATGAATCTTAAGGTCTTAATGCACACCAGAAGTGACAGATTGACACAAGTGCTTAACAACAAAAAATGATTTAATTTATGGTGTACTAAGTGAGGTGCTTAAGGCACTAATTAAAATAACAACAACAATTTGGATAACTACATGTATCCAGACCTCCGGATATAAACAGATATCACAATATAATTCCCTATATTTTACCACCTCTAGCTAAGCAACGGCTTAGATAAGGCTCTTCGGCGCAACACAAGAAAATAAGCAAATATTCTTGAAAAAATTGTTAAGACGACTTCACATAAATCCGTATTTTGAACGAGCTAGTCAGCTCTCCAGGAGGTAAGTCATTTAATACTTTTAACTCGACAAAAGCTTAGATATGGTCCATTAGGCACAACACATACAAGTACGTAAGTAATCTTAAACGACTGTTTCCAAGGGGACTATGACCATGACCCGATTCAATACAAAATAAACTATTTTAGGTGGTACCTTTCAGACAACAATATAAACTACTACGCAAATATCGTTACAAGATAAATAATATTCCAATTTAGGAATCACGAGTAAGAGTTTTACAGCTGTCCACCAAATTATTTAAGGGCAAGTATAGCATTGCTGCCTACCGAAGTATGGAGGGATTAGCGTTAGTACAAAATGTAAATCCTAAATAAACCGATTAACAGGAGCAATAGGAAATAGCTCTATAAATTATGAGTTTATCAAAGACACACAGAGATATAAATACTGGAAGTGAAATCAAGTCACTTAGAAAGTGATCCCCTGGAGTTAAACAATAAGATGAATTAGGGAATGCAAGAATTAGATACAAATGCATGTACGAGGTCCGACAGTAAAGTAATGAGTGTTTTTTTTTCAGCTGATGCTGGCAACCCTGCAGACTGAAACCGCCGCCAGCGTGTAACCTTGGGCCTGCTCCACTAGCACAACACGTGGCACCCACGAAATATTATTCATTATGGAGTTAAGAGGTTGAAGAGTGCGGTCGTGTATTGGACCCCCGTCACAACAATGGAAGCACGTAATATTGAGCAGCGCTACGCAATCTCCTTCTGTGTGGAACTTGGTGATACTGCGGCGGTAACGTACCGGAAGCTTCAGCAGGCCTTTGGAAATGAAGTGTTATCAATGACATAGGTGTATCGTTGGCACAAAGTGTTTGCGGAAGGCAGAACAAAAATCGAAGATGAACACGGCGGTGGGCGACCCACAACAACACGAAAGAAAGAGAACATAGACAGGGTGAGGGAACTTGTACGAGCGGATAGATGATTAACCGTGAAAATGATTGCGAATAAACTGAACACGACTCGAGAAACAGTGCGTCTGATATTAACTGAAAATTTGGGAGTGCGAAAAGTGTGTGCCAAACTGGTTCCGAAAAATCTCAAACAACAAAAAAAGATGACCGGAGGACTGTGGCGGCTGATGGACCAAGTGGAATCTAACCCGGATTTACTGAACAGAATTATCACTGGTGATGAAAGTTGGTGTTTTCAATATGACTCCGAAACGAAACGAAACGTCAAAGTGCGCAATGGTATTCGAAAGATTCGCCACGACCAAAGACAGTCCGCATGTCGAAGTCCAAGGTGAAATGCATGCTTATGTGCTTGTTTTGACTCCAAGGGAATTGTCCATAAAGAATGGCTACCTCCAGGGCAGACAGTAAATCAACATTTCTACATAGAAATTCTCGAAGGACTTCGAAAGACGCGTCCGTCGTGTTTGTCCAAAGGTTGCTGACACTTGGATCCTCCATCACGATAACGCATCAGCCTATACTGCATTGTCTATTCGGCAGTATTTGGCATCAAAATCCATTACAGTGCTACTACACCCTCCATGTTCATCGGACATCGCCATGTGATTTTTTTGTTCCCAAAGATGAAAGCAGTTCTTCAAGGACACCATTTTGAAGCACAAACCGACATTCAAACAGCTGTAACATACGCTTTAGCAGGCATCGCGAGATGACTTCCAGATATGTACCAACAATGGAAACGCCGATGGAGTAAGTGTGTGCAGGCACAAGGGGAGTACTTTGAAGGTGATCACATTGTGGTTGATTTAAAATGTAAGTAAAGTCGATTTTTCCAACAATTCTCATTATTTTATTGTCAGCCCTCGTATGCTAGATATATAAATTATTGTAACCCACCTGAGAACACAGTTCCTAACTCGGCGTCTCTAGAAATTTCGGGTTGGTTTACGATCGACGCCACTGAAGATACTTCTTAACACCTAGGTAGCACAGACGCACGCAGATCGTTTATTACACAGAAGATGGATTCAATTGCGAATCGACCGGCTGAAATACAAGCGATGTTCCTAGAAATCTTCTAACAGGACTTCGTACAGGAGGAGATGTTCTCCTGGTCACAGCGTCAGAGATGGTAGAGGCGAAGCATCCAGCTGGGCGAAGGACAGTTGGTACCTTCTTCCAAGGTTGTTACGCTCTCCCCGGTAGACTTGCAGCTATACGACGACGATGTCGGAGGCGGTACGATTGGTCTTAAAGCGAAAAGTGTTGATGTTTTATTATGGAAATCAAAATAACGTAGGCAACTCAGGTGATTTGGTGTTGAGAGAAATTTATTAAATTGAAGTTTTTGAGTCCACAGACAAAGATACAAGGTAGTATCAACATACCCTAGTTATTGAATAATAAGCGTAGCACCAAGAAAGGCTCAAGGATAAGTCATTGAAGAGAAATATTGTGGGCCTCAAAGCAGTCGAGTTAGTGAGTCGCGGCATGAGATATTCTCCATGAGGTAAATTAGGATTTCCCAGAACGTGATGGGTGTTGATAGTTCTGAAGTATAACACTAGTAAATATGATGGATTTGTTAGCGGTACCTGAATGTTTGAGTCTGTATAATCGGTATATATAAACAACGAAGTCCACATCGGAGTTCCGACGTACGTGTAGGTCGCGTCGAAGTTCGATTATTTTCCCCCACGATGAGTGTGAATTCCGCGTCGACGACAGACGTGGAGTCCGCGTCTCAGCGTGTTGTCGTATTTTCCCCACGATCAAGGAAAATCCAGAGGTTTTAAGGAACCCTTATCTTTTGCAAACGGTATAATGTAGTATCGTGTGAACAGGGGTGCTCCCTTATAGAACTGGGATTGGGAGTTCGTAATCTCTTATACCCGAATTGAGTATTATGCACTGCGCAATTAAAGTTGGGCGGTTCTTAGAGGTACGTTTTAATTTATAGTTTTTTTTCTTATACACACTGATAATTTTATGAGGTTAAGGGCAGGAACCAAGATTATCAGGAAGACCTTTCATGTGTTACACTTGTTATATTAAAACAGGAAACCAAAATTTAGTGTGAAGTGTACATTTGAGTTGAAGTTAAATCAAAATAATAAGTAATCATAAATGTCAGACAGTAGTTCGGTCAGACACTGTAACTATAGGACACATCAATAATAAACTTTACATACTCTGACAGTTTTCACTGAAAGATGTCAAGAATGGGAAAAATTATTTAATTTACGTAATTAAACTTTTGACACAAGCGGAGAAGAAAAATAAAATTAATACACTTGTTTATTTGGCTCTTAAAAAAACAGATAGACAGAAGGGGAGAATATCCGAGTCGTTAGACTAGCGAGGAGGATGTGTAAAGTGCAATGCAGCTATATTAAGATTTTGCTTTTTTTGAAGACAATGTCACAGCTCCAACCTAATAAAATGTATAAAATTAATATTTAGGGAAGAATAGTTTTTGAGAAAGATACCTTTATCTCTTGTGTTCTTACTAACAGTTAATTAGTGTATGAAGATTAGTACTGAGTACTTGACCATAATTAGCAAAGCAAATTGTCAAAAGAGAAAAAATGGTGGAGAGAGAGAAATATTTTCTTAGCCATTTGGTGTAAAAGGTCCGGCTCACTACAATACTTAAGATTTTTTTCCAAATAAGGCTTTTTGAAGAAATTCCAATTTTCAAACCTCTGTAACTTCATTCCTATTTATTCGGAACACGTTATATCACGACCACGGTATCCAAGATAAGATACTTTGGATGTGTATTGTGCCATCCGTCTTCGTTGTGCTGTAAGTGTGTTAGAGGCTTCCAAACTTTGGATGTCTGTGATACTACAGCGTCTTCAGTTTGCAATACTGAATAATAAATGTGGTATTTTAGGTTTTCGTTTAACATGTAGATTTGAGCTATGTATAATCTGATGTAGCTTAGTGTCCTTTGAAAAAACAACTTTATATTGGGTTGGCAATATTGTTCATTGAAAGTTGTTGCCCAATACGTGCAAAGGCGTTCCCATCCCTCTAGTTTCCTCATGCAAAGTTTCGTCTCTCTCCCTCTTTTATTCTCCGCTATCTTGGTTGAACTTTATAAATGGTGCATAACGATTCGAATCTAGCATATCAGTGTATATTTTATGTATAATTGACACATTTCTTACATTCGTAATATCAGTGACCAATATTTCTAACGAAATCGATACGAAAATGCATGGGTCTGTGGCTATTTAGTGCCCATGCTTTACGTGTGCATGCTCCTACATTCGTCTCCCTGTGGGAAGATCATTAGTAAGTTCGCAGATTTGAAGTTTCGAGTCCTTTTCCAGCATCCAATTCGTAAAACATCACGCTGTACTTCATTTACCAATAATAATAATAATAATAATCTTTGACCTTACAGCCTCGAACTATGTTCTATCAAACGACTTTCAGCTGAGTGATGTATGCTGAGTACACCGACTTCCCACGGAATTTTTACTGGGTTTCTAGGCCAATCAGACTGCATTTCAATGAGTTTTGTGTGGTCGCGATAATGACCCAAATGCGATTATTACTGAGTTTCTAGGTCTTCTAGAATGGTATAAGGTGGGTGATGCATGGTTAGCAAATTAACCCCAATGGGGTTGTAACTGGATTCCTAACAGACGGCTTTCAGTTGAACACATCGGCCCCACCCAATTGTAACTGGGGTTTCTAGGGCTACCAGACTGCTTTTGGTTGAGAGATATATGGTCACGACATGGATACCAATTCAAATATAAATAGGTTTCTAGGTCATGGCATTGGAAATTAGAGAACTTGCCCATTTTATATTATCACCACCTGTTCATTGCACACTGATGTGTTACTCCTCCTTACATAGTACAGACTTTGCCCTAACATACTACCACCAACAGCTTTCACCGTTGCCAGCCCAACTCTTGACGTGTTTCCAAATTTAGAGAAGACAAAATGTTTCACTTAAACGTTCCACGATTATGCCCTTAAGATTAAGGGAGACGGATGATTAAGGCAAGTGACTGATGGAAGAATTAGTGGAATTGGAATGCGGGAGGAAACGGGAGTACCCAGGAAAACCCACGGACACGATGTCCACCACAAACGGCCGGGGATCGAACCAAAGAACTCACGCACCACAGTAAGCGCTCTACCATTGAGGCTTCATGCCCCGCAGATAAGGAAAGGGAAACAACATACATTTCAGTTGATTAAGTGATAGTCAATTAACTAACTTTGGTTATTTCCTTGATGTGAATAAAAAAGAGGCAATTTAGGGCACAGAAAATCAAAGTTTTCAACGAGAACTGCATCCATATTATAAAAATATGAATCTCGAATGCATCCACCTCTTCAATCATACAAGAAAAGAGCAGCTTTATAACTTAATATCATTGGTTACTTAGATATATTTTCTCGTGTTAACATACTTTATAACAACATGAAGAAGCCGGTTCTTTGATTACTTAGATATATTTTCTCGTGTTAACATACTTTATAACCACATAAAGAAGCCGGTTCTTTGATAATTCAATGTCACAAATCATGGAAAGCAAACAACACTTTCGCAACCACAGCCAGGAGCAGAGAGAAAATACAAAAGGCACATACAGCTCGTTTATATAGCCTAGCTGGAAGGCAAATACAAAAAGCTACAAGCAATACGTCACCTCTCTTGCCTTCTGAAGCTCTTACCTTTGGGAGCATGCAGTGTTGCTAACTATATTTTGAAATGGAAAATTACATTCCGTTGAGTGTGCCTAAGCTATCTACGCTTATGGATATTACAATTTCAAAATAGTAGATGTTCTTTATCAAGACACTACAAACTTATATGTCGTTCACATTGCAATTTACTTTTTCTTTTTCTAGAAACAAAACACAGATGCGTTACACATTGTTCATTTTTATCGGAATTCATAATCAGAATATACAATAAAAACATCTGTCACTGTAACTTACTGATCAAGGTCTGTAACAAAGCACATTTCTTTTCTTCCACCTTCATTACGTCTTTATGCATATTCTGCAAAGTTTCAAGTTTGTTCTTTTCATTTTTCTCGTACTCCCTTAAAAACTCTTTAAACCACACGGGTGGTTCAGACGCTCGAACATCTAAATCACTGTTACCGGATGTTATTTCAACTATGCTAGGAGTAACAGTATCTAACACAAATCCACTGGAATCACGAATATCTTCGCTTACGAAGTCTTTAGACCTATCATGTAACGATGAAAGTTTTACTCTCTTTAACGGCTGCCCATTCTCACGCTCTTCATCTGACTTCAAAGCCAGATTTATTTTTGGATCTTTCATAAAGACGGTACTCAACTCAGAATAAAATTCCCACCTTCTCTTCGAAGCTTCAGTTCTGTTACTTGTATAAATATCTCTCCATGTCTTCTTCATATTCCGCCATTTTCTATCACATAGATCTGGTCCAACATCGACGCCCTGTTCCCTCATACGTACAGCTATTTCATTCCACAAGTCTGATCTTCTAACTCCAGGCCTTAAAAACTGATCTTGTAATCTTCTGTATTCTGCAATCAACATTAATGTCATTTGCCTGTCCCACAAAAACTTTTCTGAAAAGAAAATAAAACAAATTAATGTTTAACGAAGAAAATACTCATCACATCAAGCTAACATCATCTTTGCTCTCAAATTTTTTTTCTAGTTTGAATTCATTGTCATATATTTGAAATACTTAAGGTACTAGAGTTGTGGCTGACGGTGGAGTAAAATGAAAACTGGCCACACCATAGCATAGAAAAAATTCTGTGCTCCTTATACTTAATAAAGTAATATTTCAGTTTTTTTCCCTTAAAGGAATAAATGATGAAGAAACGTTTCCTGATAAAGAAACGTTTATCATTGTGAACTAATGAAATAATTTCCTCGATTTAATTTTGTTTCTTTCATTTTAAATGCTAATGTTTGCCTACATTTGCAATTGCAGCTCTCCCAAGTTAGTTGTAATATTTATTAGCACTATTATACTGCAGGGTTGGCTGGTTTAAACCAAAAAAGAAAAGAAAAATGCTTTAAATCGTGTGAACTTCATGGTGACGTTTCGACATATCAAACCATCTACATTAGTTTTATCTACTTTATTAATCACCTATTAATCAAGGGGTCGTGCGTTCAATTCTCGGTCGAACCATAACCCTTCTTTCAAGTGTAAACCAAGTAGCGGTTCGAGTGCCCCTTTAAGCGAAAGACTTCTCCTTGATAACGTCGGTACTTCATAAGGATGTTAAGGCTACGCATACGAAACCAGACCAAATTAGATATATTTCTGCTTTCCTGAATGCCTGTTGTTTAATAAAGATGCCAAGGTTGCTTAAATATGTTGACAGAAATTGGCAAAATTTATCAACTGCCCACGTATCTCCCAGCATTAGCTTGGAGTGGACTTTAATTTTATTGAATGATATCTACATACTAAATTGTAATTTAATACCTCAGTTTTAGCGTACTGATTATGATACGTTGACCTAACTTATTTTCTTTTGGCGCGCCGCTGTCTTTCTCCTTCAGCTATCTCTCTAATCTCTTCAAGATTTTTTCCTTAAATTTTTAACCTCCCCCCCCCCAAGTATTGAACTTTACCAATATTGGTCATTCAGTATAGATTTTGAATCTAATTTACTGAGACGTCGTGAGACATGATTTGTGCAGGTATTCATGGACGCAGAGTATCGAGGGACTGGTTTTGCATCGTATTTGAGTCACTGCAGAAGTGAGTGATGGTTTAGTTCACTATAATGTTTTATTCTCGTTCTTTCATCATTGTCCGTCTGAAGTTCTCTGTCGAACTATAAGCTATATCTACTTTCTTACTTTTGAGTCTCATAAACGTTAAGGTTGTAGTAATTTGGGCCCAAAAGTAGGATTAACATTATATATATATATATATATATATATATATATTGTATTTACGTGCCTGCCTCACGTACTAAAGGTCTATTTTGAAATTGAAGATACGGAAATATGAATTTTATGATTATGCACGGACAGTCAGTTGCTTATGAAATGTCGGAAGTTTCCATTCTTTAAAAGTGATGCAACCTATTAGTAAATTATTTGTCGAGGTTGTTAAGTACAATGTGTAAATAATTATTGAATATTTGTATATGATATGTAAATATATTTAAAGCTTAAATATGATATTGAAGCGAAATGTAGAATTGATTTGAGGAAATGAATATGTATAAAGGGTTTAGTACCTATCCCGAATGATCATTGGTTGCCGTAATTCGAGACATTCGACGAGTGTAAGAGAAACATTTTAGAATACCGCCGCATACAAAAATAATTTTTTTCCAATGTCCTGTAGTTTCATTGAATGTTATATGTGATTTCTAACCTCATTGTCAAAATATAAACTGCATGTAATATGAGATGAGGGAGGTCGTATTCGTAACCCTAAGGCACCATCAAATCCACTTTCGAGTCCATAAATATGAAATCTTTGTGCAAACCTTACATTTAAAATCCTTTCCTCGTAACCGAACCTTCCAATCAAATCAGTGTTTACTACCCCCATAACTGTGCGTCGATATAAACGAAATTCCTTTTTAAAAAAGAGAATAATAAAAAAAATTCTCACGAGTCGAAATTGGATATAATTAGACGACTAGTGTGTGCATCTACTTAGTGATCGAATGATTTAGAGCTGGTCGAAAATCTAGTGACAATAACCAAGGAAGTAAAATAGCCTCCGTAATTGAGGAGACAGAATTTTGTTTCTATAACCCGAATCGGAAAGTGTTTCATGAATGCACCTATGAATGGAATTCGTATTGTTTACAATGAGTAACATAATTATACGTATGCATATGAAAATATGATAGCTAAACAAACGGACACTAAAAGTGCCTGACAGCTAATGTGATATGGACGCTTATCGCTAATAACGATATCGGAGTCGCAAATTTAGAATATATACATACATACATATATGTATGTGTGTGTGTGTGTGTGAAAAGACTTATTTACAACTTTACATAGTTTTTTTAATCTTGTAAAATGCAAGAACATATGTGAATAATTTTTTGTCTTGTACCATGTAACCCTGAAATTTAAGTGAATCCATATATAAATATCCAAATATAAAATGGTTTCTTCTAATCTTTCGGTTAATAATATATAGATATATACGTTATCAAGACGCTACAGTTCAATCTATTATGTATATTGCCACATTCCTTTATATGCTCATAACATGTCCTTAACAAGTAATATTGTTTCTTTTGTAATGGGTGTAATAAAATGTCTAGTAAATTGTAGTTAGATGGTTTACTTTAAGACTATTTTATCCATGTCTGTACGCTGTCCCGTGTGTGTGTGTGTGTGACTGAGTGACAAATTTAGCTTTAAGTTTAGCATTAATATAGGTTTACTGTAATGGTATTCGTAATGCATGACGAAGGCCATGAAGGATAAATTCCAAATTAATCTGAATCGGCTCTGGGAGAAAAGCCAAGATAACAGGATGCGCCTGAATAAACGACGATCTTTCAGAAAACTCGAAATTCTCATTCCTGATGAATATATGCATTACTTTAAAAGTTTTTTTTCCCCCCCCTGGGTGATTCAAATGTGTGATCAATCTTTGATTTCGGAGTTCAAAGACTGGATGCTGGTTAATCGTCGTTCCAAAAATAACAGACAAACCATAAAACTAAACTTTCTCGTCATCCGGGCTGGGTCGGGGCAACTCCCACTGGCGTGGTTACCTGGATCCAGGTCAGGGTTGTATGAGTGAACATGTCTCTTTCCCGGATCACTTCAACATTGATCCTCAAGCAATAGCGATATTAATACAAACTGGCTTTCAGTAATAATTCAAGGTTCTTCACCATATTCCCATATTTATCCAGTAATTCCTTCTCATCTAACTTCCCATCTTCTTCTTTTCCTCCTTTTCCTTCCTACCTTCTTCTTTCTCTTTCTCACTCTTTTTTCCCCTATTTCTACTAAGAAACCTGAAAAGAGTGACTGGGAGTTGTCGCTATTGACACGGTCACTAAAATTGTTTTAACATTTCTTCGGAAGTCCGATACGAATTGGTCATCCATAACACAAGCATTTGAAGTTAGAATTCTAAAATTCATTTATTTAATTTATATTTGATTAAGTTATCAAAATTACAAAAGATTTCGATTTTAAATTCAAAAAGGTTAGCGACACCCCTTTTCCCACTCTCTTTTCAGCTTATGTAAAGATCATTACAACGTATTATTTGAATCCTTCCTGAGTGAGTCAGCAGACTCATCGCATTTGTGACCCATTAGTCCCAGTTTCGTGTCCAAATGGACAATTTCTCTTGGTTGTAAGCCGATTAAACGGTTTGGATTCCACTTTAAGCTTATGTGACACCTTCGAGCATAACCCTGTTGTTGCAAAATAACACCAAGGCAAAACAAACTTATTTCTGTCCATATGTAACAAATGCTTAGAGCAAATTAAACAAACAAACAAACAAAAAAAGGGTTTAAACCAAAAAAAAAAAAACATGTTTTTTTTTTCAATAAAAACCATGATTTTTGCCAACCATAGTGCACTGTATTTCACTTTCGCTCAGCTGTCAAAAATGCAAAATGTAAGGTAATTGGATATTACGTTCCCTCACGCAGACCAAGTGCAAGGAAATATGGATTTGAAAGGAATTCGTTTATTTAGATTCAAAATTAGAAAATTAGACCTATTTACCTACGAATTAACATTTGCAGGTGTGACTGTAGTCACAGAGTAATGAATAATCTAGGTATTCATTATTCTGGGCTAAAGCTTAAAATTTTAATTAAAACAGAAATAACTTTATAGCATTACTAAAGAAATTATTTGGTTGTTTTCCCTACACTTATACTATTTCATTGTATACTCAGACAACATAAATACATTTGTTATTTTTGCAACATTTTGATATTCCACTTACAAAATCAATAATTCGCATATTTACCAAGTAGATTATTACAAAACAAGATCAACTTACAAAAATATTCATCTCAACAAACATTAAAAATATGCCTTTTAAATTCTATTAAGAAGTGGTTTTGACAGTATCCTTGTCCTTACTATGAGGAACAGCCACCTTAAGTACACAAGTACATTAACGTAGTGTATATCTTTGCACCCTACGCACTATGCACTCGCAAACTTGTGAACTTGGACCTTTGGACGCGCACTAGGTGACGTCAGTTCGGGAAATAGCATACTTCAAATAAGCACTTGTATCTTTTAGACACGGTCCAACTTTTACTAGATTCGTATTTTTTTTTTCTTTCTTCAATATTTCGAACAAAACTCATACAAATTAAGAATATGAGGTCGCGTTAATACAACACTTCAACATCATATTTCTTTCGGAAGGTAGTGTTCTAATACGTTTCCTTGGTGCATGCTAAACAACTTCATACAGATTTATAATATGCTTACAAACTTATACCTCATCAAAAATATTATACCAGTGCACTGCAGTGTTAACGACAGTTCGTATGAGCATAAGGGAAGACAAGTACGAAAAACACGTATCAACCATATCCTAGGTGGTCACTACAAGCTAACTTTGCATTACAGTGCATAGTAATAGGGAACCACTATATGAGCATTCGAATCAATGATTTCAAGAACTTAGTTAATATTGTGTACAGAAAAGAAAAAAATACATATACATACACTTATTTCAGTTTGAATACCACTCATTCCAGCTTTGGAACTTCTTGTATAAATTAACAAATTCTGACCAAAGCATATATTAAAATAATAACGCTATTATTTATTAGTTAATATACGCTTTGGTCAGAATTTGTCTGTTAATTTATTTCAGTTGTTCTTTTACATTAATGAATAAACATTTTGTGAAAGTCATCATTCTTAATGGTTAGCAGTCGCCCTAATACGTGTCACGACCTGTGCTGCTCGTAGTACAGGCGTCCATTCTTCTCTGAACCGTTTTCAATTGTAATCGGTCGGAAGTTCAATCAATGACCTTGTAACATAGTGCTAACTCAACCTTCTGTATTTTGCTGTCTTGTCCAACATTTGTGCGCTTTCTCCATGTGTTCACTTGGCAGATTTGTACATTTTCTCTTCGGTAGTGATGGTAGATAATCTGAACTATTACTTGTGGAGAGGTATAGTTTTTTTCTTTCTGTGATTCAGAACTTGCTCCTGCTTCCTCTATGTCGCTATCGATATCTTCCACCTCACTATATCAGATTCCGAATCAAGGACGTTTAGTGTGAAGATTTCTTCTAGTTAGATGTCGTTCCTCAAGAGCTGCTTTTTAATTTGCCGAAACATAACATTAGCTGCAGTAGACGTGCTTTTCACTGATTCTAAATTCCTTTTTAAAGAAAGCAACATGTTCTGAGTCAATTGTGTTGTTTTGCACTGGCTGAAATAACGTACTTTATTGTCGTTTGGGTGAGAACAGAATTGGTTTCGTATTGCAAGTCATTTCCAAGCCGCACACTGCATCTAAATAACAGAAACAGAGAAATTTGAACAAAAGTACTGTCTCTCAAACCTCACATGCCAAATGAACCGCGCTTTTTATTCGCAATACAAAACATTCAACATATCACGGAACAGAAATATAGGCGCACACCATATCCTATATTTTTGAACACACAGGATATTTCCTAGCTCACAAGACTTCCTCGTTACAACTTCCTTGCCAGCTGGTTATTCATCGACGACTATACTTATCTGATTCCTATTGCACTCTCTCTGCCAAATCACGGTTTGTTATTTCCATTTTTTTAATCTTGTCCTTTAGAGTATGATTCAACATCTTAATAATCACCCCTGCAACAAATAGTTAACGAATGCCTTCCCTTCACCGTAAGTAGTTATGCCCACTCTTATCTTCAGTTCGCATGTTTCCGAATGTAATTCCCGAGGACGAACGTTTGGACGCAATTGTTTAGGAAGGACCACATTTTTAATGATACATCAGGACATTTCACTCGGGTCAAATGTTTACAATGAAACGGGTGATGCAGAATATTAATATCTATTGCTACAGACTACAACACTTGGATTTTGGAGAATATTCTATTTCTTTTCTATGCAGGGAGTATGTAAAGACATTTAGGGCAGCAATGACGGTGATTAGGGGGCAACTGTCTTTCTGCTTATTTACACTGTTGTTAACGTCCTAAACGTGCTAAACGTACTAATGTAAGGAGTTTCTAAGAGTGAGACCTATAGCTTAACCTGGGCTTCAAATCACTACGTTGCAGAACGATCTAACGGGATATCGAAGAGATCATGTGCACCAAAAGAAGCCTGCTAATCATTTGCTAATTCAAGGGCATGGATCATTTCTACTTATTCGTGTTGTGTTTTGATATGGTTCCTGTTTTCTACCTTGGCAACAATCCTTCAACATTAGGGTATTGCAAAAAAAATTTTTTTCGAATATTTATTGTTCCCCCTACCATATTGTTACAATTACTGAAACAAAATTGTATGCTAATTTTAAGGTCTGTAGGCCACGTTTTGACCCCCGCCCACCCCAAAAATAGTTTTCAGTTGAAAGCGCACATACATAACACGAAGTAACTTTTTTAATGTTTTTGCTTTTTTCCTTACAGATTATAACTAAGGCAGAAATGAGTAAAGTGTAGAAAAAGAACCACCTCAGGACGCGGTTCCTCCAATTTTATCCACACCAGACCGACCAGTGCTTCGAAAGGACGACAAACAAATGTCTGAAGCATGGCTCTTAGGTAATTTGTTGCAAGGTTTGACCCCGAGAAAAGGATCTCAGCTGCCCACCAATGGTGATGTGCTTCGCTACTTGCTTTTTCTCAATCGTGGACCCATGCAGAAAGATAAAAGAGATGATGTTATAAAACACGTTATTCTGAAGGCTGAGCAATTTTGGAAACTTTCTGGCATTCCTGTAACTGCTATCAAATTAGGACATTCCGAAGCAAAACTGAACAAATTAATTGTGCAATAGGAGAATCTGCGGAAACATAAAACAAGAAAGAACTGCCCAGCTGAGTGTGAAAGCTTTCTCAAATCTCTTCCTTTACTCTTTGACATAGCGAACGACAATGCTATTTCTATTATCGAACATGGCAGTTGTAGAACTAGGAAAATGGTCCTGGAAGATGTGCACTTCTTAGAAGATCAACGAACATGTCGGAAAATTGAGTTAGGTGGTCTTGATAAGACACATTTTGCGAAAGTTATGAGGAAATTATCTCATCATGAAAAGGAAATTGAGCATGCTCCGGGGGAGAAGCGTCGCCAAGAAGAAGCTTCAACAAAGATGAGCACAAGTGCTATCCTGGAACTTGATGATATCGATAGTCTTGATTCAAGTGATTCGGATAGCTTGGAAGTTGAACCTGAACCAACTGACGATCCTCTGTATTTCCATCAACAAGCAATGGCGCAGCTGGTACAGATACTGTTCGTAGAAAAAGTGCGTTGATTGATTTGAAACTACCCAGAAATCCATTTACAAGCCATATCATACCAACTACGGGGGACAGGCTTAATCCGTCAAGTGGTCAACGAACAGCATTCATGGTAGCAATTCTTACAGAAGGGAGTTCCACTGGAAAAAGCTACTCTTTCAATTAAAAACACATAGACAGCAGATTAAAAAAAAAAAAAAAAAAAAAAAAAGATTAGCGACTCTGGTATCTGGCATTCCAGGCTGTGAAGAAGGTAAAATTCTTGGTATCCCAGTAATTACAAACACAACAGGTGAAGAACAAGCAAGAGCTACGTTTTCCCTTGCAAATGAGTGGAATGTTTCAGATATGTAAGATCACTTGTTTTTAACACTACAGTTTCGAACTCAGGGTGGAAAAGTGGAGTTTGTGTTCGGCTGGAAAACATCTTTGACAAGAAATTGTTTATGTTAGCTTGTCGGCATCATATATTTGAAACAATCCTAAGTTCTGTTCACAAAGAATTCTTTGGTGCAACATCAAGTAATGAAAACTTCGAATTTATTCAATTCAGAGACTCAATTTGGTTAACTATTAACACTGAAGCTGGTTTTAGGACCCTGGAAATCAAAGACAGGAGTCTGAAACTTACTATGAAAAATTCTAAACAAGCATCAAAGAGAATACTTTTTACTTCAAATGAAAATAACTTGCTACCTCGTGATGACTATCGGTAGTGTGCTGAATTGATGTTGATACTTCTGGGTGAGATACCTGAAAGAGGAATACACTGACTGAGACCAGGAGCAACGCATCATGCTCGATGGATGTCATTCATTTTGTATCCTGCAAAGATGTTTGCTTTCAGTGCTCAAGCAGGATATGACAAGGACATGATTAGTAAACTGGAAGCACTATATAAATTTAATGCCCTATTCTGCGTTGTAAACTGGCTCTCTTTATCCATTGGGGCCGATGCAGCGTATAATGATCTCAACCTATGGCAAGACTTGAACAAGTATTGCAAGTATGATCCACAAGTTGCAAATGCAGCCATAAAAGCCATGAAAAGGCACTTCTGGTATTTAACCGAATTATGTGTTGTGTTCACTTTATTTTCGAACAGACTTTCCTCTTCAAAACGACAACAGATTGCTCGAACATTACTCCGAATTCCTCAGCCCAAAAAAGTTTGAAAGGGGCCATCCATTTTTTCCTATTCTTAGCCAAAGTACAAAACTATCATCCCTTATTGGGCCTAAATCCTGGTTTTTGTTTCACAGCATGAGTTTGTTTTATTGCACTTGGTCGAATATCCCCACAAACAAATTCCTAACTTTCGAAAAGAGACATTGAAGAAATTGACATTCTCCTCCACAAAACCTTAAACCAAGTCATTTGATGTGATTCTGTGTATTATGTAGTACTCTGTTACTAAACTTGTTTTTATATGTAGTCGGCAAACAAGTCTTATACAATACAAGTAAAATGCTGTATTTTCAATTTATGTAGAAAGATAATATTTTAAAATCAATACATCTCACTAAAAGTGTCATTGCAAAAACAAAATTAAGAAAATTTTAGCAAAAATCCTCCTATCGTAAAAATCTTTTCACTTGAAAATGGAACCTAAAGTAAAAAATGAAAATCTATAATTTCAAGATATTTAATGTTCATAAGGATATAAGTTAAGTAAATAGTTAATCGTTGTTGGGCGAGGGTCAAAACATCACCAAATGACTTAAAATTTGGTATGCATTCAGATTTTGCCAGTTGAAACAACATAGTAGGAGGGCACCATACAATTTTTAAACTTTCAATTTTCCCATACTTACATGCAATGCCCTATTCAACATTGTGCTTCATCTGTTCTTGTTGTGCCCAGCTATAAGTGATTAAATTCTTGCTTGTGCATCATAGTTTGGTTTCAATGGGTCAGAATCGAGTATCGTACTTGTGTGTCGTTTGCAAATAGATTGACCTTTTGAAGTCTTTTAGTAAGTTAAAAAATTGTTTTTAAAAATGAGTACTT
Organism: Thermobia domestica; assembly: GCF_964235325.1. Lineage (NCBI taxonomy): Eukaryota > Metazoa > Arthropoda > Insecta > Zygentoma > Lepismatidae > Thermobia > Thermobia domestica. The sequence continues at coordinate 74,021,266 of NC_137465.1, read as the reverse complement.
TTCGAGACATATATTATTTATAAATATATCAATCTGATAATCAGTATTTTTTACATAGTTCGTAATGATTTCATATATTTTGAGAGGAAAGATAAATAGAAATGTCATTCTCCTGGGTGTCCCTATGTACAAATATCACTAATAACTCTTGTATATTTTCTTTTGATGCCAATTTTATTTCATAAATTTCACATACAATATATAAAATATATGGCACTTTTTCAATTCAAAAAGAGAAAGAATAATAATAATAATAATGATAATAATAAATAAAATAAATAAATATATTTTTATAATAATTTCTATAACATCAAACTATGTCCTTAATATTTCTGTCATTCTTCTGGGTGATTTCTCGTCTCTTTCAAGATCACATTTGATTACATGTACAAAATCGTAAGAGTTAATTTTTATACAGATAGTACTTTCTATATCTGTGATATTGGCAACACTGTTTAACCTGCCTATTGCGTCAGTCAATTTCTGAGTAAGTGTACTGTGAAGTAGTTGTGTGATTCTTTGCAGCATTTTCAGTCATTCTTCTGATAAGTAATTTTAGTTTGTTTTTTTACAATATATACATTAATTAGCTTTCTTGAGAGAGACAAAACAGATATGTTTAAAATGAGTACATCATTTCAAGTAACAGATAAATACAGTGTAAGATTATAACGAAATGTTAGTGAAATGTCATTCTCATGTCATAATTACGCAGTCATTCTCCTGGCATTTTCGTGCCAGGAGAATGGCAACTACTACATGATCAGGAGTCAGAGCACCCAGACGTTACTTATAAGGGATCTGAAGCGGACTTCCTTGTCACTTGCAGATGGAGAGAAAGAAGCAAAGTAATGAAGAGTGTCTTCAGAAAAAAAGGGAAGCTGAACGTCGAAGATATGAGAGACTGAAGCAAAAAGCTGCGGAGTGTCCTTCCTTCGCTGCAGAATTGAAAGAAAAGTCCAGAATGAAATACCAAAGAAGAAGGAAGAAAGGACAGGTTAAGCTCAAAGAAATTCAGAAAGGGAAAAGCGAATGAAGAGAAAACAGTGGCGTCAAAACACAGCAAGAATGAGACAAAGGCGGAGAGCAGCAAGTAATACGAATATTTCTTGTGATATTATCACACCAGACAGTGCTTCGGAACGCAAGGATGTTCCACATTCCCCAGAAATTGTGGCAGAAAGTAGAAAGACAACGGAACAGGAGAAAAAGAAAGTGAGAAGAAAAAAAATCGCGAGTTGAGAGTAATAAAAGATGAAGTGATTAAACATCTGAAGAGAAAGTTGGATAAATACAAGAAACGGCTGCAAAGACTGAAAACGAAATCTAGGGAAATTAGCTCAGACAAAGAATCATTTTTAACTCCAAGAAAGAAAGTAGGAAAGCTCATAGCTTCAAGAAATAAGAGTGAAATAAGAAAAGGACTTCTCTTTGATGAAGTTATTAATCAACAGTTAACACAATCAGTTGAGACAATGAAGGGTGGGGGATCGGAGGAAAAAAAAAAAAAACGAATGTTACACTTAATAACCAGAGGAAAAAATATTCAAAAAAGTATCGGAAATCTAGTTGTCCGCAGCTAGATTTCTGAAGAGAGGGCGCGTAAAAATGTTAGAGACAGAAAATACCAGAGTGCGCAAGACAGCTACTCTGAAGCTTCAACAGGATATCATCTCGTTTTACGAGCAAAACAATGTCAGTAGAATATTCCCAGAAAAAAAGGATTATGTCAGTTCTAAGTGTGGAAAGCATCAACGAAGGGATTGGAAGATAACATGACCAACTTATATACAAAATATTTGAGAGATAACCCCAAAAAGGGAATATATCAGCTATAGGACGTTTACCCGGTACCGGCCAAAATGGGTGACGAAAATGACTATCAGTGAAAGAGAGATGTGCAAATGTGTGAAGCATTCAAATATGGAAATATTAATCAAAGCTCTCTATGAGTATGGCTGTTTAGATGTGTCAAAACCAGGCTCGGTGTTAGAAATAATTTGCTGTGACTCGCAAAAGGAACAATGTTTATTAAGAGAATGCGAAAGATGCAACAAGAAAACAATGATTTTCAAGGAATTTGATGATCATGAAGCCGAATATTCAAAGTGGATCACAAAACCTGAAAATTATACAGATAGCAATGGATCGCTCAAATCAGTGAAAAAAAAAAAAAAAAAAAAAAATGTTAAAGAAAAATAAATACGACAGTTTCAAAAATAGCAAATGAGTTAATAGAAACATTACAGGAATTTTCGAAGCATGTAGCTCGAGTAAAACAGCAACAAAATAGTTTGAGATTACAAAAAGAAACCATAACTCAAAGAGAAGCAATAATTCACATGGATTTTAGTGAGAATTATGCATGTAAGTATTCAGAAGAAATACAGTCATTTAACTTTGGAGGATCAAGACAACAAGTGGCAATGCACACAGTGATCGTTCATACCCCGCGACAAAAGTGAGTCTAACATTGATATACGAAGTTTTTGTACTCTGTCCAGTAACCTTCTACATGGAGTACCTGTGATTTGGGCCCATCTTCAACCAGTGATGAAAAAACTGTCTCCGACTATAAATATAATCCATTTCTGGAGTGACAGCCCTGTCACTCAATATAGAAATAATTTGATGTTTAGTGTTCTGTGCAGTTGTTTTTTTTTAAATGTACCCAAACATATCTAGAGCCACCTGGAATTATGAAGCTGGTCATGGTAAAGGCGCACCAGATGGCATTGGAGGCACGTGCAAACGAGTGGCACACAACATAGTAGCACAGGGTAAGGATATTGCGAACTCAGCAGCTTTAGTCAAGTGTTTAAAAGAGAGCATGCAAAGTGTAATCATTGAAGATATACCATCGGATGATATTAAACAAATGCAGCGCAAATTATCCAGGAGAAAGGTAAAAAAAATTTTAAGGAACCATGTCTGTACATCAAATGGTCACTGAAAAGGATACAAGTAACAGACAATTGCTCAGAATGAGAATGCTGTCTTGTTTTGATTGTACAGGCTATTGTTCTCACTATGAATTAGGCCAGTACTCTAATTCTCAAATTCCAACCAAAGAGAAACTCAGAGTTGAATATGTTTATAGTAGTGATGATGATGCATCTTGTGCAAACGTTACTACTTCGGGACACATTAAAGAGGGAAAATTTATTCGCGTTAATATAAAGGGTAGAAAAAGGTCATTTCAGTACATTGCACTATGTAGGAGTGATCTGAAGAACGGTGAAGTGAATATTGAGTATCTTACTCAATATGATAAAGACACGAGACTATGAAGAGGAACATCAATGGTATTACTTACAGTTGTAATGTTCATGAAGTTACTGAAGTTCTTTCACAACCAGAAATTGTAAAAGGACAGCGTGAGTTCTATAAATTTTAAGTATAGAATGGTAAACAAGTACTCTGTGTAAGTTCTTTTAAATTTAATAATACAATTGCTTCTATAGTATTGTGAAAGCTAATGATCGGTCTCTTACATTTATTATTGAATACGGACAAAAGTCACATTCTTTTAGGTAAGATCTTGTTTTATAGAAGTTAGGTGAAAAATATGTCAATTGCATTAAATTTATACTTTCCAACAAACAAAGTTTGTATGATGAAACGGTATGTTTATTTTCAGACTCCTTGTCTAATAACCGCCGAGTTTCAGGTTAGAATGTATCATATACTATATTCTTTATGATAGCATGTTGCTGTTCCTAGTTTCGCACATATAAATGTGAATTTAAATTAGACTGACCGACTGTGATGTTACTGTTATATATCATTTTCTAAAACATACAATATATAATATACGTTTGTATGCATCTTGTAATTAAAATTAAGTATTATGTCATACATGTTGCTTTATTATTTTATGTTCTCCTTATTCTTTATATAATAATATAATTTTACACTTTTTTCACGTTCTGACTCCTTACCTTTTAACTATAGTTAAAGATTATCTTTGTATTAACGCTTAAGGTTATGTGAGTCTCTGAATGCCAGTTATAAGCATAAAATTAAAAAATTATGTCATTCTCCCGGCTTCGCTGCCATTCCCCAGATATATGGATTTCTCTTTTTGCTGTAAAAATGATGAAAATCTTAATAAATGAATTGGCCTCGACCATGAATGGTTTAAATTTTTAGTGCGTATGATGGGTGCTAATTATGAGAATGATATTTTAATTATTTAAGTTTCACCGTTTTTAGACTCCAAAAAGCCAATTTATTTGAAAATGACCCTTGTATAAATTCGAGATTTGGTACTTTTATAATTCTTATATATATATGTTTGTTTACTATACTGTTGTGCAAGTTTCCTTTTACTTATTTCAACCATTGAAATTACTTGTGTAAATATATATTTTGCATTGTTCTATTCACATGATTACTGATTCTGTGTAAATATATATTTTGCATCGTTCTATTCACATGATTACTGATCCTTTTTTTTCTTTCTCTCTCTCGTGTGCTTTTGCGTGTCAACACGTAAAACCTTGTATTTGTAATCTTTTCCACCTCTCTATCGACTGTGAAATGTCACTACCAATATCAGATGTATCCTTGTCACATGATACACCTATTAAGGAAGGCATATGAATTGTACTCTCAGTGTGAAGTGGGAAATCAGAATAAGAAATCAACTCCACACGTACGTTGTATATCATGTACTTCATCTCCGCCGATCGTTGAATGAAACACAGAAATCTATTTCATTTGCTGTGCCCATGGTGTGGTGTGAGCAAAAGGACCACACCACAGACTGTTATTATGGTTTAACAAACGTACGTGGTTTAAGAGCAAGCACAATACTCAGTAAGTCAATCAACTATCCGAACATACCTTCCTGCACTTGATCTGTCCTGTACCACACAGCATAGTGTTACTTATTCCTATGCCATCATGAACTGGACGTTGGATGACTTTGATACCGTTATGTCCTTCTGCTGCAGTTTTCTTTTTTTCTTCTTCTTCTTTTTTTTCTCTCGAACGTGAATGCATTGATCCTGACTACCTTGAAAAGTTGATGTACTAAGTTGGATCTAAGATCTCAAACGGCATAGTTCATATCAATTTTGAGTGCAGTTTATCTTGATAGTCTCCGATGTTATCCAATTTAACAAATGTTAAAATTCAATACAAAGCAGTGGCTTGTCTATAAGTGCTGTAGAGCTGGAAAACTACCAGCTAGTTTAGTGGAATAAATGTATTATTAATTGAGTTGAATTGTGTTCAATTTAACCAAGCTAATAACATGTAATGATGATATTTGGTCTAACAGTGTCTTGAAATTGTGCTGCTGGATATGCTACACAGCATAGAATTAACACCTTCTGAAACTTAATAATATTGCAAGAGCTGTGCACGGATTGTATTAGTATTCCACATTGCAATTGACCAAAATTGTATGCAATACGATCTAAGTTGATTGTTCCACGTTTCACCTAGAGATATCTGTTTATGTGTATATTTGTGCCAATTTAGAACGTTCCGTGGTAACTTTGAAGAACTTTACCTGGAAGCGTGACATATGACATCCTGGGCGTGTGAAGTCGCTAGTTGCCTGTGATGTACAATGAAAAATCTGTTTCACGAATGTGGTGACTGCCTTAGAAAGTAAGGCTCGCCTTTACAGAAATTGATTTGGAAACACAGCAGATAACTTTTGAGGTTACATATGCAACATGGGAGGATAATAATCGGATAAACTTTACAGTACACGCTCCAGTGTCGTCTTTCGCCTCGAAAAGTAGTTTTTCGTTATATTTATTTCTTTTGTTTCTCTTTTGGTTATAGTGTTAGTTAGGGCAAGCACGTGTTCTTGTGTGTTACGTAAAGTGGAGCACACTGTGTGTGCGATACCTCCTGTTACTTTGGTAGTTAAATACGTGTGTTTTCATAGGGTTAGCACGTGTTCTTATGTGTTACGTAAAGTGAGCGCACTGTGTGTGTGATACCTTCTGTTGCTTTGGTAGTTGAGTACGTGTGTTTTCATAAGTTCGTATTATGACTGCAATATATGTATAATGGTTGTGATATTAACTTACGTGAATTTTCCACTAATTTATACAATAACGAGAAGAAATTATTATTATTATTATTATTTGAACGTCATGGTTTAATTAAATCGAAAATTAATTGCCGTAAATGTGGGGCAAGTTTGAAGTCGTGTAAGGATAGAGGACATTATATTTTTCGTTGTAATCGGCGGCTTAATGGATTAAAGTGCTTTTGGCGTCTGTTTGCCTTTCGTGGAACATTTTTTTTTTCTTTCTTTGAAAAATCAAAGTTACGAGTGCAGTATATTGTTCATTTTGTTTTCCATTGGTGTTACGTTAAGGAAGGTCACCAAAGTCTAACTGAACATGAACTTTGATACATATTTTATTCATGCTTGACGAATTTTTATGCATGATGTATGCTGTGGATTTATTGATTGCCGGTTTGGTTCATTTAATGTTGTGGTTAAGTAGTCTTGTTTACTTTAGTTATTACAATTTTGGGGGGAAGGGAGGTGCTGCTTTGCGTGAATATGTAATAGTGTTATTTCGTAAATTATTTGGGGAGCTTGTCCCCCTTTTGTTAATTGGGTTATAGCTGGAGCGTGCTTTGTAAACTTCAGCTCCGGGGGACAAGCTCCATAATACACGCTCCATTGGAAAGGATGTTATCTAGAACATTGGGTTAGAGCTGGAGCGAATTTTCTAAACTTTATAATACACGCTCCAGTTTCTCTTTATAGGTATCAGAAAGCACGAGTAGTTTACATTTTTTTCTTAATTTTCTTTTCTTTCTTTTTTTTTCTTGTGTGTTGGCGAGCATGATCTTATATTAAATATGGCGGTGTGTTTCTTCGGTCGAAAATAGTTCCAATGCGCAACGATACTACCTACACCATTGTGTTATAACTGGAGCGGCCTTTGTCAAGTTCACCCTAATAATTTCCTTAATAAATCTGCTACCATTAATACCTTTATTGACGAACTTGGGAAATGGACAGTGAAAGCAATAACACATCAACATCTGAAGAAATTGCAATACCAACTCAATTGCAGAAGTGAAGGGATGTGTACAGGCTGAACAACTATGTTTAGTGCTTCACTGATTTTGCTGAGACCTAGTCTGTGATTCTGCCACAACAAGTGCACGGACATCAATGAAGTAATGATCAAATTTCAATTTTTACAGCAGCTAGATATTTTCAAAACAAGACCACAAGAGTTCTATTTCTAGATGATAGTAGAAGACATGAGTCAGCACATGCATTATTGGTAATACGCAGAATTCTTCAACAGTTGCAGTAACAGATAAAAAAAATCATCATTATTTCTGATGGTGCCCCTAGCCACTGCAAAAATGGTTACGAATGGTTTGAATTGACAAAGTCGCTTGTGTCAGTGGAGTGGGTATACAGTGCTCCTGGTCATAAGAATGTGCTTGCAATGGTGTAGGGAGCCTGCTGAAGCACCACGCTACAAAACAATCTTTCCAATCAAGTACAGGTGCAACTCATGTCGAGGATTTTTACAAGAGTGGTGAAGTCATACACATCAACAGCCTCATCTTGTTGCCGAAAGAGTTGAAGAATTCCGCCAACAAAAAACAGAATGATCAAGCCAAACTACCGCTGTGAAAGGAATTCAGAAGTCATATATCTGGACTCACAGTGATTTAAAAAAAAAAAAAAAAAAATGTTGTAAGGACTTTAGAGCAAGAAAATAAAATTTCAATTGTCTTATCAAAAACTCAAAAACGCCAAAAGCATAGTCATATTCATAACCTATAAAAAGATATATTTATGGCCTGTGTGTATGACTATTGACTGACAGCTTGACGAATATAGATATCAGTTGAAAATTAAATGAAATCGTCGTGAATTTTATCTACCACATGGACTGGCTGCTAGATATAGATTTCCATCTGCAAGACAGCAACATCACCACCAGTGCTAACTTTAAATTCGCGATGATTTAAGGAGTGTGGATGCCACAGTTCCTACTGGTTCACCAGGAACGCATCACTCAATATCTAACAAAGATACTGATGCAGTTGAGCACACTTTTAATAAACTGAACTGCTAATTTTAGTTCTAAAGCAGAATGCAGCATACAGAAGAGGTGCGCTTCAGAACCCCTAATATACTTTGGACTTGTCCCAACTGTGACATCTGCGACTACCAAAATAAGATTTATTCTTTCCGTGCATGAATCTCACTCGAGATCTGCAATTCTCGAAGTTCCAAATTGAACTTCTAGCTACAAGGCTTATCTTTCCAAATTGAACTTCCAGCAAATTTTAGCTTACGTATATGTGCAGACATGAATAATATTTCTAGTAGCACAACAGAACAGCCAGATGCAATATATAGAAATTTAAGTAATTTGAAGACACCAACAAAAACAACCACCCCTGAATCTAAGAAAAAATGTACTAAATTAAGGAGAAGCCTTTTCTGTTTCTACACAATCCTGGATACACCGACTACGGTACACACCTGTTCACAAAAAGCTGGAAACTTGTTCAGAAAATAAGTCCGAAAAAGTGAGCCTAGATCCGTCACAATTCCCGCAGATCTATACATAGGGAATTGCATGTTCCCGCCGTTCTTTATATAGACACTAGCTGCAAACCGTACTGTCATCCGAGCGATGTGAAAATGTAAAAACAATATCAAATTACTTATTTCTGAGATTAATATTGATTGCACACTTCATGTACAGATGGTGATCAGAAAAATGGAAACACCTGAACGAAATTGCAACTTACCAGATTAATATGGTGTCGGGTCACCTTTCGCCTTCAGAACAGCCTTGATGCGACGTGGGATGAAGGCATAGAGGTCGTGAATGGTAGCAAGTGGAATTTTACACCATTCCTCGTGCAGGGCATCGGCCAGTTGTGAGAGAGGATGGAGGTGGAAATCGTCGCCGGAGTCGTGTTTCCAAGACGGACCACAGATGTTCAATTATGTTGAGATCTGGGGATTGGGCGGGCCAGGGAAGGTGTTGAACTTTATCCTGATGTTCCTCAAACCATGCTGCAACAACGCCAGCTGTGTGAATGGGTGCATTATCATCCTGGAAGATGGCGTCATTGTCCGGGAACAACATCCGGACCATATGATGCAAGTGGTCGCCTAAAATTGCCACATAATCGTTGGCAGTGATTCGTCCACTAAGTGTGACCACAGGACCCAATGAAAACCATGATATGGCGGCCCACAGCATCACCGAGCCGCCGCCATGTTTCACAGTTGGGCGGAAACACTGCAGATCACAAGCTTCTTTGGGCGTTCTCCACACACAAACACGGCCCGTGGTTGGGAATAGGGTGAAGGATGACTCATCCGACCATATCACACGTTTCCAGTCCTCAACGGTCCAAGTTACATGGTCGCGGCACCATTTGCGGCGTGCGAAAGCGTTATGGTCCCTGATGAGCGGTTTGGCCCGTGCAACACGAAAGCGTAAGTTCATGTCATGTAATTCGCGGCGGACTGTGATTGTCGAAATAGGGTGGAGAAGGTGCTGATTGAGTTCCTCCGTCACTTGCTACGCAGTGACACGACGGTTCTGCGTGACAATGCGCTTTAATACCCGGCGTGCCCTGTCACTCATGATTTTCTTCCGCCCACTGTTCCGCTTCCCCGATGTGGTTGTGGTTTTCCCGTGTGTTGTGTAGGCCGTCATCACCTTCGACACTGTCCCACGCGACACACCTAACACAGTAGCCACTGCCGTCACACTCACTCCACATAATCGCGCACCAACAATTTGCCCTCTTTGAAAATCTGAGGGGTCTCCCATTTTACACTACCTCTGTCTGCTGCAGCCACTGGACACTGCTGTTTCACTGTGCGTGACGTAGTATGGAGACCGAACTAACACACCACCACCAGCGGTCCTTAAAAAAAAAAAAAACATTGTTATAAATATAAATTTCTACTTTGAAGTGCTTGGAAAAACCATCAGAACTGTCACTTTTCAAATCTCTGTTACATTTACTAGCCTGCCATTTCCAGAATTTATGTATGAAAACGTTAACACAGACGTCAAAAATGTAAATTATTCATGTTCCTGATATATATATATATATATATATATATGTGTGTGTGTGTGTGTTGTGTCACACAACTCTGTAACTTTTTTTTTCGTGAAAAATGCTGAACTACGAAAACATGACGTATGCCTTGTCGCAGCAAACAAGTTTCTCCACTTAAGCCTACGAGTAACGAAATCACCTACAGCCAAACAGTTTCAATTCATTCATTAGTCTTGGTTCATCGTGGTCAGAATGTTCGCGAGCAGTTTACTACTCTTGTTGAATACGGTGGTATGAGTGTGAGACAAGCTAGCGAACGTCTTGGTGTTCCCTGTTCTACAGCATATACTTGGTGGAAGAAATACTCAGAAACAGGTAACGTGTCTAGAAAACCTGGCACTGGCCTTCAAAGGGTTTCAACCCCACAACAAGATCGGGCCCTAGTTGATGTAAGCCTTCGCAATCCTTTCATGTCATCCCGGCAGTTAGTGATAGCGTCTCGTTTTCCTGGCTCCTTCCTCACCGCTCGGCTACGCCTTAAAGATGCAGGGCTTCACGCATATCGAGCCGCGTGTAAGGAGCAATTGACGGATAGTCATAAAGTTGATCGACTAGCATTTGCTGAGGTAAATATTGGTCGTAACTGGGGTCATGTAATCTTCACAGACGAAAAGATATTCTCTTCAGCAAATGATGGTCCTCGACTTGTGTATAGACCAACAGGAAAACGTTACGATCCACAGTACATGCACAGAACGCATCGAATGGGGCATGCTACTATTCACTGCTGAGGATGGCTGTGTAAGGATACAGTTGGTGAATTACACCGTACAGAAGGCCGATTGAACAGCCAGAAGTATCTGGATATTGTGCAGTATGGCTTGCTCCCCGCTGCGAGAAATTTATTTCAAGACGGCATTGTAGACGTTCAACAAGATCATAGCTTAATACATGATTCTCATTTAGTTCAAGCCTAGTTTTAAGAGGAACCCAATGTTGAGCTAGTCGACTGGGTTCCAAGAGGATCTGACTTGAATCCAATGGAAAATCTATGGGCGGATGTTACAAGAACTCTACACGAAAATTGGCCTGATCCCCCAACCAAGGACAGCTGACGCACTCTCGGAGCTAGTTTATGACGCGTGGGAAGAAATAGCACAGGGACATCAATATGTCGCTAGCTTGGTTAACTCATTACCAAGAAGATTAAGATGCGTCATCGAAGCTAACGGCGACTATACGACATATTAATACCTGAATAAAGATTTGTCTTCACACCCAGGTGACCTTTGAGCTCTCTCAAGAGCTCATTAAGTTTTTCCATTTTTCCTTTAATACTGCTTTCATTGGGACGTTTGCGTTTCGTCGGAATATGCAATATATATTTATTTCTGCTCCTTTGTTTACCCTACACAGATAGTCCAGTGGTTAGCACGTGTGCCTTTGGTGTACGGGGTACCGGGTTCTATTCCCGTTGGGAGAGGCTTGTGTTTTTACCTATCTGTGATAATTCTATGTTCATGCCCCTGTTGTTAAGGAGGTACTGCTAAAACTATAAAACCGAGTAAAACAATTACAAATAAAAAATTAAAAAAATCAGTTACTGAGGAACGTTCGGTAAGTCAGTTTTGTTTTAATATCTAATGCCTAGCGCGTTCGTTGTTGGGTCTTATAGTCGCGGGTTCAATTCCCCTTAAGGGTCCATTAAAATTTTACTTGAACTAGAATTTATTTGCATGAATCACCCGTCTTCTTTAGCCTAAAGGACTTAAACGTTGAGAAAAGTATATGGTAAAGATAAACTAAATAATAAGACAGTAATAATGCTATTAATCTGTATGTATCTACATAGGATACAAATGAAAAAGACGTCGTCTATCAGAACAAAAAATTACTTAACTGTTTGAAATGATTTTTATTAGTTAACACTTTCACCTACCTCTGACTCATGGGCACCCGAAGGGGCAGAGGTGGTTCTCTGGCTCACGAAATGTATACGAACAGAAATACCAAACATAATATATAGCAACCGTGAATATAGCCCCTCCTAGAAGATTTTAGGGTGCCATGCGCGGACTGGCTTGATGTCACGCCTTTTTGTTAAGATGCGTATACTAACAGAGGAGAGGAGTTAAAATTTATGCCAAAAATAGAATATCTCACATTTGTGAGATGAAACTTGACCCCATGCCGGTAAATGTCGATCGTCGATATAGCGACGTATCGACAGATTGCCGCTAGTGTGTCCCTGGAGGCAGAGTTTCGTCGAGTCGAAACAGACATCTAGAGTAGGGGTGTTGCAGTTACCACCACGTAGCTACGACGACTTCTTTTCGGTCCGTCTTTCGATTCGTCGCGGAGAATCGGCGAAGTCACCGAAACGACTTATCGCCAGTCATGTGCATGCGTTTATTATTATATATTTGTTGTTCCTGACGAATGTTCCTAAAGTGAGCTCCGGGGTCAAGAGTAACCCATGCTTCTACATCACAAGGTTGCTGTTTCGCGCCATTCCGGGAGAACTTTATATATATATTTTGTAAGTGCTTTTTAGGCTCATCTCAATGTAAATGAATCATGCATATAGGTTATTTAACATATTTTGGTGGAGTAAGTTTGTAATTCATTGATTGGCAATTCGTCGCGTCTCTGCCACCGGTGGTATAATTTTCAAAAAGGAAATGGGGCCACCGCGGATCGTTGCAGTGGGGCCATCAATTTTTGGCGAGAGGTCGCTAGTTACCCATCGATGGTCCACCGACGATTACGGCACGGGGTAACTCTAAATTAAATTTAATTAGGAAATCACTATAGTTGCTATAAGAACTAGTTTTTGAACTTGGACTGTGTAATATTGGTCTTTTGAGGCAAACATTTCCTAAGTTCAACTTCGGGTATCTTCGGGAAACAGTAAACCAAAGATGAAAGGTTCGAACCCACAATCCAACGTTCACAATCGAAAACATTCTGTAAATCTGTATTTTCCTCTTTTAAGTGTAGTAAGATATGTTGATCCGTTATTAACTGCACTGTAGAAACAATTCATCACTGTAATACTTAAGGATAAAGTATTTCAAAATTATGTATACATGAGAGCACATGGTAGTTGCCTCAATCCAGCTATAATCAATGCCCTCAAATTCCTTCGTGCAGTTCAAACCGATTTTCCTGCAGGGTGCTACACAACGACAATTAGTCTAGTTGTCTACGTGTCGAACTGCTGAGCTAAAGGACGAGGGATCGAATCTCGGAGATGGACATGTAAATTTTTATTATTTGCAGAATTATACATTTCACCCATAATAAAATTAGCATTAAAACAGTTCGTGTTTCCGTGGAAAAGTAAGAATTTATTTCAAGTTAAACTTGTGAGCAGTGAAACAAAACAAATTGGGCTCATGGTTGTCCGAATACCTGACGATTTGAATAAATCATACGACACGCATTTAGTAAGGAGTTAAAGAGCTTTCTGATACGTATAAAGAAATCTCACTGATCTAAAATCCATTACGAAATAGGACCTACCAGAAGCTTCAACGCCACGTCTGGGTCACTTCGGTGAACGCTGTATCGAAACTTCCTATATAAATTTCACTCATTTGATGTCTAGCCAGTCGACCGTACTTGGTTTGTTAGCTAACTATATTGAAGGGGTATAGACGAACAATATGCAAAATCCATTTTTCAATTTTGTCAAAACGAAGAAAACGTGACGCCCTTATGTTTCAGAATTATTGAACTTTTTTTTTGGGGGGGGGGGGATTCACTAATCTGCTGTAAGTAGTGGCTACTGCTGTTAACCATTGCTTTCTTTCATTTTCATTTACCCATCCTATTCTTTCAAGTTCCGTTCCACATGCCATTCCATTTAGTTTCATATATTCTGTTCAATTAAATACACATTCCTCAATCTCTTTTAATATGTCCAAATTAACAAAACGGTTCTCTTGCTTTCTCTCGAATAATGATGATTTAGATTTCAAGAGAGTTAATTTTAAATAAACTTGCAACCAATTTGTTAATTAGTACGAGCATTGAGTTCTTCCTCATTGTGTGTTAATATATATTCTTCAGTGTTTACATTCTAATAATAATAATCATTTATGCCACAATTAGATATAATTGCAGTATACGAAGGTTAAGTGGGTAATAAAGCAGTTCAAGCCAATATCTTACTTCAATTTGTATCGTAGATTACAATTATCGTTAAAAGAAACTGAATATTCGCATCCAAAATTGATTTTATCTATATAGGATGGATAGGGATGCGCACGAGACAAGACTTGAGACCGTCTCGGCTCCACAATATGCTGTAAAAGTGATGTCTCGACTCGACAAATGTATATTGTTCTATTGGAAGAGCTGTGTCTCGACTACAACTTTGTCAGGAAAATTCTGTCTCGACTTGACTCTACGCATCCCTAAGGATGAACAGTTTGAAGAGCCCAGTATTCCAAAGCTGGCGGGGTAACCAATTACACTACGCAACATCTATTTCAGATACAACCATTATTATACACTTCATTTTCACACGCTTCTTCTTATAATAACTATATCGATTTTCTATTTAAATTCAACTATAGATAATTGTTTCTTATGCAGCAGCTAATATTCATGCTATACAGTATAAAACAAGTACACATTCAATGTAACTAAATACAAACATAAGATATTACAGATTACTGGCATTGCAATTTAATCCGATTTTAAGCAGTATATATTTTCTAAATAATTATTCAAATTGCTTTATAAGAATCCAGATTATGGGGTACCCTAAGTTTTTGTAACAAAAAACTACAAGCATATATATATGGGTGATTCCACGAAAAAGGGAAATTTTCACTTGGAAAATTTTTGTTCCGTTGATGGTCGCCTATTTCGATAAAAATATCACATGCACTTACTACTACTAAGTCCATGTTAATTAGGTGTTCAGCAGAGCTGAATCGTTATTGGTGTAGTAAATAAAAAATAATAAACTTTTCAGCACCCACGGAGTTGAGACCATAGGTCACGGAGTTGAGATTAGTTAACACGGAGTTGAAAATTGCTGTGGAGTTGAGAAACGTGATACATCTGGGTGATAAGTTTTGGTTTATAAGTGATTAAGCTTATAATTTACATAAAAATTTAAATAATTTTCCAATAGTTTTTGTAAGTTAGAATTATTCTTCTTATGTTGAATAAAATTCTAACAAACTAGATGACACGTAATTTGTTATACAAAAATACTCCAGAAAATACTGCAAACATATGAAAATATATCTAATGAAGGTTCCAAAATTGAGTGTATATGAATATGAATATGTGACGTAAATAAGAAAAAAAGAAATACACATACACTTATCGAATATTGAAAAATTATTGCGCTTTCAATATGTTGACTATCATATGGAGAGGACAAACTTTTCACATAAGCTTACGAAACAGATGAAGTAGTCATTAAACCTGTTTATTGTCTACTTCACTTGTTTTCTGAGCTTATGTAAACCGTCTGTCTTCTCTGTGTGATCAAGTCAACACATCGAAAGTGCAATACCGTTGGTGTTAGGAATCACCGTGCAGTTGGTGTTAGGAATTACTTCCCAAACGTTGTCGGTATTGTTTTGAAACGCCCTGTATAATGCACACTAAATGACAGTATAAGCACTCATCATTTCTGTTTTCTTTGGATAATTCGATGTTCTTTGTTAAGTAGCCCTCATTTTCCACTCCAATGAAGGAAATGTCTTGAGGAAACAGGGAGGGGCTGTTCTAGTCTACACAGAATGACAACTGCCAACGCTTTTTAAACGTCAGGTTTAGTAGGCCACGAGAAATTCCTCCCGATCCGCGTCATAAAATTGACTGTCCGTACATTACATTGCTCTCAGACTCTTCGACAATCCCTGAAAAGGAAACAATTAGCTGATCATAAGATTGAGACGTCAATAAGTTAAAAACAGATACCATCCATCTTGACTTGACTGAAGTTTTACCTCCGGTTACCTTACAGCACCAAATCTGAACTTCTGCGAAACACTCCTTAAATGGGCTAGGACCCACCAGCCGACCTTTGAGTGTGACGACACGTGGTCAGCGTGTCGGCTCCTACGACCGTTGCGATGGTCTGCGCGATCAGGTTTCAGTACATCTCTACTCAAATGAGTTTTTCAATTGCCTCACTGTGCGAAGTAAACACCATTAATTTTTGAGCTTCCACCGGGAAACAAACTCAGAACCACGCACGAAAGGCGAGCATACTAGTCACTAGACCATGAACGAGCTTTATTTCTATCAATATATTGAAAGAACAAATATTTGGAAGAGCATGAGCATAACAAACACTATAGGATTATCAACTCCGTGAACTTGTCTCAACACCGTGGATTCCTTAGTTTTCAGATGGACACGGAGTTGAGAACCATGGAGTTGAGAAAATCGAATATAATTTATCTTTACCGGCCCACTTTTTAACCAGTACACGTGAGTAATTGTGTACGAATTTCCTACCTTAAAGCGCAGGTTCCTCAAGGGAAAGAAGGTATATACCATACAAATACATTCAGTAATAAATACCATGATGTTGAGTATCAATTAATATACGCACCTGCTTTCCACACACAAAAATATTTTTCCTATAGCTTTTAACACATGCACACAACTTTTTCTGTTCTTCAGTTAAACATATCTGCCTTGTCTTCTTGTGGGTGTTGTCAATGTGGACGACCATGCTACCTGTTGAGAGCAATGACAATTTTTTTTCATGCCATGGAGTTGAGACCAAACAGAGGTGACAGAAACGACGCATAGTCAAGCTTTCGAAAATAATCATTATAAAGGTTTACTTTCCACAAAACCGAAACATTGAAGTGTTCTCTTCCATTTAATTACCATTAAATGATGTTTGATTTGCGACTTCAGTTGTAATTTATTGAGTAAAATCAGACAACTGTAGTCTGTGACAGCCCACGGTGTTGAGAAATTGGGTAATAATTAATTTTTTACGTATGTTTCGTGTTATATTTGCAAACTGTTATACATGGCATACCTACTTTGTGACGGTTACTACCAAACAAAATAAAAATGAGGTGATTCTCTTTAGTAGTAGTTTGAAGAAATGCCCGTGACAGAAAATTTCCCTTTTTCGTGGAATCACCCATATATATATATATATATATATATATATACATGTGCGTGTGTGTATTTTAGGGGACTTCCGGGCTTGATCCCACCCCCCGAAATTTTAAGTTTATTCAAATAAAATATTGTAAAGTGAATGAAATATCTTGCAGAATGTTCACATTTCCAAGAATGAAGTTAGCAAAGCCCCCCGAAATATATATATGAATAATTTTCTTGTTGGACGTGTGGTTTTAGGTACTCAACTGTGTTCAAATTTCTCATTTTAGCGCTTTCGCATATGAATTAGGGACATGGCGGGCTAGTAAATGTAACAGGGATTTGAAAAGTCGTCGGATAATGTGTTTCCAATCACTTCACAGTAGAAATTTATATTTATAAAAAAGTTCTCATATATTAGAAAAAAAGGAAGGAAAATAACTTTCCACACGGAGGCTCAAACCATTGCCCTTCGGATCAGAAATGTCAGTAGCAGTACTAAACCTCCTTGACCATAGACGCAACTTACAAGAGATAGTGTTATAATATTGATAATAGAATCGCTCCAAGCAGAGGTTCCTACTTGGAGGTTTAAATACCCATTTTCTTTCGTTTTCAGCAATTTCTACTTAAGATAATGGTTGATTTTGCATATTGGAACTGTGCAATCAATATTAATCTCAGAAATAAATAGTTTGATTTTGTCTTTACATTTTCACATCGCTCGGATGACAGTACGGCTTGCAGCTAGTGTCTATATAAAGAACGGCGGGAACATGCAATTCCATATGTATAGATCTGCGGGAATTGTGACGAATCTAGGCTCATTTTTTCGGACTTAGTTTCTGAACGAGCTTCCAGCTTTTTATGAACAGGTGTGTACCTTTAATTCTTGTCATTTGCCTGGAAAACTTATAATCCTGATAAAAATCTTGAATCACTTGCACTGTCTCTCCAGGTAGTTTCTTTCCTGGTACTCCACAAATTATGTGTTCTAATGTAAGTTTTTCTAAGGGGCATTATTTGAGCAGACGGTTCTACCAAATATTGACGCACATCTTACATTTTCAGATAGGACACAGCTTCGTATTTCTTTTAGCACAGCATATTCTAAACGAGAAGCTCCATTACTACTTCCTGATTAATATCAGGAGAGCTCGGAATACAGTGTGGACGAATAGCATAAAAACTACAGTGCAAAAACACGAACCAACTAGTGCTAGTTGGCTACTAAAAAGCACGAATCCTATCTAACCGAGCCAGAGCAGGAGCGCAGCGGGAGTCGAGCGGTAGAGAAGGGGTTCTTCCGTAGGGAGGCGCGTCAGCGAAAGGGGTGTACGCATCAACGAGGATAGTTGAACACACACATACAATATGCTGTGCACTAACAGAATTGATTATATTTACACTCTCATTCATGTGCAGCTTTACTATAAGGATACATAGTATAAGTGTTAGTAGTAGGAGGAGGAGTAGCAGTAGTAGTAGGAACAAGTTAGATGCTCTGCAGCGGTTTGTTGGGTTTTTCTCGATATAAAATGGGCAAATAAAGACTTCCCACAATTTTCCGTACATTTTACAATCTGTGGATCCGTATGGTAAAACTGCACCCTCATTCCTTCACAAAAAGTCTCATGCCGTATTTTATCTATATATCTTTTATTTGGTAGAACCGTCTGCTCGAGTAAACCTCCCCCCCCCTAAGGTACTAAGTGCATTTCCTTATTAAAGAATACGTACTAAACCTTTATGAATTCACGCATGCGTATAGGTTTACTTTTAACGCACCACTCGAAATAATTGTTGAAAAATTATAATTCTTTCACTAATTTCCTTCTAATTATCTTCTTCTAAAATATATATGCCTTTTTGATTTAATATAAGATTTGCGCTGGGTGACATGAAAATATCTCACTTGGCATAGATAAAATTTTTGGGGGGCCACCACAATTGCTAAAAAGCACAATTCTTTTTGGATTTCTTCATAAATACGGCTTCCGGATGTATGATATAAGAACTAGAGCGTAAGCGTAAAAAGAAGTGGGTTTTGGCAGAGATAAGAGTTTTAGTAACACTTGTTATGGTTCCATAATAGTAACACTGCATTTGTGAACATAAAATACAGCATCTGTACATTGTAGATATACACAGACGGTGGAAAATAACATCTAACAGTGTCATCTTTCATATGCTCTCAGTCACGCCCTATTTTATCTATCGTAAAGCACTTGTAATGATTTTACACTAGTACCACTACGCTTGTAAAGCTAAAATACAGTTGTATTACTCTGTATCACATTCCGTCGCCCTGCAGAAATGCGTTCCTTACAAATATGTCTTTTCATAAAAACTATTCAATTTTACCTGTAAACCTTCCAAAAATGTGGTGCGTCAAAACCACAGCACCCATGTAAGTAGAGTATTCGTTAACTGGGATTACAAGGTATTCTACCTGTTAGCAGGTCCTGGGATAACAGTTCCCCCTGTTGAAGATTCGAGTTTGGAAACGTTTCTTTAACGTTCGTTGATCTTCAGCTTCCCCTTTTAATTCCCAATATTTTATTTCTCAAATTTGGTATTATTTACTTATCCTTAAGTAACTTGAAGTGACTCTGGTTCACTTATTAATGATTAGGGACTAAGTTTAGGTTAGCTCAATACAAGTTACAGCACTGGCTCCAGAGCATGCTACGGATTTGAAGATACTAAATGCCATTCTTCAAATTACTAATAACTTGCGTTCGTTTTCATATTCCATGCTTTCCTTCTATTTTTCCTGTATGGCGATATGTAGAAGTCAATTTCTTCGCAAGATGGATCCAATAAACTGAAATACCACATTCTTTCCCAGTGTAAGTTACATTTAATTCAAATTATAGTACATTTCCTTGTACAGCGAATATTCAAAAATTAACTGCATGACATGAGCTCAACATTATCTGTGCACTGTTACAACTGAGCATGATGATGAGTTGCCTGAATTTTGCACATACATTTCTATTTACTAACATTTGCACAAGCCAAAATATATACATATATATAAATACCTGGCCCCAGCAACGATTCATCTCCCAAATTTTCATCATCTGGTAAAAGGACTACAATTTCTTCTGCTGCATCTGCACCTTCCATTTATATAATTTGGTTTGTACGTTCTTTCGTCGTTCGGTGAACATACAACAGTAGCAACTATTTGCTGAGCAATTCATTTGCTAACTGTTGAGTGATGAATACTTCTGGAACGGTTCGTTCCAAAAGAACTAATGCTTTATTACAAAGTATCATATATGAAATGCTTTTAGTGGAATGAGAAGACCGAATCAAGAAAAGTGTGCTGAATTGACTCTAGTAGATTTAACTAATACTAACGAGCTTTTGTACTCCTTTATGGCCATATGTTCAAAATATTTGAATCTAAATAGAATATTGTTCATATTAAAGAAGACATGTCTCAGAACTTATTTATACTGATGCAGATTCTCGGATTCATTGTAGGTAGTTGCGAACAAGTTATGTTTAATTCAATTGAAAACTCGCCTTAGCATAGATGACGAACTGAGTCACTGGATTAGGATGATGTAATCCTAAAGGAGAAACCAGACAACACACGATTGAACACAATATAATTGGATTAAGATGGACCTCCTTTGTGTCAAGGAAAACCAAAGTTACCATTTAACTTTACGAAAACAGATTGGTATTTTCAGTTTTTTTTTTTTTTTTTCAATTCTTGCGTTACGTTACATTCAACAAAATTATCAAAGAACTGGTATAGAATGACTCCCATGGATAGAACCGATCAAAAAGTTAAGGTGATCTCTAAAATCTTAAATCCTACTTGCAAAACAACCTCAGGATGTTTCATTCTTCGCAAATTTCCAGTACGATCCTTGGGAGCCCGGGCCCCACAAACAACATGTGGGCCCCATTATATTTATGAATATAGAATATTTGGCATAATTTGAATGCAATTTGTCTTAAAACCCTCATATATATACCTTCTGCATCTGAATGGGCGCTCCCAAATTTGCAGAGAAATCGGCGCCCTTGCCAGCACCTAACACAGAAACAAAGATGCAACAAACTACGATTATTATATCAAAATGAATCGTAAATTTGACTTTGTATTGATGCAAATCGCAAAGGAAAAAAAAAAAAACATGTACTGCTTAAAACTTAATCCGCCTTATGCAGAGTCGTTTCGACGTATGATAGCATCATACTAAAACACTGACTACTGCAGGAGACTTATGTTAGTCGAATTCTTTTGCATGACACTAATCGCGCTTCGAAACGACTCTGCATAAGGTCCAATGAGCCCCACTAAATCCTTGGGACCTTATGCAGAGTCGTTCTGAAGAGTGGTTCAAACCCTGCTCCCGCCAAGTGAACTTTGTGGTGGACAAACACCGTTTGCGTGGGTTTTCTCGGGGTTCTCCCATTTCCTCCCACTTTCTTCATTCCACCAATTCTTTCATTACTCATCTTCACCGTCTCCTTTAACCTAACCGGCATAAGCGTGGAACGTAAAACTAAAAAATTTCATTTCATTTTCATTTCGTTCTGAAGAGTGATTAGTGTTACACTAAAGTGTTTTACTAATATATGTTTCCTACAGTAGTCATACTTTTAGTATGACTCTAAACATACTTCAAAACGACTTTGCAAGAGACGGCAAATTTCTACTGAAATTATAAGTTTCTCAAGTCCAATACACTTGTCTACCACACACACACACACACACACACACACACACACACACACACACACACACACATATATATATATATATATATATATATATATATATATATATATATATATATATATATATATATACAGTGGCGGATCCAGGATATGATCAAGGGAGGGGCTAAACCATAGTTTGCCGTTTTATCCAGTGTAAAACAGGATTGAAGCCCATTTTATCCAGTGTAAACCTGAGCGTCAAGGGGGGGGGCTATAGCCCGTATAGCCCCCCTTGGATCCGCCACTGTATATATATATATATATATATTCGTTTTCAATGCTTTTCTTTTTCCTCTCTTTCTTAGTTTTATGGTAAAGGATATGTCATAGCATTTTTGCCTTGAAGGGACCGATTAAATATCATATCTTTGCATGTGTGCGACCGCAGCGCAACGCAATTTTTTCTCTTGGTTGGCGACTTCATATGCGTGTAATTCACATACCAATGGTAGTCACATCGCAATTGAATGTTTGTGCTTCTGTGCAAATGCACTATAACATTTTGATTGGTCAAAATTTATGCAAGAAGCAATGGCGGATATAGAACGTAAAAACTGGAAGGCAGCCAGAACCCAGTTTATGATAGGTATAGGTATATCATGAGTTGTCTATAAACTTTCAAAACTGTCACGAGTCCTGGCTGGATCTGCCACTTGTAAACATAGAGCAAATGGCATAATAAAATTGTTTAAACATGAAAAAAAGACTTACCGTGCTAGATATTTTTGAAGACAAGAAACGTAGATTGTATAAGTAAAACAGTATTTGAACTTGAAAAATATTTTTTAAAGTTTGCCGGTAAAGTGAGAAATTGTTTTAGAACGCAAAATACATGTTTGTTTACTAGAGGCCAACAGTTGTAACGAAAAGAAACAGGTTTTATACTGCGTGTTACTTGTTGAGAATATTTTGTTGTTTGAAGACGTGTATTAGTAAAAGTATGAATTGTGCGTATGAGAAATCAAGTATTGACATTAATTGTATTAAATTAGCTTTAATTAAGTGGATGCCAAACAAAGTTTTACTATGCGATGGGTGCTTCTACAATTTGTAAAATGACAGAAACGACATGTGTCTTTTTTAAAAGTAAACATGTGTTGCAAGCTTTTAGTATTTTACCGGAAGATGATACGTGTAAGGAAATCATGAAACTATATAAAGAATCACATAATATTCATAATAAATAGGATTATATTCTTTTGCAGTATAATTCTCATCTACTGTAGTTTATGAAAGCATTATATATTGTATGTTAATGTACAAATGTGATTTTCCAATCGACTATTTTTACATAGAGATTTTTACACGGAGCGTATAGGATTACAAGTAAATAATTTTATCTTTTTTGTAGAATATGTGCAAACAGAAGTTATATTGCACATGCGTATTCGTTGAAACTTTGTACACATGCGCATTTGTTAAGTTTTTACTCATGCGCAGTCGTTTTATTTTCGTAGGAACATTACTTAAGTAGAAGAGTATTTGTACAAATGTGTAGTAGACGAGTATTTGCTTGTGACTATATTTCTCCGAGAGAAAATCAAGACAAACTTGTTTTAATACAAACATATGATTCAGAAAAAAGTGAAAATATTATATTCTAATGAAGTAATTCAATCGTTTAGAAGATATTACAGATATTTTGATGAAATTCGTTTTGTAAAGGTGTATCCTAATTCACATATTGAAATTTCTGATTTAGACAAAGTGAACTGCAAGTGTAATCGTTTTAAAGTAAGTGAACTGTGCATAAAAGAACTTTTTGAGAATTATAAACTGAAAGAACCACTACTTTGTAATCGTTGTTCATTAAATATTCCAGATGAAAAAGTTCATTTACGCAGATTAGCATATGACAGTAGATTGAAGCATACTGTTTGGGAATTTCTAATTAAGAAGGAAACTCGTGACATAGTGTTTGAACTTTAACGAAAAATTTACTGAATAAAAAGTAAAAAATTACAGAACTCTTTTAAATACATTTAAGTTATCATACGAAGGTTTATTGTTTTCTTATGAGAATCTTAATAACTTTGTTGAAGTGTTTTTAAACAAAGATAACAATGTGTACGCAAAATAATCACTGTGTGTATGATTGTTCTTCATTTCATATAAATCAACAGTGTGTGTTGGATTGGATTTGGACACCGTCGTTTGCTTTACTATGTTATGGGTGTTTTGAAAACCAATGTATTGCGACTGCCGATAAGTGTATTACTTTAGAATATGAAATGTTATGCTATAACGCATGGCGTGGTATGGTACGACTAGAAACATTTGAGGAACTGGATGAAATCTCTTCATCATATCATGATACTGAAATAGAAGATTGGAAATTTACTTACACATTATATAATATATTGAAAATGACAACTTTGATGTTATTACCGAACTTTCCTTAGAAAAGAATTTCTTTTATAATTTTTAATTTGTTTGTTTGTTTGCATTAGTGAAACATACAGTTGAGTGAAAAAAATTAAGTAAAAGTGATAAAGTGTAAATACTTTTTATAATGTTTATTGGAAACAAAATGACGATGATATACTTTGAATTTCACATAAAGAAAAAGGTATATATTTGATTTCATTTTGTTATTGTACACATCTAAATGTTTAACGGTTAAATGTGTGTGAATTGCAATTAGCAAGTTAAAATATTTCTTTCGATCGAATATGTCACTGTATATATTTTATAATATATACTTTGATTAAAGTTTATTACAGTTTTTTGATATTTGATAATCTGAGTATTTAACCGTACTGAATTTTAACTTATGTGTATAAGAATTTCTTAATTGTATATTATTTGAAAAAATCCTTTGGGAATAAAATATTGGATTGAAAGTATTTTTGTTATTTTCTGAAACTTAGTTTACGTTTGAATGTTTAAAATATTATTGGGTTGAATGTATTTGTGTTGTTATTTCATGAAACATAGTTTACGTTTGAGTGTTTAAAATATTTTGATTTTTATGAACATTAGCTGTTTACAATGATTACCAAAGAAAAATTGTTAACTTATTACCTTTATTATCATATCTACAAAATATTTTATTTTTCTTTGTGATTTTAATTTTGCTGTTATATTTTGTTTTACTTATTTTATTTTAGCAGCCATTATTTATTTTTTACGGATTGGTTCCTATTTTTAGGTTTTCGTTTTCTACGAAAACTCATGCTTACAAATGCTGTGAATGAACAAATAATTCGTATTTTACTTCGATCGCTTGCATAGCAAGCTCCTAGAGCATCATAGTTGCGAACTTCTAAATCTTTGCTTGACAAATTTTAATTAAATCGCTTCCAAAGGAAGCTCTTAAGAGCAACTACGCTGCGATTATTTTATTGGTTCGTTTCTTGTAGAAACTCATAAGAACACTGTACACTGTGAACTCACAAAAATTCGTGTTATTTATAAGAACACTCGTTAATTATTTGACGGATCGCTTCCATAACAATTTAATTGGTTCGTTTGTTACACAAACTCAACTTACTTATTGGATCGATTGCATAGCAATTTCACTTGGTTCATTTGCATAGCAAACGCAGCTTATTTATTCTTTCGTGTTATTTATAATAACACTCCTAAAATATTCCGAGAATACTAAAAATTGCGGATCTAGAAATGATTCGTATCCTTTATTTTCTCGTAATGATTACTCGATGAACAATCTATGATTGTGATTATTTTATTCGTTCGTTTCTTGTAGAAACTACTTATTTATTGGATCATTTCCTATAGAAACTCATTGTTAAAAATTGTTGCTAGTATATTAAAATTCCATAGGAAGCTCAGATTATTTCTTTTAACAGAACACTCAATGTGTGTGAACCGATAAATAGTTCCGAAAATACTAAAATTGCGATGTAGTAAATAAATAAATTACTCAAATCGACCAACATTGTTGGGAATCAATAAAATTTAATTTTATGAACATACAAGTAATTTATTCTACTTTTCTTTGATTCATATTGTGTTACTTATTATTTTATGTTGTTTATATTAGTTCTCTTACGAACTTTTATTTTTCTGATATAATGTTGTTTTCTTATTTTCTGCTATGGACTTTACTTGTCTTATGAAATTTTATTTTTTCTGATATATTTTGTCTGATGGTTATATTATTTTTTGCTGACATTAATTATTATTGACGCATTGTTTTCTGTCTTTATATTGTCTCTTTCCTTTTTTTACGGATCGCTTCCATAGGAAGCTCTATTTATTTGTTGGATTTATGCTCCTATGAACAGCTATGCTGCGATTATTTTATTTGTTCGTTTTTTGTAGAAACTACTCTTATTTGTTTGATAATTCCTTATAAAACCTCGTTAAAAATTGTTTCGAGTATATTTGAATTCAATAGGAACGTTTTTAAAACTCTCGTTTCCTTTGGAAACTCGTTATTTTTAACTTCTCGTATTATTAAATGATTCGTTTTCTTCTAAAACTGAAGAATAAAATTCTGAAATAGTAAAAATTATTGTTATCATATTAAAAGTTCATAGCAAACTAAGCTTATATATTTATTGGATTGCTTCCATAGGAAGTTCAGCTTATTTATTTATCGGACCGCTTCCTGTGGAAGCGCATAAGAACACTGTGTGATCGTATTAAAATCACATAGCACAATCAACTTTTTTATTGGATCGCTTCCGGCGGAAGTCCATAAGAATACTATGTATGTGAAAATTATAAAATTCATGTAGAAGCTCGTTATTTATTTATTTATTTATTTGTTCGTTCGTTTCTGTGAAACCACAGAACAGTCTATGATTGTGATTATCTTAAAAATCGATGAATTATCTATGATTGTGATCTTACTAAAAAGTTGGTTGTTAAAATACAAAAACTATTGTAAAGATGTGAACGTTTAGTAGCATATTCAAAGACTTTATCTACTTATCAACTTTTAAGTATTTTTTTACACAAGTTTTTGCATACGTAAACTGAAGTGCATTATACTAACTGAACAACGCAATTGTTTATGATGTTTGACATTTTAGTTTTTTCTTGCAGTAATGGAATACACATAGCAAGGGAATTTTTCTTTATAAGCAACATACTTCTTTGAAAGATATTTTTAAGGTAGCTTTTTAAAAGAATTTTAAGGTAAAGAATTTTCAAGACAGTAAGAAAAAACTTTACTCACAGTAGAGTAAGAAATCAAGAGAAAAGAATTTTTAAGTCACTGGGGGAAGTGATGAAAAGAATATCGCTGAGAAAACATTCCTATTGACGTCAAAGAACTTTACCAATAATAGGAGAGAAAGATAAAGAAAAAACACTTTTCTAAGAATTGCTTCATAAAGGAAACAGCAATGGAAAAATACAGAACAGGGGCCGCGGTGGCTCTGTGTTAGAGCGTTCACCTCTGGTTCTTGGGGTCCCGGGTTCGATCCCAGCCCCCGCTAAATGAACTTTGTGGTTTAGAAACACCGTGTGCGTGGGTTTTCTCGGGGTTCTCTCTTTTCCTACCACTTTCTTCATAGCACCATTTGATTCATCACTCATCATCACCGTCTTCTTTTGCCTAACCGGCATAATCGTTGGACGTAAAACTTAAAGATTTCATTTTTTCATTTTCAAAATACAGAACACAAACAATATTTCTATTCAGGGTCAAAGAATCATTTTGAAAAATTCTAAAGCAGTTTGGGGAAAAAGAATGTTGCTTACAATTAGCCAAAATACTTTACTTCCGGTAAGGTACGATTCATAGCAAACAAATTATTGATCATTTCGCAAGTTTGCTGCACTATAATATGGAAACGAGCTTTATAGAAGTTTTCATAAATGAAAACAAAAGAATTGAAGAAAAAAGAAAACTGTTAAGATAGTGTGCACAACAAGATTTTTTACTCTTACATAGTAAAAGATTTTATCTTTTCTTGCCGTTAACATTTTATTTCGAGTTTCACTAAAACATTTACATCAATGGAAATAACCAAATTTCGTGTTTTCATTATTTCATTGCGTTACATCATAAGGTGAATATTTAATTTGTATAATATAAACAACATATATATATATATATATATATATATATATATATATATATATATATATATATATATATATATATATATATATATTATATGTATGGTGGAAATTTTACTAATAAGGGAAACCCGCGAACTTGAACAGGAGAAACCGGATGAAATTTCTAGTTACCTAATTTCAGGTCGCTTAAACCGGTGGTGGTAGTCATTTCCATGCAAAATCAAGCAGTCAAGCAGTGGTGGCACCAGCTCATGGAGAATGGAGCAATTTTCTAGACATGGTATGAGAAGCAACTGAAAAATTGAAACGATCAATGTAGTAAATATGATTGACGACTGAGTCTACAATATATGGAAGGTCATATGAATGCCCTACGTTAAACACAGTGTTACCAATTCATTGAAAATATTGTGTGAAAGTGATAATGGAAGAAAATGTCACAAAAATGCGATGTATTTTAATATATAAAGAACCCGACACATTATTCGGGAATGAGGCCTTGTCATGTTATAAAACAGTGTTGTTAACTTCAGAAGGTATAAAATAGGTAATAAACATAAGATATAAGCATAGAAAGAAAGAAAGGAAAATAAAACTTTCAATCAGACAAGCTGGGCGGGACGCCATCTTTATGTGTGGACATTAAGAATAACAGAGAAGTTTCGCGACAAGACATCATTATTATAAGGACAAAATAAACATGGGACCGTCGAGGCGACTGTGATACCAGTAAAATTATATAATACTGAAGAACTTAAAAATTCATTACGCGTCTACATTGACCTGCAAGAGTGCAAGAACCAGTTAATTGTCAAAATGTAGATGTGGGTTGTCAAGGAAGTGGTGAAAGCACAGAAAAAGTGTACCGTATGCACATTTGACCATTGCTACTGACTCAGTCAGCATCACCTCTGCATGGTAACAATCCTATGTCAAATCTTACACTAATGACATTATCAAATGACGATATGACTGATCCTGTGTCGTACCCTGTCTTTTGCCATGTATTCTGCAACATATGCTTGTAGATCGGTGCTGAAAGTTGATTGTAGATCACAGGGTGTAGCTTGATAATAAAATAACGATCGTGTAAATTCACTCGAGGTTTGTCACATTGGACCGTACGAAATCAGCGATCCCGGAAATAAAGCTTGTATTGCCGAAAGAACCAAACATCAATTGGTTAACAATAGTTCGTTGTTTTGCGTGGAATTATCTTCAATGTAACATCTTTGTTTGGAAAACGCCCTTGTAACAGTGAATGATTATTGTGCCACTCTATACTACTATCACTATTGCACACAACCACACTCTACTTGGAACGAGATCCATCTGCTAGTACACCACTCACGCGTCTATATCGTTTAATGCTGGAGTTCCCAAATAGACTGTCAGATGGCACCTGTCACCAGACGCAGTATATTAAATGGATATGAGTAACACCACTCTTTCTTTCTACCAGCTATTCACTCCCACTTGCCTTGTCTGATTGAAAGTTTTCTTATCTCTATGTTTGTTTATAACTTAAATGTATTACCTCTTTTATACTTGAGTGTCCCCGGTGGATGAGTGGGTACGCCTCCGGTAATCAAGGAGTCCCGGGTCCGGATTCCACTTTAAACCATAGGTGCCATCCTGGGACATCATCATCCCATGGGAGGAAATGGCAAACCATCATGGGTTTACCTTGCCCAGGGACCTTCGGGTAAAGACCTGCTTTCGGACAGAATACTATACTACATCATCATTATACTTTATGAAGTTAGCAACACTGTTTTATAACATGACAATGCCTCATTCCCGAATAATATGTCGGGTTCTTTCTGTATTACAATACATCGCATTATTGTGACACTTTCTTTCATTATCACTTTCAAACAAGATTTTCAATGAATTGGTAACACTGTGATTAACGTGACGTGAGGCATTCACATGAGCTTCTACATATTTTAGACTCAATCATTAACTATTTTACTACAATGAACATTTCAATATTCCCGTTTCTTCTCATACCTCTTCTAGAAAATTGACCCATACTCCACTAACTGGCGCCGCCACTGCTTGACTGCTTGCTTTTGCATGGAAACGACTATCACTATTGGATTCCGCGACGTGAAATTAGTTAACTGTAGAAATTTCATCCGGTTTCTCCTGTTCAAGTTCGCGGGTGTCCCTTGTAAGTGTTAGCTAGTACATATGTTCACCAGTGCGCATATGTCCTATACCTCATAACATATCGCAAATAAAAACGTAGTAAAATATGTTTACTGTTTTACTCGGTACACCACTGTACATATATCCTATACTTAAATACAAATAATGTAAAATAAGTGCTAATATATGGTTGCTGCAAAAAATAACCCTTTGACGTTTATACTGACTGGTAGGCATTATATTTCCATTCCACCGCGCATATTTCCTATATGCTAATGCAAACAAAGTATAAAACGTACTAATATATGTGTATGGTGGAAACAAATATGAGATGGTAAGCCTCAAAGTGCTGGCCGACCACTGCATATATTTCTGTACATTATTACATTCAACGCTAAAAATTTTAACATTTACTAATTCATACGGTAAGCATACCAACCACTACGGTTATTTGCTACGCTTTATTACATACGGCGTATCAATGCTGAAAAATTTTCACATTCACGTTAATACTAAGTGCTAGCTGGTAAATATGCCGTCTACTGCGTCTATGTGTTACATACAACGCGTAAAATCGACTTAAATATGTGAATACTAAGTGGTAGCCTTCAGATATGTCATCCACCGCACCTATTTGTTATACAAAAAATAAGAACTATTGTATACCGTGCATAATATACCATCCCTTCCCAATGTCATCCTTTGTGTTTATGACCCACTATGCGTCTATCTTGGGCATCCGTAAGCAATAATGTACACTGTGTATAACACAGCACCTCTTGCGGCTGTTTTATGTTATCCAATATGTTTACTACCCGCTCTGCATCAATTTTGCGCTTCCCTAGGCAATAAAGTATGATGTGTATAACATATCATGTTTTAGCGCTATCACCCATTGCGTTTACTACCCGCTGTGCATTCATATGCAGTACTATATACTGTGTGCAAGGTACCGTTCCTTGCAGCTGTCACCCATTGCGTTTACTACGCAATGTGCATTTATATGCACTAATGTATGTTATGTATAACATAACGTCCGTTTACTGTTCGCTGTGCGTCTATTTTGCGCTTTCGTAGGCAGTATTGGATGCTATGTATATCATGATTTGCCGCTGTCAACCATTGCGTTTACTACGTACTGTGCAACCATACGCAGTATTGTATGCTGTATATAACACAGCATCCGTTAGCGTTGTCATTTATTGCCATTACTACGCACTGTACATCTTGCTTTTGCATAAAAATTGATACTGTCCCCCATCTTTGTTTACAATCTGCGCCTTAGCATTCCGTAGGCGGTCCAATATCGGGCGTTTTCACAAATATCTCCCACGCACACACGCGCCGTTCTGCATAAAACACTATCTAGCACGGAATAATACGATGTACACAAGAGGCGTGAAAAGCCAATATATTTTTTATCTTTTTAATGTACCACATTTTTACTGCCATGTTTATTTTACAATTCGAAGTTTAGCAATACTATATTAAGGCATATGCTTCATCACGGAATTCTCGCGCGCCATTAATGGCGCATGCTCGGTTCCGCGTTTAACACACTTCAACGACGGCTTTGCAACCGCGCACGTGAAAAATCGCTGTCAAATGGTTTTCGCGACGGACGTCGCTACGCGTCCCGCATATGCAATTATTAAATTTTGGTAAACGTTAGTATACTTTCCGATGATGACTATGTTTATTTTTTCAGCGCAGTGGGAACTATACGCAAACAGTTCTGCTAAAAACAATAGGTAAATTCCCCGTAAGTAAAAATTCTAAAGTATGTTCAAACACTTAGATATTAGTATATATATATATATATATATATATATATATATATATATATATATATATATATATATATATATATATATATGATATACTTAATTATTGGTTAAAATAAACAGTAATATTCGATTTCTAATTATATACCGCTGAACTTTTATATTGCTGTTCATTTGACCTTTTTTAGTTATTTATAATTTTCGGACATAGTCTTGTATTACTACTGATATCTCCTTTTGAAAATTTTGCCCTCATTTACTTGAAATTCTACTGATATAACTTATTTAAAATTTTGATGAGATTTTCTTATAATGCTAATGATATGTCCTATTTTTAGGTTGTACTACTATTATCATTTCTAAAGATACAAATCAACAGGATATAAATTGTACATTCAAATATGTTTATTTTTACCAGTTATATTGTTATAAAATACGTCCCGTGTATTCTTCAAATGTTGAAACATGTACAATTTAGTTAATTCTACTGAACTGTTATACTAAGTCAAGTACAACATTTTTAGTCAACTCGCAACAGTGTCCGCTATTTGTTGACATAGACGTTGAATTTCATTCATGCAGAAATGAAATATCGTTAATAAAAGATGTATTCTACTTTTGCAAAAATATAACTTAATGAAATGTCCCTCCAATTGTTTGTTAGATTGCTTCAGTCAAAGCATGTTTCTTAATTTTAGTTGAATAATTTGCCTGTCAATTTTTGATTCAATCGCTTCATTACTCAGTTGTATAAGATGCCCTATGTATCTTATTTTCTAACATTTTCTAACGTTTTCTACTATTCTGTTCTGTTCTCTTTTATATACTCTTTATGTCTTTACCTAGCCAATGATATTGTATTTTTGATTATTTTATTTCTTTCCACAAATATATATTATTATTATCTGAAGAACCTTCACAACTGATAAAATTTTCTCATAAAGCCATTTGCTTTTGCCTACTCTTTCTATTGATATTGTATCCTCGTCGCCATAAGTGCCTTTACATCGCAGTGACGGGTATGTGACCGCGCAGTACTCCAAGGAAGGGATGGTTGTATAAGAATTTTTGATTAATTTTGAAGAGTTTTTATTTTGACTAGGGAATTAACATAGGTATAGGGAGTAAAGACACAGATTTGAAGCATCAGTGCACGAAAAGATTCGTATTCTCAGTTTTTCTATTTATTGTTTTATATGTTAAGTTAAACACCACAATATGTATCACTGATATCGCAGATCGTATTATTTTCTAAAATCGTGTCTGTAACCTATTGTCAAAACATTCATCTCAAGACATGATGTAGAGAAAAGAGAAAGAGATAAGACATCTGTAATATATGTATAATTACTCAATAAGTAATTATAAGTAAATTAGACTCAATAAGTAATTGTAGAAATTAGTTAAAGGACACGTAAGAGAACGAAAAGGAGGTCTAGAAGTCTGAACTTTTTAGAAACGTCCTAGATAGGTGAAAATATAGTTAAAAATTTCAAAAGGTATCATGTAATTTATCTTTCTTTTCTTATATCCTAGTATACTTTTTTCTTTCACATCCAAACATCTCTATTCAGAATTACGAGATGTTTGTGAAGAGAGAAACATTTCCATCTCAAGAATTATATCAGAAAAAAATCTTTTGACTTAGGCGAGATTCGAACTCGCAACCCTTGAATCCATAAGTCTGCGCTCTACCGATTGAGCTAACAATTGCTGTTGCAAAAGCCTGATTTCTACAGCTATCGGTTGCTAAATGGTGTGTATTAACGAAATTGGCCGAGATAATTGCTTCATATAGCTATTGCAATAATAATAATAATAATAATAATAATAATAATAATAATAATAATAATAATAATAAAGAAGATGAACAGAATTTAAAAAGTCGCATTGTTAAAAGTTTGGTGTGCGAAGTTAGTCCTAATGTGAGATTTTATTAATTATATATAATAAATGTAAGCGTGGTTTATTCGTGCGTGCTACTCAAACTGCGCAATTCATAAGGGTTGTACGCGTATGGTGCAGTAGTCTTGCGTCCTCCAACCGTGAAGAAAGATTCGGTTTTGAACCTATGCGTGTCCTAAGAGGAAGGAGGAGATTCAAAGAAAGAGAAGTGGTTTAGAAATTATGCAAAAATAGAATATCTCACGAGGTGAGGTGATATAGATTTCAGCGTGTCTTTCAGCTGTGACTCTATACAAGATATGCATCTATGACGTAACGTGGAACCCGAACCACATGGCTCCTGCCGGGAATCGAAACCCATATTATCTCTAGCTCTATCATGGGAGACACAGGGACATGTAAAAATAATCGAAAATAAACGATATTAATGTTAAATCCATAGTTTTCGAGGTCCTAAAAATTCCTAATTGAAAGATATGAGTGTCTATTCAATAGTTTTCGGGGTCGCTGAAGTGAATAATGACACTCCCGATACCATAAAAGCCCAAGTTTTTATTCTTCGTTAGCGGCAAGTTAATTCATTTGCTCCTGCTGGAAATGGATCCGTACTATTTCATTCCGATTCAAATATGTATTCTACTGGGAAAACTAATCTCAAATATATCTTTGAAATATAAACCTATTCTTCCCGTGCAACGCCGGGTATTTCAATTAGTAAATAAATAATTTAAGAAACAATGAATATATTTAATGGAAACAGACATATGTATTTTTGAATGTTGTATATGAATTGCTAATTCATACTTTATCTAGTAGAAAATGATGCATCCATTATATATTCTGAAGCAATAGGGAGAACTATTGGAAGTGTATTTTATTTATCTACTGTCGAATTTAGTGTGGAATAATTTCAAATAATTTATTTCGAAACTATCGAGACGAGACTGAGACCACTATTTGTCGGTTGAAAGGAGACTAATACTGTAAATAGTCTCGTATTGTCTCGTTTTGATACCAGTCCTACTTTGGGGTTTGTTCTCTAGTAACTGGTTGCGTAGTGCACCTACAGTATATAAGACGTCGTATATTTAAATGTTTGAGAACTTACCCCACCTCCACTTGACGGATCGTTCTAACTAAAACTACCAGACCGTTTATGTAATTTTGCGTTTAAGTACAGGTCCTATCCTTATGTCAATAATTTTCTTGCAACAGAGAATGAAAAATGTAACAGTTATAATGTTGATCGCGCATAATCCTGTATAGATAAAAGGCACTTTATAGAGTGTCGAACTCCGTGGTGTAAATACAGTAGTTATTGGCTTGGTAAGTTCATCACTGAACGCGTTTCCGTCATATCGTGCAATGACGTCACCTTTGACACATGCTCGGGACAGGACCACAGCAGGAGTAACGCTGTTGTTTGCTTACTCGGTGCTGTTTATTCTCTTTGGAACCTGATGTGAAATTACTGCTTTCTCCTTACTTTCAGCTGTTTTTGCTATTTCTAATTTTGATGTCTATTATATTAGTGGAATTTTATTCCATCATGGAAGTATATTTTATTTCTTTTTAAATGTAAATAAAAAGAAAAGTCTATTTGGACAAGTTTCCCCACAACTCTAGAGGTATTGTCTTGGGTGCGCTTTTATTTTCTTTTCGTTTAGGGCCGCGGTGGCTCAGTGGCAGAGCTTTCACCTCTAGTGCTTGGGGTCTCGGGTTCGATCCCAGCCCCCGCCAATTGAACTTTGTGGCGGACGAACACCGTGTGCGTCGGTTTCCTCGGGGTTCTCCTATTACCTCCCACTCTCTTCATTTCATTCATTACTCATCATCACCGTCTCCTTTAGCCTAACCGGCACAACCGTGGGACGTAAAACTTAAAGATTTCATTTCATTTCTTCAACACAAATGCAATTAAAA
Source organism: Thermobia domestica (assembly GCF_964235325.1). NCBI lineage: Eukaryota > Metazoa > Arthropoda > Insecta > Zygentoma > Lepismatidae > Thermobia > Thermobia domestica. The sequence continues at coordinate 73,985,603 of NC_137465.1, read as the reverse complement.
CCTGACTCTGAGAGCGCAACAATGTTATCTTGTTCGAAGGGTCAGTGATTTTGTGTCGAAGGTAATGTTACGCGAAGAGACAGGCTGCGCGTGGGCTTACCTCGTCTTACGTTTGGCAACATTGCTCTTGGTCAAGTGGCCTATTGCTTATGCCTTTAGGTATTTGCCCTAAAGCCATACAACGAGCTGTGTGCGTTCTGTTACTCCCTCCCTGCCCCTCGCGGTGTTTGCGAAAATATTATTTGCTTTTCATGCATTGAGATAAGGGGTAAGCACCGCCTCCTCGATTCACTTACCTGCCTGTTCATTCTTTTCAAAAACCATTGTCTCCCGCGTGAACGCATGTTTTCTAATTTCGACGCTAGAGTGCAGCACGTACTGCCCATTTTCTGTGAGTAAATCTTTATGGTTTGCTTAGGAATAACCACGCTTTTCCAATAGTTTAGAAAAGAAAATGGTCTTATATTGTTGGGTATCATTCTGCAAAGCAAGAAAAGGCAAGTTGGAATACAATGGAGTGTTATTTCATGAAATACCATCCGATAATGAACTACGTAAGAACATTAATAGGGGTATACATGAGGGATACTAGATTTTCCGTTTTTTCCTCAAACCTTTGGCAGTTCCATATACGAAACTCTCTAAGTCAATAAACTAACTGTATACTCCACATTTTATGAGTTGAACAATGAGGTATATTGACGAGGAGTTATAAAATGAAAAAGATCTCCAGTATTAGACTTCCAAACTACACTATGTATAAGTGTTGGCAGTCTTATAGAACGGCTATGTCCTTCGGTTGATAGGTATCAGAGCAAAAACGGCAAGAGCTATCGACATGCAGTTTTCGGGAATCGATTCAGTGTCCCTGGAATATTTTCCATCTCCTTGGACTGTCTTCTACTTAAGCCGGAAGTGGTTGAAATCGATCACTTCCGGTTTCAACAGTAAAGCTTATAACTCAAAACGGTGATAGATAGCCACAAACTGTTTTCGGAAATTGATTCATGGTCTCAGAGAAATAACCTCTGCACCCTTATATTTTAGTAAAACTGGAAGTTGAAGAAATTCAGTACTACGTCCAGTTTCAATGTTGATTTTCATATAGCAAAAATGATAAGAGATTTTGCGAAACGTTTCTCAGTAATCGATTCAGTCCCAAGAATGTACTCCATGTCTTCAATATAGTATTCAATTTGCATAGCTTGGAAGTCTAATGTAGTTTCACAGTCTGAAACGATACTCACTTGTATATATTGGATATTGTTGCTCTCGAGACAAGATTTAAGCTACTTCATCTCAAGAAGCTGTTGCTATACTGTGAGACAGCTTTGTCATCTCGTTTCTCATAGACAGTTGCTGTCTTGTATCGTGAGCAACACTAATTTTAATATTAAAACAATGTACAATTTTGCTTAGAGTAAAAATAATCTATATAACATGTTGTGGTGTGGTTTGCGATAGCCCGAAGTTTATTAGAAAAGGTACAATTCTTTGTGTTTCACATTTGTATTAGTAATGACTAGTGTTGGGGTTTAAACTTCCTTATGATAATATATATATATATATATATATATATATATATATATATATATATATATATATATATATATATATATATATATATATATAGAGAGAGAGAGAGAGAGAGAGAGAGAGAGAGAGGGTGGCCCAAAAGTAGGTATACAGTAACTTACTGATCAACCCATTGCTTTTTATATCATTTCTTATTGCTATCCATAAGGTAGACTTAGTTTCTTTATTATTTATTCTTAATGTCTTTGTACTTATATCTTAAGCTCGGAACAGCCGAAACAAATGAACCTATAAGCTAGAATGTTAGAGGGTATACCTGATCAATGCAGGGGTGTAGGCGTATACCTACTTTTGAACCACCCTGTATAATTACTCTTATAGTTAATGGCGCCGATTTCTCAGTAAATTTGGGAGGGGGGCATTCAGATGCAGAAGACATATATGAGGATTTTAAGACAAATTGCATTCAAATTATATCGAATATTGCATATTCATAAGTACAATGCGGGGGGCCGGGGCCCCCGCCCCCCAGGATCGGCACTCTTGCTTATAGCATCAGAGTCCTTCACACGAAAGCATAAAATTATATATATTCTATTTAGGCCAATATATGATTGAGCGTATTTTCATTTTTGTGCCTCAGCCGTAACATCAACAAATGTGTTTCTATTTGAACAAATATTTTTTCTATGTCTTCAATGACTACCGCATATTATATCTTTTACGCAAACCATTTAGATTTCTTTACATTCTTTCTATTAGCATGTATTGTGTACGTACAGATGTCAAACTGCAACGCAACAGGATTGACTGTCACACGGTAGGATGCCATGGTAGGACCTGCCACCTAGTGGCGAATTCGTGATGAAAGGTACACACATTTTTTGGCTGATTGAGCAGGCAGCTTAGAGGAAGCGGACGGATGTAGAAGGCAGTGGGGGTAAGACATACCTTGGGACAGGAAGGGAGTCGAGGTCGCTGAGATGATTAGGCGTAAAGCTATCAGCTATTTTCTGTTAGTGGTTTCTTCATATACGTCTACCAAGTTAACGAACCTTGACTTATCCGCGTACAATAGTTGGTTAGTGTGTCCTCGATGGCTATTTTTACTTTTTCCATGATCATCCCATACCATACAGTATTTTTTATGTTTTGAAAAAGCTTGATTTTATCAATTCGTTAAACAACAATGTTTCTTTTTTTCTAACCATGTTTCTTAGTATTATCCTCTTCATTCTAACTAATTTAAATATTTTCAATAATTCAGAATTTTGACTAAAAAATGTTACAATGATCAAGATTTGTATAAGAAGAGGAGCCTTTATTTCTAATCATTGTCATAAACGGAAGGGAAAACTTATAAAAAAATTGAAATAACTTAGTAGACGTAGAAAATCGATAGAAATAATGAACATCAACTATTAGTTGACTGTTAGAAGTATAGTAGATATAGTTCTCAACCCAAGTAGAAGATGCACTCTTTGCTTCATGAAAATAATAAACATTTTTGAAAAATAATTACAGAAAAGTAATTTGAAGACATTTACTGAGCGAACGAAGGTTACTGGTTAGTGTTGACGCTTCGTAATTGAGAGTCTCCCGGTTCAAATTTCGATACGAGGCATCCTGACTAGTGATTTTGCAGTACCACTGGGCGAATACCAGGGTACCTTTAATACATAAGCTTTGGCAAATTTTCTTGAAATCTTTGTTCTTATGTTGTTAATGTTTCAGTGTGAAATGGCATTTTGCTGCATGGATAATATTTTTAGTAAACAAAATATAGTAGATGAATGGTTAGTGCAAGGAACTCCTACTTGTATGTCTTAGGTTCAAATCCCGACTGTTCTTATTGATTTTTTCTTTTAGCTACGCTCATATGTTGCACTCCAGAAGTTCAATTTTGAATTAAATGTAGTCGCAGCTAGTTTAAACTGAAATTATTTTCAAAACTATTTGCTATTACATGTTTTTGTTTTACTTGCGATGTTTCAACTTTGATATTAGATCTTAGAACCCTAATGTAACTCATTTCCCTACGTCATACCATGATGAATGCTTTCACAACAACGATAGTCGGGCGGTAATACAGAATTTCATTGTTACTGCAGGGCCGGATCTTGAAGCCTGCGAACTACGTGTTCGCAGGAGGCGCCAGGTGAACAGGGAGCCAAATTAGAAAAATGAATTTTGTTTTAAATGTAAATATTTATTTAAATAAATGTTATGATGAAAAATTTTCTTCATATAGCTTCAAATAAATATTGTACAGACTGAGATACAGACAAAATACATCAAAAGGACAATAAAGTCGAATCTTTGCGTGGTTGGCTGTAAAACACCCTTTACAAATGAAATGGACTCGTACATCAATTGATGCCAATACCACACGCACAAGTGATGCCAGTTTGAGGAAAATTTCCACGGCACAGGATAGACTTTTTTAAAGAGGGAAAAGGGATATTTTACGAATATGAGATAAAATGAAGGTAAATTTAGCTTTCCAATAGATGTTGTATTAAGCACTATGACCGTAGAGCTAAAGACAGTGGTATAGTTTCCACAATCCCACCATATGCACAAAATACAAATATAACAGACTCTTCATTCCTTCCTCAACAACTCTTCCGACACCTTGCAAGAGAATATCATTGCCAAATATGTCTTTAAAATCCAAATGGATCAACAAACCTAAGGAATTCAACGCAAGTATTGTTTATGGATTGGGTGGCATTATCACAGTAGAAAGAAATGTCTCCAAGGGTGCTCCTCCATCTTGTCTTAAACAGTGTCTTCGCATAGTACTTTGGTTCAATGACCTCAGTTAAGGGTTGAGAAAGATCACCGTAAATGAAATTCACATTATAAAAGTTGAAGCAAGCATGGGCGCCCAAAAGGGGACGAGGGGGCCGGGCCCTACCTGGCTTACGACAAGTATAATATATATGCATAATTTCTTAAGATTTTCTTAATACAAATAAAAATACCAAACGTAATATACCAACCAGGAAGATGACCCCTCTAAAAAATTCTTCGGGCCCCCATGGAAGCAAGTAGGCTTTTCTTGTCCATTCGCCCAGGGAGTGGAGCGAATACTAAGAAAACACGGGCGGTACAAATGGAATTTTTAAAAATCATTTCTGAGGGAAATTTTAACTTAAGTTCCTAATGGCTCAAATCGCTGTCCACTGCTTAATGCTCACTTGGTTTAATATCTATTAGTTCATTTGTCGTTCGTCAAGATTTTCATTTCTATCCTAAGTCATTTCGTTTTTGTTTTATTTTTTAAATTTATAATGATGTGTGCTTTCACTTTTTAATAGTACTTTGTTTTTCATATAATAATAATGAGCAACGATATAAAACCAAGTGAGCATTTTATCGAAAAAAAAAAGCTACAAAACATGAAAGAAGATAAGAGGCAACCGAAGGCTCTAAAAGGTTTCTTTCGCGTTCTGGACAAAATCATACAAATGTTGAGGTGGGAAGTTGTCAATACCAGTCACTGTTAACGAAGCATTTGCAGGTCGACATTCTTTTGAAACTGTAAGGTTATTTTACCTGATTGCAGTAGTTTAATTGTTGAATTAAAATGGGACGATACGGTCATTTCTGTTACGGGTCTGAATTAAATTTCATGTATTTCAAAATATGTTTAAATACAATTAGTTTTCACGCGGCATATAAGTATATAACTTGAAAGGATATAATCGAAAGCGATGAAAGGTCATTTGGATGACAAGTAGTTTTTTTTCAGTACTCTCACTTTCAATCACAGCAGCATATACAGATGCTTGTTTTATTATAACAGTATAACAATAATTATTAATCCATTCTCTGTTATTAAATTTAGATGGAGCGATATTTTAAATTAGTAATAATTCTAATGCAAAGTAGAGTTTTGATTATTAGTTACTTGTGTTCAGGGATGCACCGACATAGGTGCTAGGGATGCGCACGAGACGAATCGAGACAGGATTTTCCAGACAAAATTCGAGTCGAGACACGGTTCTTCCAATAGAGAAATATACATTTTTCGAGTCGAGACATCACTTTTACAACACATTTTCGAGACGAGACAGCTACACATCTTGTCTCGTGGGCATCCCTAATAGGTGCAGTGTTCCTTTCAGAAAAAAATCTTCCGGGGGGGTACACTTAGTATTCAGAGGGCCACTGCTGCTACTCTTTTATTTGTTATGATATTACAGACGTATTATTTTGATCTCCTCCCGGGGGAAAGTGGCCCCCTAAAAATATGTGTGGACGAAACACTGCACAGGTGGTCTGAGAGTCTGGATCCTTCAATTAGCACAATTTCAGGGGCAGATACACAAAATTATTTGCATTTGTAGGCTATTCCGAAAAATCTTCGAACCCGAAAGAAAAATCTTGGGTGCATCTTTGCTTGTGTTTGCATTGTGTTACTGCCTGATTTCGTACGTTTATGTTGGAAAGAAACATGAAAGAATTGAATTGTTCTATAGGCCTAAAGGGCCCTGAAAATAATTTTTGCGAAGGAACCTTATTTTAAAGTGCTGCCACTGGATCGAGGACAAATTAAATATCAATTAAGACACACACTTTTGTCATTTGTTGTGTATTGAACTATTTTAACTAAAATTAATAAAGAATTATTTGAAATCAAGTATATCTCAAGAACGATTAAATGGACTAGCTTTGATGGCCATTGAAAATTACATTCTGAATGAAAGTGATATTGATGCAGTAATAAGAGATTTTGCCAAATTGAAAGCCAGAAAAGTGTCTTTATAACATGAACTTTACAGTAACAAAGAAAACGAGAAATTAAGCTAACTACCATATTTATATCACTGGAAAACACTATTTAAATATGCTTTTAATGAAGTGTAAGAGCATATCTCTTTGTCAAAATCAAACCTGTGATAATGTTAAACTTAAAGCTCATTAGTTTTATTCTATTTCGACTTTTATGTTTCAACTGTATTTGTCAAAATACATCTTAGGTATACATTTTAGTTGTTTCCTGTGCTTATTTAATAAAAAAAATATAAAATTATTAATACTGGAACTTTGGTCATGTTTCATCCACAGTTAATTAGGTTTAATTTCGCCATTTTCCTTTAATACTCACAGGAAGACTGAATTATTATATATTGAAGAAATTTGTAATTGTAACAATTATCTGAAGAATTTTTGTCCATTACAGCATTCTATTCTTTTATTATCATTTAGGCGGGGGCGACTAAATATTGTTTATTTACACTTACAAAATGTCTACAACCGATCCTGTTACTGTTTTATATATATATATATATATATATATATATATATATATATATATATATATATATAGAGAGAGAGAGAGAGAGAGAGAGAGAGAGAGAGAAAGTTTTGATTCAGAAAAAAGTACAGTTGAACGTACGATGCAACATGAGGAACATGAGGAACTGTTCTGAAATCTTCACCGGTTCTCTCCTCTGAAACCGCATGCGAATGGGGCCAACCTTGGTCATATACCACATCTGGAATATTACCGTTTATGTCAGAGATCCCGAAAAATATATATTCGACAAAAATAAAGGATGTTTTCGATTTTATTTTATTTTATTTATTTATTTATTTATTTGCCTGTCACCCTCCCACTCTGACCTCCATGCCAACCAAGGCTTAACTTGAACTTAAGCAACATCGACAACGTCACTATTCATCTGCGATCACGAAATCTAATACCATAACGATTTCGATATTAATATTGTTCATATTGAGTACTTTTACATGCCACTTGCCCCCTTATTACGGATGGCTTCAGTGTCTCGCCCCCACAACTATGGAGCAATTTCAACAATATTACGTATAGCTATAAACCACCATCTGTAAAATAAATGTGCGGGTGACCTTTTTCGGGGAGGAATTCATTAGCTACTTTTCCAATATCAATGTGGTGGCTTTTTTCTCTTTCCATGCTAAAGATTGCCGAAGAGCTCAACTGCATTTGCACCACTGTCCTATGAATATAGATTTTAATGGCATTTACTTTACTAAGTGCTTGCTTAGGTGTTACAGGAAAAGTGAGATTCTGTTATAAATGAGTAGGGGTCTAAACAAATACGGAAAACTATTAGCAATGACACTACTCGAAATGAGTTTTCGCAATATAATGGAACAGTATTTTATTCGAATGTGAAGGAAATCATTGCATAAATTGGCCCTTCCCCTCCTTAGAAGTCTAAGCTAAAATACGTATCTAATAATTTTGAATTAGAAAAATATGCATCGAGTTTCATATCCTTAACTTTAAGGTCTCCTGAGTTAAGTAAATGAATAACCTTCCTGCTAACGGAAGAGTAAAGCTTTGGGCTTTAATGGTATCTGGAGTGTAATTATTAATTTCAGCAACCCCGAAAACTATTGAATAGACACTCATATCTTTCAATTAAGAATTATTAAATTTTCACCCCTCCCATTAAACCTCCATGCCGATAATGCTAAACTTTGATGTGAACGATATAGAAGGTTTCATAATTCATGTACTCAAAAGCTATGGATTTAACATTAATATCCTTTATTTTCGATTATTTTTGCATGTCCCTGTGTCTCCAGGGGCGCCCATTAAGGGAGTAAGAGGGAGCGATTGCCCCCTCTAGAGGAAATTATACTTTGCAAGATCGAAAACCCAAAAATTGTTTGAATATTTACCCCAAAATTTGGAACTATATTTGAAATGTCGCTTATACTTGCCCCCTTTGAAAACCACAATATGGGCGCCCTTGTGTGTCTCTCATGATAGAGCTAGAGATAATATGGGTTTCGATTCCCGGCAGGAGTCGTGTGGTTCGGGTTCCACGTTAAGTCGTAGATGCACATCTTGTATAGAGTCACAGCTGAAAGACACGCTGAAATCTATATCACCTCACCTCGTGAGATATTCTATTTTTGCATAATTTCTAAACCACTTTTCTTTCTTTGAATCTTCTCCTTCCTCTTAGGACACGCATAGGTTCAAAACCGAATCTTTCTTCACGGTTGGAGGACGCAAGACTACTGTACCATACGCGTACAACCATTATGAATTGCGCAGTTTGAGTAGCACGCACGAATAAACCACGCTTACATTTATTATATATAATTAATAAAATCTCATATTAGGACTAACTTCGCACACCAAACTTTTAACAATGCGACTTTTTAAATTCTGTTCATTTTCTTTATTATTATTATTATTATTATTATTATTATTATTATTATTATTATTATTATTATTATTATTATTATTATTATTATTATTATTATTATTATTGCAATAGCTATATGAAGCAATTATCTCGGCCAATTTCGTTAATACACACCATTCAGCAACCGATAGCTGTAGAAATCAGGCTTTTGCAACAGCAATTGTTAGCTCAATCGGTAGAGCGCAGACTTATGGATTCAAGGGTTGCGAGTTCGAATCTCGCCTAAGTCAAAAGATTTTTTTCTGATATAATTCTTGAGATGGAAATGTTTCTCTCTTCACCTCTCTTCACAAACATCTCGTAATTCTGAATAGAGATGTTTGGATGTGAAAGAAAAAAGTATACTAGGATATAAGAAAAGAAAGATAAATTACATGATACCTTTTGAAATTTTTAACTATATTTTCACCTATCTAGGACGTTTCTAAAAAGTTCAGACTTCTAGACCTCCTTTTCGCTCTCTTACGTGTCCTTTAACTAATTTCTACAATTACTTATTGAGTCTAATTTACTTATAATTACTTATTGAGTAATTATACATATATTACAGATGTCTTATCTTTTTCTCTTTTCTCTACATCATGTCTTGAGATGAATGTTTTGACAATAGGTTACAGACACGATTTTACAAAATAATACGATCTGCGATATCAGTGATACATATTGTGGTGTTTAACTTAACATATAAAACAATAAATAGAAAAACTGAGAATACGAATCTTTTCGTGCACTGATGCTTCAAATCTGTGTCTTTACTCCCTATACCTATGTTAATTCCCTAGTCAAAATAAAAACTCTTCAAAATTAATCAAAAATTCTTATACAACCATCCCTTCCTTGGAGTACTGCGCGGTCACATACCCGTCACTGCGATGTAAAGGCACTTATGGCGACGAGGATACATAGGTAAGCATCAGGCCTGTATCCTGCTTAGGTCCCAATATTTACTTTAAAATCGTTCTATCAATTTTTCATATTAGCTGTCCATATACTCTTCTTTCCACTGTAGTACTACTACTTTCTTCATAACTGTCAAGTGGTTAACTAACTAGTAGACAAACGCTATCTGTTAGCAATAAGATGAACCTATAAAATAGCTAAGTGTCTCCTTTTAACAAAAGTATTCAACACTCATAAAATAATGTAATGCTTTACCCTAGCTTGGATAAAAGAGAAAAGTTGATGCTTTCACTTCTTGTACGTATTTACTCTGACCGTGAAACGTTTTTAAAATGCTGTAGAGACTTTTATAGTGAGTTTGTATCATTGCCATTATATTTGCATAACGTTTCTTATTTGTTTTAAAAATACAGTTTGTGCGTGTGAGTGTCAGTAAGTGGAGCATCATGAGATCCATACAAGACGGTCCTCCGGAATTCGTAAAAAAGACAATATAACAGTAGGTTGTGTTTCAGTTGTTGTGTAGTTAGTGTAAATAAACATTTATTCATTTATCACAATTAAGCTGTTTTGTGAACATTTATTCATCAACAGACAGAAACATTGGTCAACTCCGACCGGATCACAGTGAACTAGCGTTTGATACAAACTGTGAATGTATATGTGAACAATTGTTACATTGCTCTTTGTTTAGCGCTGTTCATGTGTGCAGTGACATTTATTAATTCTTCTGGAAATTATGTGGACTTGAGTGTGGACTTCTGTTCATTAGTGTTAGTGGGGACTTATAATATTTTTCAAGATGGAGGACTCAGACAGAAGCAAGTTAGTGAAACAACGTGTTGTGTGCAAAAGTCAACTGACAAGAATTGAAAACTACGTAAGTAATATTAATTCCACAGCTACAATTAGTCAGGTGAAAGTACGTAAGACTGCAATGATTGAGTTGTATAAAAAGTTCGATGAAGTACAATCACAGTTAGAAATAAATTACGAACAAGTAGAGGACGATGCATATAGGGAGAAGTTTGAAACCAGTTACTATGATGTATTAGAGCAACTAGAAGATTTTATTATTCAGCGTAGCCAGGAATCTCATTCAAACAATTCCTCAAAAGATGAGAATCAGGTGTCAAATGATCAATTAAAATTGCCTCGTGTAGAATTGCCATCATTTGAAGGATGATGCGAAAATTGGTTTTCATTTTCAGACAATTTTAAAGTTATGAATGATAATAACTAGGGTGACCAGACACTCTTTTTAAGAGTATTATACTCTTTTCGAGGTTCATATACTCTACACTCTTTTTTTTAAAAAAAATATCGAATTGTACTCTTTTGTGGTATTTTCAATTCCATTTAACGTTTAATGCATTTTCCCATTGAAAATCGCATTTTTTCCTGTAAAAACTTGGACGTTTCTCATCCTCGTTGCATTGTAGGGTTACCAGATTTTCTTTTTGAAAAAGAAAAAACTAATAATATAACTAAACTGTTTTTATTAGTTAGTACTAAAACTATAGTAAAGACGGCAAAATAAAGTGATAGATTTATCCAATCTCTGCTTCCGTGTATAGAAAAAAATACACGTCAGTATGAACCACTTAAGGGGTACTTTTGAGTGATAAAAATGCTCCAATAGCTGTAGTCAATTTCTTTCGAGACGAAACAAGTGAGTTTTGGCCACTAGCGTGCGCAGGACATTGGGAATGTGGGTGCCAAATCTAAAGTACCACCATAAAGAATGTCGTCCTCCCCCCCTTTTCCCTAAGAAAAGATAGCGTCATTTCACCCGACGCTGCGTCGGCGACGCACGGCACACATGCAGACGGGAAATAATTTACACGTAATCTCTTCTCAGTTTGTAATAATTCTACATAAAAAAGTTAGTCTAATGGGGGTGCCAAGGCACCCATGGCACCCACGTTGCTCACGCCTATCGTTGTGGCTGTATTTCCTGCATGCTCAGCTAATCTTGTTCACTGAAACAATTACAAAAATTGAGAAGGAGGATATAACAGCGACTGAAGTTTGTGTTGAATATTTTGAACTTCTGAGGAAATACAAAGATAGAATTGAACAAAACTTTTTTCCGTTTTCTGCTAGAAATTTACTTACGAAACTTGTAAAACTAGGGAATGTAAAAGAGGAATATGCCTACTCAGCGTCAAGAAGGTTTTGCTTTGAAGTAAAAACATAGTTAGAGATGTGGTCACAACGTTTTTTCGGAGAAGTAAGCAAGATGAAACATTTACTACTTGACACATCAGTTACCTATGAAGAATTTCAGGAGTCGTTTGCATATTTCTATGAGCAGGTAAAACATGTAGACAGTTCGTTGGAATTCAGTGATGATATTTTTGACACTGTGCAATATCCAGATGTGTTAAAGAACACCTTGAACAATGGGGAGAGAAGAGAGAGACAATGATGGGCAAATGCAAAATAGTGTACAAAGATTTAGTGCGGGCTGGGTCAAATTTAAAAGTGATTGTGCCACTCGTGCAATTCTTGTTTACTTAACCGGGCACTAATATTGATTTGAGAAGCTCTTCAGTGCTATTAACACTTACTGGAGCGAGGAAAAAAGTCAACTCACAGTGTCGACACTGCAACAAGTGATGAAAGTGAAGTTCAATGTAAGCATGACCTGTGAAGAGTTCAGACGGGCAATAAAGGATGACATTAACTTACTCAAGAAAGCAAGATCGCCGCAGAAGTATGAATGATGGTGAATAAAACTGTTTTAAGTATTTAACTCATTTGCATGCGCATTGGATAAAATACTGTAATTCATCTTGTGTTCATACTTACTGTCATTTTTTGGGGATATACTCTTTTGGATTTAAAAAATCTGGTCACCCTATAATAACGATAACGTGTCAGTGTTGCAAAAGTTCCATTACCTTAGGAGTGCATTGAGAGGGGAGGCGTATGATTTAATAGCGAATCTGCAAGTTACAGAAGCTAATTATAAAATTGCATGGCAATTATTGAAAGACATGTATGAAAATAATCGTTTGATTGCAGCTACTCATGTCCGTAATTTGTTACCTATTAAATGTATCACAAAGGAAACTACATCAGAATTAAGAGAATTTATTAATACAGTTACTAGTAACTTGAATGCATTACGAGCTTTAGATTTGCAGACAACACTAGAAGAGGTTTTGTTATTTCAACATTTCGTTTCACAATTAGACAGTAACACTAGGCGTGCGTGGGAGTTAAAAATCACAGATCATTCTTTCCCTCCCTTATCAGAGTTCTTTGCTTTCTTGGAACGTAGGTGTCAAGCATTTGAAACTATAAAAAATACACCATCGCAGGAAGTAGTGTCAAGGCCAAGGGGCGATAAAAATAGTGTGCTGAACCAAAACAAAAAGAAAAACAACCAAATCATACGTGAAAACAACTCAGTCTTTCTGTAACTTTTATAAACAAAACCTAATACATCAGTTGTTTAAATGTTCTGCATACTGAAAACACAGCTAATTTTTTTGAGGTTACAAATTTTTCAAAACTACGCTGCCCTCTTCGTCTCACTCAGATCTGGCAAACATCTTTGCTTGAATTCCGCTGCTCTCCATGATGAGAACTGGAAAATTAGGATTGTTGTTCTTCAAGTCAACATAGTGATTCTCAAAGAATTTCCACCTGTGTACTTCTTATTTCCCTAGAAGTTATCTAGGAAATCGTGGGCTTCCCTCAGTTTCTGCATGTTCGCGTCCAGATTTTTCTCTTTTCCAAAAAAAAGTTAAGATTGTTGATGTTCAGAAAACTTTGGTAAATCTTTCCAGTTTTAAAGAACATCCATTGCGGCACCTTTCCTTTGTTCTTTGGTATAAAGAATCATCAGTCTTTCCCTACTAATTCACGAGTATTGATATATTGCATGGCATGCCCTTCGTCGACTATATAAGGGATCAGTGTTTTGTGGGTTTATTTTTAGGGATTCAGGCTTGACGCGTGTTCTCCTTATGCCAGGTTAAAGTGTTCTATCTGAGGTAAAAGGTTTCTTCAAGCTTATGGGAAGAAGGGAAGGAACTCAAAATACTGACAGCATTGCCTTTTTGTATGGCTATGCTTATACGTTGCAGGAAAAATCGATAGCTTCTCGGGTCTCCTGTTTTTGCTGTCAGACTTGCTCATAGTTCCTTCAAAAAATCAATTGCTTCTTTGCTGAAGACACCTGTTGTTTCAGTAGCAAAGGCTATAAAATGATGGTCTTCTTTAAGTTTAGAATATTTTAAGTGTTTGCGTGAACAAGCCGCTTCCGCTGCACTCCCTGCTTTTATACTTGTGGATTGTAGATAAGATGGAGCAAACGTATCCACACATGTGACATCTCAGACTAATCTTAGACCCTTTTTTCACGGAATTAATGTTACTCCGTCTGGCCGTTTACCATCGTTCCTGAACATTCCTGGAGGTTCTAATATACTCAGAAAGTCGATGCTTGCAAGAGTTCTTTTGATTATGTTGTTTAATTCGCTATGACGTGCAAATCTTCCTCCACTTTTGTTGCAGCTCAAAGCATGAAGACCTTTATTGTTGTTGCAGGTGCAAATAAATTCATGGCAAATATTCAGGCCTAAGCGCAATCCTATGCAGATTTTGAAAAAGTTGTCATTCAAGAATGTCCCTATGTTTATAGATGGTGTTGACTGTAGCCATGCTCCTGATTCCTTCTCTCTTAAAGCTTTGATGCGTGCACTTTCAATGTTGTTTTCAGCGACTATTTCGAGTTCGATTACCTCATTTAGACTAATTTGATCCGATTGTTTCTGTGACTTTTAAAACCGGGGTTTTTCCATCGTAAATGCCTTTCCAAATTTCCAAAGCCTCTGCCAAATGGCTTATTCCCACTTCGTCAACTGGATACTTTATAATTTTGGAAACGAGTGGTAACACTTTGTGGCACGAGGAAATGAAGGCAGGAAGGCATAGGTCTGAAGCCTTTCTTATGCCTAAACCACCGTCTCTGATGGGAAGGCTTGCTTGAGTCCATTGCGTTTCGTTGATATTGTAATTTATTGTTGCTTGTAACGCTTTCTTCAGTATGTGATTCATTTGTATAATAGAAGTCTGGAGGGATTGACCCATGTTGGAACTGTTTGGAGAAAGTAGATTTGTTTAGGAATGCCAAAGCAATTTTTGAGCAAAAAGAAAGCAATGTGAGCTGGTAAACTTTCTAATCGGAATGATATTATTTTGAGATCATTCAGGCGTTTCTCGAAATGGTATTCGATTCCTTCTTCGTGTAGTGGTGAACCCAGCAATGAGATCTCATTATTTTTCACTATTCGTATTCCGGGTAATATGTTTGAAAATTCAGATACAATTTTAGGGTCGCTTTTTTCCGAATTGAAGAAAAGTTCACATTTTTGTGGGTTTATCTGTAGACCTATTTTCTCTGAATTTGTGATCAACTTCTTTATATCTTCCAACACGGTTTGTGGTGATCCTCCAAGAGTTCTGTCATCAAGGTAGAAGACATTTACCTCTGAAGAAAGAGAAAGGGCAATTGGATGTATTGCTAGACTAAATAGCATCGGGCCTGCTGGATCGCCTTGCTGAACTTCTACACGTGAGGATATTTTCCTTTCTTTGTAAAATAACGTTGATGGATTTGCATAGCTTTGCCAAAAATATGAATAATATTGAGGTATGATTTGTTTAACTTCCTTTAAAATGATGTCTCGTTCAACTGAGTTAAAGGCATTTTTGTAATCGATTTTTAGAATGACCTTGTTTGAATTTTTATTAGCATGTATAAATGTTCGAGTGGCGTGAATGATAGCTTCACTGCCTTTTGGTGTTGCAAATCCCAGTTGATGCGGCTGTAGATACTGAGAACATTGATTATAGACTGAGGACACTACTAACTTTGATGCCAAACATCTGAAAACATGCCGATGGCAATAGGTCTGATTCTCCCGTCCTTCTTCATTAGGGCGCAGAGGTTAGCTCCACACAGGTATGGACACACCTCTTGATTTACTCTTCCATTAAGGATGAGATTCATCAATTTCGTGATCTGACTCAAAAGAAAAGATCCTGCTTCACCCGCAGATCTCGAGATTAAGTCTTTAAGATGTTGAGGGAAAATCCCATCTATCCCAGACGCTGAGCCGGACGCAAAATTATTTATGGCTTTCTGAACCATTTCTTCATTTACGTATACAGATGAATCTTGATTAGATGGGGGCTCCGGCATTTCAAGGGCTCTAGATGGAGCCGGGTGCTTGTTCGCCAGGCAGTGAAATGTTTCTTCATTGGAAGGTGCCAATGTATCATCAGAAGTTAATAACCTTAAGGCGCCTCTTGTATCAAAGTCCGATATTTTAGATATCCTTTCAGCCAAATCAAAGTTAGGTTTCGGCCTTTTGGTTGTAACAGCTGGTGTTCCGGGCGCATGTGAATCATTAAGGTTATTTTTGATAATGTTTGTGATTGAAGTTGCAGCACGGTTTTTTGGAATTTGAAGGTAGTAGAAAGCGAAAATGAAGAGTTTCTTCCAAGTGCTGAGATTGTTTTGGTCTACACAATCAACGATGGTTGAGGCAAGTTTGTTTGCTACAGCGCTTCTAGCTCCTCTAGATATTCTCTTTATTATCCATGTATTATATTTTAATAGTGTTAATTCTTCAGAGAAATCGTTCGAATTATTATTTAGCTCCTCTGTAAAATGCTTCCTCGATTTGTGTATATTTAACCCCTTTCTTGTAGGAAATGTTTTGTTACAGTGAGAGCAATCAAAATATTCATAATCATTGGGATCCAGGCCTTTCTGAGATTGTAGGATTTTCGTTGAAATATTTTTCTCCATTTGTTTGTTGAAGAAATTTGTATTATGTTAAATAGAAGCACGTTACAGAACTTCTCATTGTTGTATATCCTAATGATTTCATGATGTTATGCAATTGGTTTAAACACTATAACAGTTTTTTGCGAATTTTTGAACAAAACAAAAAAAGCTTCAATATTTAAGTCTACTGAAGTTTAGAATAACATTTTTCGCTCCTTAATACACTTTCACTAACTAAACACTTCACTTATTAGTTGAAAATCGAAGAGCCGATATTATCACCACTTGTATTAACAACAAACAACAAACAACAAACACAGGTATTAATAGTGTGATTAGTGCAACAAAGCATTGTGTCAATGCACTCCCATGCGCAAAAAAAATTGCGCGTATAGTGTAACTCAAGATTTTTCGCATTTATTCCATTTTCTTTGCGTTTATGGGTAAAATTCAGTTATTAGAATGTGGAGATAATAGAAAGCAATCCATCTAAAGAGATATTTCCAAAAAATATAATAAAATAATAAAAATGTAAGCAAAAAACAAAATTATGCTCGGTTTTGTGTATACTGGCAACGATGATTTCTAGGGATTTTTTCAGTAGCAGATCACAATTGCGGAGGGAATTCAGTAGGGAAATTGAGGAGTTGGATCAAGGCTGGATAGTGGACTAAAATGTTGCATTTATTGGTTAAAACCTAGTGTGTAGATTGCCTGCCAAATATAAATTAGCTTCTGTAACTAAGATGTCGTACGAAAATATAGAATTAAACAGAAAAACTCTTATCTTAAGGTTCGAAGCGATACGCACCATGGTTATGAAGCTTATTTCTTAAAAAAAAAAAAAAAAAAAAAAAGAGCCAACACGACGTAGCCTCCGTGGTTAGGTGGATAGAGTGGCGGAGTCGTAGTTTTTTTATTATTTTGACACCACATCGAATCCCATCCCATCCCAACCCATTTTTCTTCTTCTTCTTCTTCTTCTTCTTCTTTTTTTTTTAAAAAAACATTATAGGAAGTGTATAATTTTGATGTTAATAAGAACCGAAACAATATAATAAGGAAATAATTTATTGGTAGTATCCTTTAATCGACGTATTTATTCAGTATTAGAATACGTGTACTATTGGAAGCAGTTATTGTTTTCAGTTTATAGTCTTGTATGTTACTTCCCGTTCTTGAACAGCAGACAACTCACTTCGGGTTTGTGTGTCAGGAAGAACATACGCGACCTTGAAAGTCTGTCCAGTCTTAACCCTTGTTACATCGACCTGATGTTAAATGATCGTTTATGTGTGTGTGTGTGCTTGTTTTTTGCTTTTTAGAGTATTGACTTTCTCTCTCTTTTTTTCATATCCACAAGTGCAAGAATGCTTTCGTTGAACGTAACTAAATTATACAGATCTATGTATACGGAACACGAATATTTCCAAATATAGAATGAATATGAACGATAATCATACCATATTTCTACATTATATAGTAGCGTGAAAAACTGATATTAAAATGATATAACAAACAGGCATAAGCTTTTTTTCTAGCATGGCAACACATTAAACGTAACTCATTAAATTTTGGGAATTACAAATTATCACCTTACGTGTCGTTGTATTCCTATTCTTTTTCACGTTCAAGCGACGAAAGAAGAAATTGTAGTAATAGTGATAAAAATCGAATTCGAGATTTCAATGAATTCAAATTTCACGCCCCCACATATCGAAAAAGTGATTTTGATGTCTGTCCATCTGTTCGTTTGTTGGTTCGTCACGCTTTTACATGCATTCAAATAGAGGCCATACTGTTCGACGTATCTGGACCTAAGTGTAGACATGAAGTTTTTATAACACTTTATCGTTTCGAATTCTATATTCTCCGACACCTAAAAATAAGGGTAGTTTACTGAAGGATGAAAATTTAAAATAAATTAATTGTTTCAAAAATAGCTGTAAAGATTTTGCTTATTTTTTTTTTTACAAATATAGTTTGAATCATTGCTCTGAAAAAAATACATAAGGTGTAATTTACTGTATGGGATGCGTTTTTTCGAGCAATTTTCTCAATCACATTTCATAAATAATTGTATCATTAATAACCTAACAATATGACACAACTCGTTCGTCCTGTAAACATTCAGAAGAGGTAGTTTACTCTTCTCCGACGATTTTCCCATTAACGCCTGACGCAATTTTGTTCATATTTCATAAATCAATGTCACATAAATAACCTAACGATATGGTATAATTCCATCATCCTAAAAAGCTAGAAGTGGTATATTACTTTTCGGGGCAGTTCTTACCCTATGATTTTGTCGAGAATGACTCTGGCAATTTTGTTCGTATTTCATAAATAGCCTAACTCGTTTGTCCTGAAAAGATACACAAGGGATATTTTATTCTTGGGGATGACTTTTTTGACGATTTCTCAGAAAGTACTCAGACGCTTTTGCTCATAGTTCACATACAATTATTTCTTTAATAATTCTAATATATGGCATAAGTTATTTCTAACAGAAATATGACCAATGGGTACTTTACTTTTGGACATAAGTTGCTTCGAACAAAGTTTTCTAAAACACATTATTTTATTCGCGTTTCCCAAATAAATGTTTCAGTAATAGCTGCAGCCTAACACGAGTCAGTTTAAGAAATTCGAGCGAAAAAATTCAGTGCGTTTCATCCGTACCCATTCTTAAATATATTTTTAAATGTTACACCTAATCACAATTTTCCTAACAAAATCGAAAATTCTATTTAAATGTGCCTTGTTGTTGCCAAATGGTTCAAGTCCATTGGTTCTGGATTTGATTCCCGGTGAGAGCTAGTGTATTTTTATCCAACGTTAAGGTATAGGTAATAAGTAGGTGCAAAGAGAAAAGTGTTGAAACAAGCCTAACCAACCTAATAAATAATACAAAGAAATAATACAATATTACGAAATTATAGAAGAAACGTTGTTAATATTAGATATTTGCGTGTGAGATTGTCCAACCGATGACTGTCAACTCCAAAGGTAAGAAAGTGAAACATCCAATACCAGGTTAATCAGTGGTCTCTAGGTAAATCTATCCTACTAGGAAGTGATTGAGATACCAAAAAATGTTGTAATCGCTGGGAGACATGTTAGGAGAATACATTGGGTGAAAGACTTTAATTCATGAATAGTCTGCACTTTCGTTGGTGTATTGAAGTGCGTAGGTGGTGTGTGTTTAGCACATCGGGTTCCTTTGTTGTTAGTCCCAGCTTTCTAGACCGGATGCAGTTATTCCCGGTAGAAAATACAAAAAATATACATTTCTATTACTATTAAAGTAAATAATTACACTCATTCCCTCAATGTGATACTTGTTTGTTTAATTGTATACAGAGAGCTGATCCGTGGAAGAATCGTTCATAATAATAAATAAAATAAACTCGACAAATATTCTTGTAAATAATAGGTAAAAGTTTGCGTCACACTGTTCATTTTGCTGGGCACGCCAGTGTACCACGTTATCCGGTTGTGGCACACTGGAATATAGGGTATGGCTTTCTAATTTTTCCCAACTATTTTAACTGCTTCAATTGAAATGAATTTATAATAATAAGAGAGTGAATTTAGTCTTCTTACCCTTCGATTTAGAAATAAGGTCCGCTAGAATTGTATATATATAAAAATAATAATACTCAGAATTTTATAGAGTAGTTTGTTTTATTCGAAATGACATACTTCCTGCAACTGTTTGGGTTGGGATTATTTGAAATCAAATCTTTAAGTTTTACGACCCACGGTTATACCGGCTAGGCTAAAGGACGCGGTGATGATGAGAAATGAATGCAATGGTGGAATAAAAAAGTGGGAGAAAACGGGAGAACCCCGAGAAAACCAATACACATGGTGTTTCTCCACCACAAAATTCACTTGGTGCGAGCTGGGGTCGAACCAAGGATCCCATGCACCAAAGGTGAACGCTTTATCACTGAGCCACCGCGGCCCCTCTGAAATTATTTATAGGAGAGAGTGAATACTTTTATGAAAACTTGATATCGAACACATTTGTTTAAAAATACCAGCTTTTTGTGAAATATTACTTAATATTCAGGAAAACCTAAGTCAGTAATAATAATAATAATAATAATAATAATAATAATAATAATAATAATAATAATAATAATAATAATAATAATAATAATAATAATAATAATAATAATAATAACTATTATTATTATCTTAAATTAAAAACTCTCTGGACTTAGTGCATTGGCACAATTCCACGAATTAAAAAGAATGTGTTTACTTATCATATAAGTGTAGAAGGACTTAATCCCTGTTGCTTTCAATATAAAAAAAAAGTGTCCAACTGTCAAATGATATGCTACATAAAATGCTCTATGCAACATAATGTAGTATAGAGTCATCATTCCAGGTTGTCTAAAGAACACTTTCGTTTTAGCAAGAAAGGAAGAAAATAGAAAATACTGAGTTTTAACCTAGTAGAAAGTTTGCAGATTTAAGAGAAAATGCACAGAGTTGTTGGATATAAAATGTAGTTCGGATTAATGGAGTATGACACTGTAAATATTTTATTGTTTGAAATATACTGGGAGTGACCAAGCCATTACACATGGAAATATCGAAAGAGATACGTTAATGGTGTTATTTGCAAACTTTTTTAGAAATGAAAAAATTAAGGAAATCTCTAAAACTCTGATATCACAGATCCAAATTGACTGACTGTTAAGTAAAACTGCTAAATCTGAGTAAAGCAAAAAAAAAAAAAAAAAAGTATTAATGACCTGTGTTAGTTTCAGACATATAATTCTCATATCAAAACTACGATAGAAGTAAATTATGAATAAAGGTGAATTCACAGTTCTGGAATACCAACAAATGATTTTGCTAGATGTAACTTTTCAGAAAATTTTTTTATAAGGCTTTAGATTTATTATTATTATTATTATTATTATTATTATTATTATTATTATTATTATTATTATTATTATTATTATTATTATTATTATTATTATTGTTGTTGTTTATTAGCTTCTCCATGCCGTAAACGTCGCCAACTCCTAGTGGCTCACTTGCCGGTAAATGGCGATCGTCGATATAGCGACGCGTCGAAGGATTGCCGCTAGCGTGCCACTAGTGGCAGGGATTCGTCGAGTCGAAGCAGATATCTAGAATCGGGGGTATTGAATTGAATTCGAATTCGAATTCGAATCGGGGGTAGAATAGAATTGGAGAGAAAATCAGCACGAATTATAAACGAATTACTTGATTGGTGTGGAAAGTCTAAGCTAAAAATCTCTGAGAGGAAAACGAAATACATGATTTTTGGAAGTAAATTATTAAGAGGCCCAATAATTAAAATAGGCACCAGTAAGATCGAGAGGGTATCAGTATTTAAATATTTAGGGATTATGATAGACGATAAACTGAATTTTGGAGAGCATATTAATTATGTTACTCAAAAGGGTCATAAACTCATTTCATTGGCTCAAACAAATTATAGGCTACCGAGAAAATTAATTAAGACTTATCAGGAGGTAATCCTAAGCGCCTCGATGAACTATGCTTCCAGCGTATGGGCACATCGATTATTAGAGAATAACTCCTTAAAAGCAAAAATAAATCGCCCACAAAGAAACCTTTTAATTCGGCTCGGTGGCGCCTTCAGCACGACACCGCACAGCGCATTGTGTATTTTGATGGGTTTCAAACCAATGTATTTAATAGTAATCCAGAGAGCGGCAACGTATTGGTATAAAAAAGGAAATTTAAATAAGACGAAAGAACTCTTAGGGATCAAAGCAGAAAAACTGGATGAAATAGAAAGGCAAATCCAACAAAAGTGGATACAGGACTGGCAACTAGATAAAACATCAAGAAGATTATTTACGTTTATTCCAGACGTTGGGACGCGACTTAAATGGAATTACTTCAATCCCAACAAAGGACTAATTCATTTCCTAACAGGACATGGTCCCTACCCAACCCATCTTTATAGAATCAACAAGAAAGAACATGATAGGTGTGAATGTGGAGAACTAGGGACACCTGAACACAGTGTTCTGTGGTGCCTGTTCCTGGAGGAGCACTTGAGAATTCGTGACCAAATTAGACAGGATATTAAAGCTATTTTGGAAGATGAAGAGGATTATAGAATCCTGGCACATGTAGCAGAGGAATACTCAGAACTATGCAAAAAAGCATTTTACAGAGAAAACACAAGCTAAATGGACATAAAATATGGAAAATAGAATGAATGAGGATTCCTTCCTCCTGGACCGAAGGAAACTTCTGGAAGCGCTGGATCTCCGCGCCCCCAGGAAGGAGGTTGAGTGATGGTGTGTGAGTACCTAGAGCATTCTCGGTCTTTTGACTGGTAAGGAACTCCGGATGCTCTGGGAGTGTGTGTGTGATGCGATGGTGATAAAATGAGTGGGAATAAATATACACTAATATGTAATAGAAACAATCATATATAATAATATACGAAATTGTGACATGAAGACTCGGAAATAGAGCATCATCTCGAAGCCGCTTCGCGATCCGGTCACGATAGCGTGCGACTTCCGGTCCGTGTGTACGCGGCGGCGGGACACAACTGACCAGGGCCCGCACTAAGTGCTCCGAGTGGGTCCTGGGCCTCATGTCGATACTCACGGTCCGTTTTTTGATGTGCAGGATGAACCGAGATCAATGAATAATACAGCTACATTAACAAATACAGCCAAAATCATAATTTAATCATAATTAAAAAAAAAATCAGAGAACCAACTTTGTCAGCATGACACTTATGTGCATTACAGAAAAGTGATGTGTTTAGTGAAGTGATGTGTGTGCAGTGTTTAGTGAAGTAATGTGTACATAGTGATTATTAACCACACAGAGGAAACCATGACACAGGAGAGGAACCCACACACAGGTGAAAATCACTTAGGTGAGAAACCAAGATTAGGAAGAGGACAGCAGTAAGCAGACACCGAAATTATCTGACTGGAGATCAGAGCATAACAGGAAAATTTTTTCGTGCTATTTTAATGAACTCTAAAATCAATAAGACGAAAATAGAAATTGTAGATTTTGGAAATATTAAAGAATTATCAACATAATATACATGACGATTTAGGTAGGAGCTAGATAGCAAACGAATTCTGTTAAATACTATGATAATAAAATTTGGTAGGAATTAGATAGTAATTAAATTCTTGTTAGTTAGCAATATTGTTGAGATAGCTCAAGTCCATTTTGTTTTTCTTTTCGTTTTCTTTTTGTTTTTCAAAATGTTTTGTTTTGTTTGTTGTTCATTGTTGTTTGATGTTGAGTGTTGTGGTTCCGTCCTTCCCACCCTTTTCCTTGTTCCCTTTTTCCCTTCAATTATTGCAAATAAAGGATGATGAAAAAAGGCTAAAGAAAAATAAAATGCGATGATGATAGCCCGTTTCGGTTAAAGTCTTCAGATGCCGAAACTGAAGAGGCGGATCTGAGCATTAAGAAGAAGAAGAAAAAAAATCGGGGGTATTGAAGTTACCACAACGTAAGAACGAGGATTTCATTTTGGTCCGCGCTCGTTTGATTTGTCACGGAGAATCGTAAAGGGACCAACATGAACTACCGCCAGTCATGTGCATGCGGTTATTATTATATATTATTTTTCCCTGACGAATTGTTATTATAAGGACAATATTTGAGCTCCGGGGGTCAAGAGTAACTCCTGCCTTTACATCATGAAGTGAAAAATCTTGAGGTGGGTGCGTATAATTGTATGAATTTAGTTGGCAACTGTCGCCGATCACTAGCAAGTGAATATGGGTGAACTATGAAAAAAGTAAATAGACGCTTGCCATGTTGTTATAAAATTACATGACGAGTGCATTTGATTTGATTCCGAACAGTTGTCTTCAAATATACACGGTTAAAGAAGCACTCTGATTAGAAATATTAAAAAGAATTCAACGATTTATCACTCTACAAGCTTTGTCTTCATAGTCGCCTCCGTGACGAATTCGGATCACTCGCGTGTTAGCTGCCCAAGAGGTAACACGTCTTTCGCTGGTCGTCCGTCCAGTGTCGTATCGTGCGAGAGGCATTGAATGCGCCCAGTGTACTTTGTGTTTGCTTGGAATTTACGCTGACTTGATTACAATATATTTCAGTTTAGTGGTGACTAGTGAGTTTATTTAGAATTATAAAATGTCTATCAAACGTGTCAATACATTAAAATTAGGATTTCGTGCGATTCCTAACCGTCCGTCCACAATAAAAATCCATGAGTTTATTCAAACTACGTTTAAGTTAAAGGAAGAACAAATATTGAGTATTGAGTTGGATATTTATCGTAAATGTGTGTATATTAAGTTATTGTCTGACTTGTTGTGTGACAAATTATTAAGAGATCATGGTGATAGTGTTAAATTTCAAGATGATAGTGGAACATACCCCGTGACTTTAGAATTAGCTGATCGACCTTTAACCTATGTGCGAATACATGCTATTCCCACGGAATATAGTGATACTGATGTCACGCGTGCCTTGTCTATCTATGGAGAATGTAAAAGTATAAAAGACGAAATTTATGACGATACTCATATTTATAAAGTTAGATCTGGACGAAAGATCGTGACTATGTATTTGTTTAAACCTATACCGTCCTTCCTGGATATTCGTAACCAGAAGTTCCTAGTAACTTATTTCGGTCAGGACCGTACTTGTTATTACTGCCAATCTAGAGATCATTTACAAGATCAATGTTTTCAGCGTCAAAAACGGGCCTTTGTTTCAACAACAACCATGGAACATACTGAAAGTGATAAGGAACGTTCTCGGGTTTCGCCAACCCAAGAAATTAATGTGGTTAAACCTGCTAATTTGCCTACTTTAACGTCAGATGTTGACTTTCCAAAGTTAATGACTGAGCTTACTACCCCTGTGATACAGGGCCGTTCTCTAAACACTACTCCGATAGTGCCAAAAGACAGTGTTCCTAGCCGACCATGTTCCGGAGCAATTAAGGAAAACGTCTCTCCCAAGGATATTAGTGATAGTCAGGACAGGACCTCATCTGCAGCCCCTCCAGCTTTACATGGTACTTCTTCACTGGCTGAGTCAGATTTTCCACGGGAACATCAAGTTGTCACTGAACAAGATAGAAAGACGCTTTTGATAGACAGTGATTCCTCCTCCACTAGTGTTGTTGATGGTGATCAGAAGCTCGAGTGCATCTATAGTGTATCGGAAGTTTCCTCTGTAAGTCCCATTTGTCCAGTTCAGTCCAAGGAAAAAGATCATCCTTTCCCCCCTGTGAGTTGTCCTAGTGGGAAAAAAGGATCTGATGCCCGGAATTCCCAGGAAGCCTCCCAAGACAAGAAACGGAAGAAAGCAGGAACGGCTATAGCTCAAGTAAAACAACCTAAGAAGACGGATCAAGGACCCTTAGAAGTATCACCTAGGATCACCCGGTCGTCTGTAGCTAAATTAGTGAGTACGGAATATCTACCTGATACCGCAGTTCCTTCTTCAGGTGAGTCACCAACAGTTTCTACTCCTACCTAAACATTCAGAAACACAGTGCTTGCAGCCAAATAGTGGTGTGGTATTATGAAGTGTGTTGCTAACATTAGACAACTTCCTATAACAATATTTATGTGTACTATCTTAAAACTAGCAACTATAAATATCAACGGAATACAATCGCCAGTCAAACTTGAAGCTCTCAATGACTTTCTACTTAAATCTGAAATAGATGTAGCTTTTCTCCAAGAAGTTGGTCCAAAGATTGTAAACGTACATCCATCATATAATGTATATAATAATTGTACATATAATAGCCTTGGTACTGCAATTTTGGTTAAAGAAGGCATCCCGCTTACAAATGTAGAATTACATCCTAATGGTCGAATTATCAAAAGTCAGGTTAATGATATAACTCTAATCAATGTTTATGCGCCCAGTGGAAGCCATAATAGAAAAGAACGGAATAATTTTTATGCAAATGAGGTAGCGCCGTTTTTTTAGTGGCCCAAATAATGTTATCTTTGGTGGAGATCATAATTCAAGTATAACTCACACAACAGAACCAACTTACCATTATTGCCCTACCTTAAATGAATTGGTAAAGAATTTGTCTTTGGTAGATGTGTGGGACTTCAAACACCCAGATTTAAGGGGGGACACATTTATTACAAAAACTTCGAGCTCAAGGATAGACAGGATTTATGTAAATGATAACTTCAAATCCCAGGTTGTTTCTGTATACCGATATCCCACGTGTTTCACTGATCATCTCTGTTTAATAATGGAAATTAAAATTAATGACCAGAAGATTGCTCGGGGACGGGGATATTATCACATGAATGAAAGTCTGCTCAATGATGAGTCATTTTGTCAGCTCTTTTCTAAAAAGTGGGCTTATTGGCTTAAACAAAAGAAGTGGTTTAAAACATATATTGAGTGGTGGAATCAATACTGTAAGGACAAAATCCGAAGCTTTTGTAGGTGGTATTCCTCTGAAATTTATGCTGATAAGCGAAAACTTTATAATTTCTATTATAAATGTCTATTAGAGGCACAAACTGAAGCGATGACAAATCGCTCGGCCCTTATCTCTGTACGTAAATACAAAGCCAAATTATTACAATTCCATAAACAGAAAATGGAAGGGATTAGGTTACGTAGTAAAGTTCCAGGGTTTCCGGAAGAAGAACAATGCTCTCTTACACATGTGTTAACAGAAGCCAAACGTGGACGGAGGAAACTTATCACGTCACTCACAGATGCTCAAGGCTCCATTCAAACTACTCAGGACAATATTTGTAACACCCTGTATGATTATTACTACCAGTTATTTGGGGTCGCTGCTGCTACCGGCTGCGAAAATAAATTACTTGACAGTGTGCCTGCAGTGCTAAATGATGAAGACAATCAAATTTTATGTGCTCCGTTTACTAAAAATGAAGTACAAAGAGCTGTAAATGCTGCAAAAAAAGGAAAATCTCCTGGGCCCGACTCTATCTCTGGCCGTTTATATGTTAAATTTTGGGATATAATGGGCGATACACTAACATTGATTGTAAATGAATGGTTCTTTGCTTCAGAGACTATCAAGCGCCCTAATCCAGCCGTCACGGTCTTTATCCCTAAAACTGTTCAACCATCTAATGTTAGCCATTATAGACCTATATCCCTTCTTAATACAGATATCAAAATTTTTAGTAGATGTATTAAAAACAGACTACAGGACTACATGGATAAGTTATTACAAAATTTGCAATATGTGGCTGTTAAACAGAAAACCATCTATCACCTTTTATTAACTATTCGAGATAGTATTACTATTTGTAATGATTGCGCTCTTAAAGCGGCTCTGATAAATTTAGATTTTAAAAACGCCTTTGATAATATTGAACACTCGTACTTATGGTCTGTTTTCAGAAAATTCGGTTTTAATGAACAATTTGTTACATGGATGAAATATTTTTATAAAGATGCTCATACGAAGTTAAATGTTAACGGTCACCTATCCAACAACATTCCCATCAAACGTTCAATAAGACAAGGTGATCCCCTTTCAATGTTGAGTTTTGCTATTAGCCTTGCTCCCCTGTTATATGCTATGAATGACCGCCTAACTGGTCTAAATATTATTACCCCTGCTATAAAAGTGGCTAGTTATGCAGATGATGTAACAGTTTTTGTCTCTTCAAAACTAGATTATTCTCTCATGATGGAATGTGTTCGTGAATATGAGGTAGCATCTGGGGCTAGATTAAATGTTTGTAAATCGCATATGTTAAACATAAACAATAGTATTGATTTTAATGATATAGATACCGTCCCTCAGGCCGACAGTATCAAAATTTTAGGAATTACCTTTTATTCAAACATAATGCACACTATTGATCATAACTATACGAATATTGTAAACACACTGCGTCATTCAGGTTATGTAAATCAATCCAGAAATCTATGTTTATATTCTAGAGCTAAATTTATAAATGTTTATCTCTTAAGCAAAATCTGGTATTTGGCAAATGTATTACCTATGCCTCAACTCATAGGAAAACAAATTCAAAGTTTATGTGGTTGGTTTCTATGGAAACATCAGGTCTTTCGTGTTAAATATGATGTAATGTGTTGTTTACATTCACAAGGTAGCATCGGTCTGTTCAATGTGCAAGAAAAAGCTGCAAGTTTGTATGTTACTCGCTCAATGACCTTGTACACAGACGAAGCGAATAGTGTAACACAACAACTGCTCACTTACGTATTAGCACGAACAGAGAGGAGTCTACCCCTGTGTATGGCTGACCTCCCTCAAAGCTGTAAGTACTTGGAAACTGTTTTGTGTGATTATATATATCTGTCGCAGCTTTTTGATTTTAAAACTTTAAGTAGTAAAAAATGACTAGATTATATGTCCCACCTAAAATTGTGTTAGATGAGTACTTGTGTAATTGGTCCAATATTTGGGCCAATATCAATGACTTGACCTTGTGTGTTGCCAGCAAATCTATCTGGTTTATGATTGTCCATAATGTTATTGATACTAAAGAAAAGAGAAACAAATATGGTTTTAGTCCTGATGCTCTTTGCAATAGATGTAACTAT
This sequence comes from Thermobia domestica, assembly GCF_964235325.1. Lineage (NCBI taxonomy): Eukaryota > Metazoa > Arthropoda > Insecta > Zygentoma > Lepismatidae > Thermobia > Thermobia domestica. The sequence goes on along the minus strand of NC_137465.1, from coordinate 73,956,551 downwards.
ATAGATACGTTGATTCATAGAATCACGACATGTCTGGAATCCACAAAAATCTGGTCTCAGTTACGTCACTTTTTAGCCATTCTTACTCGTAGTTCGGAACGCAATATAAATATTAGCATAATTTTAAGACCTGATTATCGTTTTTATCCCGTTAGTAAACAACATAGTGTTAATTGGTATATAGGAACGACCGTCAAATATATTTTTAATTCCAACTTAGAAGCAGGGGGAGCCTTCTATGTACAGTATTTACAAAAAGAATACTCCAAATTAGCAAAGGATGTACGTAATAAGCTATTTGCAAATTTTATAGCCAACTCATTGTTCTAGTAACTTCCTTTCTTTGTGCCAAAAGCCTAACCACTTCAATGTAATTGATTCTTGAGTTACAATAAATTTTCTTAAAAAAAAAAATTCGGAAGAACACGCAATTAGTAACTCTAAGGTTGGTGGTTCACGCCCAGCTCAGGGCACTTTCGTTTTATTTTTTTAAAAATGTTTTTAGACTCATCTTGATGCAAAGAAATTACGCATATGGGCGATTTAACGTATTTTAGGGGAATAATTTTGTGGTTCGTTGGCGTTCCGTCGCTTCTCTGCCGGTGGTGGTATAATTTTCAAAACGGAAGTGGGACCAATTTTTGGCTGCAGGACCGCCAATTTTTGGGGACATGTCACTAGTTGCCTATCGGTGGTCCACCGACGCTTAGGGCATGGGATTGTCCCCTCACGAGTGAGGCAGATTGTAATCGACCAAGAGTGTTTTGGAAAAATGGGAAACATCTTCCGACTTCGACTTCTGAATAATCCGTTTAGGATCAAGTCGAATCAAGGCTGCGCCACGGGAAGGTAGAACAAGTGAGGCAATCGTTCCAAGCACTACGCTCGACAGCTTCCGTCTCATTCACGACTTAGACTCTTCAGGAAAAGTAACAAGTTTATTACTTGTAATTTATTCTTTGAGACAAAGTATTTTGCAATAAACCATCGTTTTGTAAGATATTTTTACGATTGTATACTATTAATTTCGAAAATTGTACTCATAATATAATTTCCCATCATGGATTTGAAAAAATCAAAGTTGGAACAAAGAAAGATCTCCGATCAACATGTCTCTTCATGTTTGATATGGAAGTCTCTCTTCATTATTGACCCTTAATTTATTTTAGTCCTAGGCAACGCGAATCGACGGTATGGCTCTAAGTGAAAACATCATTTAGATGGTTAAGTAATCAGGAAATTCCTGCTGTTATTTCACGAAACACAACAGATCTTGAGGGAAAAAAAAAAAACAATTTTGCTTACCAGGGGGAGCGAGTAAACCATCTGCTTACGTTTGCTTAACTAGGAAGAAGGCAAGGGCGCCAATCCTGGGGGGCCGGGCCCGCTCAAAGTTCATGTAGGCCTCCTTTGTATTTATGAATATACAATATTTGGCATTATTTGAGTGTAATTTGTCTTAAAATCCTCATATATATATATATATATATATATATATATATATATATATATATATATATATATATATATATATATATCTTCTGCATTTGAATGCCCCCCCCCCCAAATTTACAGAGAAATTGGCGTCCTTGGAAGATCTAGTGAAATGAATAAAAATGTGATAACGTAATACTTGAACAACTCTATCTAATGGAGGAAAGTAAATTAGTATTCATCACTTCTTTCAGTTTTAAGCATTTCAAAGATTCTCGTAATTTAGTAGCGTCCCGGATTTGCATTTTTGAAGTACGGGAACTTTATCTATACCTTAACGTGGGAATCGGTTTCGGACCATGCACTTATGCCGCTTTGCGCACAAGGAGTTTTTCTTTCGATTTCCTTAGGAATATTGCGAATGGTATAACTTTTAAAACTATGTTTAAAAAAGAATACACATCGACATAATAAGATGATAATCTGATACCTAGGAAATATATTGAATTGTTTTTAATTTGTTCTCACGCTTCCAAAACAGTACTTATGCTTTTTTTTTTATTCCAGCCTTTTAATATAAGCATTTCAGACTATTGTCTGTTCTAGGACGATACAATTCTAGTTCATGTATATGCTAGCTTTGGAAATACAGTAGAGTTTCGCTTATCCGACATAAACAGGCAGACAGAACGCCGCATAATATGAATATGTTAAGAAAAGAGCTATTAAAAGTAAAACTTATGATATAATTTTTCATATTACTCATGCAATAATCATGTTTTATAACAAATAAATGCACTGCACTGAATCAGGGACGTATCCAGCGTGAGGGCCTGAGAGCTGTCTCTCTCCGAAACTCAAGCACTTTTTAATAAACTTGCCTTTACCCTTTTGGGGTTCTTTTATATCAGTTTATTAGTAGTCAGTGTCCAAACTTTGGGCAATGTGCTGTTGTCTTGTTATAATTCTAAGAACATACCATAATGCCATTATACCAGGTGCAGTAGCGTATTTAGGGGGGTGGCTTCCGGGCTTAAGCCCCCCACGAAATCTTACTTAGCATAGTAAAATAAATGAAATATCTTGCAGAATTTTCACATTTCCAGGCAAAGCCCCCCCCGAAAGTTAGCAAAGCCCCTCCCGAAACAAAATCGTAAATACGCCACTGACCAGGTGGAATTAAAGAACAATTTTAAATAGGATTAACATTTCGTTTCCGTTCTGTTTTTAACTTTAATATATTAGAACGATACACTCCATGTCTTGTTGCTTTTTTTGTTATGTGATATACGTAGCAGACAGTTTTCTTTAGTTACATTTCTCTCGAAAATATGTTTCATTTTGTTTGTGCTATAATGCAGTTTCCAAAATAAACCGGTTTATAAATGAAAAGTAGGAAAAAGTTTAAGAGAGGTACAGAACTGTTGCATTATTATTATTATTATTATTATTATTATTATTATTATTATTATTATTATTATTATTATTATTATTATTATTATTATTATTATTATTATTATTTATTGATATTTAAAAACATTAGAATTACGTGCTTACGAGGATTCGTGTTGGGCCCCCTCCGAATAGAAAACCTGGATACGTGTCTGCACTGAATGATAGACGTATGAATCAAGGTGTAGACGGGCGCGCTAGGCGATAGACTCCACAGCATGAAAAATAGATTGAAACCACAACTTGCAGATCTTCTTGCTGATTGGTGCTATTTGCAATGATATATCGAATCATATGGTATGTGGAACAAAGGATGGTCGGATAAGCGAGACCATGGTGTATTGGTGTTTCACGCACCTAAACCTGTAAAATGTTTGTATAAACAATTATCTTTCACTCCCTAGCTAAATTTGTGGGTATGATCACACACTTTGCCTCATAAAGTATAGTCTTATAAAGAAAAAAATATTTTTTTTTAGCTAAAACTTAAAGAAAAGCCAACTTCAATTTTTTTTGTCAATAATGGCAAACTAGTTCACTTCATCACGATAAATCACGTTTGGTACTAAGATGTCTTTTTCTGTCCGTATATATCCTTCACACTTCGTTGGAGACAAAATTGTTTTTCCCCCAAGAAAACAGGATGAGAGAAACTATACAACAGCATGAAAAGAAAACAATAGCTATTAACAATAGTTTTCTAATCCTGGATAAATACGTCATTACAGCAAAATATCAGTAAGTTGTCCTTATTATATTGCTTCGGTTCTTATTAACATGAAAATTATAATGTTTTGTTAAAAAAAAAAATGGGTTGGGATGGGATGGGATTCGATGTGGTGTCAAAATAATAAAAAAACTACGACTCCGCCACTCTACCCACCGAACCACGGAGGCTACATGATGTTAGCTCCTTTTTTTAAAGAAATAATCTTCATAACCATGGTGCGTATCGCTTCGAACCTTAAGATAAGAGTTTTTCTGTTTAATTCTATATTTTCGTACGACATCTTAGTTACAGAAGCTAATTTATATTTGGCAAGCAATCTACACACTAGGTTTTAACCAATAAATGCAACATTTTAGTCCACTATCCAGCCTTGATCAAACTCCTCGATTTCCCTACTGAATTCCCTCCGCAATCGTGATCTGCTACTGAAAAAATCCCTGGAAATCATCGTTGCCAGTATACACAAAACCGAGCATTATTTTGTTTTTTGCTTATATTTTTATTATTTTATTATATTTTTTGGAAATATCTCCTTAGATGGATTGCTTTCTATTATCTCCACATACTAATAACTGAATTTTACCCATAAACGTAAGGAAAATGGAATAAATGCGAAAAATCTTGAGTTACAGTATACGCGCAATGTTTTTTGCGCATGGGAGTACATATAGAATCAAGAATTCGTGATTTTGCAATTGATGTAAACTGGGCTGCAGGGAAGCAAACTGGTTCACACTGGTTTTTCATGAATCTAGTAAATTGGACCACGAGAAACATGAATCTGAAGGAATTTTGACGATTCGAATTTCGGAACTCGAGATATTCGAATTTGAAGTCACCAGGGAAGCAAACTGGTTCACACTGGTTTTTCATGAATCTAGTAAATTAGACCACGAGAAACATGAATCTGAAGGAATTTTGACGATTCGAATTTCGGAACTCGAGATATTCGAATTTGAAGTCACCAGGGAAGCAAACTGGTTCACACTGGTTTTTCATGAATCTAGTAAATTAGACCACGAGAAACATGAATTTGAAGGAATTTTGACGATTCGAATTTCGGAACTCGAGATATTCGAATTTGAAGTCAGCAGGGAAGGAACCTGGTTCACACTGTTTGTTTCATGAATCTAGTAAATTAGACCACGAGATACATGAATTTGAAGGAATTTTGACGATTCGAATTTCGGAACTCGAGATATTCGAATTTGAAGTCACCAGGGTAGCAAACTGGTTCACACTGTTTTTTTTATTTGTTTTTTCTTCTTGATTATCGTAAATTACACTACGATGAATATTGATTCCAATACTCTCTGTCGATAAGACTTTTGAAGTTGAATACTTGCAAATTTGAAATTTAATGACATAATGGAGATGATTTTCAGCATAATATTTGAAAGAAGTTCTTTTCCTGTTTCTGATTCATAAAAGGTTTCACTGTTCGTATGCAGAGTAACTGGAAATTCGATGTATTAATTAGAGGGTGTATTCTACAACTAATTTGGAACATTTTTGCCTACATGGACCGAGGGTCGCAAGTGAATTAATTTTGAGTTTTTTTTTAACATTTGGGGATTTTTTTTTTCAATTTTCGGAGCTATAACTAGAGGCTGCTAGTTGTGAACAAAGTGCCTCTTTATGTCTTTTTAAATTGACACATTTTGAGTAGTCGTCGACTGAAATTATACTGTGAACAAACAACATATAGTAGTAGTCCCCCCGTTATATTGAGCCGAGTCAGCAAAAATTTTCTCGATTCTGATTGGCTGAGAGAGGTCACGTGACTTTAGGCCCCGCCCACGCGGGAAATTCAAATTTCCAGGTCACGTGGTATGACGTCATGAGTCACCCCGCGGGGAAATCCCTCACTAATTTGTTCCCTTTTACGGGTAAGATGTGTGTTTTGATTGGTTGACAAATGTCACGTGATCTTAGACCCGGGATATTTGAAATTCGTTCCCTTTTACGGGTAAGATGAGTGTTTATGATTGGCTGACAGAGGTCACGTGATCTTAAGCCCTGTGACTTTTGAAATTTGTTCCCTTTTTACGAGTAAGATGAGTGCTTTGGTACCTCGATTCCGATTGGCCGACAGAGGTCACATGATCTTAGACCCGCCACACGGTGAACAGAATACGTGGGAAAACCCCCTCATTCATTTGTTTCCATTTTACGGGTAAGATGATTGCTTTGGTACCGCGATGTTGATTGGTTGATAGAAATCGCATTATCTTACACCCCCACCCCCAATGCTAGAAATTCAGAGCGATATGTCGGTGATCCTGGATTTTAGAATTTAGTTCCCTTTTTATGGTTATGCGTAAAGTTCCCATGAAGGGTTCAACCTCCTCCTTAAATAACCCTTTTTTGGTATCATGATATTGTACTGAAGTTTACATTAAATATTATCATTCTCTTTGACAGATAAGATGATTACCAGGTTTTTTTACCTTGATGGAGATCCTGTCCTTGAATTAGTTGCCTATGTCTCTGGAAGTAACAATGGTGAAAGAGGGGTGTCGCTTGTAGATTTCTTATAACACATTGTTGTGAGTTTAAGCGATTTATTGCTCAGTAAGCGCTTCATTAATGGAAACAGTGTTGCCAGATTTTTTTTTACCTAAACTGCTCCGATTCTTTTCGAAACGGTTCCGCAGAGTACAAGAAATTTTAAACTAAAAATTTTTTCGAACTAAAAAAAATTCAAAACTAAAAAAAATTTTAAACAAAAATTTTCAAACAAAAAAAAATTTTCGAACTAAAAATTTTGAAACAAAAATTTCAAAAAAAATCGAACTAAAAAATTTAAACTAAAAACTTTCGAACTAAATTTTCAAATCAAAAAATTTTCGAACAAAAAATTTTCGAACCCAAAAAAAAATTCGAACGAAAAAAATTAAAAATTTTTCGAAAAATATTTTAAACTAAAAACTTTCGAACTAAATTTTCAAATCAAAATTTTTCGAACTAAAAATTTAAACAAAAAATTTCGAACCAATTTTTAAAAACAAGTTTCGTACTAAAGTTGTAAACCACATTTGAACATTTTCAAATCAATTTTTTTCGAACTAAATTAAAACCAAATTTTGGACACTAAAAAATTCTTTAATTATTTTTTCGAACAAAATCATGTAAACCAAATCTTGGATATATTTTCCACCTTAAATTTTCAAGATTACCATTTATTTGAAAACAAGTGTTCAGGGTTTCAAGAAATAATAAAACATATTTTTTTTCAACTTGTTGTATTTTAACGAAAGGTATGTGCTCTTCTCATACAAGTTTATTAACATAATAAATACAGGATCTAGTTTAATGAATATGTTGGACGTATCATCATCTTCGAATGTTGTAGACGTATCCTGTAAAGAAAAAGAAGAAACGACGGATTACTTTATGAATTCTCTTTTTTTTCCTGAAACAATAAAAAATGAGTCAATATTGATAAGAGAGAAATAAAACTTACTCGTAAATGATGGATCTGTTTAGGTTCATCTTCCTCCTCGGGTACGAGATAACACCATTTCATCCACTGATGGATGTTTACGAACTTTTTCTGGGTACTGCATTTTTCTAGCTGTTGCTGCTTTATGGTCAAGGTTCCTCCTTGGATACGAGATGACTGCATTTCTTCCACTGATGGTGATGTTGATGGTTTATGAACTCTTGTGGGTACTTCATTTTCTTCTTGGTGTTGCTGCTTTGTGGTTAAGGAAGGGAAAGAAGAAAAGGAAAAGGAAAAAAGAAATGGCGGCCTTATTGGGTATTTACAGTTTTTTCTTCTTCATCTTCTTTTTCCAGTTCCATCTTCTGTTTTTTAACGTACCCGTACGGAACCGTATCATAGGAATTGAATTCTTTAAATCGACGTTTTGTGTACTGGATACTGTACATTTTTTCTTCCTTTCGTGTGACGATGGTATGGTCTTTGGTCCTGCATATCTTATGGGGGATAGTGATGGTGACTTGTCCACGGCATTGATTTGTAATCATTTCTTTTAGCGTGTTGAAATTTAATTGTTGTCCTGCATTGTAGTTTAATGTAAATCCTCTAATTTTACATATGTAACTGGTGACGTTGGTATCCGGATTGTATATTTCTAGGCTGTAATTTTTTGGTCCTCCACTGACAAATGTCTTGATGTATGCTCGTGGTCCGTAAGATTCCATCTCATTCGATAAGCATCCCAAGTACGTTGAAGGTTCAATGGTTGGCTCCCCGGGCTTCTCCGTAAATATTACAGAATCCGTGTCGAAATATAAAACACGTTCCTGCAACATTTCCAGGTACTTGTACAGTTCCAGACGTGCCTGACATGTTGTAAATGCACCTAACACGACATTGGTGTTTCGGTTTTGAACAGGCACATGTTCATTGTACTCCCAGAACGCATACAACATCGTATCATTGATGGGTACAATTTGATGGAGTTTAATGTCGGGGGAAGTGAGTTTTTCATAAAATTCTTCCGGCCGATCAATAATTGTGGTCTGGCTAAAGTTTGATCTTTGGCAAAGCTTTCCCCATAGAGAGTTCCCACAAAGCTTAGATAAACTTCTTCGTGCAGGATTATTTTCAATTTTGGACGGATCCAATGCAATACCTTCACGCTCCAGGACGGTTTGTATGAATTTTGATTTGTCTTCTTCGGTCACACAGGAACTAGGCCAGCCAGACGCTTCCATTTTTGATTTTAAAAACGTATTGATATATTCCGTGAACAAGCCACCTGTTTTCGTGATGGGATCATATTGTTCAATGTCATAATCCCAAATTTCAAAAATTTCCACTGGTTGATATCCTAATTCTACTGCTTTCTGGATTTCATATGATACCCATGTTCCAGTGAGGCATCGCTCCTGGTCGTTGTGTGTACACGTTGCTGTAGGGTCTGGGTTCATTTCTTCGGCACACGCAGCACACAGTGGAAAGAGTAGTTTCTTGTTGCATCGGTAAGGCAGGAGACCATGATAAAGATGGCGACTTGGTAATATCGACATTTTGATTAGACCATTGACTTTATTTATTGGTGGTATATTTTCATCACCCTGTAGATAAATTCGTGGATGGCCTACAGGGTATTTAGCACACTTATTTATGTAAGGATAAAGCGAGACAATATCGAAATATTTTATTACTTCCCCCGCTTTTTCGTCGACTTGGTGGTACAATTTCACGCAATTGGTCCTTCCTCCAAAAAAACTATCTCTTGGATTTAATGGTCTGCGGTTCATGTACGGGTGATTCTTCAGATACGTCGCCATTGCAGGATTTTGTTTTAAGAACTGATTAAATTCGCACTCCCACATTTCATGTACAATGTACCCCAATTCACGCAGTCTTGCATTTTTGCGTTGCGTTCGTTCATAACGGAATTCCATGGTGTCTTCTGGATTGTTGTAGATGGGCTGATTACGGCCTGTAGTAAAACATACTTTACACCCGTGGTAAAAGCAGCCGGCATGCTCGTAGATGTGCTCCTCTAACGTCTCAGGATCTTGGTAGTAACCATCAACATGGAATCCCGCAATAAACACTTCTTTTTGTCGGGCCGCATGTAAGATTTGTTTTTCTTCGGTTTTTTCAATGTAGGCCAGCCATTGCATTGCAGCGATCGATTGGGTACTTCTCCATCGATAGCCATGTGCCGGTAGAATTCCTATGGTATTGGGTTTAAGGAAATTCCGGCGGAATACTAAATTGGAAGCACTTGCAATCGTGATCGTCTCCAAGAAGGGATTCACTTTGGTTTCTGTTTCAAATGACGTCATAAACGAAACGCATGCTTGTCGCAGTACATTGACATCTTGAATACAATACTTGAGAATTTCTTTCTGGAAATCAAACGTGTCATTACGATGATCGTTGTACCACTGCATGAACTTGTTCCTGTCTTCGACGGCCATTTCATCTGCACCATAATACTTCGTTTCTGGAAGTGGTCAAATATACGATTGATTCTCCTTGGTGTTGAAGAAATGTGGGAAGTAGCCTTTGGTTGCGGGTAAATTGAACGCTTTTGACAATTTACTTAATGCCATAGGTAGGAAGTTCAACGAGTCAATGAACGTCAGATTATTCAACGTTAAACTCAGTATCTTGGTCCCATTTAATATGACGTCAGGTCTCCATTGGCATTGTTCTACCATAGCCTTTAGGATGAAATGTCCATCGTATCCCTTAGCGTTGTGCGCGACACAGAAAATCCTATTTATATTGGGACGACGTTCCCGCAAGTACTGGAGAAAATTATAAACTGGATCCTCTCCTTGGAAAATATGCTGGCGCTGACCACACGTACTGCAAGACTGCTGGATATTATTGTTTTCAACACATGCGTAACATACTTGTTGTGCAACCAATAAATTTGGAATGTGTACATACGTATTATCGTCAATATTCGTGTCCTGCATAGATTCTATATCATAGAATATCAATAAGGCTTTCTTTGCGTGCATGAGTGAAGGAACACCAGGTTTCAAGCATTGGCGATCAGGAAGCATAAAACATTGATGTGATCCCGGAACAATCTTCTTACAAACATTGCAAAAGATCTCATTACAATCATGAAGTCGTTGTCCTGTATGCACAAAAGAATATACTCTGTAACATCTAGTACATTGCTTCACCATTTTGCATATAGGTTCCCCTTGATGATATACAATATTACGATGATTGTTAAAACATTGTTCCCCATAAAATTGCCGATTGCAGTCGTTGCACAATATTGGCGTTTGGTTCTTGTCGCATAGAGGTCTCTGTAGACATTTGGAGCATGTTACAAGACAATTTTTTACATGTTCATTGCGTTTACTATATTTTTTATGGCACGCTTCACAGTAGAACTTGGTTGCAAAACAAGCAGTTAAAGATTGGATGATGTCAAAATGGTCAGCCAAACAAATCAAATTTATGGGAGTGCGATTTTCGTCGTTGGGCCCCTCGTACATGATGTCACGGCCTGTGAAACTAGTATACACTGTAATTTTATATTCTTTGAGGTATGCCTGGAATTGTCGAATTTCATTTACACTGGCACCATGATCCAAATTCACTCCTGCATTTGCACATAATGCATTCACTTCATCGTCCACAACACATTTTGATTGATCTTGATATTGTCTATGTCGTTTCACATCTACATTCTTGTATTTTTTCAGGCCAATAGCAATAACAAGGGCGTACGCCAGGCACCTTGAATCTTGATTTTTTACACGTACAATCCCTCGCTTGCAACGTAACAATTCTTCATTTTGAAGTATTCCTTGTGCTAAACGATCTCCATATCCGTATCCTCTTGGAATATCCACACGATGAAAATGAACGGTGAATGGCTCGTGCAGGAGAAATGCATTGTTACTTTGTAACACTCTTTCGAATGAGGCCCACATCGTTTCCAGTGTCAAGTTTCGTGCTTGGCGAAAACTCACCCAAAATGGTTTATTGGTATTCCGTGGTGATATTACGGATAAACCAACCATCGCCTCATCGTCGACATTGGCTAACAAATGGTCTAGCATTGCTTGGAAACTGTTATGTACATACTGTATGATATCGGTTCCTACGGGCGGTGCGTTGAATTGAATTTCGAGCATTCTGCCCTCAATGTTAAATCGTCTATAATGACGAGTGATTTCATTGCGAACAGTAAAACCCGATTCGGCCATGGTTAAAAAATGAAAACAAACAAACAGGTACGGTAAAACAAATATGTAATGGGAAAAAAGGAATTGAGCAGCGTGAATTTACTACAAAAGAAAAGAAGAAAGAAAAATCTTAATCACCTGATAAACAGGAAATCATAACGTTTATGATAAATTCTTAACTAAACAATTCATGTAAAGGTCCTGAGTTTGATTCCCTAGCGATGGCGTTCAGAATCTCATTATGAAAGCATATGTACTAGAAATCAAAGTTTTTTTTAAAAAAATAATTATGTTACTGAAATGAGTGTTTTATTGCTGTCAAACTCGAGAGCACTACATCAGCATGTAACTGACCTACCATTCTATAGTGATAAAAAGAATGCATGAAATGAATGAATGTTTCATCAGTGCTGAGATGTGACAAAGTACGCGTAAGCATTTTTTTCCCCACTCACAACGACCTTTAAATGATGCGTTTGCAAGTTGAAGAGACTCATCGAACATTAACGATACACATACGTAATTGTCGAAACAAAATCTGTATAGCGTATTTTTTTTTTATTATTGTGACTAAGCGGTTAGCGTACATGGTTCGGACGTGGAAGGTCCTGGTTCAAGCCTCGGTGGGTTTGCTTTCCACGTCGGGGCATGTCAAGCCTTTTCTGTAATTTAATATTCTCACGCGTTATCATACATTCTTTTCAAAACTAAGCTAAATGGTTGACGTACACCTCATAATACATAAACGTACATAAATCGTCTATAATGACGAGTGATTTCATTGCGCACAGTAAAACCCGATTCGGCCATGGTTAAAAATGAAAACAACAAACAGGTACGGTAAAACAAATATGTAATGGGAAAAAAGGAATTGAGCAGCGTGAATTTGAGTTGATTTTTTGATTTTTAGTTTAGCGTCCCTTTCAGCAGTGAGGCTATATGAGACGTGGACCTACTGATTAACGTGGAATCCGAACCACATGAGCTCCCGCCGGGAATCGAACCCTGGTCTCCCACGCCAAAGGCGCGTATGCTAACCGCTTAGTCCGGGAAATCATAACATTCATGATAAATAATTAACTAAGCAATTCATGTAAAGGTCCTGAGTTTGATTCCGGGCGGTGACGTTCAGAATCTCATTATGAAAGCACATGTACTAGAAATCAAAGTTTTTTTTAAAATAATTATGTTACTCAAATGAGTGTTTTATTGCTGTCAAACTCGAGAGCATTACATCAGCATGTAACTGACCTACCATTCTATAGTGATAAAAAAAAGAATGCATGAAATGAATGAATGTTTCAACAGTACTGAGATGTGATAAAGCACGCGTAAGAATTTTTTTTCTACTCACAACGACCTTTAAATGATGCGTTTGCAAGTTGAAGAGATTCACCAACCATTAACGTTATACATACGTAATTGTCAAAACAAAATCTGTATAGCGTAAATCTTTTAACCACATATTCATGCACTCGTGGCTAAGTGGTTAGCGTACATGCTTCTAACGTGGAAGGTCCTGGTTCAATCCTCGGTGGGGTTTGCTTTCCCACATCGGAGCGTTGTCAAGCCTTTTCTGAAATTTAATATTCTCATGCGTTATCATACATTCTTTTCAAAACTAAGCTAAATGATTGACGTACACACCTCTGGCCTTGGTTCAATCCCGGGCGGTTGCTCGAATATCACGTTAAGCTGAAGGGGACGCTAATGGTTTCAAAGGGAATCGAACCATATTATTCTCAGGCATAGTTTCTGAAATTTTGTAATGCATTCTTTTCAAAACTAAGCATACACATTTTTCTGGCCATGGTTCAATTCCCGACGGGTGCTCGCTGAAGGGGCGCTAAACCATATCATTTTCTCGTGCTTACTTCTAATGTGTGGGGTTCCTGATTCGTACTCCCACTTTCCCATTCCACTAATTTCTTCATAGTCTAAATATTTCGTACTAAAAGTAAAACAGTGTATTCGTGATCCACCCCCACAAATATAAAATAAAAATGATTTTCGAATCTTGTGTGAAAAATAAAATCTCACTGAACTTACCTCAAATTCAATGAACAAAAAGTCGGTGCAGTAAAGCTTCTTAAATAAAGACACTTTTCAAGAACAGACCTTCTCACACGATAGTTGAGAGCGGTGTAAGATTTGAAAAATGAAATTTAGATTTTTATTTAGGTCGCTGCGAAAACGATGTCACCGTCAGCCAATCAGAAATGAGGAAATTTATAAAATGACATCACAACGAACCAATCAAAACGCTCGCTGCTTTTGTCATGAATCACGAACCAAAACGATGTGTAACAATCGATCGTGACGTCATTCACGTTTCTCAATAGTTACAACATCTAGTATCGCAATTCCGATGCCAATTCCCTTCTGCCAGGATCATGTCACTACTTGTCGTAACTGTGACGACATTTCATTTTCATCATATTCCATACGAGAATGTCAATGTTTGCTTTTTTCATGAATCATACTGACACGTTCGTAGTAAAACTAAAGTAATGCGATCCGCTGACGTTTGCATTTTCAATCATATGTGCTTCTATGTCTACACACAAAGAAGTCTATCAGCATTTTATTTTAATCCACGTTACACTGTCAGATTTATTTTCTTAAAGTATATGTGTATCCTTTTCAAGAACCATGGTTCGAAACCCACCAAGCATAATTAAAACCGAATTCATTCATAGCTAAGCGGTTAGGATACACATCTTTGGTTTGAAAGACCTGAGTTCGATTCCTGGAGAAACATTTCTTAGGATTTTTCTAAAACTTGGTTTCAATTTCTAGTTCGAAAATTTTAAAAGTTTAGTTCGATAAAAAGTTTGATTTGAGAAGTGTTACACTGTCAGATTTATTTTCTTAAAGTATATGTATATCCTTTTCAAGGACCATGGTTCGAAACCCACCAAGATCGATTAAAACCGAATTCATTCATAGCTAAGCGGTTAGCATACACATCTTTGGTTTGAAAGACCTGAGTTCGATTCCTGGAAAAACATTTCTTAGGATTTTTTCTTAAACTTGGTTTAAATTTCTAGTTCGAAAATTTTAAAAGTTTAGTTCGATAAAAAGTTTGATTTGAAAATTTTTAGATGTGGTTTACATCTTTAGTTCGAAACTTTTGTTTTTAAAAAATGTTTTAGTTCGACAAAATTTTGTTTCAATTTTTTTTAGTTCGAAATTTTTTTTGGGTTCGAAAATTTTTTTGTTTGAAACTTTTTTTGTTTCAAAATTTTTTAGTTCGAAATTTTTTTTGGGTTCGAAAATTTTTTGTTTGAAACTTTTTTGTTTCAAAATTTTTTGTTTGAAAATTTTTGTTTAAAATTTGTGTGCTGCGTGTGCCGAAGAAATGAACCCAGACCCTACAGCAACGTGTACACACAACGACCAGGAGCGATGCCTCACTGGAACATGGGTATCATATGAAATCCAGAAAGCAGTAGAATTAGGATATCAACCAGTGGAAATTTTTGAAATTTGGGATTATGACATTGAACAATATGATCCCATCACGAAAACAGGTGGCTTGTTCACGGAATATATCAATACGTTTTTAAAATCAAAAATGGAAGCGTCTGGCGTTAAAATACAACAAGTTGAAAAAAAATATGTTTTATTATTTCTTGAAACCCTGAACACTTGTTTTCAAATAAATGGTAATCTTGAAAATTTAAGGTGGAAAATACATCCAAGATTTGGTTTACATGATTTTGTTCGAAAAAATAATTAAAGAATTTTTTAGTGTCCAAAATTTGGTTTTTAATTTAGTTCGAAAAAAATTTGGATTTGAAAACTTTCAAATGTGGTTTACAACTTTAGTACGAAACTTGTTTTTAAAAATTGGTTCGAAATTTTTTGTTTAAATTTTTAGTTCGAAAAATTTTGATTTGAAAATTTAGTTCGAAAGTTTTTAGTTTAAAATATTTTTCGAAAAATTTTTAATTTTTTTAGTTCGAATTTTTTTTGGGGTTCGAAAATTTTTTGTTCGAAAATTTTTTGATTTGAAAATTTAGTTCGAAAGTTTTTAGTTTAAATTTTTTAGTTCGAATTTTTTTGAAATTTTTGTTTCAAAATTTTTAGTTCGAAATTTTTTTTGTTTGAAAATTTTTGTTTAAAATTTTTTTAGTTTTGAAATTTTTTTAGTTCGAAAAATTTTTTAGTTTAAAATTTCTTGTACTCTGCGGAACCGTTTCGAAAAGAATCGGAGCAGTTTAGGTAAGAAAAATCTGGCAACACTGTTTCCATTAATGAAGCGCTTACTGAGCAATAAATCGCTTAAACTCACAACAATGTGATATAAGAAATCTACAAGCGACACCCCTCTTTCACCATTGTTACTTCCAGAGACATAGGCAACTAATTCAAGGACAGGATCTCCATCAAGGTAAGAATCATCATATCTGTCAAAGAGAACGATAATATTTAATGTAAACTTCAGTACAATATCATGATACCAAAAAAGGGTTATTTAAGGAGGAGGTTGAACCCTCCATGGGAACTTTAAGGATAACCATAAAAGGGAACAAAATTCTAAAATACAGGTCTAGGGTGATCACCGACATATCGCTCTATATTTCACTCATGGGGTGTGTGGCGGGTCTAAGATCATGTGACCTCTGTCGGCCAATCAGAATCGAGGTACCAAAACACTCATCTTACTCGTAAAAAGGGAACGAATTTCAAAAGTCACAGGGCTTAAGATCACGTGACCTCTATCAACCAATCAGCATTGGGGTACCAAAAGGATTCATCTTACCCGTAAAAGGGAACGAATTTCAAATATCGTAGGGTCTAAAATCACGTGACAGCTATCAACCAATCAAAACACACATCTTACCCGTAAAAGGGAACAAATTTCAAAAATCCAGGGTGAGGTCGGGGTGACTCATGACGTCATACCATGTGACCTGTTCACCGTGTGGCGGGTCTAAGATCATGTAACCTCTGTCGGCCAATCAGAATCGAGGTACCAAAGCACTGATCAAAGAGGATACCCAAATTTCAAAACCCAGGGTCTAAGATCATGTGACCGCTATCAACCAATCAAATTCAAGGTACCAAACCACTCATCTTACCCATAAAAGGGAACGAATTTTAAAAATCCCAGGGCCTAAGATCACGTGACCTCTATCAGCCAATCATAAACACTCATCTTACCCGTAAAAGGGAACGAATTTCAAATATCGCAGGGTCTAAAATCACGTGACAGCTATCAACCAATCAGAATCACACATCTTACCCGTAAAAGGGAACAAATTTCAAAAATCCCGGTCATAAAAGAGAATGAGGGATTTCCCCGCGGGTCATCAGACCACGTGACCTGAAAATTTGAATTTCCCGCGTGGGCGGGGCCTAACGTCACGTGACCTCTCTCAGCCAATCAGAATCGAGAAAATTTTTGCTGACTCGGCTCAATATAACGGGGGGACTACTACTCATATCTGAAAGTACCATAACTCCTCGGGAGGCTCAAAGTTATTATTATTATTATTGCTATTGTTGTTGTTGTATATCACTACCAGAGTACTGTATTATTGATTTTGATTTAGATTTTTTGAACAACTACAGGCATTCTAGGATTAGCAATTTGTGACTCAATCGTGTATTTATTCTACTTTCGGGCATGTTGTTTGTTTAGGGTATGGGTATTAACTTTCGTTGAGTCAACAGTTTTTAATGCAAGACATTCAGTCACTTTGTAAACTAATGATAATTTTGCGGTTCTTGATAGGTTGCTTCACATGTTCCTACATATAGATTTGAAAATTACGAATGGCACTTGTTTAAATGCTCATACATCCTCTCTGTATTCTAAATTTATGCATTTTAATTAGATGAATGGCATGCAGGTACAACATAGATATAATATACAGAATAACAAATTACACTATATAGGCTAGGTTTAATGTATAGTAAGTACCAGTCTCAAAATGTTTACAACTCAAGAAAATGAGGATTCAAATCTTCTCGAATCTTGATTAGAGGTTCAATATGTGCGTCAAGAACCCAAATTCTTAAGGGCTCATGTTCATTGTTATCATCAAGTGTATATCGGTTCCCGCACCTCAATAATTCTTCTACTTTTTCTTGAATAGTTTGACATTGATCAATTGCTGGTAATCCTGTTCTTCTACTCGGACTATAACAGTGTATTGGTCTGCAAAGTGCTCTTGCCAGAATGGCCATATGGATATTTGCTCCCCAGCCTTCTCGAGCTATACCTCCTTCATTCATATTTTCGTTAGTAACTACCTCAGAGCTATGATATATATAGTTTAGGAGATCTCCTTCGTTGTCAATAAAGAATTGGACGCGTTGAAGTTTATCTTGAGGATCTGCTCGAGGAGTGAGTATCCAGTTTCGATTTTCCCACATATATTTGACGGTGTAGAGTCGTAAAAAATAGGCGTAAAACTCATGACCAAAGAGAGCAAAGCTAATTGCGTTGAACAAACAGTTACCCAAACCATTTATATGTGGAATTGTGAAATCACTAAGTAAGAAAGCCAACTGAGGGTGTCGCTGCATATGATGTGTATCTCTTGAGGGATGATTTGGTGGAATTTGCCAGCCGCAGATCTGTTCTTGATGTTGAACAGTTTGGAAAACTTCACTAACCCAATGAAGAGTTGGGAGAAAAGCATTGAGATCTTCAGCTGCGTGATGAAAGCGTATCCATGTGAGAGCATCACGAGATCGGGTGTTCAGCTCTTCCAGAAACTGACCCAATGGCTGGGAAGATGAATGTTGATCTGGCTTGGCTAGTGTTTCAGAGAATGTCACCTCCTTACGTTGTACTTGCGTTCCTAGTGACTCTAAATGAGCTTCAGAAAGATCCATCTCAAGTAAGGAAGGGTTGTGTCGACGAGGCTCCTCGACCAAATAGACATCAAGTTCTTCTTCTACATCTTTAGGGTGTTCATATCGCACTCCACCAATGCCAAGGTAAACGTTCCGAATGTCGATCAAGAACTGTTGAAACATTCGCCGCCAATCTTTTAATGTATAGCCTTTATGATTGTATTTGAAAGGCCTGAGAATATTCTGGAAGTACACAAATTGATCGCAATACGTGGATGCGAATTCGATGAGCTCTCCTTCTTTATTTCTGTATACGCGGACACATTTGATGTGAGGTCTCATTTTCCCCCACATATTTTCGCAGTGATTTGTTGTTACTTTTACAAGGTCGGACTTATATGAATCCCCTTCCCTCGTGATTTTTACATTAAGTTTTGTAAAGCACTGTGAATGATTTACTCTTTTGTGGTTAACATTGCAATTTTTGGATATATTATTATATCCAGACCAATGATCTGTTGTCACTGTTGATCCTTCTTCAATATTATCACGGATTATTTGCTCCAGGATTTCTGCATTTCTCGTTTCTGTAATTTCCACGAAGCAGTATCCAGTGTCTTTTTCAACAGCACCAACGGCCCACAGAGAATCTCCTCTCAGTTTCCGGCCTTGATGATTTTTACGAGTATACAGATGACATTCATCCATCTCGATTTCTCCGGTGAGTTTTCGCCGCTTACCGACAGCATAATGACATATTTCTCGGAACACTTTTGTCCACTCTGAAATAACACGTGGGGTAACGTTAGTTCTTTCAAAAGCATCCATTCGTCGTGATTCGTCTCCTTGTAGCCAAATGTAAATGAGATGAAGGATCTCCGTAAATTTCAAATGGGTGTTCTCAAAAACTGTGTTGTGAAGAGGGGAGTATCGCTGTCCACATGGTGGTTTGCACTTTCACTTGAGACGCTTACATTCTGAACAATTTCGTGATCTGCATCCTTGGTTCGAGCAGCGAAAGCCCCAACCCAATTTCAGATCTTTCTGATTTATGACCCGTAAGTGACTGTGGCACACAAAGCAGGTGAACTCCTCCCTGTACTCATCTTCTGGACGATGAACTAACTGGTATTTCTGCAGAAATTTAATTGCGAACTCTTCAGAATTGAATATGCTAAGAAAGTTGTCCTTTGTCAAGTTTACCAGTTCGGGCCATATGCCCTCGTCGTTCTTTTCTGTTGTAATCATTGGCTTTCGCCACTGCTTCATCTGTTCTTTTTTGTTTAACATAGTATGAGTTTGTTGAAAAACCAAACTGCTGCCTGAAATCAATCACCAAAAATTGGCATGCACTCTCAACAATAGGAACAGAGACAAGATTTAAACAACAGAAATTATATACTACCAGGATACTGTAAATATAACAGTTTGTTTTAAAGTAGTTCACATAAACTTCACAATTCATGCAATTTGTATTTAAATATTAATTTCCAGGAAATAACTAATTATTACAAAATAACCTGTAAGTTAGTTACAAATTACATCAAACATGAAGCTGAAACTTTATGTACCGGAAACATTATTTCTTTTCTGCCATCTATACGGCATCATATATAAAATGCTCCTATAGTTAATATTTTCCACTAGTTTCTTGAACTCCACATAACATAAGAGTAAAACAAATTATTTTCATATACAGTGAAATTTGTATTAATCAAAACTTAAATAAGGCGAATATTTATCTATATCGGAAACCTTTTAAAGTCCCAATGGTTAATTTTATTTCTTCCCAAATTTGTGCAAAACGGAAATCTGACCCAAACGTAAGAAAATGTTGAATCCAATACATTCAGTTTCATACAAGTTTTACTGTAATAATAATAATAATAATAAGAAGAAGAAGAAGAAGAAGAAGAAGGAGGAGGAGGAGGAGGAGGAAGAGAACTTTTACTCCAATATATCCAAAGCAGATGAACATGATTACTTCTGATTGATCGTCACTCGTTTTATTCACTTGTAAATATTTCGATCTTTTTAAGTATATTATGCTTAGGTAGTGCCATTTCCTATTTTCTACGTTTCTACTTATGTTGCTTCAGCGTGCCGCTCAGTCAATAAAATATAAAGGAGTACTTTAAATATAGTAGGCTAGTAGAAAAATATATAGTAGGCTACGTGCCAAAAACTAAAAAGTAGAATATTCGATAAACAAGAGTTATTTGTTATATACACTACTATTTATCAATAAATCAAACAAACTATTACGATTCGGAAAGTCCTAATTACTACATACGAAAGGAAAAGGGAAACAAATTTTCATGTATCGGAGTCCACAGAAAGGTTCATATCAAAATTATGCAGGAAACCGTCGCAACGGCATCCATATTTCAAAATCAAGTATCTTCAGTTTCAAAAGTGTGATCGTCAAATTTATTTCGAATCAATGTTTCTCACAGTTTAATTTACGATAATTGTCAATAACCGGTGTGAATCAGCTTGCTTCGCTTGTGACTTCAAATTCGAATATTTCCAGTTGCGAAATTCGAAACGTCAAAATTCCTTCAAATTCATGTATCTCGTGGTCTAATTTACTCGAATCATGAAAAAACAGTGTGAACCAGTTTACTTCCCTCGTGACTTCAAATTCGAATATCTCGAGTTCCGAAATTCGAATCGTCAAAATTCCTTCAAATTCACGTTTCTCGTGGTCTAATTTACTAGATTCATGAAAAAACAGTGTGAACCAGTTTGCTTCCCTGGTGACTTCAAAATCGAATATCTCGAGTTCCGAAATTCGAATCGTCAAAATTCTTTCAAATTCATGTTTCTCGTGGTCTAATTTACTAGATTCATGAAAAACCAGTGTGAACCAGTTTGCTTCCCTGGTGACTTTAAATTCGAATATCTCGAGTTCCGAAATTCGAATCGTCAAAATTCCTTCAGATTCATGTTTCTCGTGGTCCAATTTACTAGATTCATGAAAAACCAGTGTGAACCAGTTTGCTTCCCTGGTGACTTCAAATTCGAATATCTCGAGTTCCGAAATTCGAATCGTCATAATTCCTTCAAATTCATGTTTCTCATGGTCTAATTTACTAGATTCATGAGAAAACAGTGTGAACCAGTTTGCTTCCCTGGTGACTTCAAATTCGAATATCTCGAGTTCCGAAATTCGAATCGTCAAAATTCCTTCAGATTCATGTTTCTCGTGCTCTAATTTACTAGATTCATGAAAAACCAGTGTGAACCAGTTTGCTTCCCTGCAGCCGTAAACTGTTTAGTTTTGCTCAAAATAACAGATAACATTCTAAGTAGGCCAATAGATCATGCTGATTGGAACTTGCCGACAGACATAGTGTATGCAGGTCCTAACTTTCACCAACCAGATGCTATTGACATTTTGTTAGGAGCGGAAGTGTTTTTGGACATTTTGCGATCGCATAAACTAACTAGACCAGGGAATTATTCAGTAGTACAAGATACTGAATTTGGGTAAAGTTCCTACAAGAGATTCTAGTATACCACAAGTGTCATTTTCTGTGCAAGAAAGTAACCTTGATAGACAGTTACAGACATTTTGGGAGCTCGAAACTATACATTCAACAGTCATGACTCAAGAAGAAAGGCAATGTGAACGACATTTTGAGGAAAACACTACCAGAGATAGCAGTGGTCGATTCGTTGTACGTCAGCCAATTAAGCCAAACCATAAACCATTAGGAGAATCATATAATTTAGCTCTTCGTAGATTTTACCAGCTTGAAAGACGGTTGCAGCAGAGTCCAGAAATTAACGAGCAGTACTGTAACTTTATGAGGGAATATGAAGAATTAGATCATATGAAACCAGTGAAAGAAAAACATGAAGATAGTGCTATGAAATGTTATCTGCCACATCACGCAGTATTGAAACCATCCAGTACCACAACAAAGCTAAGAGTGGTTTTTGACGCTTCTGCAAAGACTTCAACCGGGATTTCATTAAACGACATACTTATGACAGGACCAACAATCCAGCAAGATTTACATTCAATTGTCACAAGATTTCGAACCTTTCCTATTGCTTTTACGGCGGATATTCAGTCAATGTATCGAATGATTAAAGTTCGTGAAGATGACATTGGACTTCAAAGAATTCTGTGGAGATATTCATCAGTGGAACTAGTCAAGATCTATGAGTTGCAGCAGGTCACATATGGTAAAGCATCATCACCATAGTTGGCGACGGTGTGTCTTCGAAAGTTAGCGGAAGAAGAAAGAAGTAAATATCCTCAAGGAGCAACACTATTGCAACGCAATTTTTATATGGGTGATGTAAGCTCAGGATGCCATAACGTTTAACAGGCGTTAAAGCTTCAGAAAGAACTCATTCAATTATTGCAAAGCGGTGAGTTTACTTTAAGAAAATGGTGTTCGAACGAGCCAGCATTGTTGGAAACAGTGCCAGAAGAACATAGGGAAATTTTACCGTTTGAATTTTTGAGTCCGAATCAGGTACTTCAACATTGGGTTTATCGTGGAATCCTGCATCGGATAAGCTTCTCATCACCAACAAATCAGTTAAAGAATGTCTCACGACCAGCATACAAACCAAACGTCAAGTGACTTCGACCATAGCAAAAATATTTGATCCTTTAGGACTTATAAGCCCTGTAGTTACTCCGTTCAAGATTTTCTTACAACAAATGTGGATCCATAAGATCAATTGGGATGATCAAATACCATCAGAGCTCTAGCAGCAATGGTTAGACATGTGTCATAATCTTCCAAGTGTTAACGAAATACAAATTGATAGTTGAGTAGTATTGAAGAATTATGTTCATGTCGAGATTCATGGGGTTGCTGACAGTAGTCAACTTGCTTACGGCTGTTGCATATATGTTAAAACTGTGGACATTTCTGGCAAAACTACTGTTAAACTTTTGGGTTCTAAATCGAGAATAGCTCCTATTAAAAAGGTAACTTTACCAAGACTCGAACTTTGTGCGGCAGTACTTTTGAGCAGGTTATATCACAAAATAATTCCGATATTAAACATTTCAGTGTATAGTACTTACTTCTGGACCGATTTAAAAATAGTGCTTGCATGGATATCATCTCCAGCTGCCAGATGGAAGGAGTTCGTGGCAAACAGGGTTGCAGAGATACAGGAGATCACACCAGTCAACCAATGGCATCATATGTCGTCAATGGACAATCCAGCCGACATTATTACACGGGGAATGGATCCGAAACAGTTGAAGGAAGCAGATATTTGGTGGCATGGACCCGCATGGCTTGAATCATCTGCATGGCCCGAACAATCAGAAGTGGTAGACGAAGATGTTCCAGAAGAAAGGAAAGTAACGAGCATATCTTTAGCCAGTTATGAAGGTGACATAAGCTGTCTGGAGAAATTTCATCACTGTGGAAACTATTGCGAGGTATTTGTTTGTGTCGTCGTTTTATTTACAATTGTAAAAATCACGAGAAGAAAGTAGGAACTATTTCCACTACTGAAATTGGTGATTCTTTACAACAATACATTAAGTTAATTCAACAGGTCAGTTATTCGCAAGAATTCAAAGATTTAGCTTCGTCAGGCCAAGTTTCATCCCAAAGTGAATTTAAATCTTTGTATCCATTTATAGATAATGAACAGTTACTACTAGTGGGAGGATGGCTAAAAAACTCCGACTTATCGTATGATAGCCGACATCAGATCATCTTACCACCTAAAGAGCATCTCACAAATTGATAATTGAAGCGGAACATAGAAGATTGTTACATGCTGGACCGCAGTTATTGATTTCATCATTGAGGCAAAAATATTGGATCCCACGAGGTAAACAAGTCGTTCGATCTATCATTCATCAGTGTCTAGTTTGTTTTAAATTGAAAGCGTCAGCTTCAGAACAACTCCTGGTTCAATTACCAACAGCACGAGTACAGCCAACTCGAGCTTTTATTCATGTAGGGGTGGATTTCGCCGGTCCCCTAATGATTAAGCAAGGAACTAGATCTCGTAAAGTGACAAAGGCGTATGTTGCAATATTCGTGTGCTTAGCAACCAAAGCGACTCATATGGAGTTAGTGAGTGATTTGAGTAGCCAAGCATTTTTAGCAGCTCTTCGAAGATTTGTATCAAGAAGAAGCAAATTTTCGAACATCTATAGTGACACCGAAACCAATTTCGTTGTTGCTCAGCGAGAACTTAAGGAGCTTCAACAACTACTCAGTTCACAACAATTTCAAAACTCAATTCAAGATGTTGCAGTGCAAGAAGGATTTAATGGCATTTCATTACATCCAGAGCAAGTCATTTTGCAGGCAGTTGGGAAAGTGCAGTGAAGTCATTTAAGTTTCATTTAAGAAGAATAGTAGGTAGCACGATTTTGACATTTGAAGAGCTCAACACAGTCATAACACAAATAGAAGCCTGTTTGAATTCAAATCCAATCACCGTTGTATCCAATGATCCAGATGATCCTTCATTTTTGTCGCCAGGACATTTCCTTATTGGTGAACCTTTGATGAGCATACCTGAACCAGATATAGTAGACATTCCGACCAACCGATTATCAAGATGGAATCACCTTCAGAAGAGAAAGCAGCATTTTTAGAAAAGATGGTCTCTGTATTATCTACATGAACTCCAGCAGAGAAGAAAATGAACACAAAACAACCTAATATTTCTCTTGGAGATGTGGTTATAATCAAAGAAGACAATACTCCTCCATTGACATGGAAATTAGGTGTCATTCAACAAGTGTTTCCGGGAAAAGATGGATTAGTGAGAGTAGTGAGTGTAAAGTGTAAGACAGGGACTGTTAAGAGACCAATTACTAAAATTGTATCTTTACCTAAAAGTGATAATGTGGATTGTGTGTAAGTTGATTGACTTGGTTCAATCAAGAGAAGGGACAATGTAGAAACTTTTATAGTGAGTTTGTATCATTGCCATTATATTTGCATAACGTTTCTCTTTTGTTTTAAAAAAAACAGTTTGTGTGTGTGAGTGTCAGCAAGTGGAGCACCATGAGATCCATACAAGACGGTCCTCCGGAATTCGTAAAAAAAGACAATATAACAGTAAGTTGTAAGTGTTTCAGTTGTTGTGTAGTTAGTGTAAATAAACATTTATTCATTTATCACAATTAAGTTGTTTTGTGAACATTTATTCATCAACAGACAGAAACAAATGCTAAGACTGCATTCCGTTTTATTCGCGAGGACAGATTCACTTGTCTCTTCCTTATTTAAATCGTGAGGCTACTTTTTTCGCCCTCAGTGTACAATGGAAATCTTATGTCTACATAGACATTTTAAAATAATTAGTGTCTTGTGTTAAACATAACTATGGTCACTCACGAAATATACTTTACGACTTACTGCAGTTAATAAATGTTGTGTTGATACCATCACAATCTCTGACTGAATGTATCACATGTCATTCCAACAGTGATTTTCTATATTTAAAATAAATCACAATTCACGAAAGAATGGCTTATGGAACCCAGAGGTTTACAAAACCTCTTCACTGACTGCGGTTCTTAGCCAACTGTATTCAGTTTCTACTTTGTATTCCTATTTCTGCGACATCCCTTTTAATATCGTCCATCCATCTGCGCATAGGTCTTTCTAATGGTTTTTTTTTTCAATTGGTCTTTCAGTTAAGACTTTTCTAATTTATTATATTTTGCGTACATGGCCCTAATATTATTTATTGAACCGCATTTATGTTATATAGTTTTCCATTGCCCATTCCTCCTTGTATATATTCCATATTTTCTGAAACCAAGCAACCATACTTCACATCCGCATGTATGATTATCAATTTATATATGTCAAGCTTGAAATTCATCAACAGAATTTTCGACAAGAAGAGATTTCAATCACTTTTAATCCCCATTTAATTTATTTCTCAGTATAATCCTAGATATTTGAAAGTATCCATTTTTATCAAACTTCAACTAAATATCCTAACAAACTTCCATGTATGCTGTTAGAACAAAGTTTGACCAATTAAATTCAAACAAGATCATTAGTTATTATAGCATCGTGTCAGTATTTGTTATTCTATACGGATGTTTTAAAGATTTATTTCCTTTTTGATAG
Source organism: Thermobia domestica (assembly GCF_964235325.1). Lineage (NCBI taxonomy): Eukaryota > Metazoa > Arthropoda > Insecta > Zygentoma > Lepismatidae > Thermobia > Thermobia domestica. Next base: position 73,930,379 of record NC_137465.1, on the reverse strand, counting down.
AAGTTACAAGTTAAAAATTAATGGTGATGATGATGATGGCCACTTACTGTTATTGTTTGCTTAATATTTATGTTTGTAAAACTTGTTCTCGAAGATTTTTCGTTTCTTCATTGTATTTATTATTTTTAATAATTATTTCAATTTTGCTTAAAGTAAGCAACTGTGTGTTGATCATTCCAGAAGAAGACTATTTTCAGTATGCCATACATTATATACATTTGCCCTATGTAACATATTCGCTAACATTTATGCTAACGGTTCGATTCCTAGTTGAGCTTCACCGTAATTCAAGTTTTCCCTCAACTAGTGTACTCCTAAACGCAAATGATCCCTCACAACACGAAATCGTAAAAAAATATTTGCATATGCTGTCAAATTCATTATCAGCATGTCCTAATTTTCTCTTACAATTACAAGACTCACCTGGCAAGATATTTATTACAATACTTCGTTTTCTAATTAACTAATAAATAAATACTAACAACACTTCAATGAATTTTTTAAGCCTCTACTGTAAATATTGTACCAAGATAAAGAAGCGCAGACAACTGACAATTTAACATTAAATGTTATTTCATAATTTGCATCTCTTTTGCCCTAGATGGCTCAGTGGTACAGCGCTCACTTTTGGTGTATGGGGTCCTAATCCAGACACGTAAGTTATATGATAGACAAACATCGTGTGCGTGAATTCTTCCCATTCATCTTAAAAATGGTTCTCATATAAGTTAGGCTATATCAAATAACTGTAGGATGTTAAACTGTGTCTCTGTTTCTTTAACTCAAGAGTGTAAAAACAAACTTTTAAATGTTTGTCTCTTTTAGCCTCAATGATGAAAACAACAAATTAGAATTTTAGTTCACAGGTAAAGAGCAACACGCATTAAAACAAGTGACTTGTATTCACAATTAGTTAAACAGCCCAACAATACATCTTGCTTCTTCCAGCACCAGCAACTAACCAAATCATCTTTTTTTTTCTAGATATACCGTACCAATTCAAAATAGAAGATTCACATTCAAATAAAACATCAAATTTTATCTACAGCTAATTTAATTTTTCCTTTTTATTATTCTAATATACAAACATATTTACAATTTTTTCTTACTTTTTTCAATTCGGCTTTTTATAGCAGTCCGAAAATCACCTCTCCCTCCACCATTTCTTTTTCTTCTTTTTCTTTTTCCTTTTTCACTTCTATCATTTCACTTTTTTACGCATACACTTACGTTTTAAGTCCCATTTTAACCCACAAATCATTTTTTCTACACTTTCTTTTTTCCTCTTGATAAAGTTCTAATAGCATCACATCTGTGCCATCTTCTATTTATCAATTTATTGTTTGGACAAATACTAGAACTAGAGTACACTTCTTATTTCCTCTTCTTATTTTATTTTCACAATATTCCACATTGGTTATTGCAACACTACGTGGAGTTGGCATAATCTTTTCTGGAAATAAAGAAATACGAATTTTTATTATCACAAAATATAAATTAAACTTCAAAAATTACACCTATCTTATAATTTAATATACGTTTGATTTCTCTTCCTCTTTTTCTTACTGTATAGCAACATCGCATTTTCCAATATTAAAGATTTTTTACTTTCTATGAAATTAATAACCATATTGATCAAACCCACCTACCTACCTATCAAAATATCTGAGTTTATGTTCGTTTAATCATTTTATCCTAAGTGTTCTTAACGTTCTTTCATTTTCTGTATACTTTCTTCCTATAACAACAATCTTCATATTTTTAAGAAGATACATAAATCCTAAATAAAAGAATGACTATCCATTAGTTTTCTTTTCTCTTAAGAAAATATCATACCATACTCGTAAACACCGCAACTCCATGCAATCCAACTATACATTCGAAAACTCCAGTTTAGTTCTTCGAATACTACACTAATTTATGACTTGTATAGCTTCGGTGCTGAACAAAATGCTACAACTTTATTTACTTAGCACAATAAATCAAAGTTAATTTCTCCTTCCTTCTTTCTTATTTTAACCAATGGTATTCCTCAAATAACTATTAGTTTTCTCTTCTTTTAAGCAAAAGATCGTTTCACTAAATATTGCAACTGTATGCAATCAACTTATACCTTGTCACATCCGGGTTCGATACCCGGTAAATAAATCGATTTCAGGATAGTTTTCCTTTCAAGCTAACATAGAGAATCTAATTTCATCAATACTATGTTTTCCTTACCGCAATTTTCCTAAACAATTTATACCACATTTGAAGACTAAAGTACATATAAATGCACAGTTCGCCTTATGAAAGGTTATAGTCTCTAATTTAATTTCTCTATACGCACATTTTCTAAAATCAAACCTCAAAACATTTATCGACACATTCACTTTCTACCATACATGTGTTCTGTACACTGATCAATTTACTTCGTAACTCTCAGGGTAGAAATTTTCTGAACGCGTCCTTAATCCAATATTAGTAATCTTTTTATTCATAAGTTTCTTTCCTATACAAAATTATATCGTTACTAGAAGTAGCAACAATAATAATAATTCTACTTTAAGTTACTTATCAAAAGTATGAAATAGCCTAAATCAGTATTACAAAAAGCTATTAAATAAGTCTAGGATATAACCTTTTCATTTCCTCTATATCGATTTCATTAATAATAAACAAAATTCAAAGAATACAACAAAAATCAAACTAAACGTATGAATAGCGAACACTTTTATTTACGAAACTCGTAAAGTAACATAGGATATTCAAAAAATAATTTGTTAAGATCAGAGTATACTACTTTACAGGTCACATAGTACTAAGGTAAACTAATGAAGAACAACCCACCTAGTCATCTTATTCGGTAGTCCCAATTAAATTTCCATGTTAATAAAGGGAAAACCAAAAAGAGAAACACCAAAGTTCTTCTCAAACGAGAGAAATATGTTCTTCTTCATAGACACATTTGCAATAAGGTCTTACACTTGCAATATACATCATTTGAGTTATCTTACTTAGATTCTGTCTAAATTTGTATGACATAGAAGACGAATTCATCTTTATATAATATTTTCAATAATAATAATAATAATAATAATAATAATAATAATAATAATAATAATAATAATAATAATAATAATAATAATAATAATAATAATAACTAATCATAAAGGATTCTTTTCTTTACTCTTTCACTTATAGATTTCTCTACTGCAAGTTGTCTGTTTGAATTTTAATCTAAGTAAATTTTTATCTTCATTCTGAATTCAGCAAATTATTCTTATTTATTGTATTCCGTACAACATACCGAACAAAACACGCAATAACTTGGATCAAGTCAGTATTATTCTCATGTTAAAAGATCTTCCATTTCAACGGTATGTTAATAAAAACTAGTAAATCAAGTGGTCCCGCCTGGTGTATTCGCTAACGCTCTCACTTTCGGTGCGAGCGGTCTTTGCTTCGGCTCCCGGTGGAGGCACTCAATCGAAAAAAGTGTAAAATCTTTTCAGGCCAACCAACCTGCGTGAAGTTTCCCTCATTCACACGAAGTAAATGTCAAAATGGTAAATATCTTATAGCTCCCAAGCCGCCTCCTTTCTTCCCCAATCCTTTCTTCCTTTCTTTCCTTTCATTGGATATTGTGCTCGCCTTATACGCTACAATTCAAATAATTTTAGTTACCAACAGTCTAAAACTCTAATTCCTCCCTATAATAATTTAATACTAACTCTTAACCCTCTATGAAACATTAAATTTCATACATCCCTTCCATTAATAGAATTTTACGTAAAAGCTGAATCACTAAGACATCATTTCTCTCCAAGTCCCTGGTTTAATTTCAGCTCACGTTACATGTGATTATAGAAAACAAGTTAAAAGCTAAGCATTAACTTTTCTCTTTAGCTAACAACTGTATTCGCTTTCGGGCCACGGTGGCTCAGTGGTAAAACGCTCACCTCCGTTCCCTGGTTTAATCCCAGCTTCTGCCATGTTAAGTTTCTGGTAAGCAAACACCGTGCTCGTGCGATTTCTTGGGATTCTCCCGTTTTTTCCCACTTTCTTCATATACTTTTTCAAGAGATTTCATAAGAGGAAAACTATCAGCGTCTCCTTTAGCGTACCCGGGATAACCATAAAACGTAAAACTTAAAAATTTCATTTGAGTTTTAACAAACACCGTCTTTTTTCCTTCTGTGCATAACCATATAATAGTACTTGTACTATAACATACTATTTTATTTTTGCATTATTCAAATCATCTTATTTTAAAAATAAATAAAGCGAAGGTACCCCAACTAACATTAAAAAACCATCACTTCTACAAACAAACAAAATATAGCCATTGTCAATTCCTACCTTTCACAATGAAGCTCAGTATTTAAAAGCAAAACCAGTTGTCACTCAAAATTGTTCCCATCCCTTTGCTACCAGTCCTACCTTTCTAGGCACAAATCATAAAACCAACAGTTCTACAAACAAAATACTACCATCTTTTCATTCCTTCCCACAATGCAGGTCATTATTCAAAAGCAAAACCAGTTGTCTCTCCTTCGCCTTTCTAGACACAGATAATTCGTTCTTCATTCCTTTCCTTTCAACCCACAATTAACTTCTAATAGATTTTTCTTTTGCCGCCAATACAAAACTTTAGGCGTAAGTTAACGACATCTATGCAAAAATGTTCTCATACAAACTTACGTTAGTTGATTTCCATTTGTGCTGTTCTGCAGTTCAAATATTCTTCATAAAAAGAAAAAATAAAATAAATACTACTCCAGCAAAACAAATTATTTTTAATACTACTACTACCAAATAACAGTACAACAAAACAATTTTAATTTTTCTCCTGCCCTCTAACATTGCACAATAGCTCAGTGGTAAATCGTTCACATCTGGTGCATAAGGTCATTGGTTCAATCCAAGCTCGCGCCAATTATGTTTAACGTTTTCTCTAAATTGTAGTACACAAATGCCATGTGCGTTTTCCTCTTCTCCTCCTTTACCCTATAATAATAATATTCATGTATCGCTTACAAAACTTAATGACTCATAGTTTAAGCGTTCACCTCTGCTGCATAGGATTCTTGGTTCGATCCCACCAAGTAAACTTTTTGCTGGTTTCGTCCCATACTTCATTCCACAATTTTATTCATTTTCCTTACACAAACAAGTATTTTACATAACACTAAAATTTTTCATTTTATACTCGCTTGTCTTTGCTCTCAGTGTTCATTTCCCGCTCGGCCAAAAAAGCTAAAATTTTTCTTCAGCAGACGGCACAAATAGTACATAATATATAAATCGCAATCCCATATGGTACGTCCGCAGAACATCGTAATTCATATAAAAATATATGCAGTTCAAATCTCAAACCAATAAGCTAATATTTCTTCTCCTACAATTATTTTCATAAAACACATGAATATGTATAAAACATTACCATTTTAAAAAGCATACTTGTAAACTATTAAATTCCTATAATCACCTTAATATTACTTTTCAATATAAATTTATCATTTCATATATACTTATTTTCATTATTATTAATTAAAACTGAGCTTTTTAATATAAACTTCGTGTCCTTGTATATAACTCGGATCACAAATGCAAAAAGTCTTCAGGTAAAACTTCTTCTTAAATAAAATTTGCTTTCCACTAGAAGGTTTATATAATCAAATTCAAGTTTCCTGTTTCTTATTATCTTAATCACAAATTTATGTCAATTATGCCAATATTCCTTTCTCAGGAAGAAGCAACAGGATATTTATCCATATCTTTTAACCCCGAAACCCTTCCATATATCAATAACCAGCTCTCATATTGACAATCAATTTATTTTAAGCAAAACTGTTCAAGGTTTTGTATGTGTTTTCTCCTCAATTTTAATCATGAGTCTATTTTTTCCTTCTTACACTGAATTAACTCTAATAGTACACAATAAGGTAAACATAAGGTGCTTATTTTACTTTTCGCCTTTCCAATACGGGTTTCATTAACATCAATTCACAAATACAATGCCATACTTACTACCGCTCTTGCCTTTCCAACATCAAGTACCGAGTTCAATTATCAAAGCGCCAAAACATACCCAGATAATTATGGTAAGTAAATAAGTTTTTTTCCTTATTCACACTAGGCAAATGTATTAGTGATACTTATTATATTACACATCCTTCCTTCAATTTCCTCGGAGGTTGAGGTACCTCAATGTTAAAGCGCTTACCTCTAATGCGTAAGGTCCATGGTTCAATTTCCGAACAAATGGGTTTTCTCACGTATTCCTGTTTTCTCAGTTCATTCTAATATAAACTACGCTAGCTAAATGTTAAAGCATTCACATTCGGTGCTTGCATTCCATACTTCAATCCCAGATTGCGCCAAGTACAGTGCACAGTCACCATATTCATTTTCATTTTCAAAATTTTCCATTTCATCCATTCAATCTTCTAATATAAACTACGCCAGCTAAATGGTAAAGCATTCACCTTCGGTGCATGAGGTCCCTACTTCAATTCCAGCTCGCGTCAATAATTTGAACATTTTCTATAAATTGTGGTGGTGCACAACGCCATATGCCTTTTAGTTTTCAAAATAGGAGCTCCCTCGTGCCTAAGCGGTTAGCGTGCGCGCCTTTAGTGTACGCGGTCCCGGGTTCAATTCCCGATGGAAGCTCATGTGATTCGGATTTCACGTTAATCATTAGGTCCACGTCTCATATACCCTCGCTGTTGAAAGGGACGCTAAACTAAAATCAACTCAACTCGTTTTCAAATTTTTCCATTTCCACCATTTATTTTAATATAAACTATGCTAGCTCACTGGCAAAACATTCACCACTAGTGCATGAGGTCCCTACTTCAATTCCATCTCGCGCCAATTATTTTTAACATTTTTATAAATTGTGGTGCACAAACGCCATGTGCGTTTTTGTTTTCAAGTTTTTCCATTTCCACCATTTATTTTAATATAAGCTATGCTAGCTCAATGGTAAAGCATTCACCTTCGGTGCTTGCATTCCATGCTTCAATCCTAGATCGCGCCAAGTACAATATTTAATGCACAATCGCCATTTGAGTTTTCATTTTCAAAATTTTCCATTTCTTCCATTCAATCATTCTAATATAAACACCAGTATCCTAATTCTCAAACGTACAAATCAAACACTTCATTTCATTTTTTCAAATTCTTAAGCAGATCCCTAATTTATCGTGCACGCACTGTTACATTTTTTAAACAATATGCCTTAACAATTTAACAAAGTGCTTTCTTCCTTAACGTATCCACTTTTCTCTATTAAATACCTATGCTCTTATCATCCTGTTACAATACATTCAATAACCATACTGTATTTTATGAAAAGAAAAAATATTTTTTCGCACTCCACTATGTTTGTTCCCACATATGTATATTATAATCTTGCCAATTTTAATTTGTTCATCTTTCATGTAAGCGGGTCCGGGTTTACTTCTTGGTGCCACCATTCGATTGTAAATTTAAAAAATATCATTCAAGTATACTTCTCGTATTGCTTACATAATATCTATCATCATCTATATATATGTAACAAACAAAAAATACAATCAAAACAAATCTCTATTTTAATTTCATAAAATGTCCTCCGTTGATACTCCAATCGTAACCAAAACATGAGTTTTTCATCCCTCGTTTTTCATATCACTTATCGTTTTTCTGCTCATAATATAATCGTTACCAAACTTCCGTTTCTCCACGCAAAAAGGAGTTATCAACAGGAGAAAAAAGAGAGCATTCTTTTTCTGATATTTTCAGACTTTCAAATCAATCTTTCCGTTAACTCCGGATAAAATTATCTTACTCGATTAATTATCATAACTGCCCTCCAACAATTTCCTGCCAAAAATGTTAATCATATCAACATTTCCTGTGTCCTTTTTATTTCTTCTATTACCGGAAATGACAGAGATATTTCAGAGGGAATAACAGTGATAATTTTCCCTGTATAACATATTCATTATTATCAAATCCCAGTGATATCTCCCCGAAAAAACACTGATAATTTTTTTGATGTTCGTCATTAACTACTCATAGGGTCCCTGGTTTGATCCCAGCTCACATCAAGTGAACTTTGTCGTGGACAAATATCAACCTTTCCTCGGAGTTTTCCTGTTTCCTCCTGCTTTCTTCATTACACCATTTTCTTTTATTTCTCATTGTAACCGTCTTCTTTAGCCCAGCCGGCAAAATCTTGGGACGTAAAACTCAAATATTACCCTATCTCTGCTTCCCTGTCTCTCTCTCTTTAGGAGTACAAGTTTTTGGAGTATGTTAAGCGAAAGAATATCAGAACAATTTATATTAATTGGTTTGCCAGATCAGAGTATTTTTCGATAATAAATGACAATTAGTTTTCTATTTAAGAGTTCTATGTCTAATGATTTAATACTTTCCATGATTTGAGAGTGGCCCGTATGATAGAATGACATTATCTTCTTTATTCAAAATAGACTTCCCCAAATTCTTTTTTGAAATCAGATCAATTATTGAACTAGTAAACACACTTAAAATGAAAATTGGTTTTCCTCCTCATTACCATGCATGATTGAGAAGGTACTTCAGGCGTTTCCATTTACCAACCCCTCCCCCTCTCTCTCTTTGCGAGTACAAGACTTAATGGCTATCATTAATCCTGCATTTTTCCATGTTGAAAAACAGATTAAATATTAACTGTACATTTTTGGAGTTTAAGTGAGAGATTAATTTTAACGTCATCATATCAGAACAATTTATCTTAATTGCGGCTTGCTAGATCAGACTATGTAGAAACATTTCCACTTAAAATGGCATTTTAGATGTGCAATTGGATATGGCCTATATTAGGCAATCATAATTGGAAAGACATTGAAATTATTTGAATGATATCTCATTCCATCCTCCTTGTATTTAAATACAATAAATTTAAAAACCTGATTAGCATTCCCAATTCTCTAGTTTCCAGTGCTTATTCTGTGTGTACATTAAAGTTGACTGCTATTTTGTGTGTTTATTAAATTTATGATTTCTCTTATTGCTGCAGTTGGCAGCAAATGTAAGTACACTGAAAGTTGTAGTATAATATTACATATATATCTCCTGTTCAACACAGCGGCTAATTGCAAGAACGATTTTAAGAACTAGCTTTGTATGCCGTGAACGGTTAGTTATGATTGAGTCCCAATGTATTGTAGTCAAACATTGTTATATGTATGGCTGTTATTTTTGTACTCCTTCAGAATTTTAAGAACGAGCTTATGACGTGAAAGATTAGTTCAACGTTACACACACACATACACGCACTTAAAACCTGTTAAGATAGGGAATGGAATTTGTATCCAATATTGCCAACCAGAATTTATAGAAAATCAAAAACTTTATGTTTTGGCGAGAGAACGCTAAAGTGATTTGGTCGAGGATCAAACCAGTGGCTCCCACGTACCAATGAAGCAACGTGCTTCCGGACTTTTGAAAGAATTGCTGGAGTTGTAATGTAGGAAGAACAACACAGGTGGTGTTTGTCAATACAGAATCCAATTTTCTTTGTTTTGTTATGAGGACCCTAAAATGATTTGTTCGGGGATTGAACGAGGGACTGCGTACGAGACGTAAGTTCCCTACCGCTAAACCCACAGGACTTTTGAAATAATTGATTGAATGAGAACCCGGCATTTTGCACCACAAACTGGGGATTGAACCAGGGCACTCACGTACTAGACGCGAATATCCTTACACTGAACCACTATGCTCATTGGGCTTTTGAATGAGGGCCCGACATTGTGCACCACAAACTGGGCATTGAACCATGATTCTCATGTACTTGAAGTCTACACCCTACCACTGAGACATGTAAACGGTGCACTGAAATATGGGTCCTACACACTTAAGACCTGTTAAGTTAGGGAACGCAGTTTGTTTATACATAATCTAAAACTTTTATACTATTTGTCTCGAAAAGTTTATGCTGAGTCTCGTGCAGTATCTAAGAATATAATTCTAAGTAAAACTTAGAATATGTATATTAATAAAACTTAGAATATATACATTCTTATTGATAGAGTTTTAATTCAAGTTAAGAATTAAAGATCCACACATACACACATTGATATGAATAATTGATAAAGTTTTAATTTAACTTTTAGAGATCCACAGTACTTTTAGGGGCGTTGTATACAATATATTGTATCGAGATAACTACAGAATATATTGTATGATGCTAAAGTAATGTTTATTAGCTTATTGTTAGGATATTAAGATTGTAAGATACAACTCTGTGTACATGCTGAATTAACTTGTTGAATTATAATTTTAAATAGAAAAAGAATTATTTGACGAGTGCACAATTGTAAGAACTAGCTTCTATACATAAGAAGCGATACAACAAATGAGTTTTTCAAATACAATTACCTGTTATAGCAGTGAGACAGAGTCTCGATAGCCGGATTCGTTCCAACATTTGATATTACTATTATTATTTTTATACTGGACACCATATAATGAAAACGTATTACATAAATTTTTGTGGTGGGAGTTAATTTGAGTCTAACATCCATTGCAGTACCGAGGGTATATCTGACACTAATTAATGTAGCTGTGGATTTATATTTTAAATTAGTTGAATACTATATATACATTGACAGTGGGTCCCTTGACAGTGGGTCCCTTTAGGGGGTGGGTCCCTTGAAAAGACTATTTGCGACAGGGTCTCCTAGCAGGAATGGAACACCGGTCTCCCAGAATATTTACATAAAATACACAAGAACATTTACTGGATTTTACCTTGATTTGATTTTGAGTTTAGCGTTCTGTTTAGCACCCTAGGTCTGCGAGACATGAACCTACACCTTAACGTTTGGGCACTTATCGACAATTTGAATTTGGGTTTTCAGGAGATCCTTTAGTTAGGAATAAATGCTGTTTGGTAGTACAGTATTACTTTATGAAATTCGTTTTAAAATTGTTAAAGTATAATAAGAAAGTAGTACCAGAAAAACCACCGTACCCGATTCTCTTGAATAGGAAGCCCACTGGACGAGAGATAGGATTAAACGCGGATTGCAGAAAAGGTGACCTACGTATACGGATGATGATTGAAGAGTTGGTGGAATGCGAATGTGTGAGCAAATGGAGTAGAAGTGTCTGTTTTTAGGGGGTGGTCCGGTGTGTAGACCTCCCTCTTGTGTAGATATGCACACTGACGCTTGTTTTCTGGGTTTGGAAATACTGACGCTTGTTTCTGGGTTTTGGAAGTCTTGTCAGGCGTAAGGTTTCGGTTTCGAGACTTGGCCTCGCAACCTCAGGTAAAAAACACCCGCTCGCAATTTCCGGTCTCCGTGGACTTTTTGCTTATGCACTTCGCGGTCCCCGCGGACATTTCGCCTACGCGTTTGCGGCCCCCATTGACATTTTGCCCACGCTCCTTGCTGTAATAAACGCTGGTACGGAAGGGCTTGTGCCCGGAATGGATACGCCTTCGATATTCCACGAAATTGCATATTCTTGTGAACCCTGAGACAGGAGCTAAACATGAAATAGTTTTTTAAAATGCTCATTTAGCTACGATAAAAGGGTAATGTTATAGTCTTTATAATACGTGTAGTTGCTTAGAATAATAGCTTTTAAAATGATCATTTAGCTGCGGTAAAATCATGTTAGCTTTTACATAGGACGATGACGCAGGGGCGGTTTCACCTATTTCAATATGAAAAACTTAGCATATGTTTTGCTTTTGATGGTACAATTTACTTACCGTGATATAGGGAACGCTATCTGACAGGCGTCTGTACTTACCAGCCTCTACGAGTGAACTAGTGTTTAATTAAAATTTTGTCGTTAGGTGTCACTAGTGGCTCCGGTGTAGGCATACATAATAAGGCCTAATATATTGAGTATCTAGCTTGTCTGCATCATTCCCTTTTAGGCCGCCGTATGTAAGAGATCATATAGAACGTTCCATTGCCTGGTAAGCAGTTTTTAAAAATAATATATATATACAATTTAAAGAGAAACAAAGAAAATAAGACTTTCAATGTAAATAATTGAAATCCATTATATTACAGCACTATATAAAGCTAACTAGCAGTTCGGGTAAAGCAGTAGCAGAGGGAGCAATAAGAAAAAATTCTGCTTTTCTTTATCTTGCCTTTTGGACATCACTAGTGTCGACGTGGACACATCATCTTTTTCTTCAAAGCTTTGTTAGAAATCCACCAAGGATTAAGAGGTGTGTATTTTATAATTGCTATAGTTGCTAAATTTTTAAAAATTAATTAAAAACATAGATATTGTAAAGTTATTGAGCAATTCTGCTTGATTTGTTTTCTTATTATTGAACAGAGATAGTATTTCTGTACGTATTAAAATGAATAGTTTACAACTTGATATACAGTGAATATTTATTCATTCATTCATTCTTCATAAACTAGTTTGGTTACTCTCCCTTTCTTACATATTAATTAACTGAAGCTTGAAAATAATTGGTATATATAAACTGAATAACTATTATCACAAAACTTGATACCTTAAATTAGTTGTTCCTGTTTTGTTTTAGATGGATTTCTTCTGGGAAACTGAAGAATATGATCGATAAGCTGTACCTCCAGGAACTTGTACGGAACCTAACCGACTACTCATGGAGATGCAGCGGCTCGGACATCGTCGGTCGGGAGGTGTAAAGCAATGGTATGCGTTTTTCGTGCATTTTAACTTAATGACACGATCATTCGCCAGCACTACGTGTCTAGTGCTGATATTCTCGATTTGTTTGTGTACATTTTTTTCCGTACACGAGAGAGTTATGATCAGGCTTAGGAAAAACTTTTGTATTTATTAACTTCCGGGGAAGGTCAATTACAGAAATAAAATATATGGAGTTATCCAAATTTGTAGATTTTCGTACGCGGTTTGTTTCGGCAGAATGTTTAATCCGATCAGTAAACAATCCTATAGTCGGGGCACCTCAATACTATTATAACGAATCAAAATACATATTAATTAAATGTTGAAGACAGCCTTTTTAGTTTAACTACATGTAATTGCTGTTTCTATGCCAGTGGAAAAAATGAGGAAGATAGTTGAAAATGCGTATGAGACTGTCCTTACACCCACGCAACAGATCCTAAAGGAAATCCTGTTTTTTGCCCCTCAACACTGTGTACAGAATAACCAACACTGTGTACCGGGACTAATTGTTTTCTCCTCAGCCTGGGCCATCAAAGGCATGTGCGCCAACAACGGTTGGACGTGGCAGCAGTAATTGTAATAGTAATACAAGTGGTAGTAGTAGTAATACAAATGGTAGTAGTAGTAATACACCAATGATAGACAAAATAAAAGAAATAGTAACTTCGAAGTTGTAAGAGAAAGCATAATCAAGTTTCGTAAGTTTCATTGAAATATCGTTAACCAAGAGGTCTATATCGAAAGACTAAAAATGTTGCGTTCGAATGTCATTTTCGATGGACGCACCTAGGACTCTATCGGCCGATACGTAGACAGCAGCATTAGCACACTATCCCGTATATACTCCATGAAGAAGAAAAGGCAATTTCTCTGCTAGAACGGTCCTCACTTCGAGAATGTGTTAAATTCGAATGAAGTGTTTATTTGAGGGCATGAAGTATTGTTTCTATTCCAGATCACGGATTGTATGTTTGGCACGGGAAGAATTAAAACCAGTGCGATTCAGAAATATACAGAGTATCAAATCTATTTGGAAAAGCGTTTAATACGCATAGAAAATAAGAATATCTGTTGTCCTCCTTTTTTCATAGTATGGGACCAAATAAGGCTCCACGGCAGTAAAGATGATTTGTATAAGCTAGAAAGAAAACATGGAGATACATGGCTTCTTAGAGCTGAAATCTTTTCTGATATGGCAGGATGATTTTACAAATGTAGATACTTTCCTATCTTATTTGAGAGGGCAGTATCAAATCGTAATTTATAAAGAATATGAAAAGAATAACCGGGAATATATAGCTCGTTTCCAGAGGGAGTCTGCGGAAAATAAGATTTTTTCTGTCAAAGAGGTAACACTTGGCCATTTCGAGTCTGTTCGCAATATTGCAAGCTTCCTCAGTACACAGAAATGCTGTTATTGTTGTTTGGAAGTTTATGACTTGACATACCGTAAACGTAAGTGTGAAACTATTGTTTCTACGAGCATAAACATGAACGCAATTTCACTGCAGAAAAAATTAAACGCAATGCATGCAATAGAGAGTTTTCTAAGGGTGTATGGTTTGAGAAACATTAGGAGCGTAATAAAGCAAGTAGATCTGTATGCGATAATATTAAGGTCTGCATCAATTGTGGTGTCACCTTTGATAAAAGACTTTGAAAATCTCATCACATGTGTGGCGAACATTTGTGTACAACGTGTCGCACACATGTTGATATAAACCATACATTTTTGTTCACAGGCAGAGGATTGTATATACTAATATGTTTATGTACATACGCAATGACGTAGAAACGATTTTGAAGGCGCTGAATGACCGCGGTGCAAAGGAACATGAAGTTGTACTGGTTTGTTGCAACCATGTTTGCCATGATCGTATAGAGAAAGACAACGATGAACCTTCTAAAAATGTGCGGTGATAATGTTGGAAATCGTGGCCTTTATTTATCATGTGTTAGTAGAGCGTCCTGTCTTTTAAAAATAGTGTCATTCGCCCGTAATTGTAGTAGCTACAATAGCCTCTTTTTAGAAATCTAATAGAAGAGCTGAATATTCCTAGAATTCTTATCCAGGGTCAAAAGATTTTTAATATGAATATTGATAATCGGATACTTCTGACACATGTATTTATTTTTGGGGTTTTAAACTACCCAAAACTTGAGGCCTTGATCAAAACTTAGAGGGAGATTTCCATATTTATTTAAAACTGAAAAAATCAAAATTATATCTGTCTATATTCTCGCGATTGAATTCTATGACCCTGAGGCGCATACGGTGGAAGAGAGACAGTGGTTGGAATCTTTTCACCAATTACATTGGCAAGTGGCGACGAGTTTAATCTGCAGAAGGAAATGCTGTCTTATTGTGAAAATAACGTTAGAATTCTAACAGAAGATGCGACATTATTGAACAGAAACCGTAGGGTTTACAATGCGTTATCACCTTAACAACCATTGCGAGTCTTGCGATGCGGACATATCGATTTCTGCACTTACCTGAGAATACAATTTCCGTTGTCCGTGCGCTGGGCTTCCATCATATAAGACCAAATATAGTGCTGAAGCTATGCAGTGGCTTATGTAGATGGAAGACCAATAAAAATTAGAAATTCAACATGCAAGAAGAGGTAGACAAAAGTATATTGGTAAGTACAAGATCGATTGATGGCAGGGACTCAATGCTGCCTTCAAGTTCTATGGCTGTTACTGGTATTCATTCAACTCGTGTTATCCTTTCAACCATACGCCATTCTGCACAGTACTCATGACTAGTACAATAGGATGGAGAAACAGGAGCAAACCACAGCACGAATAAGTTCCGTAAAAGTTTCGGTATAAACTTATATGAAATATGGGAATGTTCTTGGAATAACTAGGTAAAGATGGCTAAAGATGTACAAAAGATTATTCAAGAACGTTGTATAAATCTTCCCGAATTGCTACAATGGCGGCCGTACGGAGGACTTTCATCCTTATATGAACTGTACGAGTGAGGAACACATATTCTATGTCGATATAACTAATCTCTACCCCTGGGTTATGGCACGTAAACCTATGCCCGTTAATTCACCTAAGACTTTCCAGACTTTCCAGATGTGGGTAGTATTCATAATATAGTGAAATGATTATTTTGCCCTCCAAAGACCTATATTTTTCGATTTTTCCGTATGTTGCGGGAGATAGATTACTCTTTGATCTTTTCCACGCATGTATGTAATAAGAGAATACTAACGATTGTACTCATAGTGATGCTGAGTTTGCTCTCACAGGAACATTTTGTACTTCAGTTTCACCTTGCTCATCAAAAATCTACTCGATACATGAAATGTGGCAATTCGGACTCATGGAACCTGAAGAGCAGAATTCAGGTGGTCTATTCGAGACTTATTTGAATTCCTTCCTTCAGATGAAGCAGGAGCCTCCTTTTTTCCAGTTTATTGTAAAACTGTATAAGACAGAGATATATATACCGAGGAATGTTATGTGCATAAAGGCATACAGTTAAATAATAATATTAGAAATAACCCAGGATTGAGGCAATGTGCGGAACTACCTCAAGTCATTATATGGTAAATGGGGGTACGCACAGGTTTGTCATAGAGTGTGATCGTTAGTGATGAAACAATATTTCTTAAGGGACGGTAGAAATTAAGAATATGATCCCAATTGATGATGACCATCTAATTATCAATTACAGAGATATTGAAAGTAAAAGCGTACCGTTACAGTTCTGCAAAGTGATAATAGCCGCATTTATTACATCGTGATCTAGATTTAGACTGTAGGAACTACTGATGACTGTACGGTCAGACAGAGCAATCTACTTTCACACTGACAGTATTATGTACTTACAGAAAGAAGATGAGTAACCTTTGTTACCGCTCGGAAACTATTTGGGTGATCTAACAGATGAAATACCAGAAAGTTGGGAGTTTCCAATGTTTGTAGGTTTAGACCAAAAAATTACACTATGAGGCTAAAATGCCCAAGGGGATGTTCGACATATTCTCAAAATTAGGGAGATAACAGAAAACCATAGGACCTTTCAGAAAATTAACTTTGAGAGTTTCTATAAATGAGTGTCTGGACATATTGAGTCCCTTACAATAGAGAATTCAAATAGCATTGTGCGTAGAGAGATAAATACACCCCGTGAGGTCAATAAAATCGTAAACTTGTTGACGAACATGACGTATCAGACAATGAACGCATAAAACGACGAACCAAATTATTACCTTCATAGGCCCACGAACGTGTGACTGTCATTTGCATGAATGTGTTTCTTGTTTTCGTGCTGTATACCAGTAATATTTTTTATTCATTCTCAATTTATTTCTCATTCATTTTTAATTTATATCTTATTTATTTTCTCGTATGAAGTACAAACTTTTATGAATAGCTGTGCTGTGAAAATATTAATATTCCCATGCAAAGTCGGAGTTAATTATTTATTGGATCTTATTCTGTTAAATCTTGACTTATTTATTATATCGCTTCATATTATTATATCCCTTTCTGAAATGGAAGCTCGGTGCAAATTATTTATTGTATCGTTTTCTGTGAAAACTCGAAAGTTTTAAAAATTTCAAACTTTAATTCATATTCTTATGATCCAGTGAATTTTAATTGGTTCGCTTTATGCAAAAGCTCAGTGTTAAATGTGTGAATATGTGTATATGAAGCAAATGTTTTATTTTATGCATTGATTTGAGTACAAGCTGTTAAAATTTCAACATCCCTCTACTATTTTAATTGCTGGGCATTTAAGGGCTGGTAAAACTTGTTATGTAAACCGTTTACTTAATGAACGTGATCAAATGTTTAGTATAAAATTTAATGATATTGTATGATGTTATGGTGCAGTATTACCAAAATTAGATGCAAGTGCAGAAACAGGTTGTGTAAGAAGAATACCTGACAAGAATAAGTTTAAAATTAAGTTCTCTATTAATATTAGATCATTTAATGTCGGAAACCAAAGGTGGTGTTGGTAAGTTATTTACAAAGTATGCACATCATAAAATGTCAACTGTAATATTTACTTTCCAATATTTGGTTCCAAATGGAAAACATGCTCGTGATATTAGTTTAAATGCAACTTACATTGTAGTATTAAAAATCCTCATGATAAATTACAAATACAATATTTATCTAGGCAATTTATACTTCGATATATATTAAACATTACGTGAAAATGTTCGAAGAACTAAAACATGCGCTCTTTATTTACTTATTATTTGTCTTGACTCGGGAAACAAATGATACACTGCGAATATGTATAAATATTTTCCCGATGAAATAATGTATGTGTACGCTAACGTAAAAGAAGGACATACATAGTTTTTAGTATGCGTCAAGATGTTGAAGGTGAAACACCACTACCAAACAAAACACTTCCTGCTTTGTGCAAATGCAAGAGTACAAATAGAAAACAAATTTTAGATAATGCTTCAGGGGATTTAATGAGAACAATTTCTCAAGTAACTAAAAATACAATAAAAGAAAATATACCTTTAAATTCACGTCAGAAGCAGCGTTTACGTAGACATGAAAAGATCTTACGTGATTTATCTCAACAACGCACTGCATTGAAGAAAAACAAGAAGTTGTTATTACAAGATTGTGGTGTGCTTCTACCGTTAATCTTAGGAACAGTTCTTGCAGCAGTTAGAAGTAGTACTTTAGTCGCTAGGTATGTCAGAATTGTGTAAAGTGAGTTTCGTTTGTGAAAATGCCGTACATCAAATTAAATCCAATATTAAAACCGTAGATTCACATCAATCACGTATAGGTGAAGAAATGAATAAAATTTTATAACGTCTGTATCTTAGTGCGCAACAAAAATGGAAATTATATCAACAAGCTTTGCATCGTTATTTACAATATAACTGATTTTCACATCAATTTATTACATTAGTTGTTATTCAAGAAGAAGCAGAACAAAAACAAAAATTGCCCCCATCAACTTTCCTACATTATAATACATCCATTTTACATTTGTGTCTGACATTTAAAAAAAAATGAAATGAAATCTGTAACTTTTACGTCCCACGGTTATGCCGGTTAAGCTAAAGGAGACGGTGATAATGAGAGATGAGTGAAATGGTGGAATGAAGAAAGTGGGAGGAAACGGGAGAACCCCGAGAAAACCCACGAGCGCGGTGTTTGTCCACCACAAAGTTCACTTGGCGGGGGCTGGGATCGAACCCGGGACCCCCAGCACCAGAGGTGAACGCTCTACCACTGAGCCACCGCGCCCCCTCTGACATTTTAAATCAGTACCGATAACACTACGTAGGAAAACATATCTATTATTAACACAGTTGACAAATTTAAATGAAGTTCAATGGGATAAGTCTGCTATAGTATGTATTCAAGGAAAAATAATACCAGGTTCAAATATTATAGATTTACTAAATGATTTTGTTCCTACAAGAAAATAGTCAAGAAATCCTACAGGTATTCATTAAATTAAAAATTTATTAGAAGATCTTAATGTTTCTAAACAATTTGTTGGTACTCCTATTAGCGCACTAGCATTAAAATTAAATAGTAGCAGTAGTTGACAACATACAAGTAAAATAAAATCATCTAGTCCTGCAGTAGCATCTAATTTATTTAAAAATAAAAAGAATATAGCATGTAAAAATGACAAAATTTTCCAAAATATATTAATGATTCAAATTCTGCTTTTATCAAGTATGTAAATATTACATCGTAAAACAAAATTAAATAAAAAGAAAATTAAGAAATGGTTAGCTTCACAATACGCTTATACATCACATGCACCAGCTCGTAAAGATTTTGAACGTAAAATGTATTATGTTAGGGCAGCAAATGAAATACTACAAATTGATTTAGCAGATATGAAAAATATTGCAAAATATAATAAAAATTATAGATATTATGTTGTATTATTTTTTACGGTACATTTATTGTGGTCCCTTAGAAGCAAAGAAAGATCATGAAATGGTAAGAGCATGTAGAGAAATTTTTAAAAAATTCAAGCTGCCCGTGTTTAACGTAGAAACAGATTTAGGCGGTAAATTTTATAATCGTCATGTTACACAATTGTTTAAAGAATATGAAATAAATCATTGCAGTGTTCATTCAGAAATTAAATGTATTTTAGCAGAACTGTTTATACTTATATTAAGAGAAAAATTGTATCGTATTTTCCTGCGAAGAACACTTATCGTCATATCAATGTTTTAGATCAAATTGTAAATAATTATAATCATCATATCGTTCAAGTGTTAAAATGGTACCTGCACAACTAAATCATTATAATGTGAATCAAGTATGCGTAACATTATATGGAAATACAATGAATGAAAAGATTATAAGTTGTAAATTTAGTCCGGTTGATTATATTCGTGTTAGTAGGTATAAACAAATTAGAAATAGAATATTTACCTAAATAATCACAAGAAATTTTTATTATTGATAAATTGAAACCAAATACAAATTCCTTAATTAAATCAAATAATATCACCTATTAATTAAAAGATTGGAAAGGTGAAGGAAATTAAAGGAATATTTTATGCAAAAGAGTTACAAAAATAATTATAAATTCAAAGAAAACCTATTTAATTGAAAAAATATTGAAACGTTAAATTGGGTGGATGTATGTAAAATGGATATTATTTATGTCAAGTATGAATCCGTGGATTAGGTCAAATTCTATTCAGTCTGCAAAATGAATTCGAACTTTACACACAATTTTTACGTTACTCTTCCTTCAAATGCAAGTAGTAAACCTTTTGATAACACTATGCCATCATTTCGAGTTAAATTAGCACAATTTATTGATTTAAGGGATGGGGTGTTGTATTAGTACAAATTAATACTCCGTGGAATTTTTACGATGTCGGTGAAGATTAATAAATTATAATTACTACTGTAGATAATAAACTTGAAGGTCATCATGTTAAAATAACACCGGTATATTATTCATCTATTGAATTCATTCTATATGATTCCTGAAGAAGTTCATATGTTACATTTTTTACAAAATAAAGACCATATTGTCAAACATTCTTCAAAATTAGAAGATCAATGTATGATTGGTATTACTCAGGATTACAACACATTTTACACGTGAAATTAACAATGTCGTATACACAAATGTTAGAAATGTAGATTTAATATTAACGCCCGCAAAATTTCCATGCAATTTAGATTTTAATATTCAAAATACAATTAATGTGTGCGTTGATATTGTAAAACAACAAAATATACGCCCGATAGTTCGGAAACTTATTGTGTACAATTTAGTACACGGCAATGTAAAATCTTTTGTTTCACACACCGCACTATGTTAAAGTTGGAAATAAGTATTTTGAGATGATCGAAGTAAACTTAAAAGATGAACACGTGTTAAAATTACAATTTCCTTTGGAACTTCGAACCTGACATTTGACATTAAACGAAAATGTTTTCTGAAGTATTGATGAGTGTTTACATTAGATTAGTTTCAAACGGTAGTACAGATATTTATCCTACAAATAGTCCGACACATTTTATTAATCGATTAAAAAATAATATACGATTATCAGAATCCGATTGGCACGTAGTATTAAATGAAGTACATATTACATTAACATGTTACAATGTTACCGAAGGTGAAAATGTTATATGGTGTTATTGGATATAGTCCAACCATGCATCATTTACTAGATGAATTAAATACAGTATCAAGGTTCATAAGATTTAATTTTTCAAATATTGTTCATATTGAATGTGATTAACGTGTAGAAACAATTACACTGTCACCTACATTAAGTTTACAATTAGGTTTTTTCTGAAAAATCAGATCTTATTATAGAACGACATGGATTCAAACATACATAGGTGGATATCAGGTATCGACATCAAATTCTTATTTATACGGATATTATACAATATCAGTTTGTATGTGATACAAAAGCACCGTTATTCACTAATTGTTATTAAACATTCTTTAAAATTAGAAGATCAAGGTATCATTGGTAACACCCCAAAATTACAACACATTTTTGTATTTATTAATGAAAATACACGTGAAATTAATAATACCATATATACAATACAAAAGTTAGAAATGTTGATTTAATATTAACGCGCGGAAAAATTCCATTTTAAGTTAGAGCAACAATCTCTGATATTAAATATGCAAAAATTTAAACAATTACCTTTGAGGATATTCATTATATGCCACTTGCAAAATATTGTTTTAACACAGTTGAAATACTGCCAAAAGATACGCAGGACGAAATTTGCCATTTAGTTCCGGAACACTGACTGTACCACTACATTTTAAACGCTCTCCTGCATGCGTTAAATGATAAAGAGGAGATCAAGTCGCGATTCTTATCACCGTGGACGTAGAATACCATATTTTTAGGACCTATATAACAAAGGGGACACGGTATAGGTAATTTCTTTAAAGTATTATTTCGTTTTGCATTAGCAGTTCTTAATCAAGGTGGAAGAACTGCAGGGCGTCAAGCATTACAAACGAGTATACAAGTTGCGTGTGACGTATTAGAAAATCGTCCACTTAAAGAATATGTTCGTGCGCCTGTAAAAGAAGCTCTTGATAGTTTAAAGACAAGAGCTTATTAATGAAGTTGCACAGTTGCTAACTGGTAGCGTTCACGTAAAAGAAAGGCTCCTGCAATTGTAAAGTTTGGACCACCAGCAAAGCGTAAACATATAAACGATATCTTTTCATAATGGCTCTCCTAAATTGAAATAACTCTGAATGTTATAGTGTTGTTCTTTTCTATACCAATGATACAAAGAGCGATTGATGCAGCTACATATATAGAATATCGTCCTATTTCTGCATTAACTTCAGAAGGAACTATTGAATTTGTTATTCACGGAGAAAGAGGTGAATTTATTCTTCCTGCATATCTCTATCTTTATGTACATTCCAAAATTACAAAACCTGATGGTACAAATTTAACTGAAGATGATAGTGTGGCACCAGTAAATAATTTCTTATACTCATTAATTAGTTCTTCCTGAGGATAAATTAATAAGTTCTCCTTATCGTGCATACATTGAAACATTATTAAATTACCCTTATGATACTTCTCAAACGCGTTTAGATGTGCCATGTGGAATAAAGTTACTGCAAAGCAATATAATAAATTAGATAATGCAAATGTTGGTTTTCTAAAAGGTGCTAATAAGGTGCAAAATACTAAAACTTTTTAAATGTATGGACGTCTTCATACTGATATTGTAAGTTCAGATCGTATGCTTCCCGATAAAGTAACTTTACGTGTAAATTCACCGTATTAAAGATAGTTTTTGCTTAATGTCTCCTGAAGGTGCAAGTTGTAAAGTTGCACTTGAAGAAATTATTTGTCATGTACGTCGCATTAATGTAGCTGCAGATTTAACTATGCAGTTAAGTACGCGAATGGTTTCGGAAGCGGCCAAGTTATCTCTGGTAAGAATAGAGACAAGATTTTATACTATACTCGGACAAGTTGTCTTACAACCTTGATAATCTCTTCTTGGATAATGTTCCTAAAGGCCTGGTTATTGGTTTCATCTCCAACACAGCCTTCAATGGGAAATCGGATCTCAATCCCTAAGAATTTCAAATTTTTAACGTTAAAGAAATGCAGTTACAAATTGGATGAAAGTCATTTACTTCCCGTCCACTTACCCTGATTTTAATAACGATTTATACCTTCTAAGTTACTATACTTTGATTTCAGGTACTGGTATATATTATCAAAATTATTCACATACTGTATTCTTGATGAATATCCAAACGGTTATGCTCTGTTATGCTTTTGTCTCCAACAAGAACTTTAGATGATAATAATTGGGATGTTGTAAGTGATTCACCTGTAAATTTAAAAGTATGATTTCCAGAAACTTTAAATGAACCTGTTATATGCATTGTGTACGCTCAATTTGGATCCTTAACACGCGTAGACAAATATAGAAATATCTATATTGATAACACCTAATTTATTCAGTTGAGTATGATGGCTTTTGTTCCTTCTTTGCATTTGATGATAATGATGAGAAGTTTAATGTAAAGGAACTTGCCATCGTAAATCCTGACGTTCCCTTTGAATTTTTAAACTTTCATATCCTTTAAATAAATTACCTGAGCCGATCGTAACTACAAATATTTAAGTGATAATGTGTACGGAATTACCTGCCACGCGGGTGATGTAGAGTATTCGCGTCTTAAGCAAACACTTAAAACATATTGTTCAAATACTACAAGTATATACACTTATGGAATAACTAGAATGTGTTTTCTTTAAGAAATGCTACAAACTTGGAAGAAATAGACTGTACAAATTATACGTCATTAGGTTTTCAAGTTCACAAGTGTGCGCATAATAACCATCGGTTCGGACAATATAGGTGCAGTGTTCATGAAGCATTACTCTATAGTGAATATGTGAAAGTGTATAACTGTTTTACATGTGAATAACAGTGATAATTACATACCTACTACGATTAAAAGTAATCTTCATCTTATATAGCGATGAGTTGTTAAAAATGTTTCTAGCTCATAAGGTAACTGGTGCAAGTGTTACTGGTATTTACCGTATTGACAGACTTCCTGTAACGGTAGAACCTCCTACTGTGCTTGTGGTCAATCTCGATAAATCTGATTCAAATGGATTCCCTTGGGTTGCAATGTAGATCGATGATAAAACAAGAATATTAATTTGATAATCTTGCTATGGACATTCCCAAAGATCTAACAGAAACTTTTAGCAAAAAATACTAAAGTACCGGGTGAGGCATTTAAAACTGTTTTTGGAAATATCTGGAAAACCACTAATCTGATTTTAAAAAAGTTGTAACAAAAGTTGTTCGTCTCAAAGAGGGACATCCAATGATGCCACACTCGACCCCCTACCCCACCCCCCGGGGGCGGAAGGGGGGTCAACTTTGAAATCTTAAATAGGAACCATCATTTTTTATTGCATATTCTGATTCTCCGTGAAAAAATACGTAACTTTTGTTTCGAACATTTTTTTCGTTGCGTGATAGATGACGCTGTAATCGACAAAAATCAAAATGGCTTACCAACACGAAAAATGAGGCATTTAAAACTGTTTTTCAGAATATCAGGAAAACTACAAATCGGGTTTTTAAAAAGTTGTAATAAAAGTTGTTCGTCTCGAAGGGGGACATCCAATGATACCACACTCGACCCCTACCCCCACCCTCCGGAGGCGGGAGGGGGGGTCAACTTTGAAATCTTAAATAGGAACCACCATTTTTTATTGCATATTCTGATTCTCCGTGAAAAATACGTAACTTTTGTTTCGAACATTTTTTTCGTTGCGTGATAGATGACGCTGTAATCGACAAAAATCAAAATGGCTTACCAACACGAAAAATGAGGCATTTAAAACTGTTTTGGGGAATATCTGGAAAACTACGAATTGAATTTTGAAAAAGTTGTAATAAAAGTTGTTCGTCTCAAAGGGGGGCATCCAATGATACCACACTCAAACTCCTACCTCCAGGCCCCGGGGGCGGGAGGGGGGTCAACTTTGAAATCTTAAATAGGAACCACCATTTTTATTTCCTATTCTGATTCTCCGTGAAAAAATACGTAACTTTTGTATTGAACATTTTTTCGTTGCGTGATAGATGGCGCTGTAATGTACAAAATAAAGATGGGTTACAAACACTCGACAAATTAAAGTAAGTTACAAAATACACATCAGATTAGAAAAGTTAATACTTGTGATATTTTCGGAAATACTACCAAATTACACCATAGTTGATTCTCCATCTACAATCTCATATTAGAAAGGCAGTTATTCTAAAATCTGTAATGATAAACCGGTGTTGTATAGCAAAAACACTTGATCCTCCAGAACTTAATACATTACTATGTCCACATTGTTAGTGTAATTTCTGCCACAGATGTCACTTAAAGAGAGAGAATTTGGAAACACTTAAGGTTTGTTTTTATCAATGTATTAAAATCTAGTTTTAGTGTTTCTCAGGAAAAACGACGTGGATGTAGTAATAATTTGTTCCCTTCGGGGTGCTTTTTAAATGTGAGTTCCCTTGCTCTCACCATCCGGAGCAGGACGTTTGGGCGTAAGGCCGTTTCGGCGCAACATGTTTTGGCTGAAAGCCGTGTATCTAAATAGGTTAATCTACTTAAATGAGTTATAATTATAATGTATTTCATAACGAGAACCCGGATGTTTTCGCACTAAAAGCCTTGAAAATAGACACTAATATCACAAATACTCTGTCATAAAAAATAACTGCACAACTTAAGAAATTCAGCAAGATGAAATTTGACATCAATTTTCTATAAAAACAAATCTTCAAAAACTAAATTTTCGTTACGTTATTACAGTATGCCCTATGGTAAACAGTCTCAGTTGCATTAAAAGCTTAGGCCTAGTTTCGTTCTAGTAAATAGTTGTATATGCCTAATGCAGAAGGAAAAAAAATCTTATGTTACATTTACCATGACATTATCATTGCATGACGGAATTATGGGCCAAACCCAGCAAGTACCGTAAGACCGTACTTTGCACAAGATTTAAGCCATTTTAAAGAAAATTAGTGGGAGATTTACGGGATTTGGGACTTTGAGGTTGAAACCCACCCAAATTGCACGATTTCTTATTTTAAAAATCTAATGTTAATCATTCCTATGCGTATAAGCTGAAATCCTAGTCATGAAAATAAATAAATAAATAAACAAATAAAATAAAAAAAAACGAAGTATTTGTGAGTAAAGGTAAATTTCGTAGATAGGAAATTTACCTAACTTTAGAATGCAGGAGGTTCCAGTAGTAATAATTTCCTATCTAAGCGGTATTTTGGACCGGTGCAAAGTAACTCCGAGTAGAGACTGAAACTTCCTTCTCCCAGTTCTACTCTTTTTATGACTTTAAAACATTTCACATTTCAATTTCAACTATTGCATTGAAGTTCCATTATACACGGTAGTATTCTACGAAACTGACTTAACTTTGACGGAAAATCTTGTACGTGATATCTTTCAAATTTTGGCGGCCTTTACAGTGACTGCTTTCCATACCTCTACAACAATGAACCCTCCCGGTAATTATAACTGATGTTAACACCCAACAATATAGCCAAAATAGAGTTAGATGTTCTATCTTACGGTACCAGTTGAAACTTTCTGTTTTCTGTTCTTTTTTTTTTCCAACAGAGAACTGTGAAACTCTTCACATTTTGTGCAAGGTAACCCCTGATGTGCAAAGTGTCTTACGGTATTCTACAATATCAACAGTTTCAAAATTTCTGTACAACAGTACGAATTTTTATTCTGCCCGAATATATTTTCTTCTTTCCATGGGAGGGTTTCTTCTCGAAGCATTGCCTCGTACACTAAGTTCTGTTTTTTTCTGTCCTTCGAAGTGCATCAATAAACTGCCAACTCGATCAATATCGTTCCTTTATGTTAGAATATTATAAACGACAGAAGTTTAGTTTGGGGTGTCACAGGCTACCTACAGTAAATTTTATTTGGACACTTCTCCTATTTCAATGAACAGCTAGTGCCTATTTTTATGAAACCTGAAATAACTTTCTGTTAATACAATAGTCTCAACTATCCGTCCGAATGGGCAGATCGAATAACAAAAAAGCATTCAATAAATACTCACTTCCTGAAACACCCACCCATAGCATTAAAAACTTAATTTTTATTCCAAAAACAGCTCTTATTCATTACTTAATAAACATTTCCTATGTTTTGTAACATTCGTTTTAATAATTTATTATGGAAAAAGAAAATGCAAAAATGAAAATATGTGCAGTGTTGTATACATTTTAAGTCACATTTTTAAAATAACTAAACGTTAAGAAAAAAAAACCTTTTTTTTTAAACACAAATTACATGTCCTTATTACATATATCTTAATTTATTTCTTCCAAAACTAAATCGCATAGTACGGAGCAGGCCGGTAGCCAGCCCAAAAATGTAGGGGGACCCGGCTGAAGTTAGGAGGGACCCGATCCAACCATATTATAGTTCATTTGCAAGCCTACCGTGAAAATTTTAGTGGGACAGGAAAAATTTACGGGGTAACCAGCCCCCTAGACCCCCTGAATACGGGCCTGGTACGGAGATCTGATACTAGAGATGCGGATAGTCGATAATCTGCTGCATTTATTTATTTATTTATTTATTCATTTTTACTGGTTCAGATACGTTGTGCATGACGTGCAGGAACTATGCTGTGTTCAAGATGTTATTTTTAGTATTTGCAAAATTGTTGTGGAAGTTTTTTTTTTTTTGAAATTTCCAGTGCCTATTTTCATATTTTAGTTCCTAAACACCCGGATTCTAGTTACGAATTACAGTATATGTAGGTAGGAAACCTATTTATATAAAAGATTTTGTGTCCAAACATTTCGCGCCCAAGCGGCCGCACTTAAACGTCTCGCCCCCAAATGTCATGGACCCTGACCATCGAGGTGCTTGTTTCAAGGCGAGTCCTCTTGCCTCTTACCATCGTGGTGTTTGTTTTAGGAGAGTCTCCTTGTTTCTCACACATCTCCATTGTTTACTGAAACAAATGTTCGAAATGGTGCCCGTTTTCTGAACACACATTGCAAGTGTTACATGTACAGCGAGAGTCTGACCATAGATTGCGACGCACGATCGCAGTCTTTGCTTCATAGACTGTAATTTGAATGATAAAGAATGTATCGCAGAAAATAGTCACCATTTCGAACATTTTCTTATCACTTGTCAACGGCGTTTAGGGATGGGCATGAGCAAGTTTGAGAGAGTTTTCTGTGAAACTGAACTCGACTAGAAGTAGATTTCTTTGAGCTCGAAACAAATATATTTGAGCTCGACTAGAAAAATTCCCTCCAATTCGACTCGAATTCGGGTCGAGTTTCGAGTCGCGTCGACAGAAAACGAGCCAAATCCTGTGTGTAGTTTCAAGTACTCTCTTCAAGTATCCTACATAGACAATATAATTATTATCAATGATACTATTGCATATAATAATAATAATAATAATTATTATTATTATTATTATTAGTATTATTATTATTAATATTAATATAATAATAATAATTATTATTACTATTATTATTATTATTATTATTGTTATTATTATTATTATTATTATTATTATTATTATTATTATTATTATTATTATTATTATTATTATTATTATTATTATTACAACACCGTTTATAAATAAGAAAGATAGGCGGTTTGTGTCTCAGTACTAGAAACTAGTTGTCTTCCGACCTCAGTAGTCGTGAAGCTTAGGAAGCAAGGACATCGGGGTTTGAGATCCAGAGGAGGAAGTATTCCGGCTCGAGCCAAAAACTTAAAGTTATAAGGCGCCGGCTAAACAAGTTCAAAACTGCTCGGACCGGGCTTAGGCCTATCAACCGCTCAAACAGCTCGGCTCACATCTCATTCACTAACGAGCCGAACCGAACAATAAGCCGAACTAACAGTTCACCCAACCGACCCTGCTCGAGTTCTAGACTCAATTCAACAAAACAGAGGAAAGGGCTCATCCCAACCGAGCCGATGGCTCACCTCAAGCGAGCTGGCTCGAGACATCGGCTCAGTTGAGCCGAGGCGAACTAAGGTCGTTATAAAAATCGCTTGTCGTCTTGTTAACGAGACGAGACTAGAAGCGACCAGTGCCCCCTCTCGTGAGCAGCACAAAAAGTATTCCACATTACTGCTTACATCTTACATGACTTTCACTTTGTAGTCTCATATGGCCATCATTTCAAAACGAGTTAAAACGAGCTGAATGAGTGAGCTATTTATCAAACCCGATTCGACTCGGAACTCGAGTTTATAAACAATGAATCGGTTCAGAAGTCATAATTCGACTTGGCCCATCCCTAACAGTTTTTACTCATTTTGATGGTTTGAAGATCACTACGCCATCTATCACGCAAGGAAAAGAATTTTTTTAAAACAAAAGTTTTTTTTTTACATGGAGAATGGGGATCAGGAATAAAAAACGGAGTTATTATTTAACTTTTCACAGTTGACCCCCTCCCGCCCCCAGGGCTTGGGGTAGGGGGTAGAGTGAGGTATCATTGGATGTCCCCCTTTGAGACGAACAACTTTTATTACAACTTTTTCAAAATTCGATTTGTGGTTTTCCAGATATTCTGAAAAACAGTTTTAAATGCCTGATTTTTCGTGTTTGTAAGCCATTTTGATTTTTGTCGATTATAGCGCCATCTATCACGCAACGAAAAAAATGTTCGAAACAAAAGTTACGTATTTTTCACGGAGAATCAGAATATGCGATAAAAAATGGTGGTTCCTATTTAAGATTTCAAAGGTGACCCCCTCCCGCCCCCGGGGGGTGGGGTAGGGGGTCGAGTGTGGTATCATTGGATGTCCCCCTTCGAGACGAACAACTTTTGTTACAACTTTTTTAAAATCAGATTTGTGGTTTTCCAGATATTTCCAAAAACAGTTTTAAATGCCTCACCCGGTATATTTTACAGTCAAGAAAATCAGCAGGATTAATCTATGTTGTGCGCATATTTTGTTTTATTCTCTTTGCATCATATTCGTACTCATTCATTTCAAAAATGTTCAACAAGAAAAAAATTGAAAAAGAATGATGATATAGTTTATAAAAATGTAAGCAAATCTTTAAAAAGAAAACGCAAATCATGTTTTTAATTTTTTATATATACAATTTTTCTTTGTTATTACATATACAATTTCATGATTTGAGTATTTTTTAAAAAAATACATTCCTGTATTTTATTTACACTTGCTAAGAAAAACAAAACCATTAAAATGTGGATAATGCATTACTTAATGCTGTTGATCTTTCGTATTTCCACCAATAATTCAACTCTTGTAGATTACGATATCCACATCCTGATATCTTTACAATGTTTGTGTGATCAAACAATATTAATTAAATGTGTTTCCACAAATTACATTTGAAGAAGGACAATGTTTTGTTTCTAAATCAATGACATTATCTAAAGCAAATATTCTTTTAATCCAAAGATATTTCTCTAAGCCTTTACAATAAAAGGTTGGTTGAATTCTTTACACATAATTTATATACAGTACAAGGTTCCGTATGTATGATACATTATATCCAGTTTCCCTATTCCACTTCACACCGTGTAAATTTAATGTTAAGCAATCAGTTTGTTTTTGGCATCCTAACGATAATAAATTATATTCTATTAGTGAGTTTACCATGCAATGGAAATGTACTGTATCATGCGGTTACACAAAACTCACGAATGAAAAATTCGTTCAGACATTTTAAAATCTCGAATATCAATAATATACTGATTTACTCACGGTGAAATTGTATGAATGCACGCCGAAAAAAGGAGTATAAATTCTCAAACAAATTCTGTGTTTTAGAAAAGATCACAAGTTTTACGCATAAAGCATATAAATGAGATTTCACTTTGTTCCTGTTGAAAGAGTTGAAAAAGTTCACTAAGAGTTTTAGTAAGATATAAGTACTTCGCAGCAAATGTTCCAGTATTATGAAGATGAATACAATCATGAAGAATATTTAACTTGCATTCATCGTATTCAATTGGATTATTGCGTAAGTATACATTTATAGTTCTTACTAGACAATTCACATTAATGTTTTCAGCACTACATAACACACATGAAACACTACACTATTCGAATACATTTTAAATCCGGAATGTCTGATTTCCTTCTGTCTCTTCTTATTAAAACGTCCAGTATTGTCAGGAGAAAGTCTATATCATTTAATAATTACACATATGTTTCATAAAAATTTTATCTTGTTAATATTCCTATAATGTGTCTTTGCATACAAGCAAAACACATCTTCAACACTAGGAATTGCTACAATACTCCAAGCACGGGTTTCCAATAATTATAGGGGTACATTCATAGTCCAATCATGAGCATAATCATGTTGAGACCCTTCACTACATCCCTCGCATACTAACGTATCGTTGAAATGGGACCCGAACAAATCCGCCAAATGACAAATCTGCCCATTACCATATCTGCCAATTACCAAATTGCGCCAAAAGCGACAATGACCAAATGTGCCAATTGTGAAAATGGAAAAATCAGCCAGTGGACAAATCTGTCGATTGACAAATCTGCCAATTACCAAATCTGCCAATTACCAAATCTGGCAAACGCGAAACTGAGCAAATTCGCCAATCGTGAGAATGGACAAATCAGCCAATTACAAAATCTGCCAATCGACAAATCTGCCAAACGGAAAACACCCAACTCTGTTTGTATTATCTTCAAATAACTGACAATCTAGTAAAAGGCATACAGAAAGAAAGTATTTATAAATATCCAGCAAGAAACTAAGAGTAATTAATAGAAAGTAATCAAATCATCGCCCAAATATTTGAGGATTTGAACGAGGTCACCATTTACAATAACATTAACGTTTACGTCGTGGGGGTGACCGGGGCTGGTTGGCAGCAGGGGCTGGTTGAGGAACTGCATACAACTCCTTCATTAATTAACATAATGAGTTGTTGCTGCTGTCGTAAAATAGCGACCTATGGATGAAGCTGCAACCTTCATATGGAATTTGTAACTTGCGGACTATGGCGTCTATTAAAGAGTGTTTTTGCCAGTCTGAGTATTTCTTTCAGTTTTCCGTCACATCACAGACTCGTCACTACTTGGAATACAGAGGTAAGTAATATAGTATTAGTTAGATCTGAACTTTGTTTTTATGGATATTCAAACAAAAAACGTAAATGCCAAAAGATTCCTGAGTAATTACGACTTTGTAGCACAACATGGGCTTGGGGTTAGTTAGCGTATATTATTTGGGGTTGGTTTGAAAGTGCGATAAACAACCTTGTGTGAATTTTATTGTTACATTGTTTGTTTTATTGTTATGTGATTTACGGATCTACAAATATTTTACTTCAGTGTTATAGAATAGCATGCATGTATTGGATTACTGTCAATCGAGATTTTGAAATCGAGATAAGACTGTATGCCGGACTCTGAATTTTCTGAATAGGCCTAATTCTCAAAATCAAAAATATTTTGTATGTGTTGTTTTGTTACAAAAATAGAGGCCTAGCTATTGCTTTTTCATTCTTTGTGGAAAGTAGGAAATTAACTGTATTTCCCGATAATTCAGCTAAAACATATCTTAGTTTCTCTTAGCTACTTTGTGAACAGCGGGAAATAAACTACCTTTCTTAATAGTTCAGTTATTTTAATTACATTTTGAAATAATATGAAGAATTAAGCTACACGATATCATATAAAAACTAATGTGTTTTAATAATCTTGTAGCTTTCAATGTCATGACAACCAAGCTAGAATGAAAGAAAAAAGTTTTCATATGTCATAATGCTGATTCTCTTAAATGTTGTGAATAAATGTAATTTCAAACTTCAAATAGCCTACTTCATTCAATATATATAATAGAATTGAAAAAATAACGTTTATTTCTAATAAATCCAATTTTTTGGCTATATTTAAAAAGTATGTCAATTAGCCTCACAATATCAGCCAACCAGCCCCTTGGTAGGGGTCGGTTGGCATACTCCGTTTTAAAAGAAAGAAAAATTTATTTCTCGAAAACTAAGCAACAAAGCAAAAACAAAAATTGAATTTATTAGAGGAAATATTGGTCTGTCCGTACACATAGTAGTTGTGATTGAAATTTGTAAACGTCAAAGAGTTGCCGCTCTTTGATAAGATAATTAATCTACTCTTTGAATATGGATAAGGTTGATACGTAGGGTATTTCACAATCAGGAAGCTGATGCAAGAGGGTGATGAAATTGTGTTAGGATAGGAGAATGTCTTTTGGAAGTGGGAGTTTCCCTGAATGACCACCAGGGAAACAGTGGATACCCCTAGAACCCTTTAGCAGCTGAAGACTGCCCCTGGTTTCCAGGGACCAGCTATAGAAAAATGAGCTATAGAAAAATGACACCCCTCCTCCTCCTTATCAATGAATTAAAAAAATGAAATTATATTTATGTGATAAATCTAGAGAAGATGGTAGGGACCCTACTATTGAATGACAAAGCATGGAATCGAACGCAGGAACCCTTCCCTTGGTTTCTGACGCCCCCGACGCTACAGGAACCATACGAACAATAAGTGAGTATATTATTTGTTCTTTCGTATCTTAATCCCTTACATGTATAACATTTTTGAACAATATATTAGAAGTTAAAAAATACTTATTGTTAAAATAACAGATAGGAACATGGTGTGAACTTAGAAAAGCTGTACTCATGATTCGAACCCGGGAACCCTTTACTAGGTAAACTGTTAAGAGAGATAGGAGAAGGATATGAACTGGAAATAACTTTATTTAATTTTAATGCATCATTTTCTTTGTAAATTCGTAACTTTTATTCTTTCGTATGGCAGGCAAAAATCCTTGTTAAAAATGTGCGAGAAGTGGAAAAGCTCGGTGAGCGTACTAAAGCCGGAGCGTTGTTGTTGTACATCTGTTGCTGACGAACGTAAGACATGAACTGGTTTTTGCGATCTTTTTGTACGAAGCACTGTGCAGAGACATCCTTCCTTTACAGGCTATGAAATTGAAATGACTTCAGAGACAGAGAGAGGGTCGCGACGTGTTGACGTCACATTGACTTTGTATTGGCATGGTTGATATCTATTTCCAATCATCACGAGAGGATACACAGATGTATCATATGAACGTTGTTTTGTATTTGCTTGGCTCATATCTAATTGCAATTATCACGAGAAGTTGAAATCATGATGACCTCCATCATGTTGATTTTTGAATGAGAACATGCAAACAAACTGATACGGTGTTTATAACGAACACAGATAAGTTGATGTTTCACGATTAACGAAATCACTTGTTTTTGCATCTTACGATGAAGCGGTTGTAATCAAATGATACGATAATCAAATTAAATAAGATAAATGGATGTTCCACGATTAACGGAAATACTTTTAGTGCCTCGGTACACAAACATATAGGAGGAAGAAATGGCAAATGCTTAATCCGTATTTTATTTACAGATAAATCCCTGTCCTTTGGAAAACGAAATTGTACAACAGATCACGAACGAAAAACATTTTGCAACTTTTCGATGGCTCCATGAAACTGTTTTGGACGATGTAAATAAATAAAGTATACTAAACATCTGTTTTCCATACAGAGATTAATGTCCCTAGAAATATATGCTCACAATTCCAAGCATGGTCTATGTGTAGACAAGATAATTAAACGTTGACAATATGTATGTAAGCGGATAAAAATATATAATGTTTTTGTTCAAAGCTAATTTGAATTGCCTATCCGTATTTCATAAGCACAATGTGCATAGTGAATGCAATAAATGATTTCTCAACCAAGCCAAAGTTATAAGTGCATTGAAATAAAGATATATATAAAAACCTTGAATTCCCCCTACCCTATTATAATTTTTAAGTCAGTGATTGTGTTTTTTGTGTGTTCTAAAAATTTTGCGAGTCTGTCTTTTGAACGTTGAAAAAAACGTAAGATATTTCTTGTTTGATTATTCAATTAATTAACTAGTTGGTAATCACGGATGGTTATTGTAATTGCCAGGCTCACGGAACCTTTTCTGTGTTTTACGCAAAGCTCTGCTTATGTATTGGATCGTTTGCTTTGCAAACTCGTTAAAATAACTTGTAAACTTGTAAATAATTTATTGTTTCGTTTTGCAAGTGAGTAGCCTACCGTCAGTCGCTGACGCGCCTTCGTAAATGCATATTGAAGGTTTTTGTTAAAATTGGTTTGTTTTCGTTTTGCAAGATAGTAGCCTACCGTCAGTCGCTGACGCGCCTTCGTAAATGCGTATTGAAAGTTTTTTTTAAAATTAGTATGTTTTCGTTTGGAAGATAGTAGCCTACCGTCATTCGCTGACACGCCTTCGTAAATGCATACTGAAAGTTTTTGTTAAAATTGGTATGTTTTCGTTTTGCTAACGCGACCTCGGGAATACTGTTTAAATTAAATGCCTTTACTCGCGCACATGATTATACAGAAATAATAATAAACTAACGAGAGCAGTTAGCCCAAGTTGTTCATGGTTTTATTTATTCGTAATGTTTTTATTGGTTTACTTGCGCACACGTTTGCTTAACG
This sequence comes from Thermobia domestica, assembly GCF_964235325.1. Lineage (NCBI taxonomy): Eukaryota > Metazoa > Arthropoda > Insecta > Zygentoma > Lepismatidae > Thermobia > Thermobia domestica. Next base: position 73,894,599 of record NC_137465.1, on the reverse strand, counting down.
ATCATATCTTTTACTTATCGTTTGCTGTGCAACTTATTTTTACGGATCGTATGCCAAAGCATGCTCCTAAGAACAGCTACGCTCAACCTATTCTAACCTCATTTCTTTACGCTTGCTCGAAATACTGTATAAATGAATTACTAACCCGCCTTTACTTGTTCGAAATATTGTACAACTTAAATGCTAGCCCGCCCACATTTCTGTACGCTCGCTCGGCAATAGTCTATAGCTCCCACCATTAATTGTGCACGCTTGCGCGAAAATATTGTACAACTTAAATGCTAGCCCGCCCTGAATCGCGTATGCCCGGTCGCCAACAATGTATAACTCCCACCATTAATTGTGCATGCTTGCGCGAAAATATTGTACAACTTAAATGCAGGCCCGCCCTGAATTGCGTATGCTCGCTCGGAAAAGTATGTAGCTCCCAGCATTAAAGTGCATGCTTGCGCGAAAATATTGTACAACGTAAATGCTAGCCCGCCTACATCCCTGCACGTTCCCTTGGCAATACTGTCTAAGCTTTAATATAATCAATGTTTCAACATGTATTTCCCCAGGATTTTAATGTTTTAAGTTGATTGAAAGTAAGAAAATAAATTCTTATTAGTGGTTACATACATAATTTAAGAGAGCAGTGATTTGAACTAATCCATGATTTGAGACGGAATCTATTCGCTTAATTTTAACGCTAGTCGAACGTAAAAGCACAGACAAATGTACGAAACACAGATTCTTTTTTATTCGATCCAATATTATTTTACTTTTGCACTTTTGTACAAAACAATGATTAATATTATTCACTATTATTATTGCTAAAAACGTAAAAAATCAATGTACTCACCTTTACATGTATGTCAATTGATTGTAGTATATATAATTTAAAATTTGAACACACCATTAAAAAACGTTTTTACCAGAGCATGAATTGTACTCACGCGCGCACTGTACCGCTTGCTGTAGGAGTTCCCCGCTAGGCCGCAACACTGGCTGTAAAAACTTGAGTAATCTGTGTTTAGTCGCATAGTGGTAATAGAAGAATTTTATCATTCAGAGAGATTAATAAATAACAGATTATTATGGGATGGGAATGGTTTTTGGTATACTTTGACTACAAGTGCAGAAAAAGTAAATGTCTTCCCTAGTTTGTAAAAAATAAATGAAAATAAATGAAATGTGTTGACGCATACCAGTACAGACTGCACACCACTGAATTGTAAGTAATCTGTCTTCACAGATTTCGCGTTTAAAATTATAATTGTAGAGGGTTACGATGAGTCTTTGCGTTTAAAATTGTGATTGTAACGTGGATATGTAGTATTTTTTCTACCTTGAATTATTTTTAATTATAAATATATATGCAGTAGACTTCCTCTAGGAATTTGGGATGGTTTACACAAACTGCAATGCAATGCATCTTCTATGGATTTGTGCTGGTTTACGAAAATTGCAATGCAATGTTGCCACTAGGGATTTGCGGTGATTTACGCAAGTTTACAATGCAGCCAAAATGGATTTGCGTTGAACTACTCATTCTTTCGCTTCATATTTTTATTTCCTTTCCTATGGAAAGTCGTAAGAACAGCTACGCTGCGAAGTTGTAAATAAATCGTTTTGCTTCACAAACTTTGCACAAATTTATTTGTGATCCTATGAAGAAGTGAATGTACTAAAGAAAAGCGCCCCACCGCAACCACCATTAGAAAAACGTACTATTTTTAAAAGAAATTCAGCCCACTTTAAATGACTTTCGTAAGGAAGATTTTGTTAATCATGACTTAGTCAGAGACAAGTTAGCGACATATTAGTTCCTTACTAAGCAGGATTTATTAATATAGAATAGTCATAGACAAGGATCTTTGTTTTTGATATATTTTGAATACAATTAAGCATGAGCGAATGCTTAGCCTGAGAATAAATAAAATATTGTGGGGGCGCATGCCACTATAGACTTGGTTTTAAACTATTTTAGAATTGAATGAGGACACTGCAATGCATGATCCACCTCCTAAATGTGTTAGAGTGTACTGAGTACTTTTGCAATTGACCGTCAGGGTCAGCACTTACTAGAGGGTTGCCTGAAAACATGTATGAACTTGGTAATTATGATGCAATGCTGTATATAAGCACGTTATCCGGTTTTGATACCATTTAAAAGTACGCCGTCAGACGTAACGTGCTGAATACAAGTGTTGTCCATCCTTGACTTATTTTAAAATATGTATTAGTGGTAGTAGTAGTAGTGAATCTAAAGCACAGAATTTAGTAAAATGTCACAATTTATATTACCTATTTTACAGTTGCTAATTTTGGCCGGCAAATAAAAACCTGCAGTACCAGAAGAAGAAGATCCTGTAAAAACTAGCGAGGTGTGCCCACCATTTTCTTGATTTAGAGGGTTATTTTTGAAGAACAACTAAGGATCAGAAAGGTGTGTATTTCATATTTTTGTACTTATTAATACTTCACTAATCAATTAATATTAAAGAACAGAGAGAGAATTTGTTTGTGGTTATTTTAAAAAGAATAGTTTACAATTAAAAATATACAGTGAATATTCCTTTTCATAAAGTATTTTGATTGTTTTGCATATCATTATGATTTTACAATAGCTTAAAATTATTGATTAGTTTCTTTGTAACATATTAATAATTGATGACTCTCTCTTTCCATATCAATATAATTGAACTGAAGATTTAAAATCATTGATATTTCTCTTTTTTTGTGAAACTCATATATTAGAGAGAACTTGATAACTCAAAATAGTTTCTCTCGTTTTATTTGAGAATCATGTGAAGCGTAATAAAGTGGATAGATCTGTTTGTGATAATGTTAACGTCTGCACTAATTGTGGTGTCATCTTTGATAACAGGCGTCGAAAATCAGATCATGTATGTGGTGAACATTTCTGTTCAACATGTCGTAAGCATGTAGATATCACCCATACATGTTTTGTGCAACGACAAAAGCCTGGACATTCTAATAGGATTATGTACATTGCTTATGATATAGAAACGATGTTAAAGGCACCGAATGCGAGCGGTGAAAGGGAACATGAAGTAGTGCTGGTATGCTGTAAGCATAATTGCTACAATTGCATGAGTAAAGGCATTGATGAGCCCTGTAAGACATGTGGTGATAATAATGGAAATTAATCGTGACAATGACTGACTTTATTAATCATGTACTAATAGACCGAACTCACTTTAGACGTATATTTTGTGTGGCACACAATGGTAGTCGTTATGATTGTCTTTTCTCCCTTAGAAATCTAATAGAAGAACAACATATTGCTAACGTGCTCATTCAGGGTCAGAAAATTTTTAATATTAACATTGGAAATAGTATTTTTAATGATTTGTTATTCCTTGGATGCAAACTAAGCAGAATCCCCAAAACTTTAGGCCTGCGAGGTAATTTACGAGAGGGAGATTTCCCATACTTATTTAATACCGAAGAAAATCAAAATTATGTTGGTCCCTATCCCCCACTTGAATTCTATGACACTGAAGGAGGAAGAACCGAAAAAAGAATTAATTGCTTGGCACCAAGAACGTGCACTAAGTGGCGAAGAATTTGAACTCGAAAAGGAAATGCTTGCTTATTGCGAAAATGATGTTAGAATTCTACCAGAAGCGATCATCAAATTTAGCGACATTATTAAAGAGAAAACGAATTGTTTGCAATGTTTCATCACATAATCAACCATTGTAAGTCGTGCGATGCGTACATATCGTAATATGTACTTACCTGAGAATACTATCCCCGTAATTCCCGCGTTGGGTTTCCATCATAAGACAAAGTATAGTAAAAAAGGTATGCAATGGCTTATTATATGGAAAAACAATTAGGGATAGAAATCCAGCATGCTAGGAGAGGTGGGGAAAAGTATATTCCTAGGTACCAAGTCGATGGATGGCATGAAGGACTCAACACTGCCTTCGACTTCATGATTTGTTACTGGCATGCGTGCCCGCGTTGTTACCCTTTCAACCGCGATGCCGTTGAATGACGCTCAAGACTCGTACAATACGATGGAAAAAAGATATGAAAAAACAATGCTCCGTTGGAAGTACCTGAAAAGTTTAGCTATAAACCTATATGAAATCTGGGAATGTTCTTGGGATGAGAAGATAAAAACGGGTAAGGACGTACAAAGGTTTATTAAAGAACGTTGTAGTAACCTGCCTGATTTCCTTATCCCCAAGAACTGTTACAATGGCGAACGCACTGAAGTGTTCAAATCTTACGTCAATTGTACGGGTAATGAGCAAATTGCGTATGCGGATATTACGTCCCTTTATCCTTATGTGATGTCACGTAAACCTATGCCGGTTAAATCGCCTAAGATACATACGGAGCGGACTTGCCAGATGTGGAAAGTATTCATGGTCTAGTAAAATGCACTATCTTGCCTCCGAAAGACTTGTATTTTCCGATTATTCTATACGTTGCGGGAGGTCGATTACTTTTTAGTCTCTGCCGTACATGTATGGAAGAGGAAAACACTAACGATTGTACTCATAGTGACGATGAGTGTGCTCTTACGGGGACATTGTGTACTCCAGAGTTACACCTTGCTCTTCAAAAAGGATACAAAATACTCGATGTACATGAAATATGGTAATTCAAACTCATTTATCCTGAAGAGGGGAATTCAGGTGGTTTGTTCGGAACTTATGTGAATTCCTTCCTTCAGATGAAGCAGGAAGTCTCTGGTTTTCCTGCATATTGTAAAACTGAATAAGACAAAAATATATCGAGGACTATTATGCCCATGAAGGCATACAGCTAAATTATGATAACATCAGGACGAACCCAGGTTTGATGCAATGTGCAAAAATTTGCCTCAACTCATTATATGGCAAATGGGGACAGCGCACTGATATGTCACATAGTGTAATCGTTAGTGACGAAGTCACGTTTCTTAGGTATTTAACAAGGGCACGGTATGAAATTCAAAGTGTGGTCCCAATTAATCACTTACAGAGACATTGAAACTGAAAACACTCCTCTTGAGTTTTCCAATGATATACTAGACGTCTTTATTACTTCGTGGGTTAGACTTGAACTTTACAAACTACTGACAACTGTAGAACCAGACAGAGCCATCTACTGTGATACTGACAGTATTATGTACATACAGAAAAAAGATGAGGAACCTTTGTTACAACTTGGAAACTACTTGGGTGATCTAACAGATGAAATTCCAGAAGGTGGGAAGTTTACAACCTTCTATGGTTTAGGCCTAAAAATTATTGCTATAGGCTAATTAATGCCAAAGGGGATGTTCGGCATATACTCAAAATTAGAGGGATAACACTAAATGATAGGACCTCTCAGAAAATTAACTTTGAGAGTTTCTATAAATTAGTGTCTGGACAACTAGAGTCCACAGTAATAGAAAATCCAAATAGTATAGTGCGTAAGTCAGAGTTCCGTATATTTAGCTGTGCTGAGAATAAGACACACCGTGAGGTCAATAAAAAACGTAAGCGTGTTGACGATTGTGACGTGACTGACGATATACCCATGCGAAAACGTGCAAGTGTACCTTACGGTTATAGGCTTACGAACGAGTAAATGTGACTTGTGTGAATGTCTCTCTTTTTTAACCTGTTCGTTTCTTACAGAAACTCTGAACAATCTTTGATTGTGAAAATATTAAAATTTAATTTATTCTTAATTTATTCCTAATTTATTTATTTATTTATTTTGTCATATCGTATGCAGTGCAATTTTAGTTGGTACGCTTCTTATAGAAGCCCTGTGTTAATTATTTGTTCGATCACTTCATTAGAAGTTCCGTGTTAAAATTTAACATGGAAAGTCGTTAATTATTTATTTTAACTCAAAAGCTCTAATCTTATATCCTAGTGATTTTTTCTTTTTTCTCTTTCTTTCCATATGCGTGAGTATATATATATTATATATATATATATATACAGTCCTAAAGACCTGGGGTCCCGCACCACCTAAGGCCGGCCCTGCCTGGTGAGACCATCTTTCATATAGCCTCGCTGTTAAACATTACGTTAAACTAGAAACCAAGTCAACTCAATCATAGCCCTAACTTCCGCCGGTATAAAAGCTAGGTTTGATTCCCAAGAGGTACGCTCACAAAAAAGTTTCGAGATTGTGAAAAATCCTATATTTCATTCCTAGTGAAAACTCATATGGTTCGGATTTTCAGTAAAACCCCTACAAACAAAGTTTTAATGCTCCAAAAGAACAGAGTTCAGTTTCCACGGAAACTCCTGTGTTATTGACATGTTTTTAAACACAATTACTTATTTAAAAAGTGGTAAAGAGTTCACTACTTATAGTTGGGGTCCTTAGTTTAAACCCAGTTCCCTCCGATTATTTTCACAATTTCATGAAAAAACATGTTTTGGATTTGTGTTAATTGTGGTAGACAAACACCGTATGCATGGTCCTTCCATTTCTATCAACTTTCTGCATGCCATCATTTCATTCATTTCTCATCATTACAGTTTCCTTCAACCTAACCAGCATAATAGCAGAGAGTAATACTCAAATATTGCATTTTATTTATTTATTGAAATTGTAAAAAGTACGAAATATTTTCTCGAGGATAAACAAGAATAAGATCATTTTCCAGTTAACATATTAAATAAATGTGCCTTTTGAGTCCAATAATTTTGAATATATATATATATATATATATATATATATATATATATATATATATATATATATATAGATAGATAGATAGATATAGATATAGATATAGATAAGAAATTTGCGTCTTACATTCGTTCTTTACTTTTTCTTTCTTTCTTAGAATACCCGACATTAATTTGCTTAATCAGTACATTGTCAAAATACTGAAACTTTGTTTTTCCTAGCAAATTATCAGTTTCAATACTTTAACAATAATAATAATAATAATTAATAAAACTGTTATGTATGCCAACATCGCTGCTAGTAGCGACACCTGATGTCAAATTTTTGAATTAAAGATCAGTTTACTGTGAAGTGTTGTTCATGTAAAATGTCTGTTGTATTGTTTTCCATGTGAGGTGGGTAAACTCCTATACCATATACCAAAAAAGCAACACCTGGTTGAGTAATTTATCGTACCTAATGTGCGTTCTAAAACTTATAAGAATTTATTGTAAATAGACGAGAATTTAAAACAATTACACAGATTTAGTAATCAGGGGGTACATGTCGTGCTCCCTTGCATGTGCTAAGCACACTTTCAATTTGATTTCTATAAAAATCACACTTCTACTGGTCGCAACTGGAATTTGATTCAGTAATTTTATTTTGTAATTTTCCAATTTCTCGCTAGATGGCACCACAAATGTCAGTGTATTTTTGTAAAACAAATGGGTTTGCGTGTAGTTGCAGAATTTCCTTACCACATATTTTAATTGTAGTTTATACATATTTTCATTTTTCTCTTGTTTTGCTTAAAATAAATGTTTGTTCGATGCAATTAACGCAGTTTTATTCTAAAACTTGCAAGAAGTTTTTACCAAATCTTGCATTTATATCTGTGCGCCGTTATTTTTTATTCCCCGAAAAAAGGGCACAACCCTTTAACCGGGTAGACGACAAAAAAATATTTTTTATGATTCCAAAATTTTATATCTGTACTTGCAAGTGTGTTAGAAACAAAATAATGGAGACAGTTGTGTAAATGCGCCATAAAGGTTCCACAAATTGAGTGGAATATCTGGGTAGATCAGACTTCGGGTAATCGGTAATCGGTTCGATTGACAAGATTGTTTCGAGTTCACTTCAGAAAAAGCAGAGAGGAAGGACCAGGAAGAGCGGTTTAGGAAAAAGCATTTGCAAAGCCTAACTACGACTAAAACTAATGCCTGTCAGTTTAACTTTATAGAAGAAAATGAAGCAAGTGGTGTGGCCTTGGAAGATGAAGCACCTTATGAAGCAAACACATCCGACTCGGAAGACAGATTCCGAAAAACGGCCAGCACAAAATAGGCATCAGTACCCAAACTTAAGCCAAATGATGGAAAAAACTGGCGTTAGTAACCGAGATGCTTGCAAATTAATTAATGCATGCCTGAAAGACCTGAAACTGGATAAAGCTGAAAATATACTAGTACCAACAAAGTTGCGGAGACAGCTAACTTATTGGAGAGACAAGGGAGCAGAATCTCGTTCGTTTGACTTGCGCAGGCTAATTTGTGTTGGTTTTGATGGGCGCATAGATGAAACCAGACTATTTGGATCAGATAGAGGACAACTAACAAAGAAGGAGGATTACTACGTTATTATTGCATATCCAAGTGAGTAATACGTGGATCATATTGCTCCACAAAGTGACAAAGCAGAAGATATTTCAGATGAAATACTTTCTGTTATACGTGACACGGATTCGACAGCTACTTTGCGTGCTGTGGTATGTGATGGAACAAATACTAACACCGGCGAACATTCTGGAATTATACGTCGACTGAAAACAGCTTTAATTCGACCTTTACAGTGGCTCATTTTTTATATTGTATCTGAATGAGCTTCCACTAAGAGAATTTTTTAAAAATATTGAGGGCAAAACAACTGGTCCAAAGGGATTTTCAGGGCATGTCGGAAAGATGCTAAGTTTTGATCCACGGGATGTTCCAATAGTTGATTTCCAGCCCGTCACTGGAAATGTCAAGGAATTTTGTGTGAATATCACAAAAGATTTTAGCGCTGATCAAAAGTATTTGCTGAAGGCTTGCATCGCAGTACAGGACAACGCTGATGCTGCTGTTATAAAATTTTTACAAAGTGCTTCTCCAGGTGCCCTTAATCACGCCAGGTGGTTCACGCTCGCCAATCGAACCTTCGTTTGTTCATGAGCACAAGAAATCCATCCAAAAAACCTATTGCAGCTTGTAACCTACATCGTTAGAGTGTATGCTCCAAGTTGGTTAGAGATAAAAACCCATTTCAACTGCACTGATGGATCACGTAAGTTCTATTTTATTTTGGAGAAAGTTAGAAATTTACCCGAAGTGAGATGAAGGAAGCTGCAATAAGATCTCTAAAGTTAAATTTTATTTTGCTCACAGTGAAAATATTCTTCTTGAAGGTCTTGCAGATCCAGACATTGAAGTAAGAAAAGATGCAGTAAACAAGATTGTTGTTGCAAGAACGACCAATCAAGCTAGAGTGAGAAAATTTTGTAAATCAATTATGATCCATCTGAAAGCAGAAAACTACTACAAGATAATTGATTGGGATGCTTCCATCACAACACCACCTCCACGTGTAAACTCAATGTCAGATGAAGAATTGGTGGCAAAGATTGAAATAGCACCACTGGAATTTACAGGCATTCAATGTCATTCACAAGCAGTTGAACGAGTCGTAAAAGAAGTTTCCAGGGCTTCCACAAAAGTGTTTGGTCATAAAGCCAGACATGGAATGATTGCTTCATCCGAGAAATGAAGAAATAAATTTGGAAATTTGGATACTAAGCATGCGTTACTGAAAGCAGATAATTAACTAATACTTCTTTTAAAAAAAACAATGCATGTTTTTGAACAGAAAACTAAACCTAGTGAACAGAAAAAAACTACTTTTTATCATATGCCAATAATAGCTTCATTGTTAACTCAAAGTTGGGACCCTTAAATCAAAAGATAAAAGTCTGAAATTTTACATACGAAATTATCTTTACCTGCATCAACTTTTAGAACTAGAGACAAAAGCTTCTGTTTACATATCTTGAAGTTCGCCCCGCCGTAATGTATATATATAAGCGATGTTCAAAATATTTATGAAGTTGAAAAACAATGCGGTGGAGGATCAGGGAAGCAAAATTGTCTTCAGTGGCGTATTTAGCGGGTTATCGGACTAAGCTCAAGCTCTCCTCGAGATAAATTTGTTTGTTTTTCGCATTCCATTCACAAGAATAATCCTTACCATTTCTAAGAATGTCATAGACTTTCCATTTTCTTATGCTCTTTGTTCAGAAATAAAACTGTATTTGTCAAATTTCATTCCATGTAAGAACTGCGTCCCTTTGTTCTTTCTTTCGTCCTTTCTACTTTTTTGTTTCATTTTCTTGATGTTACTTTCTTTCATTTCGATTATCATACTTTATCGACCGTTGTCAGTTGTGATTAAAGTCGGCCGTCTTCAGCAACACCAAACCTAAGGGGAGTTGATAAGCGAAACTGGTGTTCCACACCAACTTGCGCGGATATCAACATAACAGAATTTTGGTTATTATAACAAAGGAAAAATTATATCGGTTAGTTATTTTAAAAAGAAGGAAATGTTTGAATTAAAGAAAATCAAAACGGGGGAATAATTAGCCCGAGAAATTAGGAAGGCCAGGAGGATGCTTCCTTTTTCTTATGTAAATAGAATAAAGGGTTAGATTCACTCCTAAATTCTTGTATCATGTCATATAGGATTTATCGGTCTGCAATTCTTGCCATTATAACTTCAATTTATGCATAAATTAAAATATATTTAATTCTCAAACTCAGGTGGGCAATTACCCACTTCCTTTCTTGTGTTGGACATAGCCCCTCGAAACAAAATCCTAAACACGCCATTCGTTGTCTTCAACATTGGGTGATGGGCAGGTTTGAGGCTTATTCTAGAGAAGGGAGTTGAAATTCATATTACGGTACATGAATCTGATTTCTGAGGTGAACCTGTTGTAGAGTATATTATATATTAGGCGATGTAGATCAAGTAATAGTACATATCAGTATTACATATCACTGCCGTGAACACATTCTGAAATCTGAATACATGCATATTTATAATTGGTATGTTTCTAATTAGGCATCCACAAATATCAACGTTAAAATTGTTTTATAATATTATATAATTAATATAAATAATGACTTCTACAAAACTATGAAGAAAGAATATCAATTATGTATGACGCAACAATACTCGTATTTGAGCAAAATGATGATAATCTCAATAACATTACAGGAATCGTTACAGAAAACTTACGCATGTCATATACTCTTTAGTTAACAGATGTAACCTTAAGATTATGGAGAAAAATATTCCAGAAATTGAATTCTTTTCTTTGCTTACGAAGCATCCTCTCTCAAAAGAAAAATTGGGACACGTGGAAATTCGTAGGAACAAACCATGGTTCGAACTAGCAGAGAAGAGAAAATAGCCAAATTACGTTTGCTACAAATTCCGAATGATATAGCTACACAAAATTTCATAGACATCAGGCGGGAAACTTCCAGAACTTTCAGAACAAAGAAACGCAAGTTTTTGAACGCTAAAATTAAGGAACTTGAAGATAATAGTAAAAATAAAAACATTCGGGACATGTATAAAGGGATCAACGAATTTAAGAAAGGCTATCAACCTCCTGCTTAAATTAAAGAAAGCTCATTTAACAGTTATCGCTGATACAGATAGCATTGTAAATAGATGGAAAGATTTCTTTGACAATTTCCTTAACACGCAGCCAAAAACTAATGTGCAGGGAGAAAGGGAGACACATACCGCAGAACCGTATATACCAGAACCCAACCAAATAGAAATAGAAATCGCTATAAAGAAATTAAAGAAACACAAATCTCCGGGTGTAAACGAAATTCCGGCTGAGTTAATTTTACCTGGAGGCGAAAAATTGTGGAACAAGATACACAAACTCATCCTCCTTATCTACAACAAGGAAGAATTGCTACAAGAGTTCCAATCCACAAGAAAGGCGACATAACTGATTGTAGTAATTACCGAGGCATCTCTCTTCTATCAACATCCTATAAAATCCTTTCAAACATTCTATTAGCAAGGTTGACCCCATACACAGATGAAATTATTGGAGATTATCAGTGCGTATTGAGACGAAATCGATCAACTATCGACCAAATATTTACCATTCGCCAAATACTCGAAAAAAGTGGGAATACAGTAGCCCGGTACATCAACTATTTATTGATTTTAGAAAGGCTTATGACTCGATTAGGAGAGAAATATTGTACAACGTTCTTACAGAATTTGGAATACCGAAAAAGTTAAATAGATTAATTAAGACATGTTTAAATGAATCCCAAAGTAAAGTCCGGTTAGGAAAATGTTTGGCCACGAGCTTTCACGTCGGGAATTGCCTGAAACAAGGAGATGCGTTGTCGCCATTATTACTCAACTTTGCCCTGGAATACGCTATAAGGAAAATCAAAGATAGCAGCCAGAGCCTAGAGTTGAACGGAGTTCACTAGGTTATACGTACGCTGATGATGTAAATTTAATAGGGGATGATATGAGAACAATAGAAAGAAATGCAGAGAAAACTAAATACATGGAAGTGCGTCGGGACCGTAACACGGCAAATTATGAATGCGTTAAAATATTAAATAATACTTTTGACAAAGTGGTTACTTTCAAAAATCTAGGATCAATATTAACAGACGAAAGTCATATTCACGAAGAAATTAAATATCGACTAAAAACAGGAATTCGTGTTATTATTCAGTTGAAAATCTCTTGTCGTCGCGAATTCTGTCGAGGAATTTGAAGCTTAAAATATATAAAACGATAATCATGCCTGTTGTTCTGTGTGGTTTCGAAACATGGTCGCTTACTCTGAGGGACATAGACTGAAAGTATTTGAGAACAAAATTCTCAGACAAATATTCGGATCCAAGAGGAACGGGAATGGGGAATGGCGAAAACTTCATAGCGAGGAACTACATAAATTATACGGCTTACCAAACATTGTTAGGCTCATCAAGTCTAGGAGACTTAGGTGGGCAGGACATGTAGCCAGGATGGAAGAAAGTAGGAACGCTTTCAAAGTGTTAGCGGTAAGACCAATCAGAAAACGATCATTAGGAAGACCTAGGCGCAGATGGGAAGACAATATTAAGATGGATCTCGCAAAAATAGAAATGCAAAGTAGAAATTGGATCCAATTGGCTAAGGATAAAAGTCAATGGAGAGCTTTTATGAACGCGGCATTGAACTTTCGGGTTTCATAGGTCATAGAGTTGGATTACGAAGCATGAGTAGATGCCTAGGCTGATACTACAAATACATGAAATGTGCATTTACTGAAAAGATGGGTTCTACTGACATTGGGTAGTCTATATATTCTTCGTGTTCTAGGGCCTAGGGGAGAGGAGGAGATAAGATTTCACATCAGGTCGCGTCACAGATAGTCGCACATTTTCATTTTCATTAAAAATGAAAAAAAAAAACAAGAGAAACTAATTTCATCTCACTTTCCTTTGTGGCAGTCGGACACAAATCATCACACTTATCTGCAAAAAGCACTATTCAAATCGGATTATTGGAGAGCTTCCAGTTCCAATATTGGGGGTGAAATGTCTCCCCATTTCCCAGGAATTTGTGCATGTACCTACAGCTGAGACAACTTTCCAGCATGAGAAAGGGGCATATCCTCATCTGGCATTTATTGCAATTTATGCCCAAGTAACGGAAGTGGAATTAATACATATTGATGAGACTACTAAACGCACTACAGCATGAAGTTCAGTTTGAAATACTACAGAAACGATTATTTTTAAAAGAAATGAAAATGCCAAGAGAACTCAATTTCATCTCACATTCCTTTGTAACAGTCGGACATAAATCATCACACTTATCCTAAAAAGAACTTTTTAAGTCAGATTATTGGGGGGAGACAGTCCCCCCCAGGTCCAAGATTGGAGGGGACATGTCCCCCTCGTCCCCTCGGGATTTGAGCCAGTGTGTAAGAGTAGTAATCGAAAATCGTTTAGCTGATGTATATACGGTTTCAATGGTAGTGCTATAACAAAACAAGGGTAAGTTTGTTTGTATTCCTCCCAACAAAAAGTCTGGTCATTGTAGAACTAATAAATTATAAAAAATTTAGTATGTATCAACAAATTTTTCTATACGACAAACTGAATGACTTGATATCCACCTTTCCTAATACGTTTGGATCAGGTCAGCTTAAGAATGAACTTATCAACTTATGTTCCGATAGTAACCAACATGTTTATCTACTTGAATACTTGAAATATATTCTCAGTAATGAACTTCAAAGCGTATATCAGGAAAGAACAAAGCTGCTAAATGTGGTATTAAGCATTCCATCAATTTGGTTTCTTAAAGCATTCACTGAGTGTCCTGAAAAGAGTGAAAATTTACTTAACGAACAGCATAACAAATTACGGACACTTCCTGAATTACGGTCACTCTTTCTGAATTACGGACACTTACAATAAAGAACTTGATGTGGATAAGGATACCTGAATCCAAAGAAGGAGCTATTATTATTTTCGCTAAAATGAAGAACAGGGTATGGAGTTCATTTACAAGACTGTAAGGTATTAGGTAAGGTTTTGTAAGGTGTTTTACTTTAATCGTTTTCTTTTTTACTTTACAGCTCATTTCTAAGGTATTTAGACATGACTATCCCTAGAGAGGATATGGGTAAGTATTGCCCCCATTTGTAGCAAATGTGGTACCATTAAGAAATCTATACTTCGGAAAAAAAATACCATACACCAAATTTCATTAATTATAAAATATTATACTTAAAGAAACAAAGTTAACATATATCACAAAGAGTATTGAAAAATCAAACATTAATCCTATATTTAAGAATTATCAGGGGTCATCTTACTTGGAATTGTAATAAAATTATAAAACTTAAGTTTGAAAAAAAATCTTTCATTATATTGTAAAAATATATATCTATATCAAAAAGTTTTATTCTTAGTCAGATAACCAATATTGTTTTGTATTATTAAAACTAGCAAACTAGCAATTATATGTAAAAATATATGTATAAAATAATACTTCATTAGGTAAAAAAAATTAACAAACAATAACACTTATCATAAACTAATGAGGTTTCCGTTAGTCACGTAGCGTGAAGAGTAATTAGGGAAACAAACAAACTGTTATGGAAAACCTCAGAGTCTAAATGATAAAAGTTATTGCTTTTAAAAAGGTAAGGGAAAAATCCAAACATCATCCAAAAATCAACCAGTAACTCTAATATTCATTCAAGTCAATCCAGCGATAGCTTGACAACATGGGTGGACAATTACTATTGTTACAGTAAGTTGTGTTTTTCACTTTTGTGTATCAAAAGCTGTCATTTGTATAGGCTCCATGCTAAGCAAATTGGTTTCCCAAATAATAATAAAAATTCATTTTGTATCTTTTATCTTTTAGTTCACAAAAATAAAACCTTGCTTGTTGTAAAAATATTAATCTATGAATTTCACTTTATCTTGATGAATCTTTCCCGTCCGGATCAGCTGGAGGAATGGTTAATCTCAGGCCATGGATATTAAAAGACCTTATTCTTAGTCAGAAATGTGAATCAAGGGATCGTCTAGTCAACTCTATTTGTGATTTATTATACATAATAATATCTGAAAATGTACCAATCTTTTTAAGACCTATATTCTTAGGCGCATCATTGATAGCGCTCAGGAAGAAAAATGGAGGGATACGCCCAGTAGCGGTTGGAAACGTTTGGCAGCTATGATCATTTGTTTCCGAATGCGCGAATCATTAATAGATATATCGTCCCCACACCAAGTAGGCGTATGCATACCTTCTGGAGCTGAAGCTTCCGTGCATGCTGCTAGAAGTTTTACTCGTTTCCACACTCACAAGTGAAGGCATTTTTGGAAATCGATTTCCGAAATGCGTTCAGTGAAGTCAATCAAGATTCCATGCTGGCGGCAGTAAAAAGTCACTTTCAAATTTCTATCCCTACGTTTTTCAGTGCTTTTCTGAACCTAGCAACCTTTTTGTAGGAGGCAATATTCTTTTCTCAACGAGGCGTTCAGCAGGGCGACCCCTAGGTCCAGCACTGTTTGCTTTGACCCTCCAACCAGTTGTCAATAACATAAACACACATTGTGGTATCTGGACGACGGGACCATAGCCGGAAATACTGATGCAGTACTACAGTTTAGACAACATTCCCTCACAGGCAACATCCTTCGGTTTACATCTCAACCACTCAAAATGCGAAGTGAGTTTTCTAGTTGCCAGCTTTAAATTTCTAGTCGCCAATGGCGGCCTGGCGACTGGAAATTTTGCGCCCTGACCTAGATGTTCAAAAATATTTTCTACAAAATGTGTACAGTTCCGAGCTCGTAAAAATTTAAACCGGAACCTACAATGCTCCTCCTCAGGTCCAATAAATCATCATTTTATAAACTGGCTACATATCAACGAGTTTTCTTCAGGTGCCATATTAAACCAAGAAATAATTCATGAAAAAAATGTTAAAAATTTCAAGCATGTGTTGTGTGAAATATGTTCAGTATCGAACTCATGAAAGCCTAATCTACCAACAACTCTGCTCCCACTGTCCTTCGAATATCCTTCACTTTATAAAAAGAACGTCGGACGCCAAAAAATCTCTATTTTATACTTGGGTTACACCAAAATCTACCAATCGTTGCTTATTTTTGGAAGGCAGTTCAAAAAGCGGATTATATGCAACGAATCAGCTGCTACTTTATAGCAACCTTGTAAAACCTCACATAATATCAAATGTTGAAACAATACCTCAAAGAAAAAGACAAATGAAAGACACTTGAAAGATTCGGCTTGTCCTTTAATTCTAAAGACGCTGCTACAAGAACAGTCACATAATTTGGATCACATTGAAATAAGGTCGAGTATATTGAGGAGGATTGTTCCTTCCATTTTCCATCAACAGGAGTTTCGGCAAGTTTCCTTTCCAGAAGCAGAAAATGAGCGTTCGGTCGAAGTGTTCGATCCTCTCCAATTTCGTTAGAATCATTTTGCGGTGAAATTTCAGAGGACAGTTCTAAAGATAAAATGGATTATATAGATTCTGCACTAATTAAATTATCTAATAATTTCTTTAATAAAGTAACAGCAGCAAGTGATCGAGTTGAAAATAAGATGAGAAAATAGTTTGATAAGTTTGTAAGAAGATATCAGCTAGATTATAGTGCAGCTAAGTTAAGAGGACTCCATATCTTAAGAATTCACGCAAAGAAGAAGCTGAAACATGAAGTTAGGAAACTGAAGGAAGAAATCGGTGCAACAGAAAAGGACAATACTATTTCAAAAAAAATCAGATTTAAAATTGACAAAAAAGTGAAAAGTTTTGAAAAATCGTATATAAAATATTTTCCCGAGTCTCCAACCATACAACGAAACCTACAAACATATTTTCTTCAGATACCTTCGAGAGGTTTTAGAGAAAACCTCTTCATTTTCATTCTCAGTATTTTCTGCGATATTGAAAAACTATTTAGTCTCCAGTAGCATTGATTGGGATTTCGGTCGTACTAGGCCTTCTTTTTGCATATTTTTTTAGGTCTTCGGCTCCCACTGTTGAGCCTAAATTTCCAGTCGATTTATTTAGAAATGCTTTAAAAATATAAAGTTTAAAAAATAAAGAACACAATATAAATTAAAAAAGTTATTTTGTCCTATCTCGATATCTTCACTGAGTTTAAAGCCGTTGCGTTTTCGCAACGTTAGCGGGAAAGTGGCACTTAATGAAGTAATTATAAAATCTGCAGTTCCGTATGTTTTTGCTTTACTTTTTTATTTTTATGTTTTTTTTACTTTTTGCTATAACACTAGAAAAGAAACTTTTATTCCAACCATTGTACACCTAATACAACACCAAAATGACTATTTTAGAGGAATAATATAAAATAATAATTAGTCATGGCATAAAACATAACTTTCTAATTACAGCAAAATATGTGTTTAGCACAACACAAATTTACATTTTAACAAGCGAGTTCAAAATTGATTCATTTTATAACTTATGAAATGCCTCTGAACACTTTGTATGCAGTGGTACAGCACAAGTGAGGCAAAAAAAAAAATACAGTCTGACTATGACATTCCCTACACCTACGTCGCTGACCCTTTTCAAATTTTCTGAGATGATGAACCTGTTGAGTTGTATTTCTAACAGCTGTCTGAGCTGCAAATCTGCTTGCATGCCCTGTAGGTCCATCACTGTGTCGTTCAGAAGCCGCAAGAACAATGTTCAGAAGATCGCATGTAATTTCCCTGCGAAATTGGAGAAGTGATTTTTTATCTTCAGGATGTACGAGCTGACACAAGTTCCACGCATTTACCACAGATACGTCTATGAAGTTCACAAAAATCGGTCACCATTATTTCTTGCC
Source organism: Thermobia domestica (assembly GCF_964235325.1). Taxonomy (NCBI): domain Eukaryota; kingdom Metazoa; phylum Arthropoda; class Insecta; order Zygentoma; family Lepismatidae; genus Thermobia; species Thermobia domestica. The sequence goes on along the minus strand of NC_137465.1, from coordinate 73,876,480 downwards.
TCGGACTCTGATTCGATAATTCGACACCATATTATCAAGTAGATCGACTTCCCCCCATGTTAGCATTATAATCTTTTTCATGACATTTGGCAGTGGTACTGTTATTTTAGTTCTCTTCATTCGAGAATAGCGTCTCACATTTGATATCAGTTCAACATTGCTACAATTAGTAGCGACCGTCACAATGGAATTATCATTCCATCGAACAAGTATTTCTTTATCTTCCTCAAAGCAGTAATCCATGCTATCTCTCTCTTGCTTGCTAAGACTTTCGATGGCTGTAAGGGGCATGTTCCAATTCTGTTTTCTGTGATCGTGCCGGTAGCGTATAGACCCAACTTCCTCATTTCAGTTAGAAAATTCAAGGATATGAAAAAGTTGTCGAAAAATATACGATGAGCACTAGCTTCGTCAACAACTTTGAGTAAATTCAGCACTACACTTAATCCCAACCCTAAATTTGTGTTTTCTTCAAGACTTGAATCATTATCCTTTCCGAAGTATATTTCAAAAGCATAGAGGTATCCATCATGTGAAGCCAGGCACCAACACTTGTATCCAAACTTTATGGATTTACCTTTCATGAACATCTTAGTGGAGTGCCTTCCACGGTATGGAATCATTTGCTCATCTATGCTTAGGTTCTGCCGAAATACACCAAAGCGACTAAACTTACTATTCAGTAATTGCAGGTACTTCCGAACTTTGTACATTCTATCCGTTTTGTCCATCTGAGTGTTGTCGACTAAGTGCAGGTTCTTTTTTATATTTCTATATGTGTTCCTACTCATAGCTTGTCGTACAAGAGGAACTGACGCATCATTATCCAAGGACCAGTACATTTCTTCTTGCGGAAGTGAATGGTATCCAGTAAGTAGCAGAAAACCTATGAATCCCTTCATCATCTCCTCGGTTCTCTAAATTCATGTCTATTGTTTTGAGTTGCATATAAATTGCTTTGTTCTACCAAAAGATCATATATTTCTTCCTCAAAAAAAAGCTGAAAAATTCAAAGCTATTCTTGTCAAGTAGTTGTTCTTGTACATTTGAGACACACTGCTTCTCTCGATTCACAGGATGAGTCGAATAATGAGCGTCCTTTATCACCCACTTGAAAACTGGTGCTGCACGAGTTGTTCTCTTCCTCTTGTTACCACAAGATGAACGAGGTTTGGGGTTATCATTTGACGTAGAAGGTCGAGGCTCATCCATGCCGTCTGCAACTCGGTGAATCTCAAGCTGACCTGACACGTCACGCGGGAGATTATCATCGTTCATGTCACAATCGTTCCCTTCTTCTTCATCACTTACTTCTGCAGGTTCAGGAGGTAATATTACAATTTCTTCTTCATCATTATCTGAGTCTGAGAAAAGATAATGCACTGCTCCCTCGAGTGTTAGAAAAGTAGAAAAGTATGACGTTGAGCCATTGTCACAGTTTGCTTGAATCGGCACAATAAGGAAAATAACCACTTGCAAACCGAAATCCATAAATATAAAAATGTCAGTGATAGTCACTTTTATGCACTTCAGTATTTCCTTTCCGCTGACGTTGCGGAAACGCAACACTAAACAATCAATGGACGTAAACCCCCCAAGAAACAATGGAAAGTAAACTTTGTACACATGTTGTCTTCTAGTAACTCCTTTGTGATACTCTGACACCGGAGCAGGTCAAGACGTACAATGCAATGTTGCCAGATCAACAAAGAAACTAATGCTCTTGTTAGGCTTTAAAATTACACATTTAGAGAAAACAAACTATATTATCAAACATGAATTTATATAGAATAACAATAAAAATTAATAATTATACCTTTCAGTTTGTGGACAATATTAAAGTACCTGTTATATTTTGAATACATTGCACATAAGAAAAACGAAGTGTTGCGAAAACACAAAGTCAGCGGAAAGTGTGTTAAGCGCAGGAGAAGTCACGCATAAATTTTGGAAGTTTACATCAGACGTACTTGGCCTAATTTTTTAATAATTGTTTTGTCTTCGGCTCCAAAATTGAGCCTAAATTTCCAATATATTTGTTTATTTAGAAATGAATTAAAAAAAGAAGTTTCAAAAAAATAAATAACACATTGAAAGCAAAAAGTTTGGAAATTAATGACAGAAGAAGTTCCGCATATATTACACAAGAAAGTTTTAAATAATTAATATTAGCTTTGGATCTCTTGCTCCATTAGATTGAGCATGAATTACAGTGTCATTATCTTATGTATCATACCTTATATCCAGGACTGGCAATTTTGTTTTCAAATGCAGAGCTCCAACAGTAGAGCTTAAGTTAATCAATTATCAACTGACATATGTCTAGTCTCACAGTAATTTTGGTTCTGAATTTAAAATAGTATTTTCGAACTTCAACTCCGAAGAAGTGAGCATAAATCACATTATAATTGATACAATTAAGAAGAACAGGTGCAAATAATATATTCGAATTATCTAAAAATACCCTTTTTGGAGACAACGTCTTAAATGAAGATGAGAAAGTCTTTGTATAGCGCATAAAGAAAAGGAAACAAACAACAGTATTCTGTCTACTGGAGGTACTCCTCCCCCTTCTAACAGCGAAGCATCTGAAACTATAGTTGGTGAAACTACGATCTTCTGTTTTGGTGACACCTGTGAGACAAACGAATTTCATTATTCTTCTTTTAACTTTAGGTTGAAAAACACGGAAGCATATGAGACATCAGGTGAATGATTGTTTTAATGTTTGATGAACGATAAATCAAAAATGCATTTCATAGAGCTGTAACATAGTGTCGTCCTTTCTGCAGACAAAAAGAAAAATGTTATTAAATATATTATACATTGTTTTACTTGAAGAGTATTTTTTTCATTTGCTATTAACATAATTGAAACTTCAAATTGCCTTTCATGCTAACAGAAGAAAATAATTGTTTTCAAGAGTTTTGTAAATTTAATTCAGTGTTAAAGGTAGAAAGGTTTTTGAAATGTGTATACAGGATGTTTCAAAATAACACCGACAACATTTGAGAGGTCATTTCTGACACCAAGATAAGACAAAAAGTATAGACCAACCTGGGCGCAGAAATGCTTTCTTTCGGAGTTATAGGCTGCCGAAAACTTGAAAAAATGAACTTTAAAGATCCATAGCTACAATACTATGGGACCTACCATAGTCGGTTCAAGACGTCACTTATGAACCAGTATATGCTACCTGCATATAATTTGAAGTACTCATCAATTACCCCTATAAAACTTGTTGCCGAAGTATCACAGGATTCTGAAACATGGATATTTGGATAGGGCATATACTAGTTCCTAAGTAAAATCTTGACCCGACTTCGGTAGGTCCCATAGTATTCGAAGCACTTGGTAGTGGTGAGCAAACTGTTTCGGTTCCGGAGCAGACTAGGTAACGAGTACCCTTTTACGAATGTGACTTATTGTAGCGATTGCGCAAGCTGTTCCGCTTCCTATTCCAGTACCAGTATCGATTTCGAAGCAGACTACGCAACGAGTAGGCTGTTACGATCCCTGGTTTTGAACCGTTATAAAAGACTATGACCTATTTTTCATTCACACACAAACACACTCTTGTTTACACATACGCAGTTCCAATTTAGTAGAAATTACAGTTCCGGTTCCGATTGAACACAGCACCAGCAGCAGACAACAGATTACAAAAGGCTACAGCATACGTAAGACTATGAGCACACATTCCAACTCCTATTGAACATAGTAGAGCAGTGGTTCGCTGCCAGCTCTCTCTCTCTCTCTCTCTCTCTCTCACACACACACACACACACACACACGCTTGGTTTACGGAGCACTTGGTAGCGCATGAACAAACTGTTCCGGTTCCTGTTCCTATTCCGACTAAAGTTCCAGTACCATAACCGGTTCCCCCGGAGCAGACTACGCAACGAGTAGGCTGTTACGGTCGCTGTTTTTGAACCATTATGAAAGACTATGGCCTATTTTCATTCACACACACACACATACACACACACACACTTGGTTACGCATACGCAATTCCATTTTAGTAGAAATTACAGTTTCAACTCTCACTCTCGGTTCCGAATATATTTGTTTGTATTTAGGTCTTATAGTTGATTTGGATGAAGCTCGGTATATCGGGGTTTTCGTACATGCAGATTTGAATACCATATTTATTTTTACCTAGGTCTTATAGTTCATATGGGATACGCCTTTTTTATGACAATTTTAACCGATTTCGATGAAACTCGGCAAATAGGGGTTTTCGAACATGCTGATTACGAATAATGTATCTATTTTTACCTAGGTCTTACACTTTATGTGAAATACACCCTTTTTATGACAATTTTACCCGATTTGGATGGAACTCAGTATATAGGAGTTTTCGAACATGCTGATTACGAATATAATATTTGTTTGTATTTAGGTCTTATAGTTGATGTAGGATACGCCCTTTTTATAACAATCTTAACCAATTTAGATGAAGCGCGGTATAACAATCTTAACCAATCTATATTGCTGAAGAAAATACCGTACAATATTACTAAGTTCTTGACAAGTTTCCAATATCAAGGACCCTGAAGGCTTATAATATGTTTAGCAACCAGCTCTTCACTGTTAAAGCTTGAACTTCTATACTTTTAAAAGAAACATATTTCAATCTTGTAACTTCTTTAGATAATTCACCTTATTTTTGAGCACCTACCCTAAATAAAAAAAATCGTTTTCTAAAATTAAACTCACTATAACTACATTTAACACTAAAAAGAATTAGTGTTACAATTTTTATATTTTACATGTAAATATAAATGTATTGACGAGTTTTTCTCGCTTTTTCAATCTCCTACCTCATACACTATGGAATTAAAACTAGTACAGAAATACAGAAAGGGCGAAAAAGTGCATCACTGCACCGAGATTCGAATCAGGCATTCTTTGGTGTGGAGACCCGGGTCCTATTCCCGGCGTTAGCTCATGTGGATCTGATTCCACGTTAAGCTGTAGTCCCCGTCCCATATAGAATCGCTGCTAAAGGGACTCTAAACTAAAATTCAAATAAAGAAATCGAATCGAATCAAGCATGTTCAGTGTATCAATCCGATGTGTTAACCACTCCGATACTACCTAGTCCGCTCCCTGAACAACCATACACTTTCACTGCTGAAGTCAATGCTCTTTCCCTAGATCACAGCGAGTGGAATAAGTAGCGTAGTGGTTAAAGCATTGGCACAGTACGCCAAATATCACAGGCTCGAGCCCTGGTCCAGTCATGCACTTTTCCTTCTTTGGTTATCATTAAATTCACACCTATGGAGGAATTGATGGTAAAAAATCGGTTGCTTATCCCAGTCGTTAATATCATACTACGATGTTTTCAAATCCTACTGAAGAAAGTGTGGAGAACAAGACTAAATACTTCTATTTACGTGCAAAACATAAAAATTGTAATATTCTATTTTGTATTCCGTGCACTTACATTATTTTTTTAAAAAAAGAAGGGGTTGAATACTCACAATAACTTCCATTAATAATAAAATATACAACTTAAAGAAGTTACCAGGTTAAAAACAAGATACATCGTTTAAAAGAACTGAAGATACCAATTAAAGACAAAGCCTTAAACATGTGAAGACTACTGAGCCGAGTCCCTCAACACTTACTGTAAGTCACAGTGCCGATTCCGGAGCCGTCAATGGATTTGGGGGAAATACTAAATGTCATCCCACAAAGAATTAGGCTTACACAAATTGTGAAAAGTATTGTTACTTATTATCCCCATGTACAGAACCTTATCTTTAAAGAAATTGTATTCACGTGCCTTATTGCACCCGTGCACAGAGCTTCGTCTTTAAACAACTGAGAATTTTGTATTCACACACATCCATTCATTTCATTCATTCATTCGTTCATTCATCCATGTCGTACATTATTGGTCAGAGACCAGTACATAGGACTTGTCAAATAATAAGAAGACATTTCAATATAATTGATATTACATTATTTTACAAACTATCACCCAAGTATTCATTAATATCATAATACATTTTGTTACACAAAAAATTAAATAATTAATTTTGGAAATTCCGTATGTTTTTGATATCCTTTAAATAACTTGGGAGCTTATTAAACAACTTAGCGGACATAGAAAGAACACTTCTTTTGGTGCACGCATAGTTTTGGTATGCTTTGAATATGTTATTATTTTGTTGTGTGTTGTATGAATGTACATCGTCAACATGAAGAAAACTACTTTCATTTCTCTTTACATATATGATACTTTTGTATATGTACAGACAAGGCACAGTTAAAATTTTATTTGACTGAAAGATCCTTTTGCATGAGGACCTTGGTAATAGATTAAAAATAGATCTTATTCCCTTTTTCTGCAGGCGAAAAGTAGTAACACTGAAATAGGAGGCTCCCCAGAAAATTATTCCATAATTTAACAAGGATTGAAACTTACCATAGTACAATAACAGCAAAGTTTCTTTTGACACTGAACCATGTAGTCTATAAATGACAAAACAGATACGGCTTAATTTGCTGTTTAGCTCAGTAATATGTGCATCCCATGTAAGCCTATTGCTTATTGTTACACCTAGAAATTTAGTGGATTTTGAATAGTCTACATCAGTTGAATTTATCACAATGGGAGGTACTGTTCGAGATGTACATGAGTAATGAAAATTTAGTGCTTTTGTTTTCTTTGCATTTATCAGCAGTTGATTCTGAGATGTCCATTTTATCAAACACTCCACAGTTTGTTTTAATTTACTTTCTAGTTCAATTGTATTGTCCGCTGTTACAAGGACATTTACATCATCAGCATATAGTACAATATGTTGGGGATACATATATTGAACAAGATCATTTATGTAAAATAAAAAAAGAATTAGCCCAAGAATTGAGCCTTAAGGAACACCAGCAGAGATAGTAGCAGTTTTGGATGAAAATGTGACTTGCTTATTGTTAATTATTTTTTGTATTTTTACTACTTGTTTTCTGTTTGTCAAGTACGAGCGAAACCATTCATGTACTACATCCCCAATACCATATTTCTGGAGTATTGCCAGTAGAAGAGAATGTTGAACACTGTCGAATGCCTTGGAGAAATCAACAAATAAACCTACTGCATATTTTCCCTTATCAAGTTCTGTAGAAACCCCTTTAATAAAGTTAAACAACGCTGTATCAATTGATTTGTTTTTTTTGGAATCCATGTTGAGAAGACGAGATTAGGTTATGGCAGGATATAAAATTTCTCAAGCGCGATAACATTAGTGATTGAAAATCTTCGAGAAAACAGACAGAATAGAAACAGACCTATAGTTTTTAACATAATAAGTATTTCCTTTTTTGTGCAAAGGTATAATTTTGCAGTCTTCAATCTGTCGGGGAAAACGCCTGATTCAAATGATACATTTACAAGAAAGCATAGTTGTTTCACTATTAAATGCGCACTCTTTTTTATAATTAGGGATGGGACTTCATCTATACCTGCAGAACGGGTACTAGAAAGCCTTTTGACACAGTCCAACAATTCTTCTTCAGTTACCGGAGTTACATACATACTATGCTTGTTGCATGTAATATTTGGGTCTACAGCGAGATCCGACTTCCCAGGTGGTAAATTCGTATTAAGAAAATACTGATTAAAGACTTCAGTAATGGCAGCAGGATCAGCGAAAGAATTATTTCTATAATTAACTTGTGATATTTCGCGCATTGGAACAGTCTTTGATGAATTGTTTATTACATTCCACGCATCTTTCATATTGTTTTTGTATCCGTGTATTATAGTGTCATTGTGGATTCTTTTGGCTGTTCGATTAACATTCTGATATATTCTTTTGTATGTTTTTATATGGGAAATAACTTTAGCTAGTAAATTAACACAGGTTTTCTTAAGTTTATTATAATATATAAGTTTTTGCTTTGAAATTTTTATTCCTTGCGTGACCCAGTTTTTCATGTTATTAAGACCTTTCCGTAACTGTAATGAAAATGCTATGTTAAAATTATGTAAAAAAAAAAAAAAAAAAAAAAAAACATCAACAAAATAATTGAATTTGTCATTAGCACTAGGTAAGTCGTACAAGGAGTTCCAAGATTCACGAGATAATAGAAAACAAAAATAATTTATGTTTTCCGTTGAAAATAATCTGGTTGTTCTCGTTATCGGTTTCCGACTTTCCTTCACCAGTTTCTTGGTAGGTATTCTACAGTGACGTGGCGTGACAATTTGACGATTGTTACCGGTTGCTGATACTACAAGTAACTCTTGTTTCTCAATATCAGAAAATCTAGTACTCGCTTTTTCTTTCAGCGTATCAACCATTTCAAACTATAGGCATTCGCAAAGTGGTCAAATTCCACTTCATTTACTCTTGACCTTTTAGAACAATGTGGCTCTTCATATTCTTTTATTTTTTACTAAATATAATTGAAACTATCTCTCAATGATCTTAGGTATTCTTCAAAGTCATTTATTTTCTTTCTGCAGTAACCTACATCATGAATTTTCTTTTGTAAGATATTGAACAAGATTTCTTATCTTGATGTTGTAATAGAAAACAGTTCAAGTAAAAAATTGAAGTCAAAACTTTGAAAGGTTTGATAGAATCTTGCTACACAAACTCTGGTTTGAGAACCCTATTCGTCGGTTTTATCCATCATGGATTTAAAGACTCCTAACAGTTCATCTTTAAAGCTATACAGCACATCATTTACCCTACTCCTATAGTTCCATACCTTGTGTTTGAGACTATTGGGATACTTTTGTTGACTACATAATCTAGAGCATTTGTTCTTTTTGAAGACTTCGAGGAAGAAGAAGCAAGTCCCAACACAATTAAAAAAAAAAAAAAAAAAAAAAACACGCTTTTCCAGTAGCGTAACTTGAAGCTTCAGTGTCCCGCAAGCTTTAGTTATGCGCCCTAGTTTCTATATATTTTGCGCCCCTGGAGCTCGTGCGCCCCCCGCCGCGAGGGTTGCGGGGGTGTTATTTACGCCTATGCCCTTTTGTATAATCAACGGACTTTTATAAAACTAAATTAAGTCTATGGGTTTAAGAATGAAAATATAATTAACAAGAGGCTGCAGTTCCCTACCTCACCAACCATAACTGGAGTCAGGGGCGGATCCAGGACCGATTTCTGGGGGGGGCGGTGGGTTGTCATACTGCTACTTTTAAGGGCTCCAAACTTTGGGATGAGTTTTATTTATATATATATATATAAAATAAGAAAGTTTCCTCTTCTGCGGAGGGCGATTGCCCCGATCGCCCCCCCCTGGATCCGCCCCTGACTGGAGTTTCATCGTATGTTTGAGCAACAAGTTTTCCGCATTGAAAATTAGTTAGACAGTCAAACTGCGGCACGATGAAGACGATTGCACAGTTCTTTTTCAACACATCAAACTGCATCGAAGTCCAAATTCAACTAGGTTAGCGGCTAGAGTTGGAAATTTGTTGTATCGAAAGTTTTCTATACTAAATTAAAAACAAAATTTTCAACTTAATTAGCATAAATCCTAAATAATAATAATTACCCGAATTAGAAGGAGCGCGGGCAACACCTCTGCTTTGCTCTAATTATCATTACTATTCCCCCTTGCTCTTGAAACAGTTCCCATATAGCACAATGTGTTTCATCAATAGGCATTTCTGTATATTTAATGACACTTCAGGGACTGACAATATCTTTGCTCCTTCAGGCATGAGACAACCATCTAAATTTATACACTCTTTAAACAGAAATAAAATCTCAATTTAAAAAAAATAATGCCCATAAGCCAGTGGTGCCCACCCCCCCTCATGTCCATGACGCACCCCCCCCTCAATTGTCAATCTGTAGGTGATCTTCCATGAAAAAAAAATCCTTTCGATTAATTTTTACACCCTCTCGAACATATTTATATAGATTTTTAACCCCCCCTAAATATTTCAATGACGCAGTTTGCGTCATAGCCCCCCCTTGTGGGCACCCCTGCATAAGCTCAAATTAACATTCAATGAGAAACTTTATTTCGAATCAAAGTAAACCAATATTAAACTTTTGTTAGAATATCCTATGGAATATATTCTTCTTGTTCACTGTTACTGTATTATTCAAATTTAAGGATAACGTATTAACATACAAAAGTTGTGTAAAAATGATAGATTAACATATAAATAATGCACTGGAACATCAGTCTCACGGTAGCACGTGTTAAATGCTATTAGTATGAAAAACCTGCTACTTATATTTATCCGAAATTGTTTGCTGTTAAGACAATGAAATAACCTTATGAATACCGAAATTGCAGCCAAGTTTCTATCCTTAGAATGGGGAAGCAAACGAAACAGTATAGTAGAATTACCGCCCGCTCGATCCTCTACAGCGAGAGGAGAGCGAATAGACTCCTAAGCGGGCGGTGAGTAGAATATACATGTTGATGATATTCTAGATTCTCCTTGTTTTGACAGGGAACGTTCCTATTTTTTCCTGTTCCACTCAGCCGAACGGTAACATAAGGGCCATTTCGAAAGTCCAAATACGAGTCCACAGGATGCTTCTCGCTGCCACACTGAAAGGTGCTTCTGAAGTGAATGACCGCTATCGGGGTTCGCGTTACCTCTGAAATCCTGCGGTATCAACAACAGTATGCTCCTATTTGGTGTTGGCATGTTGCATTCGTTCACAATGTAAATAAAGCATAGGCCATCCAAACTACAAAGAAAGAAAAAAAAAGTAAATATCTTCCCATGTCGATAATGAAATTTGAAGATATATGAAAACAACGAAAAACTGTAATATTTTTACCGTTACCGCCGGTAACAGCGGTAATACGCACTACACGTCCCTGGTATTCTACAATAAATGGCTTCATGATCAGAAAATCCAAGTTCAATAACTTCAAACAAACATTTAAGATTACTTTTTGGAATAATAATTTGGTCGATAGCTGTCTTTCCTTGACGAGTAGGTACGTAAATAATAGTTTGTAGTTCATATAGATTTAACACATCTTGAAACTTAAATTTATTAGTTGAATTCTTTAACCAATATATGTTTATATCCCCACAGATAACTACACTACTAAATTTTCTACGTAAGTTCGCTAGAAGTTTCTCAAAATTTTTAAAGAAAATTCCTAAATCATCAGAAGGGGTCCTATAGATACACACAACACAAATATTTAACTCTTGAAGTTTTGATGCGACTACCTCACAATGCATTTCGACGCAAAAATTCCGAACGTCAATCTCAGTTGCATGTATATAAGAGCGAGCAAAAACTGCGACACCACCTCAACTTTTGACTGTACGAGAGTAGTGAGTAATAATGTTAAAACCCTTTAAACTAACCATATTAACCATATTTGCATCCAACCAGTGCTCACATATACAAAGAAGCTGTATATTTGTGAAGTCGCTTTCCAACAATACCTCCAGAAGATCAATTTTATTCCCTAAACCTTGCACATTATGAAAAAGAAGGTGTAAAGAGTCAGTATTTCCTACCATAAAAAATCATTGGATAACATCTTACGCATTCTCTTCCGTCGTTCTATCTTTTGAGCATTTTCAGTTATGTTATTACAATCTTCTGCTTTATAGATTGAACTACTTGGCCTTTGTATTAAGCTAATCCTATCAATACGATCTACTCCTACACTACCACACTCTACGTTAATATTGGAGTATGTATCAAGGGTCTTGCATACGTTATTGCTACTGTCTCTTACTACAGGTCCTAGACTTTCATTATTGTCTAACGATGCTTGCCATGGCAAAGGGATGACACTTGTCGAGACTACGAAAACAACGAGATGATAAAAGTGCTGAAGTGCAAGGTCAAATTCATAGAAATGGCCAGTGGTCAGAAGTAGTAAGAAATAATCGACTTTCTGCATGTGTATCAAATGTAGAAACTAGTAATAGGTTTGCTATTCTCGATGAAGAACAATGCATAAACAGTAACAGTGACGTAATTGAAACAGTAAATTATGGCAAGTGTGAACATTCAAAGAAGTGCAAGTGTTATCAACAGTCTAACTTACATACGAATTGTAAAACAGCAGTAGCTCCACTAAGTTCATCACCAAAGAACATGCAATGTAAAGTAAAGAAAAACAGTGAAAGGATGTTTAACTCAGTTACAAGGGTACAGGAGAACATTAAGGGAGCACATGTGAAATCCGTTAGCAATATTAGTGCATCCAATAGAACACAACAAAACATTCTTTCACAGAGTGACAGTCAAGAACAATGTACCGGTACTAGAAGTTTCAATAAGTCAACAGGAATCTCTTCTCGATCAGAAGAAAAGAACAGGCGAAAAATGCTACTATTGGGGGACAGTCATTTAAGAAACTGTGCATCTATTATCCAAGATTGTGCAAATACTGGCCTTAGTGTGAGCAGCATTGTGAAACCAAGTGCACCCTACGAATCTATCGTTGAGAACGTTCATAAACTAACTAGTAATCTCAATGAAGACGATTGTGTTGTGTTGACTGGTGGAACTAATAATAACCTAAGCCATCCACTAGAAACCCAGAATGTGTTAGTATCTTTAGAAAGAGCACTTGAAAGCACAGGTAAAAGAAATATTAGAACAGTAGTATTGTCAACACCCTATAAGTATGATTTTCCGCATAGGCCGAATGGTAGTGTAAACAGATCAATATTTGAATTTAATATGCAGGTGAAAGAAATAATCTCTAGAAAGTACAGCCATGTTAAATTTGTTAGTTTAGGTGCATTGCGTAGACAGGATTACACTAGTCACGGCTTACATCTAAATGCAAAAGGAAAGAAAAGGGTCTGTGATTGGATTATTGAGGCAGCAAATGCTTTTTTATAGGTTACGAGTTCTGCAGAAAAACGAAATTTATGACGTGTACTTCACTTCCTCAAAATAAACATAGAGAAGTTTCCTGTAATTGTTATGACAAAAAAAGTAATATAGGTTATGTGTGTTGTGGTATGTCCTCTTGTATCTCGGATCTAAATGTTGTAGATAATGTAAGTTGCCAAAGTAATACTCCCCTACTAAAAGCAGTAGATATAACTACCGGTAATGTTCCTAATCAAAAAGTAGAAGACGTAAGTGAGTCAAAAAGTACCAGTCTCCGAATCCTGCACCACAACGTCCAAGGATTAGGAAATAAAATAATCGAATTAAAAATTATTTTGGAAAATGAATTAAGTAAAATTGATGTCTTGTGTATATCGGAGCACTGGCTGAATAAAGAAGAAATAGAAACAATTTCACTCACAGGTTTTAAACTATCTGCGTACTATTGTAGGAAAAATATATCCCATGGCGGTATTGCCATATTCGTCAAAGAGGACTTTCGTATCAAAATTCTAAGGAATACCCTTACATTGAACGTTGAGAAAACTTTCGAATCTGTAGCACTTGAATTTTGCGATCATAATTTAATACTTATCTGTCTCTATCGCACGCCAGACAGTAATGTCAATGACTTTTTGAATAAATTAGAAAGGCTTATATCGGAATTCTCGTCCTCTAAAAAGTCGTTAGTAATTTGTGGTGATATTAATATTGATTTTTTACTAAATAATAGCAAAGAAAAAGAAGATCTCATTTCGCTCTGCACATCATTTAATCTGAAACCTATCGTAAATACTCCTACCAGAATAGGCAAAACAAGAATCTCTGCTCTTGACCAAATTATAATTCCACGTGATGATTTCGTATCTCATGTTGATGTACTAAACCTAGGCTATTCTGATCATAATGCTCAACTTCTCTATTTTTACACAGAAATAATTAATAAGAATACAAACATGGGCGTGGAATGGTCTGAACGGCGTTCATTTACACCCACTAACGTAGCATATTTCAGATACTTGTTGAAAACTGAGTTGTGGGAGGATGTTTATATTGAATGTAATGTTAACGACCAATTTAATTCCTTTTTATGTATATTTACTCATTATTTTAATATTGCTTTTCCTAAACAAAAATTTAAGATAAATAAATCGTCAAATGTCAGTTCGAAGTGGAAGACTTTTGGAATAAAAGTTTCTCTAGAAAAAATGCGCTATTTACATCAACTATCCCGACGGTGCCGTACTACCGTGTTTAAACGATACCACAAAATGTACAGACGAGTTTTACATAAGGTCATAAAACAGGCAAAAATGTTAGAGAATGATACTTACATTGGGAAAGCTTCCAATAAAATGAAAGCTACATGGCAAATTATTCGGAAAGAATCTGGGGAACGAAAACCCTCCTCTAAGATAACTAGCGTTTCTTATCAAAATAAAATTATAAAAAATCCGACTGAAATTGCAAATGCTTTTAACGATTACTTCACGAATGAAGTGGAAAAGCTTATCACTAATAACGTGAACAATAAACTACCTAGCAAACAATACGTTAGTAGACATAACGATATTTTCGAAAAATCATTGTTCTTGCACCCAGTAACTAGTCAGGAAATCTTAAATACTACACTGAAAATGAAAAATAAGAGTTCTTCAGGATATGATGAAGTTCCTGATAAAATTCTAAAGCAATGCTCCTATGAAATTGCTGATATCTTATGCTTTATAGTAAATAACTCTTTTAGTAGTGGCGTTTTTCCTGAGGCATTGAAGCTAGCAGTTGTTAAGCCCTTATATAAAAGTGGCAAGAAAGATCTTACATCGAACTATAGACCAATATCATGTCTGTCTACCTTCTCTAAACTTTTTGAAAAACTTATGTATATAAGACTAGTTAGCTTTCTAAATAATTTTAACTTAATATCTCCTGCTCAAAATGGCTTTAGATCAAATAAGTCTACTGAAACTGCTCTTTACTCCTTTCTCTATTCTGCTTTAAATTCAATAAACGCTAAGAAATATACAACCGGCATATTTCTTGATCTTAGCAAAGCTTTCGATACAATTGATCATCAAATTTTACTTAAAAAATTGCAAGATTATGGTATTAGGGGAAATGCTTATGACTGGTTTAAATCGTATATTTCCAACAGAAGGCAAACTGTTGAAATTAACTGTCAAACTCAGGGAGTAAGCAAATGTTATTCAGATACAAAAGAGTTGAAATTTGGAGTTCCTCAAGGTTCCATCTTAGGCCCTATTCTATTTTTAATATATATAAATGATTTGCCACAATGCTTAGACTCTGCTAAAATTGTTCTGTATGCTGACGATACAAATATTTTAGTAACTGGAGAAACTTACGTTGAGTTATGTAATGCAGTAGATTCCACCATGTCTGCCATCAGTGACTGGATGGATAGAAATAAACTAATACTAAACACAACAAAGTCTTCGTGCATGTGCTTTCACGTAGTAAAAAACGAGATAAGAAAACGCCCTTGTGTAACAATTAACGGCAAAACGTTGAATTACGTCTCGGATATAAAATTTCTTGGTCTTTGGGTGTCAGATACATTAGATTGGAAAATTCACATTCAAAAATTATCTAGTAAATTGGCTCAAACCTGTTACATGTTAAAGCTTTTACGAAATAGTGTCAGTCAGCATGTTCTGCTCACAACTTATTTTGGACTTTTTCATTCTAAATTGAAATATGGTATTATATTCTGGGGATCTACTGCACTGCTAAATTCCATATTCGTTTTACAAAAGAGAGCTTTAAGGTTTATGACCGGAAGTAAACCTCGAACTTCTTGTAAACCTCTATTTAAATTTCTTGAAATCTTACCTCTTCCATGTTTATATATATATATGAACTTCTAAAATTTGTAAGAAAAGATATACAGACAGATACAAGCAGCTTCCGGTTGAACTCAGATATTCATATGCATAATACAAGACAAGCCTCTGATCTTCATGTAGAGTCCTCACGTTTAAAAGTACATAAGAATAGTACATTTCCTATGGCAGTGAATATTTATAACAAGCTTCCTTCCACTTTAAAAAACAAAACATCTGGTTTCAATAAAGCAGTCAAGTCCTACCTACTCGAGTACTGTTTCTATTCTGTAGAAGAATATCTTGCCTGTAGTAAATAAGGTTTAATGTATATATATTTTGTATATCTATAATGTAAGGTTTTATTAACTGTTTTGTTGTTTTATATCGATGTATGTAAATTAGAATAATGAAAAATTGTACCTTTTTTTGTACATAAATTCACACTATTTTAATATTGCATGTAGATCTAAATGTATACATATGTACACATTCAGTGTTCTTATGACGTGTCCAACTCATACGTTCACGTTGTGAACAATTTGTATGAAAAAGGATGAAAATAAATACAATACAATACAATACAATGATTCTACAAGTTCAGCAAATTTATTACACATCGAACGTTTTCCAGTGTTGTTTAAATGTAGTCCGTGTCTAGTAAAATTATCCCTTTCCATAAAGTCCAAATCAACGTACCTTACATTACAATAACCTTTGCATATTTTGGAAATTTTGCTGTTTGTTTGTTTTAAATGTACATTCACACAGGAGTTGCCGTCTAAGTCATGTCTATGTGGAATACCTGCTACAATTACATTAGTGTTATTTAACATATTTAGACACTTGTACAGATTTACCACATCTTTGTTACCCTCACCACGTGCAACATCGTTGCCCACGCCAATGATTATTAGTGTGTCTTTCATACTCATATTCTTGCATAGTGAACCACAGTCTCTCATTGTTTCACTCATGGTGGCACCCGGCTTCGTGATACATGACACTTCATAACTGTTGATTAATACTTCTTTTAACCGAACCGCTGTGTTTCTGGCGTGACTGTTCCCTAGAATTAATATCTTCTTATTTCCACTTGGTTTGCTATTCTTCTGTCTAGGATAACGTTTTTCCTCATGCATTGTTTTCGTAGGTATGTGTACCGTTTCTTGTTTGCCTTGCACACTTTTTACTTTTCGATTTTGATTTGTTGTCACTTCGATGTCCAGTAGCTCATACCGGTTTTTGACGGGAATTGAGTATTTGGTTTTCAATGCATCCTTTGTTTTGGCCTCACTATTTTTCAACCTTTTACACTCTCGCCCAAGTACTGAACTTTACATTCGTAGAAAAATGACACATGGTATCTACGCGCCTTCTCGCGCTCATGTACTGTAAAATGTAAGAATATGGACCCCGTGTATGTAACCCTTCACTTTATTTATTAGCATCAAGCGGGTAGACGTGGAGTATGTTGGCAAATAAATAAAATATTTTTTGCAGATTTAAAGTAGGTAGGAATAAAATTGGTGATCCACGGATGAAATGGGTGAGTGCATGGGAAAGAGAATATTCCGACTTTCGGAGAATTTCTGACACAGGGGCGGGTCCAGGACCAACTTCTGGGGAGGGCGGTGGGTTGTCATATTGCTACTTTTAAGGGCTCCAAACTTTGGGATGGGTTTTATTTATATATATAAATTAAGAAAGTTTCCTCTTCTGGGGGGCGATCGCCTCGATCGCTCTCCCCCTGGATCCGCTCCTGTTCTGATACATACAAGAAAACTAAAATATCACTTAATCCAACCCTCTGTACATAAAAGTGTAAGCTGTATGGTAGGAATGGAGACTTTTTGTGCTACAGAAAATCGTACAATCTTCACAATGAACACAAACCTCGTGTAGGTTGGCTACAGATGCATAATATACTTTACACCCTCCAGAAACACTTTCTAAGGTAGTAAAGGTGCATTGTTATATTTCATGAATGTAACTATGCTATCCTAAAATAAGATAGTACGCAATAACTCCTTCAACCCTGGAATCGTACGTCGGGGCACTCAGTGCCCCAGGGAATTTTCGTTTTGCTGTAGATTTGAGTTGGTAACACTCAGCACTGCCATCTCCCTTGATTTTTACTCGTCTTTGGCGGGCTGTCAGTTGCTTTGTTGCTGTGATCATGACACACTTGTTTTGTCTATAGAGTGTTGTTGGGGCACTCAGTGCCCCAGTGTACGGTTAGAGTAAGTTTTTCTTCACGTGTATATATTTACTTTCCAGAGTATTTATGTTCTTTTGTCTATTTTTCCACACTGTTACTTACAATGGATAAACTAGAAACTAAGTAAGACATTTAAAATGAGTTACTACGTTCTTCTGACCCTGATAAACCGAAGACATTTGACAATAAATCTGAAAGTGAAAATGATAATACTTTTGGGAAGATGATGTTATACAAGATGTGTTACCATCTGATGCATCAGAGGGTATGTACCTAGTCCTATCCAGCTATAACCTAGCTCAAATGATCCAGAAGGAAATGATGAAAATGTACAAGCATCGCATCTGAGAAAAAGGATTAGGCGAACCAGTCAACCGACCGAAACAAGGATACGAAAACCACCATCCGATGTGCTGAGTGTAAGCAGTTTACTTGCAAAACACTCCTCATAAGTGTCTGTGCCAATTGCAATGAAGAAAAATAGAAAAATCCGTAAAAAGTGAGACTCAAAAATCTTCTACCAAAAATTAAATTTTTTATTTCACAGATTACACACTTATAAAGCATAAAGTAGTGTGTAAAAGTATGTTTTTGCAGAAGTTAGAGATCTAAAGAATATGTTCAAGCAGTTTATCAATATACATTAACATTTTTCTATGTAATAATGAGTTTTTGTTTTGGGGGCACGCAATACCATAGTATACGGTTAATGTAACAGAAATTAAGGTGTACGGTTAGAGGGTTAAAGAACACTTCGTAAGTCAGAGAGATTGCATTTGGTACATACAGAAATTAATATTTTATGAATGAAAGTATGCACATAGAAAATACGATTTTATGGTGCAGCAATCAATCACATGCATATTATCAAGGCTAAACTGCCGCAGATAGCGGGCCTGGATATAACCTCATGAATCTGTTTCCAACGTTGTATAACAACTTACCTGTTGTTACTTTCAAATATCTTACATACCCGTCTCATTTGGGCGGCGGTAACTTCGTCACCGGTAATTTTGTCACCAAAATATTGCCATATAGGTAATTTCGTCACCGAAAATTTTCTCACGATAATTTCATCACAGGTTTCTTTTAGAGCATAATACAAGTACAAAAGAATGAACTCGAAAAAGTTTTTGAAGTTGCTTTCCTTAATCTTCAACTGAAGCAAAACAATGCAGCATAATCGATAGATTATTAAATAAAGAAGTACATATTTTAGATATCGTATTTGAGATAAGAAAAAATGGTTTCCGGTAATTCTATCACAGAAACATTATCATATAGAAAATTTTGTCACAGTTATTTTTCACCCTTCTTGAACTAAATAGAGGGAAAGCAAATGACCAAAACAGCTTACGTTATTTTAATCAAACTTGGAAAACAATTCGGTTGGTGTTGAACTCTGCAAAATTGAAGCAATCGACGTAGAAGCAAGCGACAGTAGAAGAAAATAGTGCCAGCTTCAGCAAATGTTAAAAGCACAGGCAACATGGTGAATATATCACTATTTACAAGTATTAAATTTCGCCAATATCAAAATTTCAGAACAGAAAATAGCAAACAAATATGGGTACATATCCAATCCGTTGATTTTACTGCAAAGTAGACGAAAATTTGCATCGTTGTTGTACCGTTCTCTGACCTCAAACTCTTGGACCTTCCTCCATGTTAACTGAGTCATGTGAAAAGAGTGATCATTTTTAGGAGCTATTGAAGGAAAGTATATTATATTTCAACTCTTAATTCTATACGCTGCTAACATTAGTATACATATTATTTGTAAATAACTAGACACTTGAACAAAATAACTCAGTATAGGAAACAAAACATCGGTGGGTGGAGACTCCTGTGAATTATAGTGATAACTTTAACATCTTTTCGAGAACAAAACTCTTGGATATTATTGTTTTGTACATAGGAAAGGTCAGTGTTTCTTTTGCTTTTCGTTACGTGAGCTCGAGAATGACACGTTTCGCTCCCCCTTTCATTGTTTGTCTTCAACAGAGTATAGCAATAAATTCGAAACTAGGCACTGCAGAGTATCGCAGGAAATAATTAATTTCGTTTTAAAACGTATTTACATTGTTCATTTAAAAAATACTTCATTTTTATATTATAAACATTCTTCATTTACTGTGGGATTGAGCAATATTGAAGAACATCCATAATAAATAACAATTTCCTGTAACAACTTTAAGCATGATGTGCCTTCAGTGCGAATGGTTCCGGGTTCGATTCCCTGTGGTGGCTCTCGGTCGAAAAATGTAACACTCTTTTTAGGCCAGTCATCTTGAATGAGGTTTTTCTGAGTCTTCCTCATACACACCATGCAAATGCCTGGGGTGGTACCTAACTTTCACAAAATTAAGATTTCCTGCTCGAAGTGATTCTACTTAAGGAACGTCTAAGACGATTTTTCGTTTCTTTTACTTTTATTAAAATGTAAAAATTCCAAACAAATGTACAAGATTAAATCCAAACCTAATAGCTCTCTCTCTTTTTTCTCTCTCTCTCTCTTCAATTATATTTTTATTGATGACATCAATTTTATTTGATATCATGACGTACCTGGTATCAATAGAAGTGTACAAAGTGATTTACCAATGAGTCTCCTTATATAAAAGTTAAAGGAGATCTCCCTCGTGAATAAGCGGTTAGTGCAAGTTCCTTTAGCATGGAAGATCCAGGGTTCGATTTCGTCTGAGAACTCATGTGATTTGGATTCAACGTTAATTAGCAATAGCAGACCAACGTCTCATATAGCATCGCTGTTGTATAGGACGTTAAAACCAAATCAGCACAATCGAATTATAAGTTATGGGTTGTATTTTTTCAATGATGAACATGAACAGTAAAGTATGATGATGTATACGTAATAAGCATTTCATTAATTAATTAATTTAAATCTTTGGAAGTAGTGTAGCCATATGGAAGAGTAATAGGTTTTATTAATTTCTAAGTTTTGTAATTTTGTAAAATACTAACTCAGAACCCTGGGCCGCGGTGGCTCAGTGGTAGAGTGTTCACCTCTACGGCTTGGGGGTCCCGGGTTCGATGGACTAAGGAGTCCAAAATAGCTATCCAATACAAGATGAGAAGACGAAAACCAATAAGACGTATCATAAAGGGGAGATTTTATCGATTATTTTCTTCTCAAGATCTCGCACCGTTTGCAAGATTTGAGCCTACTTCCGGATGGAGTTTCTAATTCATGCATTACCACTGTTTTCTTTCTTCTTGCATGCAGTATGTAATAAGCATTGCTTCTATTGTGCTGAGGGATTAAAAGATTGAACTGATAACGATGGATGCTCAGAAGTTGGTGCTGGTTTGGTTTTACAACCATAACTGTAGGAAGGACGAAGCCCACTGCAAGTGTTGCAATTCGGTAGTCCTTGGAGATATCGACTTGACAAACTCAGGAAACATAAATGCACCAGAGATTCTCCATACGTCATTTAGGGATTCACCGACACTTATACGGACTGTTATTAAATCAACTGGAACTAGAGACTAACTAACTAACTAACTCTATGGTCTAAGGAACCCAGAGGTTCAATGTCGCGTTCACAAAAGCTCTCCACTGACTTCTATCCTTAGCTAACTGCATACAGTTTCTACTTTGTACTCCAATCTCTGTGAGATCCATCTTAATATTGTCCTCCCATCTGCGCCTACGTCTTCCTAATGGTCGTTTTCCGATTGGTCTTCCAGTCAAGACTTTGAAAGCGTTTCTACTTTCTTCCATTCTAGCTACATGACCCGCCCATCTAAGGCTCTTAGACTTGGCGACCCTAACAATGTTGGGTAAACCGTATAAATTATGTAGTTCATCGTTATGAAGTTTACGCCATTCCCCATTCCCGTTTTTCTTCGGTCCGAATATTCGTCTCAGGATATTGTTCTCAAATACTTTCAGTCTATGTTCTTCCCTCAGAGTAACTGACCATGTTTCGCAACCATATAGAACAACAGACATGATTATCGTTTTGTATATTTTAAGCTTCAGATTTCTCGATAGAATTCGCGACGACAAGAGATTTTGAACCGAATAGTAACACGAATTCCCTGCTTTTAGTCGACATTTAATTTCTTCGTGAATATGATTTTCCTATGTTAATACTCATCCTAGATATTTGAAACTACCCACTTTATCAAAAGTATTATTTAATATTTTGACGCATCCATAATTTGCCGTATTACGGTCCCGATGCACTTCCATGTATTTAGTTTTTTCTGCATTTACTTCTAAACCCATGTCCCTGTAAGCGTTTAATTAGATCTCTGCATTTCATTATATTGTTCTTCTATCATTCCCTATTAAATTTACATCATCAGCATATGCCATAACCTGGTGAATACCGTTCAACTCTAGGCCCTGGTTGCTATCTTTGATTTTCCTTATAGCGTATTCCAAACAAAGTTAAATAATAATGGCGACAACGCATCTCCTTGTTTCAGGCCATTTTCGACAAAAAGCTCGTGGACAAAAATTTTCCTACCCGGACTTTACTTTGGGATTCATTTAAACATATCTTAATTAATATATTTAGCTTTCTCGATATTCCAAGTTCTGTAAGAACGTTGTATACTGTTTCTCTCCTAACCGAGTCGTACGCCTTTCTAAAATCAATAAATAGTTGATGTATCGGGGTATTGTATTTCCACTTTTTTTTCGAGTATTTGGCGAATGGTAAATATTTGGTCGATAGTTGATCGATTTCGTCTAAATCCACACTGATAATCTCCAATAATTTCATCTGCGTAGGGGGTCAATCTTGCTAATAGAATATTTGAAAGGATTTTATAGGATATTGACAGAAGAGAAATGCCTCGATAACTATGACAGTCTGTTTTGCGCATTTCTTGTGAATTGGAACAATGATTGATTCTTTTCACTCTTGTGGCAATTCTTCCTTGTTCCAGATAAGGAGAATGGGACAGGAACTAGAAAAATGATTTACAAAATTTAATTGCTTTGAAAAAACACCACCATTACGTAGAATGCCAATGTGTATTTAAAACATTCTTACAAAATTTGAAGCCACAGAATTAAGATTTCCTGTTCGAAGTAATTCTACTTAAGGAACGTCTAAGACGATTTTTTGTTTCTTTTATTTTTTATTAAAATGTAAATTTCCAAAGCTAGCCATAAGAACAGAAACACGACTAAATTGTAGAATGTTACTAATGTTGAAAGGGAAAACAATTGTGTGCAACGATAAAGATGAAATCTTTCAGTTTAGCGGCCCACGAAAATCTCTTTTAGGCTAAGATGAAAGGATGATTAAGGTAAATGAAATGATATAATGAGATGAAGCGGAAGTACCCCATGAGAATCAACGGACACGATGTTGTCCACCACAAACTTATTTAATGTCCTACGAATATGCCCATTATGCTAAGGGCACCATAAGCTAATATACTCGGTAGTCGAACTAGGGACCCCATACACCAAATGTAAGCGCTCTGCCGCTGTACCATCTGGTCATCTTTTCGTTACTAAGTTCTTTTAGCATCCCCAACTGGTCTAATAGCTAACACGGACATGTAGTGAACGTGGTCCTGAGTTCGATTTCCGGAGGAAAAACATTGAAGTTTAAATCATGTAACCTCTTAGAGAAAAAGGACATTTTTCTGGGGCGTTGAACTGAAAGATTTCATCTTAAGTAGCGTTGTAATGTCGTTATTAATAAGCCATGTTCGATTTAATTGCACGAGAAATGCACACCAAACTGAACTAGATGATCATTATTAGTTAGTATTCTTTATGAACTACATAAGGATATCGACTGGAGTATACAAAAAGGTGCTCAGCAAAATACGATATCTCGCAAACACACGAACAAAAAAATTCATAAATCCCATATATATATTAAAGGTAAACGCAATCGTGAAGCAATATGATCACTTATATTTGAAGTCAAAGATAAAGCGAGCTTATTATGATGAAGTTTCTCAAGAAACATATGAGCTTTTCCAAGTGAATACAATCTCCCCACCTCTCCCCTGCTACATTTCATATCCTTCTTCAGTTCCACATCTGAAACAAAGTTTCATTTCCTTATTCACACACATTATTCGGTAGGTGTATCAAAATAGCATCTTTAGTGAATCTTATCTATTAAAACTTATTTTACATTACAAATATCTCAGCGTTTTCTCGTTCAGATTACACTATCTTCAGTCGCACGTGAGTATGTTCGTATGTGAAGACAACAACAAACATACATGTAAACTCAAATGTTGTATACATTTGAAAAAGTCATGCAATGCGATATTCACCTTAACAACTAAGGTCTACTCGATCAAAGAACAATCTGCAAACAAATCCTATTCCCATGAACACTTACAAGTGAATTCGTGAGAATCCCAAGACCAAATTAGATAAAGCAAATAGCTTCAATGAAACACTATATTCTACTCATCAACTAATCAGAAAAAGGATGAAGTCTTTAAGATTCCCAGCCTATGACTTCAAAACATTATGAATTACTATGGGAAGCATACACCCAAGTGGTCATTGTCATGAGCAAACATGTGATTCTTCATATAACACTTTTCATCGATCGTGAATTACAGGTCTTGCGTTTGATTCCGGTGAGAGAGCTTTCAAAATGAAAGCATATTTAGGGTCCAGGTTCGATTCTCGGTGAGAAAGCATTGAATATTTTAAGACATTAAGTTAATTCGTTCCTTTCTGTCGTCAAACGAAAACCAATGCAAAGTGCTATATACGTGAAATTCTTTTTTTTTTCATGCAAGGACTAATTCAACTCTAAAATCGTGAAGTACGAAATTCGATCCAAGCTCCCCAACAAAGTGGATTTTTGGACACAGAATCTTTATATCGTATGTTAACGAGGCTACAATCAAGGTCAGTTGTCTGCTTCACTTTCACTGCTCCAAAATAATACTGTGATGCTGTATTTTTTAAATTTATTTTTATGTTTGTTATTCACGTTTAATACCACTTTGCTTCGGGTTCGACTCTCGATGAGAGAGACAGAGAGAGCATTGAACACTTGAAAGCATTATAGTGCGAGTGATCGCATTAATCACAACTAATTTCTAAACGACTTCTAAACGATACTAATTTCAAACTCGTTCGCATAATTTGATCTTTGGAGTTCTCTGGATAAGTGAATTTAATTACTAGTCATCGTTTTCTATGAGAATGTGATTCAAAACACTATCTCAGGGATACTAAATTTCGACAGTGTTAACGTTGTAGTTCTTTGTGCTATGGGAATGTTTTCAAAGCAATATCTCGTAATGTACAACACAAGGACCTGGGAGACTTGAGTATACAAATCTTCATCCTATGTTGTCAAAACATTATGAAATGCTATGAGAAGTTTCCGTTATTAGATCATGCACAATCAATAGAATCCAACACGTTTTAAAACAATCATGAACTACGATATTCATCTTAGCAACCCAGTGCCCTGGGAACGTTCCCAGGACAAAAAGGTTCCTACAGGCAGGTCAACAGCATGTTTCATGATTTTAATTACTGTTTCGAAACTAACCACTCAGCGGCCAGTCCGAGGGACGAGGGTGGGGGATACGAGCATTGAACACTTGAAAGCATTATAGTGATTCAAAATGAGGAGCTTTGAATGGGAACTATACTTCATGGGAGCCAAATCCAATCAATATATATATTTCGTGGGAATAGGACCAAGAGGCTAAATCGCTTATGCTCTTCGCACGAAATTCGGGGCTGAGAGGCGGGGGTGCGACAGAGGGCTAAGGGGGTCCAAAATAGCTATTCAATACAAGACGAGAAGAAGAAGACCAATCAATTGGATGCTTCGATCACTGAATATCAAAGGATTGGGGGTAAGGGTCTAAAATAGCTACCCAATGCTATGCAAAATAGCTATTCAATACAAAACGAAAAAACGAAGAACAATCAATTGGGAAGCTTCGATTGTGATAACTGAAAGGACTGTGATGAAGATCCGGTAGCCGTCCAAGAGTATGAGCATAGCTACAACGAGTTTCCACGACCAAAATTTTCCCATGTGCTCTTCGCGGGAGGGGGCGGGGCGTGGGTTCAAATAACTCGAAAAAGGCATGTTTCATCTTGATTCTACAGCCGGTAGGCGTCCAAGAGTATACTGCCTTATTCTAGCATAGCAACATACTAGTTTAGATTGGTTTAGGGCCCCCTGATAACGGTTTTAGGGTCAAAATTTCCCCACGCTTCCCAAGTGAACTATTCACTACTACTTCTCAATTAAGAAGGGGAGATTGGCATCCCTTTAACATCCCATAGTATAATTAAATATGATTAAACAACAATCACATAATATTCAGTTAAAGAAACGGCTGTGACACTCTAAAACATAATCGTTTGTTTCAAATTTGTCCAAAGGCAACCACCTAACACAGTCCCCCCTTCCTTGCCTGTCTCTGTTCTAGCCAAAGGCAGTCCCCACAATAAAAAAAAAGTGGATCAATCAGTGGAACTATGTTATGATAAGAATCGAGCATAGCCCTTTATGATAGTGTTCACAAAATATTTTAACTAAAAGGAAATCAATCAAAAAATATCGAGACCCGCCCCTGAAAACATAACACGTCCCGCCATTGATATGCACCCACATAAATTTTGGAAAGTTGGCGCCGTTATATATATATATGATGTTTCAAAGCCTTAACTAACTAACTAACTAACTCTATGGCCTATGGAACCCGGAGGTTCAGTGCCGCGTTCACAAAAGCTCTCCACTGACTTCTATCCTTAGCTAATTGCATCCAGTTTCTACTTTGTATTCCTATCTCTGCGAGATACATCTTAATGTTGTCCTCCCATCTGCGCCTAGGTCTTCCTAATGGTCGTTTTCCTATGGGTCTACCAGTCAAGACTTTGAAAGCGTTTCTACTTTCTTCCATTCTAGCTACATGACCTGCCCACCTAAGCCTCCTAGACTTGACGACCCTAACAATGTTGGGTAGACCGTATAAACTATGTAGTTCCTCGTTATGAAGCTTCCGCCATTCCCCATTCTCGTTCCTCTTGGGTCCGAATATTCTTCTCAGGATCCTGTTCTCAAATACTTTCAGTCTATGTTCTTCTCTCAGAGTAAGCGACCATGTTTCACAACCATACAGAACAACAGGCATGATTATCGTTTTATATATTTTAAGCTTCAAATTCCTCGACAGAATTCGCGACGACAAGAGATTTTGAACATAATAGTAACACGAATTCCCTGCTTTTAGTCGACATTTAATTTCTTCGTGAATATGATTTTCGTCTGTTAATATTGATCCTAAATATTTGAAAGTATCCACTTTATCAAAAGCATTATTTAATATTTTAACTCCTCCACAATTTGCCGTATTACGGTCCCGACGCACTTCCATGTATTTAGTTTTCTCTGCATTTACTTCTAAACCCATGTCCCTGCAAGCGTTTAATAAGATCTCTGCATTTATTTCTACTGTTCTCCTATCATCCCCTATCATTTTCAAAGCCTTAACTAAATTCAAATGTAGTTGAAGTAACATAATGCTATTATCCTGTAGTAGATCTTAAATTAATATTGTAAGTTTTGAGATTAGATTTGAAGGAGGGGCATTAATTAGTATATCCTGTTGAAAATTCATGTCATCACTGATTTACTGTTCTGCATAATTCCTACAATATAATTTTCCCAGAAATGCATATTTAGACGAAGAACAAATATAAATCTGTGATAAAAGTGGATATTCAATGACTGAACTGACTGAATGGAATGTCTGTGGAAAAGTTGAGAGCAACTGGATTGCGCATACTGTAGATCCCAAATTGCGCACAAATTGCTGTTGGCCTTTTTGAACAGAGATTTTTGTGGTAGCCAGAGTAGGCGTAAGTCAATGAAAACTTGACTCACGACCCACTCATCCACCACCCACAGTGACCCACTCTGACCCACGACCTGCCATGACCCACCACCCACCGTGATCCACTCTGACCCACCGTGACCCACCACCCACCATGAACCACTCTCATCCACTGTGACCTACTCTGACTCACCAAAATCAATCGTCATCAACTCTGAACACAATCCACAGCCTCTTCTGTACTGACTAAAGAGTTTACACTTGTAATAAAACAAGACTGTGAAATTGTCACTAATCGGAGTTTGAATTTCTAGTCAATCGCTCAAGCACCACTCTGTTACAATAACGGTGGATCTGACCTTTACGATATAAAATGGTAATGTGTTTGTCAGTGTGGAAATTGAAACAGTTCGAGGAGGGAGGTGTCAGCGTGGAAATTGAAACAGTTCGAGGTGAGGGGAAATTAGTGTGAGCCTAAAATATACTTGTACTAAGAGAGTAGTCTTGCAAGTGTTAATTTCTGAACGCATTCCAAAAGAAACTTCTATTAGCAGGAAAATACCCCTGTACAATATGGAAAAGATTATGGTTTCTCAGTTCACAGTATTTTTCTCACAAAAGACTTGAAAAATCAGTTTTTCATAGTGTATAAAGGTGCTCGGGTGCCCTATGTGAGAGCATCTCCATAAAGTATGCTCATAATTGTAATTTGTGTAATCACTAAAACACCACGTTAAATTTAAGTTACAAATATGCATAATTGCAATTATTATGAATATTTATTCAAAGTAGTTTGCCTAAAGCAAAGAAGAGAGTTACTAAAAATTAGGTACAAAGTTGAATAACACAAATAAGCCATTACTAATACGAGGGGCATTCAATAAGTAAAGAGAAATTGCTATAGCTCAATAAAGATTTATTTCAATCTTTCAAAACTAAGGCTATTTTTCAATATAATCACCCTTTACAGTCATGCATTTGTCCCATCTTTCTTGCAGCTTCCTAATTCCCTTGGCGAAGAAATCTTTCGATTTACCCCGAAGCCACCTTTGCACCGTCTGGGAACTCATCTGGCACACGTTTTTCTGTACTTTAAAATGTTCCCAATGACATTGTGAACAGTTCCAACACTTACTTGAACCTCCTCAGCTATCATTTCAACAGTAATTCTTCTGTTATCACGAATAAGTCTGGCAATCCTCGATTCCAACGAAGAACCAGAAACTTCCACTGGACGTCCACATCGGGGTTCATCATCTTGTTCGACCACTTTTAAACCGATCAACCCACTTGTACATATTCGCACGGTTCATACAACTGTTACCGTACTGTCTAAACATTCGAGAAAAAATTTCACTTGGTTTTACACCTTCTGCGACTAAAAACCTAACGACTGAGCGCTGTTCTTCTAAGGTGCAATCTTCTAGAGGACTTGCCATGATGAATTGATATTTTTGAAGTTATGTTGACATAAAATTACGAAACAGCAGATCAGAGCATATCCCAAGGTTGCCAGCTAACTCCCCTGAAAAAAAAAAGATTAGTGTTAAAAATATAGACTTTGTCTCTTTACTTATTGAATGACCCTCGTACAACTATACATTTTCCATAACTCGTAATTTTCCACCTTAAAACAAATCTGAAATCGGGTTTATTTCCTGTTGGTAACTTTTTCGTGGTGAATCAACCGCAGCGGAATGATGTCCATCCTTCAGCCAAGAAATAACTAGCTCGTCTATTTCTAGCTTGTCTAGCGGTGGGCCATTAAATTGATGAACAACAAGTTAGACAATGTTTGAGCACTTAGTCTATTTTTATACCAGTCATCTGTAAATTCATAAGGGGAAATCCCCGTTCGCACTCTGTCGTGGAAATTGATAATACTTCTACGCGATTTCTGCAACTTCTCATCAACATCGACAATCAGTGGCGTAACTAAAGGTTTAGGGGCCCTCCCTCAGACAGCGTGGAGTGGGGCCCCTACCCTACTTCCCACTTCACGATTTGGGGGCCCCTGATGGCTTGGGGCCCCCCGCAATGCGGGGTCTGCGGGGCCCTTATTTATGCCCCTGCTTGTTAGATTTAAGTCTGATAACGATTTTTCTTGGTCAGTTTTGAAATACTCAGCAAGAAGTATCATCTCTCTATCAACATACAACATCTTTTCCATATCGACCATGTCAGTTGGCAATGTGGACTCATGGAGAACAGAAACTTCATCTACCACGCCTTCGATAGGGAATCTTGTGAATAAATTATCAATTAAAGCCTGATAAACTGATGATTTCTTATTTGTTTATAAAATTAATTTTTGTAATTACACATGAAAGTTCGATGCCATTACCAAGTTTCCTACCTCGTTTAGAAAGCGAAAGGAAACGAGGTCCTGGAAAGTGTTCAGAGGTGAATGGGAATTTCCCTCCTTTTTCCCCTTCAATTACCACACTGCTGTTTGCCATGTGCCAAATTACGATGAATTCCAATTAAATTATCATAGTATAATTATTTCCTTGTTGAATTATCGATACTTTTCAGTCAAAAAAGCAGTGGCGGCTAATGTTAGTGTTGCAGCGTTGCGCAACGACCAAAGTATTTCAAGAAAAAATATTATCAATACTAGTAAAGAACAGAAAAAATACTTTTTAATACTCGCATATATACACTTTAAATAACATATTTTTTTTTACTTCTGTAACTGTCCGCTCCGTTAATCAGTTTTAAAAAGCGAAAAATAATCCGTCACAGAGTCTCTACAGAGCGCAGAGCGAGCATGCAACGGCCAGATTCCTTCAGCGCGGCAATTGGAGCAAATGTTAAGTCTCCTTTCCCCTATCTCAGAAGTTAAAGGGACTATTGTTGCAGCGCTTCTGCAACACAGCACGGTTTCCAGTGAACGAGAAGGTTTTTCGCGCTAAACAAGATTTCTGAATTTTCTTTCACTAGCAATATTAACAAATGGAATTTGTTTTTATGCATTCATATTTTTAAATTACGGACCATACTGAAGCAAATCAATATAATGACAATTTAAAAAAGTGATTGCAGAATTACAAAATAAGAAAGAAAATATCTAGTAGAGGAGAAAACAAATGAAAGTAGACCCGCATTTACAAGTTAATTCTTAGCTTATATTGATAATGAAGGCTTCTTCTACAGTAATTTGTGAATCAAATATTAATAAGTCAGTATGTAGAATCGCTCCCCCCCCCCTCTATGGATAGTATTTTAGTATAAACATATTTCTTTCATAAAATAAGTATATTTTATACTCTTGATAATTTCCACATGAAAACTGTATGAAGGGAAATGCCATATTGAATTTGGGACTAGTTAGCAATGCTCAGGGGCGTAGCCACGAGAGGGTCCGCCGGGTCCGGACCTCCCAAAAATTTCGAAACTTGACTAACATTTGTAGACTTTCTTAACGAACTATACTTGTTTAACAGAGAAACGATTGATGTAGCCTAAATATTTTATTTTACGCCTCATCATGTACTCTTTCTTTTCTTATAAAAATAATCGTTATATCATTTTTTCTAAAAATATAGGTAACAGTAAGTAAGAGTTACTTATCGTCTTTTCGGGTGCAGTATAAGACAGGTTCCATATTATGTAGACGTATTGGACCTCCCTCAAATTCTTTGGACCCCTCCCAGTTAACATTTCTGGATGTAGAACTGGCAATGCTGTTTGTTTTGATGTTCTTTGATTTTTGGCTTCTGTTACATGCTGATCCTTCATCTGGCGGGTTTCGAGATTTCCTTTCCAGAACATATCACATTGGTAAGCGTTGTTTCTCCTCATTTGGAAGCATATTGTGTTCATCGTGCATTGCGTAATAACCAAGACGAATGATTTAGAATGTAGTTTTTTCTTTTACGCACGTGTGTGTGTATTGATGTATAAATATGTGGCATTCGGAATTCATATACCAGTACCTCTTTTGTATCAGCTGTTTTGGTTTTTAATTATTAGGTTTAATTTTATTGTGTGTGCTTTAATTCTGTAAATAACCTACAAATTCTGAATGAATTGTATACCATGACTTCTGTAAATAACTTACAAAAAACACTGACCAGCTTTCAACTGACGAAAAATTTGCAATTAAGGCTTAGACAAAACAAGCAAAGGGCAATTCAGGAGAGTGTTCGAAAAAAAAATCCAGTTTGAATTTACAGGATATTTTATGGCAGTACTGTTGTTTGCACCAGATACATTTCCCCAATTTATTTTAAATTTTCCTGGATAAACTGTGAATAAAGTGTGTTCAATGTACCTTTTTTTTTTTATAACACTAATCTCTGCTACGAACTCTCTTCAGTCAACGCTGAAGAGGAATCCGGATCACTGTCAGGGACTGAGTTTGCTAGAATGAATCGTTCGCAATAATCTAGAAAAAAAATATTTAGTGAATCTACAAAGCTTCTGAAATTAATATTAACTGTACCTATGGCGTCAGCAAAAGACGAAAAGTTTTTTTTTTCCACATGAGAAAGAATTGACACTTTCAAGGAATTGGATGTCCCAAGAAAGGTTATCACCATTGGTTATGCTTTCCATCGAAAAAGACCTGACAATAAGAATACCAGAGTTCAACCAGCATGTATTAGACAGATTTGTTCCAATCAAAGAGAGGGTAATGAACTTACTAATTAATTAAGATGATTAATCGGATAAAATGTTCTGTATTTTTTATTTTTTAAAAACAGAATTTTATTTAATTTAACATGTCACATAGCATTTGCATCTAAAGTTATGCTGATTAGTCAATGAGTCAACTTTATATCTTCTGTCTCTTATCGTTCGTACTGCAACACCGGAAACCACAATCCACCGGCCGCCACTGCAAAAAAGGATCAAATTTGAAAGTTCCAAATCAAGGTAAGTAGACCAACGTAAAGGGGAAAAGAAGTGTAAAATTTTCCATATAATAATGCGTACAATTCAGACTTAAAATTTCCATGTAATTAAGCTTACATTACAAATTTTATGTCTATTTTTCTCACAACTTTATGGGTTGATTGCCCTGTGGTGTAAGCGCTCCATATAATAAACATAAGCTTTAGCAATTTTTTTTAGTAGAAAGCAATGGATATATGAAGCCAAGCACTGTATTTTTTGTTTCTGATTTTTTTTCTTAACATCGACCGTTTTCGATCATTTTTACAAACCAACTCACCACTAATTTTCCATATATAGAAAGTTCCGGTCCCCTTCATATAGGAGAATTTAAAAGAATGCTAGGACACATTCTGTTTATTTTCAGTAAAGAGTTAATACACTGAATTTCAGCTCCGTAAGTTTAACGGCTTGTGAGATACTCATTTTTTTCTCAAAAATTCGGATCCTCACTACCTCCTTAGGATATTATGCATTATAATGAAAGCAATATAACATCCTAGTTTGGATTAAGGCCTAACTATATACCAAAAGTCATTTCATTTGACTTTGCAATTTGACCGTGATGATCAGGCACACATAGTTACATTCAATTTTTTATATCATAATTCATATATTACAGTGATTCAAAAATGTATTTTTTCCAGTAGTTAGCTCCTCTAAAACCTCACAGGTCTCGAAAGCCAAGTAGTAGTATAAGCCCTATTGCTATTATTACAATTACAATATCAATATCCAAAAGTGTCTGAAGTTCTTTTTTCACTTGGTTAGATATAGCCTACTCACCTCAGGTAAGTAAACAGAAACAAATGGAAAAGGAAGGGAAATGAAGGTCTTGAAAGTAAAACGAAGACAAATTTACCAGTCTTCAGAAGATACTGTCTACAATGCAGTGAGCAGAGTGGATCGGTAGATCATACTGAGTCCGTGGGTCGCAGTGGTAAATGGTGGGTGGTGGGTCGCAGTGGGTCACGGTAGGTGGTGGGCCGCAGTGGGTCATGATGAGTGGTGGGCCGCAGTGGGTCACATTGGGTCATGGTGGGTGGTGGGTCGCAGTGGGTCACGGTAGGGGGTGGGTCACAGTGGGTCACATGCTGTTGACTCACGACCCACTCAGAAAACTTGACCCACTCCATCTCTGATGGTAGCTTTGAAATCTCTTGGCAAACAATATTTTCCTTCAGACTAGGATAGAAACAGTAATTAGAAATAAAATACAAATTATATTGAAGATTAACTAAATATGATTTGATCAGTAAATGCAACAAGTCAAGATACCTCCAAAACCAAGTTTTTATATTTAGAACCCACATGTTAAAATTTTCTTGGTTGCAATTTTAAGCCTACAATATTTAGAAATTTAATTCTTCTTGTCTCGTACTCTGAATATGTGCCACCTTTGAGCATTTCACGCTGCTTCAGTATGAAGTTAGGTCTCTTCAAATTTCCCTTTCTGTGTGTATTGGTATCTACTTTCGCAATTGATCTTAATTTCAATTTTGTTTCTGATTGATCATTCTTTCAGAGATCAATTACCTCACCGCCACTGTGATCCTTTTGTTATTCTCCCGCGAGGGTACTTAAATCCATCTTTAATTACACAAGCAACTCTTTTTTCAGTAACACTTACTAGGAAATCTGCCATTCTCCAGTGTGAAAACAATGCAGTCACAACACAACCCCCCCCTTCCCCAAAAAAACCACTTTGTCTATGAAAGCTCATCAGCTTTGGTATAAATAAGGAGATTCTTTGAATAATTGCATTCCAGTCAACCGGTCACAGAAAATATTTTCCATCTAACAACACTGCTTATTTTTTTGTGTGCAATCCTGTACATTATAAAAGCTTGTCAACGGCTTATCATATAAAAGTGATAAAAACGGAAAATTGTGCGCGATTTCATTGCAGCCGACCAGTTCCATAAACTCCTGATACATCTCTGATTAGTAAACATCAGATAACGGGATGATACAACCTGGTCACGGGAGTAACTACCACTTTTACACAAAATAGCATTACTGCCGCAACAAAGTTTTATCATCTCGGTATTTTACCTGATGGTTAGTAATCAGGAGATTGTAGCACTAGCTCTGTGATATACTTCGGAATTTCTCTAGTATTTTCAGTTTTGGGATTAAGCTACAGTTAAAATTGTTTAAAAGAAAACACTTCTGAACGATTTATTTATAAAGAATCGCTGATTTTGGTTAGCCTCATTTCCCCAGGCCTTATTTAATAGTATACGTCCACCCAGCGCTGACTTCGTTTTCCTTGGAGATCGCTAGTAACGCTTGTTAACATCGCAGCAGAAGATTTTTACACAGTGGTCAACGGTCAAGAGCGTTAGGAAACTGGACGTACTAGAGACAAGACCAGAAGGTAGTCGAAAGGGAGAACCAGTATCAATAACAAATTGTAGGTGTTGGTAGTATTCAGTATCTTAATTTTCTCGAACGATTGGGATACGAACAACAGAGAGAATAACAGAAGTAATAGAAACTTTTGCTCTCTTGTTTTACTGTATATTAAACATGACGGTTTGATATTAAGATTATTTATTATTATTATTATTATTATTATTATTATTATTATTATTATTATTATTATTATTATTATTATTATTATTATTATTATTATTATTATTATTATTATTATTTAATGGATGCTATACATTTGTTTTATGTCACCATAATCAATAGAAATTAATTAGTGTACGAAGACTTCTTTCGTCCAACACAAGTGTAATGTCTTACTGCAGTGCGTGCTATTTGTAAATAAGCATCTCTTATTTTAGTATGACTTTCAGCATCGAAGCGAATGAGAATGCGACTGATTTTGCTTTTTTTCTGGTTCTTTGTCGAAAACAAAGATAACCAGATAAGGGACAGAGGTTGAAAGGAACGTTCAGATGGTGAGGTCAACACATGCACCTTACAGATTTCGATGAATTAAAACTTGCTGCACTATAAGCCGAGCCCGGAGCCTCTTATTCGGAACTCAGACTATTGCAACATATGGTATTCTGCGGTTGGGAACTCTGTTGTCGAGAGATGTTTTAGTTTCATTTGTGGTCACTATCAACTCACCGTTTGTCGACCTATAGCAGTATCAACCTGTGTAGGAGGGGGGGGGGGGGCACAAGGGGTGCCAAGAATTTGATCAAGAGGGGCTGGCCACTGATTAAATCTGAAAAAAGTGTTTTACCGTAAAAATCAAAGCATTCATCACCATGATACATATAATGTGATTTTTTTTGTTTTGTTTATGTATGTACTTGTGTGTAGGTTAAGTTTAGGTTTAATTAGGGTAAGAATATAATGTTGATGTGTGTTGATATGTAATAAATATTTGTATAGCAATTTAGTATTCCTGCTTAATAAATTCGTAATGACTAGAATATAATTTGTGTAAAAGAAGTAATGCAGCGCACAAAAATGAAGGAGCAGGATGTCTAATTCCCTGCATTGCAGATATATACTGGAAGTTCGTTAATGCATAATAATTCGTAATGGAAATAAGTAGAGGTGACGATGTAGTAGCAAAGTTGATTTGTAAAATTTTAAGTAAACATTTGGGGTGATGAATGCTGTGATTTTTACGGTAAAATACTTTTGTCAGATTTAATACATTAAATGTAATGCCAAGCGAGAAGGTGAACATTCAGTACATAATAATAACCAAAGAAATGTAACATAACTGTACACATTAATTTTTATTTTTCATATTTTCCTAAAATACCAATTAAATTAATAACAATCAAAACCCCCCTTTTTTAAAATTTCAAACAAATATAGAGATAAGATAAGATAAGATAAGATAAGCTTTATTGTCATTAAACAACATTTGTTGTAATAGACATTGTCAAATATAACATATATATATATATATATATATATATATATATATATATATATATATATATATATATATATATATATATATATTTACAAGTTTTATCACACTACCAGACAAGTTTTATCTATGTATCATTGTTCTTGCTTTCAACTCTTGATAACAGATTTTTTCAAATTCAGAGATACTATATACAGAATTGCTTATAAGGAAGGATTTACAAAAGTTTTTGAAGTTGTCGTGAGGCATTGTGCGTACATTTTGTGGCAATACATTAAATAATTTCATACCTGTATACTTATAACTCTTTTGAGTAGTGGTTAACCTAACTTGTGACATATTAAGATCGCTTTTATGCCTAGTATTGTAGGAATGAACATCGCTTCGGTGATTAAAATTATCTAAATTTTCTTTTATATACATGAGACATCGATAAATAAATAAAGAAGGCACTGTCATAATTTGAATTTCCTTAAACACTTCCTTGCATGATGCTGTTTTAGGCAATCCCTTAATTATTCTTACTGCTTTCTTTTGCCATTTGAAGACATTCTGTG
Organism: Thermobia domestica; assembly: GCF_964235325.1. NCBI lineage: Eukaryota > Metazoa > Arthropoda > Insecta > Zygentoma > Lepismatidae > Thermobia > Thermobia domestica. The sequence continues at coordinate 73,839,449 of NC_137465.1, read as the reverse complement.
CACCAGAAGAATTACCCCAGAATATTATTCCATACTCCAAATGTGAATGAAAAAAGGCATTGTACGATGTTATAAGAGATTTCTCACTAATTACAGTTTTTAATTTACGCAATAAAAACAATACTCTGGATAACTTTCTACATAAATTTTCTGTATGTTCATTCCAATTTAACTTTGAATCGACGTACATTCCTAACAGTTTTACAGATTTACGTGTATCTGAATGACTCGTAGAATTACTAAGATTAATGTACAAAGTTTCTGTTTTATCCTGATTTACTGTAAGTCCGTTACATTTAAACCATATAGACGACAACTCTAACATTTCGTTATTCCTACTTTGAATATCAATTATATTTTTGTCTGAATTTACAACAGTAATATCGTCAGCATATAAAACACAACTATTGGGCAAAAAACTTGGAAAATCGTTTATATATACAAGAAAAAGAAAGGGGCCCAATACACTACCTTGTGGAACACCATTTGTTACACACATGAAACTTGACTTTTCATTTCCAATGCGAACAGCTTGTTTTCTATTGCTAAGATACGATGCAATTAAAGATAATTGCAAGCCAGTAATACCATAATAGTGTAACTTCGCAATTAATATATTATGTGACACAGTATCGAATGCCTTACTCAAATCTAATAATGTAACCCCAACATGAAGATTGTTCTCCAAATTATCTAACACTTCTGATACTATATTTTCCACGGCTTTAGTCGTGGAACACCCAGGTCTAAATCCAAATTGCATATTATGAAATAATTTATTTTCCTCAAAATATCTTGACAATTGATTCTTAATACATTGCTCAAAAACCTTAGATATTATTGGTACCAAAGATATTGGGCGATAGTTATTAAGCTCCGTTTTATCATTTTTCTTGTAAATCGGAACTGTAACAGTGAATTTAAGGCACTCCGGAAATTCACCTTCGAGAAGTACGCAATTGAATAAATAGGTCAAAGGTTCAACTATTATGTCTATTATCTTCTTTAGCATGTTGTTAGAAAACCCATATATATCCTCACAATTTGAACCTTTTAATTTGTTGACCACTGACAGTACAGTTCTAATATTTATAGGGGTCCACAGAAAATGAGTACTATGTTGATTAATATTTGTCTGTGTCAATAAGCAAGCGAAATCTACTTGTGAACTAATGCCATTTTTGTGCCTACCAGTTAGTTTGTTAGCACTATTTACAAAATATTCATTGAATTTATTTGAGGATATCTTTATCGAGTCTTCAACAACCTGTTTCCCTAGCTCCCTGTTAATAATAGACCAGGCCGCAGAGCACTTATTTTTTGAATTATTTATGAAATTCTCATTCGCAGCAATTTTCGCCATTTTAATTTCTTTTCTGTACAATTTTCTTGATATTTTATATTTCTCTTTGTCACTGGCTGACCTTGTCGCATTAGCTATGTTATAAAGAGCCATTACTTTATTCCGGAGCAGTTGAAGGCGAGGTGTAAACCATTTCGGATTTCCTCTGGTCAATTTGTTAACGCGCTTGTAGGAAGTAGTTTTTTCTTTTACAGGACAACATTCCTCTAGATATTTAGTCAAAGTCCACATGAAATTATGAAAGACTTCAGAAATATTTTTACCGTTTAAAACTATGTTTTCCCAGTTAGTTTCCCTTAGATTACTTCGTAATGTTTGTATGTTAGCTTCCCCCATTATTCTAAACTTTTTAGTTCTAACATAGTTAGAATCCATGCATACTGTCACAGGAATCAGAAGCCACAAACCTTCATGATCAGATAGCAAAGGCTGTATGACACCACACGTCATTCTGGTCTTATCTTCGTTAGTAAGTACATTATCTAGGCATGCAGATTTTCTAGTTGGTTGATCATTAACGTAATAATAGTTGTGAGATCTGAGGATATCACAGAATAGACTTCGTACCGGTGAATTAGTTAGAACGTCAATGTTCACGTCACCAATAAAGAATACTTTGTAATTTTTGTATTTATTAAGATAAATATTTAACTCTTCCCAATTAGCAATGAAAATATTGATATCTGAGTTTGGGGTTCGGTATATGGAAACAATTATTACTTTTATGCTTTTTAGCAATAACCCAACTACTTCAAAACTCTGTTCAATACAAAAACATTCTAAATTCAAAACAGTGTATTCAATATTAAACGTATTTTTGAGATATATACCTACACCACCATGGAGTATTGAATCTCTACAGAATATAGCGGCTAACCTATATCCTGTTGGAACATACAAATGTATTTCTTCATTTGCAAGCCAGTGTTCATTAATGCACAAGATATCACAGGGAAATGTATCTAAGAAAATTTCAAGTTCAGCCAACTTGTTTCTTATCGATTGTAAATTTAAGTGGAGTATTAGTACATTCTGCAGAGCTGTGTTAGTACCATAGTTCTTAGAAAAGCTATTATTATTATTTCTTGCCTCTATTATGCCACTTATATTACTAAAATGAAGAGAAGTCGTCAGACTTGAAGTTTTCACCCGGCCCCATGCAATTTTATTCATGGAGTCGGGTGAATTTGGTTTTCCTGTGCTACCCATGGCATCGCTATTGCTTCCTTACTTTCAAATTTACTGGCTACGTCCTTATCAACTATTTCGCAGATCTTGGTACTTAATTCATCCTTACCCTTTTGATTGAGATGCATACCGTGCTGAGTGTACATTTCTCTACCTAACTTACTGATATCCACCATTACAACATTCTTAAAGTGATTGCACATTGTTTTTAATTTTAAGTTAGTACTTTGTACAGCTTTATTAACACATGAGTCTTCAGTAAGATCATGGCGATAAGGGACATTTACCACAATTGTTTTACAGTTATTCAACATACAGAGTTGTTTTGCAATTCTACTAACAGCCTCATTACCTTCATTCTTGGCCACATCATTTGTTCCACTTAATATTACTACATAATTACCTTCCTTATTTACAATGTTGGGATTAATACCAGACAACACATCAACGCTTTTAGCTCCAGGCTTGATATTTCCTTGCACTGCCAACTTGTGTTTAGAATTACTATTCACTTTTTCGGACAGTCCACGACCGTGACTATCACCATATATGTACACTTGCGCGTCTGTCTTAGGCTTTCTTCTTGTATTAGTTTTATTGTTTGTAACTTTCGGCACGTTTGGTTGCATAGTAGTTTTTCTCTTGTATATGGGTATCCTTGCACTATTCCTCGTTTGTGAGTTTCCTACCGGTTTTTCATTTGAATTCACGTCTCTTTCACTTCCGACGTTTTCCAACACACTGTATCTGTTTTCGCATACAATTGTTTTACCTGATACCACATTAGAATATTTGGGTCTGGGCCTACTGTAACTTATTTTTGTCCACTGGTTGGAGATGTTTTGAGTTTCAACAAACGATTCTACTGACTTCACTTTTTGTTGCAATACTTCATTTTCTGATTTTAGTGTCCTCATGTCCTCCTGTAACACACTTATTATTTGTAAAACGCTGTCAATGTTTTCATTAACATCACAATGGTTTATGCTTACCATGTTTGACTGCATGTTTCCCCCTTGCACTTGCACTTCACTGCTATTAATCACGTTGCCTTGTTGCTGTTGTTTAAGATCATCAACCATACTGCTTAGTGACTTCACATCACTAAACAAATTCTGTATGATTTCTTTTAGGGACGAAACTTCTTGTTCTGACCGGATGCAGCTAGAACACTTTTCTTTTACTATTTCATCTTCCACTATGGCGAGGTCATTAACCATGATATTTTGTTTCTTTGTTTTGGATCTTGTAACATGTTCTGACGTATTTCTAACTCTCACAACACACGATTCACATAACTCGCGTATATTAAGGGAGAAAAACCAATAATTAAGGGAAATCTAGATACGTTTGAACAGAAGTGGTACAAAGGTAGATTCATTAAACAAGGATTTGTAATGATTACAGAGAAAAGGTTAACAGAGAGTGAAATGGTACAGATAACATTTGAGGGGAACCGAAAGGAAGACATAATAACATTTCCAAATTCTTTCTTTTTCTTTCCTTTCGGTCGTTGCGCGGAATTATTCAAAATTTTCACACATTACCCCTTTTGAGTTCAGCGTTCCCACATGATAGTGGAGTGCACGCCTGTGTGAAGTTGGCCCCCCAAAAGTTTGGGCTACACGAGATCTTTACTGGCCCAGAAAGTACTTTATTTGGTCTGTTTGGGCTACCAACTTTTACCGTTTGGGCTACTCTGAAAACAAAGCTACGGCCTCACAAACTTTGAGGGGCCAACTTCACATTAGCCCCCCAAGTGTTTGGGCCAGACGAGATTTCTATTGAGCTGGGTAGTACTTCGTTTGGGCTGATTGGGTCAGCAACGTTTAGCGTCTGGGCTATTATAGTTTCCGAAATATGGGCTATTAAACTCTTTGAAAGGTGATTTTCCTGCTTCTTTTGTCGGGGTCAACTTCATTAATATGATATTTCTGACAAACACGTTTATTGGAATTGATAGTACTTTGTGTCGACTAGCAGTTTAGGAAATTTCAAGATTTGGGCTGTATTTGAAACAGAATTAGAGCTTCACAAATTTTGGTGGGCCAACTTCACATTAGCCCCCAAGTGATTGGGCCAGACGAGATTTTTATTGGGCTAGATAGCACTTCGTTTGCGCTGATTGGATCAGCAACTTTTAGTGCTTGGGCTATTATAGTTTTTAATAATAATTTTAGTGTTACTAACATAGTTGTTACCGTTGGAATTAAATACGTTCATATTGGTATTGTGCAACTACTTACTACTGAAATGCTTTATCGAATATTTAAGTCTGTAGTTTGTAGCAGGGTGGCCACAGAAGTTAATGGCTTATAGCCCATAGTGCGTCACTGAAATTTTAGAGGATCTTTTTGAAAAGCAACTTAATTGAAATTAATGAGAAAGATACATTTAAAATAAATTTATTTAATACAAGAACATTACGTTTAATCAATTCCGCAACCATTGTTGAGGAAGGGATGTATTAAAGAACGAACCATTGAAATAGTGCAGAAGCAATAGCTGAGTTTTTTTTTTTTATAAATATATGTATATATTGTAATATCCTATGTGATGCCGTAAACAAGCAGTTTCACGCTTCAATGTTTACAAACACCACCACATGGTTCGGCAAGAGGATCTTCCACCAGAGAGACCTATAATCACATGCAGACGACGGCTTCTGGCCCCTCCTACGGAGCAGAAGACGACATCGGAGCAGCAGCGCCACCGCCACCCAAAAGGACCCTATAAATTGATTGGACGAAGGCAACTCGACACCAGTTTTCTGGTGACACTCCTTTAGTTTGCTACGGGACTCTTGGAGTAACCTAACCCTAGGCCTCTAGTCTGCTACGGGACTACGCCTATCCTATCTCCTGGCTTTGCCTGCTACGGGACTACGCCTATCCTATCTCCTGGCTTAGCCTGCTACGGGGCTCTGTCTGGGAATCTTAACCTCAGCCGCTTAGCCTGCTACGGGGCTCTGTTGGCGACTTAACCCGCCTCTGCTTGCTACGGAGCATTGGTTCCTTAATTCCACTCCTCTTAGCCTGCTACGGGGCTCTGTTGGAGATCCTGTCTGCGACCTTACGGTCAAAGACCACCTATACTCACCCTGATTATAGAGAAATCAATTTGTATAGTATTTTGTAAATATACTTTTATAGAGGAACTTTTTAAATACTGGTAGTGGGAGTCGATTCCGGACTCTTTTTATTAACAGCTCTACCTCTTCCTTATATATGAGACAAAACTACACTAAGTTTTATAATATAAATGAAAGTATACTAGAATGTAACTAACTAGACTAGAAATAAAAGAATGTAACTATATATATATAAATGAAAGTAACTATATTTGTAACTTAACAACACTTAAACCACCAGACTGATCTCGACAAAAACTTTCAACATAGATGAGGTTCGGGCCTGAAATGGTTTTATCATTTCACTTTGAAGGTGCAACTTGGAGGAAGGAAGTGCGGATATATATTAAAAATTATCAATCTTAGTGTCGAACCCATAGTTTTCGGGGTTGCTGAGATGAACATTGACATTTCTGATGAAGCTTAAATTCTAATTCAGCACTGCAACTTGGAGGAAGGAGAGGAAGATGTATAAAATGATTGAAAATGACCGCTATAAGTGTCGAATCCATAGCTTTTGCGGTCGCTGAGGTGAACTGTTACACTTTCGATGCCGTTTAAATTCAAACTTACTCCCGCAAATTAAGGGAGGTACATAAAAATGATGCAAAATAATTGATATTAGTGTGAATCAATAGTTTTTGGGGTCGCTGAGGTGAACAGTGACACTTTCGATGCCGTTTAAATTCAAATTTACTCCCGCAAATTGAGGGAGGTATATAAAAATTATGAAAAATAATCGATATTACTGTGAATCCATAGTTTTCGAGGTCGCTGAGGTGAACAGTGACACTTTCGATGCCGTTTAAAAAATTTAAATTTATCCCCGCAAATTGAGAGAGGGGGAGGTATATTAAAATAATACAAAATAATCCATATCAGTGCGAATCCATAGTTTTCAGGGCCACTGAGATGAATAGTAACATTTCCGATGCAGTTTAAATCCAAACTCAACGCCGAAACTTTAGGGAGGGGAAGAGGGTGATAATTAAAAAATGATCCAAAATGACTGATATTAATGTTGAATCTATAGTTTTTGGGGTTGCTGAGATGATCAGTGACGCTTCTAATGCCGTTTAAACCCAAATTCAGAGCTGTGACCTGGGGACAGAGGAGAGCGGGATATATATCGTTTTTGGGGTTGCTTTGATAAACAGTAACACTTCCGATGCCGTTTACATCCAAATTCATCTCCGCAACTTGGAGGCGGAGAGATATATAAAAATGATCGAAAATGACCGATAATAGTGTCGAATCCATAGTTTTTAGAGTCGCTGAAATCAACACTTCCGATGCAGTTTAAATCCAAATGCATCCCCGCAACTTGGAGGCATATATATATATATATATATATATATATATATATATATATATATATATATATATATATATATATATATATATATATATATATATATAAATGATCCAAAATGACCGATAGTAGTGTTGAATTCATGGTTTTTGGGGTCCTGAGATGCACAGTGACACTTCCGATTACATTTAAATCCAAATTCAGCACCACAACTTGTTTGGGAAGAAGATGTGGGTTTATAAAAATGGTCGAAAATGATCGATATCAGTGCCGAATCCATACTTTTTTGGGTGGCTGAGATGAACAGTGACACTTCCGATGCCGTTTAAATCCAAATTCAGCCCCCATTATTACTCCTAAAGGGAGCAGGTGACATGTAATAGTAAGTGAAAATGACTGATACTAGTGTCAAACTCATAGTTTTGGGGTCCCTAAGTTCACTGGTGACAGTTTTGATGCTCCTTATACCGAAAATGAAACTATTCTCCCCGTGTGAAAAACGGGTATTCTGCTAGTCTTTAAGAATAACGAACGGAAGTTTCACATGTTAAATTCTTTAATATATTTGTCGCTGCTCAAATTTACGCACTTATGCGGTGTATGTGTGTATATGTAAAGAAAATCCTCTCTCTTTTTGAGTTCTTCGAAAAATATACAAATAATAAAGAGGTATTTATATCAGAAAACTAAAAAGTAAAATTAAAAGATGTTGCTTTAACTATTTTTCCTGCTAGCGAAATACGTTGTATGTATAGATGCTGCAGACACGTTACAGCAAATAAGATTAACATCAGGCGAATAAATAGTTTTTAAATTACATTATCCGGGGTTTGTCAATATTTCCGAACAAAAGATTTTTTTCTAATGGGTTCAAAATTTACAAAAATTTACACAGGACAAGGAAGATACGTGTCCCCATAAAATAAATACTTGATTTTAACATACTGGTATTAACTAAAATGATTCTGGCCCTGTTATTTTAACACTTCCCTGCCATAAAACGGTAACTTCATAAGATTACTTAAGATAATTTAAATGCGTCTATATTATTTAATCTAACTTCGATTATATTTCAGTATTTTTTGTAGCCATAACTCCATTCTATCACGGTGCTAACTTTAAAGGAATGGTGTAAATATTGTATTGTATTGTATTGTATTTATTTTCATCCTTTTTCATACAAATTGTTCACAACGTGAACGTATGAGTTGGACACGTCATAAGAACACTGAATGTGTACATATGTATAGATTTAAATCTACATGCAATATTAAAATAGTGTTAATTTATATAAAACAAAAAAGGTACAATTATTCTAATTTACATACATCGATATAAAACAACATAACAGTTAATAAAACCTTACACTATAGATATACAAAATATATATACTTTAAACATTATTTACTACAGGCGAGATATTCTTCTACAGAATAGAAACGGTGTTCGAGTAGGTAGGACTTGACATGCATATAAATATCTGAGTTCAACCGGAAGGTGCTTGTATCTATCTGTATATCTTTTCTTACAAATTTTAGAATTTCATATATATATAAACATGGAAGAGGTAAGATTTCAAGAAATTTAAATAGAGGTTTACAAGAAGTTCGAGGTTTACTTCCGGTCATAAACCTTAAAGCTCTCTTTTGTAAAACGAATATGGAATTTAGCAGTGCAGTAGATCCCCAGAATATAATACCATATTTCAATTTAGAATGAAAAAGTCCAAAATAAGTTGTGAGCAGAACATGTTGACTCACACTATTTCGTAAAAGCTTTAACATGTAACAGTTTTGAGCCAATTTACTAGATAAATTTTGAATGTGAATTTTCAATCTAATGTATCTGACACCCAAAGACCAAGAAATTTTATATCCGAGACGTAATTCAACGTTTTGCCGTTAATTGTTACACAAGGGCGTTTTCTTATCTCGTTTTTTGCTACGTGAAAGCACATGCACGAAGACTTTGTTGTGTTTAGTATTAGTTTATTTCTATCCATCCAGTCACTGATGGCAGACATGGTGGAATCCACTGCATTACATAACTCAATGTAAGTTTCTCCAGTTACTAATATATTTGTATCGTCAGCATACAGAACAATTTTAGCAGAGTCTAAACATTGTGGCAAATCATTTATATATATTAAAAATAGAATAGGGCCTAAGATGGAACCTTGAGGAACTCCAAATTTTAACTCTTTGGTATCTGAATAATATTTGCTTACTCCCTGAGTGTCTCGAGTTTGACAGTTAATTTCAACAGTTTGCCTTCTGTTGGATATATACGATTTAAACCACTCATAAGCATTTCCCCTAATACCATAATCATGCAATTTTTTAAGTAAAATTTGATGATCAATTGTATCGAAAGCTTTGCTAAGACCAAGAAATATGCCGGTTGTATATTTCTTAGCGTTTATTGAATTTAAAGCAGAATAGTGAAAAGAGTAAAGAGCAGTTTCGGTTGATTTATTTGATCTAAAGCCATTTTGAGCAGGAGATATTAAGTTAAAATTATTTAGAAAGCTAAATAGTCTTATATACATAAGTTTTTCAAAAAGTTTAGAGAAGGTAGACAGACATGATATTGGTCTATAGTTCGATGTAAGATCTTTCTTGCCACTTTTATATAAGGGCTTAACAACTGCTAGCTTCAATGCCTCAGGAAAAACGCCACTACTAAATGAGTTATTTACTATGAAGCATAAGATATCAGCAATTTCACAAGAGCATTGCTTTAGAATTTTATCAGGAACTTCATCATATCCTGAAGAACTCTTATTTGTCATTTTCAGTGTAGTATTTAGGATTTCCTGACTAGTTACTGGGTGCAAGAACAATGATTTTTCGAAAATATCGTTATGTCCACTAACGTATTGTTTGCTAGATAGTTTATTGTTCACGTTATTAGTGATAAGCTTTTCCACTTCATTCGTGAAGTAATCGTTAAAAGCATTTGCAATTTCAGTCGGATTTTTTATAATTTTATTTTGACAAGAAACGCTAGTTATCTTAGAGGAGGGTTTTTGTTCCCCAGATTCTTTCCGAATAATTTTCCATGTAGCTTTCATTTTATTGGAAGCTTTCCCTATGTAAGTATCATTCTCTAACATTTTTGCCTGTTTTATGACCTTATGTAAAACTCGTCTGTACATTTTGTGGTATCGTTTAAACACGGAAGTACGGCACCGTCGGGATAGTTGATGTAAATAGCGCATTTTTCTAGAGAAACCTTTATTCCAGAAGTCTTCCACTTCGAACTGACATTTACCGATTTATTTATCTTAAATTTTTGTTTAGGAAAAGCAATATTAAAATAATGAGTAAATATGCATAAAAAGGAATTAAATTGGTCGTTAACATTACATTCAATATAAACATCTTCCCACGACTCAGTTTTTAACAAGTATCTGAAATATGCCACGTTAGTGGGTGTAAATGGACGCCGTTCGGACCATTCCACGCCCACGTTTGTATTATTATTAATTATTTCTGTGTAAAAATAAAGAAGTTGAGCATTATGATCAGAATAGCCTAGGTTTAGTACATCAACATGAGATACGAAATCATCACGTGGAATTATAATTTGATCAAGAGCAGAGATTCTTGTTTTGCCTATTCTGGTAGGAGTATTTACGATAGGTTTCAGATTAAATGATGTGCAGAGCGAAATGAGATCTTCTTTTTTTTGCTATTATTTAGTAAAAAATCAATATTATATTTATTTATATTTATTGCCTATATTTATATAAAATTATATATATTGCCATAAAATTTCCCTATTCTAATACAAGAAACACCACTACTCAATGATCTTAACTGTAAAGTAGTAAATATAAGATAGTTTTCATTTTAAAGGCATAATGTGTGAAACATTCGAAAATTTCAATTTTCCCCAATCTTTTCGTTTTTTTCAGGTTCGGGAAAAAGGTAAAAAACTGGTTTTTTACTCAAAATTTCCGTTTTTTTCTAGACCTTTGCAACACTAGTCGCACATATTGTGAACATTCATCAGACACGAAGACACATGATTCATCACTGAAACTCCTATTCTCCAATCATCAGCAGTCCAATGTTCTTTGCCTCGTGCCCATTCGAGGCGCTTCTTTGCAATGATTGGAGTAATTTTTGCTTTCTTTCTTGGCCTGAGTGTTTTTATTCCCTTAATACAAAGAACCCTTCGAACATTTTCAGGCGAAATGTCTACACCATACTCAGCCATTTTTATGCTTAAGTCTCTAGAAGTTGCGTTTCTGTTTCCCAGAGCCAATCTTTTTTAGTTTTTTTATACTTCTTAGCGATAGCTTTGGATCTCACCCACACTTCCAAAGCCTATTTTGGTGACACATTTGCTTCTTGCTCATCGCAACGGAGATTTTACTCACAGATTTTTGACCTACCCCAACTCTAATAGCAATTTGTCGTGTATATCTTCCTTTCACCAGAAATGTTTTGACAACTTCCACTTTACGGGAAGAAAGGTCTCTGGCTTTTCAAATTATGCCGCGATTACAGGACTTCATAGAATAAAAGATTAATACACAAAACACGTCAAGATCACTTCGAACTGACCCATACGAACTGTTGAACGCTTTGAATGTCGTAACCGCTTACGACACAATACTTCAGATTGTAACTTGTTCGAAATCACGACAGCTGTCTAAGCTGAAATACCACTTTCAGAACTCTCTCCCTTCTACTAATGCCATCTGCTGTTCAACGGTGATATCACCACTTCAAGTCTACAGTAAACAAATGAAGAATCCTATATTGGTAGTTTAAACAATTAAATTACATGTTCAAGAACTCCGAAATTAGGACTTCAACAACAATTTCGCATATTTCGAGAGTGAGTCCAATAATTTGAACACGTCTGTACAACTGTCTTACGTGTTTTATTGAGTTTTCAATATTTTAAACACGTTACTTGTAAAGTGAAGAATTACAGATAACATTTTAGTTGCATGACATCATCATCATCATAGGTATTCTGCCATTATTGGCAGGTCAGTTGCTACAACTGAGAAGCTTCCATGCTCCACGGTCTTCTGCTAACCTCTTTCTCTTCACGTACGATTTTTCTGTTTTGATATAGTCCATCAATTGTAGTTTTCATCGCCCCTCCCTCTGTCAAAGATGTGTGACAGTTGTAGAAAAGAATAATCATCCTTCTATTAGGCTACGCCTATGATTCTGTCCCTTGATATTAGTTTATTTTGTAAGAATTTTCAAGGTCTTATCCTCTTGGATTTTGTCCTGCATTCATAATCATCTGTTTAGTAATTCTAACGAAGTCTGTAAGAAGAATAACCATATCTTCAAGTTTCATCATAAATTTTAGATGTTATTCTACTTGTTCTTTTCGGAAAAATAACTAGGATACAGTTCTGTCATTAGCTGTGTTATTCACATCACTTTAGTACAAATGAATGTAATTTTTTAACACCTGCAGGGAAATGGAAAATCGATTGATTCAGTTGCAGGAAAGCCATCTGACATTGTGACTTAAACGAACATAAAACATACCTAATGCGGCCTAATATCAAGTCATTTCACATCAAAATTCTATTTAATTTTCCAGAAGTTCATTTCCAACATGCTAAGGCTCTCAGTACGCAAAATGTGTCACAGTTCACATCCTCAAGAGATGTTTGGCCACATATTAAGTAAGCAATGCAAGAGAACGCATAAGGAGTACCTTAAGAAAGAGTCTTACTCCTGTACATCACAACTTCTTTTTCGGCATCACCTTATCAGCTTATTTGTCTTCTATACATAAATCTATACTATATGCGATAACATACTTCTATTCTCATATTTATATTGTCAATGTACAAGCTTGTAAATAGCACCAATTCAAAATATCAATATAACACTTTCGAATACTTGTATGTTTTTTATAGAGTTCCAACCAAATCAAAAGGTCAGATAATCGGGGATAAGAGCACCCTCTTGGATTATTTGTTTAATGTATGGCGAAACATATCTTGGGGATGTGAAATGTGATACCTTTTATTTACTGCTAACCTTAGCATTTTGGGCATGAATTACTGGAAAACTGAGAAAAATTTTGTTTTGAAATGACTTTATATTAGACCGAATTAAGTTTGATTTATGTTTGTTTCAGTTACAATGTCAAACGACTTTCTTGCAACTGAGCCAATCAATTTTCCATTTCTCTGCAGATATTTAAAGAAATCACATTCATTTTTACTAAAATAGATGTGAATAATACTGCTAATAGCAAAACTGTATCTACTCATTTTTCCGAGAAGAACAAGTAGAATAACATTTAAAATTTATGATGAAACCTGAAAAAATAGTTATTCTTCATACAGAATCTCTTATAATTAAGAAGAAAAACATTTCTAGGAGAAATTTCTCCCTGTACAGAATTCGCACCTTCAAAGATTAAGCAGAACGGGAATTCCCGTTCTGCCTAAAGATAAGAATATTTATAATATTTTTTACAAAGTGCTAGAGGGCCCTTAGGCAGAACAGAAAGACACCGAGTTCATAAGGAAAAGACCTCTCACTTTCCTCTTCGGAGAAATTGATAGAAGAGTAACGTAAGAATATACTGCATATTATGAGGGGATTCCAAATAGTAAATAGCTTTCCAAAGTGAATAGCTTTTATGTAAATACGGTTCACTAGATGCTCTGCTTCTGTGATGTGCATATTCGATGTTCTTTGGAAAAGAAAGGAAAAAATAGAAAACATAGAAACATCAATTTAAACACAGAAGCACTATTTACTTGTTAGGAAACTATTCATACTGTACGAATACATTTCACATTGAATTGAAGTATTGATAGCAACGAGAGTAAATTATTCATTTTATTAAATGATTTCTCATGACAAGGTAAAAGGACTGTCTAATATTTCACGGTTTTGTGAACCATTACTAGGTTAACAGAGTAGCGAAGGGGTTTAAGGCATAATGCTTGCAATTTTACGGACGTAGATTCCAGTCCCTATTACGATAGAAACTCTCCTTTTCTTTATATAATGGAGCAATTTTCTACAACTTACGAATTATTCATTGATAAAACGCAAAATCAGCAAAAGTATCGGAGGTGATAGAATACGAAGGTAAAACGAAACACATGGTTATTTCATGACGGCAGTCTTGCACCAGACGAGCTTCGAAAACAACACTTTCCATTGCTTGATGTAAAGTTCAGTAATACATTCGACTCAAGCGGAGTTAAGTGTGGGCAATTACTGTTATTGTTTAGAAAATAATTTCTTTTCTTTGCGTCCTTAGGAACATCGTTTTGTAGATTATAAACACTTTTTTTTATTTCTTCATATAAACTATATAATAAATGTCATATTTTTCGCTACTGGTACTCATGGAATTAAAAGAAAAAAAATACTCCCATTTCCATCTTAGTGGCAACATTTATGTAATTGTTGGTGGTGAATAACTACATTCAGTGCTCGAAATGCGATAGGTGTCAGGAATTCACTATTTGTTCATTTATTTAAACGTTTTCGACTGTTACTGACATTTAAAGTCTTCCTAAGATAAAGTTACTTAATTTAATAATGTTGCCACGAGATGAGGCGAGAGAAGATTGTAGGCTGCCTCCTGTAGTATGATGCAAATGCCACCTCGTCTCGAAACAATTTTTGTCTCATATGAAAGTCTTCACTCTTACACTGACGGTGAGAAAAAACATTCTCCGGACAGCGGTATATTGTACAAATATACGGAATCCTCTTGCTTACTAAAGAAATCAGTGCGGAGCATACGTTATCCATATGCTACATACGCACTGCCCTTAGATGTTACATCATGCCATTGCACGATGTCTGACATCTAACAGTTTTCCTTATATTACATACATATATGTATGTTACATTCGTCAGCTATATGTTATAAACGTCCATTTGTATGTGAAATCCTGACCGCCTATATTGTTTCATGCGGAAAGTACGTATAGATGGAACACTTATACGGAAAGTATTATAAAACATGCGTTTTCAGTTATACGTCCGCTATACGTTAAGTCTAAAAACTACAGGAATTACGCATGTAATCTACCTTTTTAAGTACGCCACATACATTTTTTTCTCAGTGTAAGACTCCTGATGATAAACTTTGATAGGCGGCCAGCAAGATGGAGAAAATTCCACTTTGATGGTCACCTGGTAATACATTCGGTCGCAGACAAAACCCACCCAAAAGCTTTCATGTCTAGAACAAAAGTCCATTAGATACACTAGGTACACAGTAAATACACACTCTATGTACGAAAACTATGTATACATTAAAAGCTCAATAAATTTAAAATTGAAAGGACAATTAACTTATTCAGTATAATTACTAGTCGATATGTAAAAGCGTAAAAATGAAATGAAATGTTTGAGTTTTACGTCCCAAGGTTATGCTGGATAGGCTAAAGGAGACGGTGATGATGAGAAATGAAGGAAATGAAGTAAGTGGGGGGAAACAGAAAAACCCCGAGGAAACCCACGCACATGGTGTTTGCCCATAACAAAGTTCACATGGCAGGAGTCGAGATTGAACCCGGGCCCTATGCACCAGAGGTGAACTCTCTATCACTGAGCCGCCGAAGCCCCATGTATAAGCGGAAAAAATAAACAAATGTAAGGATCACCTACGATCAGGACAGTATACACTGTGAGAATGAAAAAAATTATAATATTAAACAAAATAAAGCTGTGTTTTCCTACAAGTGAACAAGAAACCATTGGAAAAGTTTCCGTGGCTGCATTAAGACACGGAACACAAACTAAAAATTAACTTCCCAAGTAAAATTTAGTTACAGAAAGTAGTTAGTGACCTGAAAAACCAAGAACAGTAAGGAGTATTTAAACTTCGGGTTTTGAGGACACGGAGGTCCTTCTCGGAAGGTAGGCCAAGGTGCTGCACGTTTGCCGAGGAATTCTTGATTAACCGGCTGCCTCGATTTCGGAAGAGAGAGGCCCAGAGTTCAATTCAGTTTTATTCAGCTCCATAAGCCACGCAAAGAGGTTTGCTGTGGGCTGTGACTGTTGCCTACCTCAGAGGTCCTGAGATCCATACCGTTCTATATAGCCACACAAAGAGGTTTGCTGTGGGCTACCACTGATGCTGTCTTTAGAGGTCAAAAGTTCGATCCCGACTACGTAGCCACACAAAGAGGTTTGTAGTGGGCTCAAACCTGATCGCTACTCTAGGCTTGGAAGAGGAAGATGTGATGCATCTAGTGAATTGTAGTGCCTATAATTAGTGTGCAATTAAAACAGTCATCGTGGGATATGAAGAACATGAGAAGCTGACTTCCAATACGAGGCCGAAACGTGTAAGTAGCCAGTAATGAAATTTAATGCATAAATGATAGATTCACTCTTAAAATAGTTATAAGCGATATAGCCCAAGGCTTATCTTATGCCTGGCGTGTTATTTCAAATCATTTTGCTAATATGATAATCTTTGTAAGTTAAACAAAATATATATTATTTTAAACTCTGTTAAACTAACTTTCATGACACACAGAGTTTGACCCTGGTTTAGCAGATACGCAGTAGTGATCAACAGATTCCCTTTTGTTGTATGTATACCTTATGTAAATAAACAATCATCATCATTATATATTTTCTCTCTTATTCCATTTTGCAATTGTTAAATAAGATTAAATAAAGGTTGTAAGAACTAATAGCGTTATATTAACAAAGGTTCACCAAGTAGTTTATAAAATAATTTCGTTCTTATTTGTAATGGAATTGCAGGGGCTTATCGCCCAGCCTTGTTAGGAAGAAGAAGCATATACAGTTTATTTCATTGAGATAGCATACCCTACAGGGAAATTAAATTATAGGTCACACTCTATCACTGTACTACCACACCAAACTAGTAATATTCCAAGACAAGAACCAAGTCTTGTTCTACAAATAATACTAGACTAGCAAGTGATAACACAATGCGTGTACAGAAACCAATACATAGTCATTCAGGGAGTAGCCAGCAAGTTATTCTAGAGGACCTTGATTTTTACAAACTAAAAACAAATAAAAAGTTTCTTTCAAGATTATGAAAGAATTAATAACACATAGATACATACGTATTTCAGAAGTACATATTATTATTATTATTATTATTATTATTATTATTATTATTAGTAGTAGTAGTAGTAGTAGTAGTAGTAGTAGTAGTAGTAGTAGTAGTAGTAGTAGTAGTAGTATAGTAGTAGTAGTAGTAGTGGTAATAGTAGTAGTATATTTCATATATGCTACATTTCTGAGACTTGAGTCTTGATAGTACGTGAAGTTAAAACCAAAAGTTATGTTACGAACGGCAAATGATGGCTTAACACCAAAAACACATTCCTGGCCGTGATCGGGGGTTAGTCTGTTTTATGTTTATTAAACGTATTTAATAATTACAGCAAATGAAGGATGTTTATAATAGAATGTGAAAGAATACAGTTTTAAAAGAATTAAACTACGTCAACATCTTAAAATAATTAAAAGAACCTAGTTAATCAGCCACTTTGTACTCTCGTTTGCTTAACTGGATGAACCGAGGCCTAAAGGAAAAGAGTTTTCTGCCCAAATCTCATAAGCAGTGGGATATTTTAATATTATAGAAATTGACCTTCCTTCCCCTTAGAAGTGTAATTTTCAAGACGCTGAAACATATAGTATTTTATTACTTTTAGTTAAAAGTTCAAATACCGAGTTTCACGCATCTAGCTTAAACAATCCTTCCTTAATTTATTTACTTATTTTCTGAGTAAGTAATGGGGAATTCGGACATAAAAAAGTGCTCCCTTTGCTCTTTCCCTTTTATGTGTTCAATTTTCAGTTTTTTTGAACAGGAAAGTTTATATGCCAAGTTTCATTTTACTAGCTTCAGAAACTTGCTAGATACACTACCCTTTAAAAAAATCTTGCCCCACCCTTTTTACGATACTTATTTCCAAAAATTCTTTCTTATGTCCTGCTTTCATAAGAAAATTACATTTTATAATTAAAATTTAACGACTCTACTTGTAGTAGTATGCCCAAAAAATCACTCATCTTTACTCTTTTATATAAGAGTACAGAAGGTAAATACAGTCAAACAAATGGACTTCCATGAACAGTTTCCCATTTCTTATAACTAACTTATTCGTACATTTCCCGCAAGCTGTGGTTTTAAATTTACGCTCTGTCAAGGTCCGGGTTTCAAAAAGGAACTAACTGGAAATACAATAATATTATGTATTTATGTACATGTGCAATATGTATAAATTTATTGTCTTATTGAAGCTTTCGTAATCTGGAAATAAACTTTTGATTTGCTTTTAATATATAAAAATCCTGCTTCCCTAGAAAAATTTGCAGGCTACACCACTAAATGACTATGTAGTAATTTCTGCAAAAATGGCACAGGACCTAAAATTTAGGTCTAGTGCCTATATTTTTAGGACTTGTGCCGTTTAGAACTTATGAATGTCATCCACTGTATTGCATAATAAATGTTCTTTGTTCAATTTTAAATTTACTGCGTTCTTTATGTATACAGTTGGTATTTAATGTTCACTCGTGAAATGTCTAGTGAGCTTTTGTCCTAATTAAGTAAACTTTGGTGGATTTTTGTCCTACTCTTAATAAAATACGCATAGTATATATTGCAATTCTGAATGTTTGCTTGGTTTCAGAAGTCTGGTAAAATATGCTTTTTAAACTTTTTTCTTTTTTATTTATTTATTTATTTATTTTTGTTTTAGGAATTTGTCTTGGGATTCTCGTATCTCCATTCAAAAGAAACGAATTTCTTAACTAATTATGTAATTCATTCTTAGAATGAAATAGGTTGTATTATGTAACTCGTGTATAAGTGCAGAACAGATAGTGATAATAATAATCTTACAAGTAAACCTTACGTTTGGGTGAATCGAGTTGCTGACTGAGACACATATGAGAAAGTAGTACTAAATGTGGTCAGTATTTCAGCGAAGTTGTAGGTGCGAAGCTCCAGGGGTTTAGGAGATACAGCTACCAGATCATCACATGGAAGTACAGAATAGTCTAGATACAGTTGGAGGTAAAAGCTCTGTAAGACCTCTTGTAACGTCAAAAGGTGAATAACAAATATATGGGTACATATTAGGACTAGGGGGAAGTCATATAGTAAGGGTATACATGACGGCGGCCATCTTGAAATCCGCCATTTTGAATTAAGGTTAAGTTTTTAAAATAGGAATAGGATCATGTGATACATGATTTAAGGCGCAAATTTAATCAGAAGAACAATGGTGACGTTAATTTTGATTTACGCGCAATTGCTAAAAAGTTACAGGGAAATTAAATATTGTTGCAGCATATGTATGTCCTTTACCCCACCTTGTACATTTTGTGTTAATGATAATAATTAAATAAAAAGCAGGTGGATAAATATTAGGTCTGTGGTAAGAGTTGCCTTGATGGCGGCCATGTTCAAATCCGCCATTTTGAATCAGACAAAAGTTTTAAACAAAACGCATGACACTGACACCTTATTAATAGCAATTTTTACCATAAATCCAACGGTATAACCATTTTTGCTTTATCATTAACTAGCACAAAATTAAATGGATCGCTCCTTACGACTACTGCTTTGACGGAATTGTTAACGACAAATGTGTCAAGTGTAACTCGATTGCCTTTGTCAGGTGTGCTCACTGTGAGCAGAGCATTTGTGCAAGTCATGCACTCCTTTCTGAACTACATATTGATTGTACTAATTGAGGACTTTTCTGGAAGAAAGACCCAAGTTCAATTATGACTCAATTCCACTTTGGTCATTTTTACTTAAATTAGCAACTTGTTTATGCGATAACAAATGCTGGTTAATGATAAAGCAAAAATGGTTATACCGTTGGATTTATGGTAAAATTTGCTATTAATAAGGTGTCAATGTCATGCGTTTTGTTTAAAACTTTTGTCTGATTCAAAATGGCAGATTTGAACATGGCCGCCATCAAGGCAACTCTTACCATAGACCTAATATTTATCCACCTGCTTTTTATTTAATTATTATCATTAACACAAAATTTACAAGGTGGGGTAAAGGACATACATAGGCTATGCTGCAACAATATTTAATTTCCCTGTAACTTTTTAGCAATTGCGCGTAAATCAAAATTAACGTCACCATTGTTCTTCTGATTAAATTTGCGCCTTAAATCATGTATCACATGATCCTATTCCTATTTTAAAAACTTAACCTTAATTCAAAATGGCGGCTTTCAAGATGGCCGCCGTCATTTATACCCTTACTATATGACTTCCCCCTAATCCTAATATATACTTATATATTTGTTATTCACCTTTTGTCGTTACAAGAGGTCTTACAGAGCTTTTACCTCCAACTGTATGAAGACTATTCTGTACTTCCATGTGATGATCTGGTAGCTGTATCTCCTAAACCCCTGGAGCTTCGCACCTACAACTTCACTGAAATACCGACCACATTTAGTACTACTTTCTCATATGTGTCTCAGTCAGCAACTCGATTCACCCAAACGTAAGGTTTACTTGTTAGTAGTACAAATATAGCTGTTACTGTTGGAATTAGCTACATTAGTAACATTATTGCCAACCCAATTTCGTGTGGTGGGCGAATTTCAGAACTAAAGCAAGTGAATGAAAGAGGCAAAAGACCTAAACGGCACAAGTCCTAAAAGGCAGAAGTCCTAAAAACCATATCGCGGCACAAGTCCTAAACGGCAGAAGTCCTAAACGGCAGAAGTCCTAAACTGCAGAAGTCCTAAAATTTAGGTCTAATGCCTATATTTTTAGGACTTCTGCCGTTTAGGACTTCTGGATGTCACCCCTGTGTTGTTGTTGTTGTTAATAATAATAATAATAATAATAATAATAATAATATAATAATAATAATAATAATAATAATAATAATAATAATAATAATAATAATAAAATTTAATAATTAGTTCTAGCAGTAGTAATATCATTGACAATAATTATATTCTCTATGTAGGATACGGTACTTGAAGAAAGTACATGAAATTACACACAGGATTTGGCTCGGTTTGGCTCAACTCGACTCAAAACTTAACCTGAATTCGGCTCGAGTTGGAGGAAATTATCCGAGCCGAGTTCTCGACTCAAGCTTAAAGATGTCTGTTTCGTTTCGAGTCAAGTCGAGTTTCAAAAGAACTCGCTCGAACTTGCTCCCACCCATCTCCAAAAGCTGTAATAATCAATTATGAATTGTACAAAATGGATTGACGATGTACAGAAGTATTAATGTTCCACCTCAGCGATGTGCTGTTCGCTCGGAAAATATCAAACCGACAAGGTTCGTCTTCAAAGTTTGAAGTTCAAACTGCCTTGGAGCATAGAGCTAATGTTTTGTGTTTTACAAAGAACAACGTTTTTCTATGCTTTGGGACGGGCATATATTTTTTTTTTCGATTTTTGAACTTCCTGACTGAATTCTCTGATGTGCTGCTTATTTTATTATTTATTTATTTTAATTCGTATTAATTGCAATTGTTCATATTTAACTTGTGTTTGCTCTTGTTCTGTTCTTAGTTAGTTGACAGTTGTTCTGTGTCCTCCCTCCTCCTATAGTGAAAGCGTTTTCAAGATGAATCAAATGATTGACAGGTGGACCGTGTGAAAGTGCAAGACATCTGCAGAATGGTTAATCCAATAAACAGGACCGTGTGAAATTGCACCGTGAGAAGCTGCATGTCACCATTAAAATGTAGGTCATGTAATTACGACTCCCATTTATTTACGACCGTACCTGCGGGCACCGTGATCGAATTTGGACGGGGGCATCGCCCCGGTCGCCCCAGCCTTGTTACGCTCCTGGACCGAGGATGCATATGCAAGACCAAAACCAAGACTAAATGTGTAAGAATACCAAGACTGCCAAGACTCCAGCAAAAACTTGACCCACCTGCGTTGATACATTTATAAATAGGCGAAGAATGTAGAAAAGCTTTATACTTCAAATTCATAATTTTGTATTTCGTTTTCAGCAAGGTGGAGCAGAAGGGTTCAAGTACTTCCCTAGAAACATGACGTGCTCATCGTAATCTTTTGAAATAAAAGAACTGAGAAAAAAAGATTGCTTTCTTATTGCTTACCCTATATACAATATAATGTGGATGAGTATTCGGCTTAAAAATCACAAAGAATTGTTAATAATAATAATAATAATAATAATAATAATAATAATAATAATAATAATAATAATAATAATAATAATGTAAAGGAGACTAGTTAGAAGACTGTATGTTCCTTAAGACTTCATTGGGAATCAAACCTGGAGCTTTCTGCATCAAACACAGGTATATATTATCAACATATTCACAAAAGTCTTACGTCAAAAGGAAAGAATGAATGGATATAAAAATTATTCGGACATAATTCTTCAAGGTTTGAAGCAATTCAATTATGTATGTAATACATATAATTTTCACAAGTGTCTTATTCATAGGTTAGTTTACCGTATATAACCATTGCAATTGTAAAGTTATTGCTTTTACAGTTTATTAAGACAGTAATTGTTTTCCAGTAAAATAAATTTAGAGGATTAAAGCCGATAACTACTTACACAAAGTTAGCGCTGTCAAAAATTGAGATTCACAAAATCCGGATTTCGAATTTCAACTGAAACCGAAATCGGGATTTCCGATAATGAAATGTCAGAAACCGAAATTAGAATTTCGGATAATGAAATGCCAAGAACCGAAAACGGACTTCGGATAATGAAATGACGAAAGCCGAAATCCGGATTTCGTATAATGAAATACTAAAATCTGGATATTGCATATTGGGCAGCATTTGACAAAATCTTATGAAAAAAGAATTCCAAATTGAATTACATGAAGACGAAGAGAACATCGTATATTTGCGATTATAGTAACTGGTATCTTAATCTATCACAAATTAATTGGCACAAGTATCATCTCCATTATAAAAAACATTCAAAGAACTAAAAAAAAAAGAAAGAAAAAAATTGTACTAATTAGTAAAAGTATTGTCAGAAATATCGCATTAGTGAAGTTGACCCCGACAAAAGAAGCATGAAAATCAATTTTCAAGGAGTTTAATAGCCCATATTTCGGAAACTATAATAGCTCAAACGCTAAAACATGCAGACCCAATCAGCCCAAACGAAGTACTATCCAGCCCAATAAAAATCTCGTCTGACCCAATCACTTGGAGGCTAATGTGAAGCTGGTTCCCCTAACTTTGTGAAGCTCTAATTCTATTTCAAATACAGCCCAAATCTTGAAATTTCCTAAACTGCTAGTTCGGCACAAAGTACGGCCAATTCTAGTAAAGGTATTTGTCAGAAATATCATATTAGTGAAGTTGGCCCCGACAAAAGAAGCAGGAAAATCATTTTTCAAAGAGTTTAATAGCCCATATTTCGGAAACTATAATAGCCCAGACGCTAAACGTTGCTGGCCCAATCAGCCCAAACGAAGTACTACCCAGCCCAATAAAAATTTCGTCTGGCCCAAGCACTTGGGGGGCTAAAGTGAAGTTGGCCCCTCAAAGTTTGTGAGGCTGTAGCTTTGTTTTCAGAGTAGCCCAAACGCTAAAATTTGCTAGCCCAAACAGCCCAAATGAAGTACTTTCTGGCCCAATAAAGATCTCGTGTAGCCCAAACTTTTGGGGGGGGGGCAACTTCACACAGGCGGAGTGCACGAATGTTTTGTTGGTTGCCAGAAGCATTTCTGTGGGGGCCCAAACAGACTTGTGACTGGTTAACTTGCAATGTATTTGGGCACACCTGAATCCAGGGAAGGTGAATGTCATACAATACACAAATCAGATGCATAATTACTTTTATTTATTTATTTGGGTAGTGACATGCTGTTTTGCGTTACGTTGTTGTACGTATTATTTTACGAAAACTGACACGGAATGAACATCACAATTTGTGCCAACGCATTGCTAAACTGAATTTTAATTTGTACTAATATATATAGTGGCTATAATTGATTTTTACAAGTTGCGCGGTGCATTGATGCGATGCTGGTATGAAATAAGACTCTGGAGTCGTGCTTCTAGAGGGCACAAAATGGCAACTAATCTGGAAGATGCGGTGTCTGTTCATGTATAGAACACAATGAACTTTGCAGATACCACCTAGTGGTAAAATGAGAAATTAATGGATAAGTTGTCTGCATTGAGGGTGGGCATTAAAATCAGCAATGCGTGTGTTATTAAAATTGAAAATATGAGTTATTAATTCGTTTACATTAGTGTGAAGATACACATTGAGCATAAATGTTGTTTACTTCTCGTTTAACTTTGCATTTGTCTCCGTTACTTGCCGTATAAGTGTTACATAGCATTAAAAAAAACCAAGGAGGTAAGTAATACAAATTACTCCTTCTGGTTTTCTAGTTCATATGTTAAAACTTGTTGTACAAAAATTGCATAAAATTATTCGTTGCCTTTTAGTTGCACACAAGTACATTTTACTGCAAAATTTTAAATATTGCATGCATAAAATAGTCTACCTATCTTGAGGAGGGAAAGCGTTCAGTATTTCATTCACTTCATTGCACAGTAGGAGTAGGATAGTTTTTTTTTTTTTCAGTAGTATATTAGTAATGCAAGATATTGTACACTCATAAGACTGTACAAGGGAAGTGTTGATATTATATATTGATGGACAGTGATGTAGTTACAGTTGTGGAGGTTAAGTTTAGGTACACCACTCGAAAAAGAATTGTAATAAAATTATAAGTAACTTATTTTCTTATTGTCCTCCAAATTACTTGTCCTTGTAACATAACGGCAAGGTTCTAAATCACAGGCCTTCCTTCCCATTTAGCTCTAATCAGGGTTTTGTTTGAAAAAAAAAAAAAAAGCTTTAAATCGTGTGAAATTCACGGTGACGACTCCACATATCAAACCATCTGCTGTAGTTTTATCCACTTTTCAACTTTTAATCAAGGCGTCCATGTTCAATTCTCGGTATTACATAAGGATGTTAAGCCTAAATATACGAAGCGATACTAAATTGTATATTTCTTGCCTGAACGCCTGTTGTTTTATAAAGAAGCAAAGGTTGCTTAAATGTATTGTTAGAAATTGGCAAATTTATCGATTGCCTACTTAGTTTTCACCATTAGTTTGTATTGGAATTAAAAAAAAAAAATCCCTCCCTTACTATGAGAACAAAATTTGGTACAGTTGTTTAGTACACTAAGTAGTGTTTTTTTTTTTTTTTTAACTGAGTCGTGTGCGTAGACCCATGTGGGGCTTAAAGGGCCCCAAATCTTTTTTTGAATCCCAAAAATCCTGATTTTCTCTCAAATATATCCCCTCCGGTACATCATAGCGACATGCAAGTGGTACTGTTTGAAAGGCTGTTCCATTCTGAAAAGAACGAGCTATGAATCATGATTCTAGGGTAAATAGGGTTGATATTGTCGCTGCTTATGAGACAAGAAAAACGCAAAAAAAAAAAAAAAAAAAAAAAAAAAAAAGCCAGAATTTAAAAGGGTTAAACCAGCAAAACCAGGTTTAAACCAATAAACTGCTTTTTTTTTTCGAAAAAGAATGTGTTTTTTTTGCCAACCCTGACTGTAATAAAAACAGAAAACAACGTGCCCTGGGGGGCTCTAACCCGTCTTCGCTCGCTACCGCTCGCTCGGTAATACTATGTGAATTATACAGGGTGGTCCAAAAGTAGGTACACACCTTCATGGGAAGGTTCTAGATTACTGGTCCCCCATGTAGGTTAGTAGCTGTGTTGGTTTCTTTCTGTACTAAAGTTTATACATTTAATTTACACAGTATTGCCGAGCGAGCGTTAGCGAGTGAAGGCGGGTTAGAGCCCCGAAGGGCACCTTGTTTTCTGCCTTTATTACTGCTCAATGGGAAGGGGGACTAGTAATCTAGAACCTTGCCCACCTTCATTGATCAAGTACAACGTCCTAGCTTATAGGTTAATTTGCGTTTAATGTTCCGAGTTTAAGATATAAGTAAAAGGACATTAAGAACAAGCAGTAAAGAAACCAATTCTACCTGATTGATAACAATAAGAAATGATATATAAAGGAATGAGTTGATCAATACGTCACTTTATACCTACTTTTGGGCTACCCTGTATATTAAACTTTAGTACAGAAAGGAACCAAGCTAGCTTCTAATCAATATGGGGAGACCTGTGCTCTAGAACCTTCCCATCATTTCCCTCCTAAACAACTATATTTTTATTGAGAAAATGTACAAATGTATTTTAACTTAAAAGTCCGGCATCCGGACCAGGTGGGTATCCCTTGGGTTAGCCCCTGACAAGGAACACTGAGTTTTCACTACCCTCGCATACGCGCACACCACCGTCGTTGACGCGCCTGTTCTGCAGCCTTCCGGAACACCGCCTATATCTGCACCGAGTCATAAGAAAGTAATTAATGAACCTGTCAACTAACCCGCCTTTACGAGAAGGTTCTAGAACACATGTTCCCCCCTCCCCCCATATAGGTTAGTAGCTAGCCTGGTTCCTTTCTGTACCAAGTTTAATATTTAATTCACGTGATATTGCCGATCGAGCGGTAACGAGTGAAGGCGGGTTAGTTTCCCATATAGGTTAGTAGCTAGGTTGGTTCCTTTTTGCACCGAATTTAATATTTAATTCACATGATATTGCCGAGCGAGCGGCAGCGAGTGAAGGCGGGTTAGTTTCCCATATAGGTTGGTTCCTTTTTGTACCAAATTTAATATTTAATTCACATGGTATTGCCGAACGAGCGGTAGCGAGTGAAGGCGGGTTAGTGTCCCGCAGGGCACGTTCCTTCTTTCTTTGTTACAGCTAAATGCGAAGGGGACCTATGTTTTAGAACCTTGTCGAAATGATTGATGTAGCATGGAAATTTGATCTTTCACTTTATTCGTACTCTTTCGCTTATGAAAACAAACTAATTCTATAATTTTTTGTGAAAATATAGGTGAAAGTATTCTACAATAATTTCACGTCTTTTCCGATGCTGAATAATACCCGTTTAATACTACATAGACGTAGTGGCTTGTGGTATTGGACTCCTCCCAAGAAAAATTTCTGAGTGCACACCTGTTGCACAAGTTCTAGATGGCTTACTTCTCGTTCAGCCTCATCATTACAGATCGTAGAGTAGATTAGGATAGATTAATAGAATGTTAGGTTAGTGCTTGCATGCTGTACTTACAAGTACCTTAATGTAGATTTTCGCAATGATAGGAGTTCCTATAGAGCCAGTCCATCTGAAATCAAACAAATTTTCAGGGAAGAAAAATAACTTGTCGTCTCTGAATTTGATGATAGGCTACTTGGTATACATGTACGTTGCATTGACGTGAACATTCTGGAAGGTTCTCTAATCATGTGGAACATTCTAGAAGGTCCTAGAACCGTCTGGAACATGCCAGAAAGTTCTAGAATCATCTGGAACATTCTAGAAAGTTCTAGGAAGCCTTCAAAGATTGTACACAAATCAGATCATGACTCCACGCCAATTGTACAAATGGGCCACGAATGACAACAAGGATACTAAAATGGCGTTTTTGTACTGCACAGAGGGGGGGGGGGGGACAGGGGAAGCCACCTTGCTAAAGTACAGATTTGATGCAGCTCGACAGATTCTTTGAACTCGTAAATTTCTCTCTGTGGTTCTTGTGTGTCAAGGAATGGTCACAAAGTGGCAATATTCTTCTGCTCACAAGCTGGTACCATTGATAGAATCAGAGGCCTTGATACTTGCACCTATGGTATCCTTTATATATCCAGATATACCAGATGTGCTCTCACTGCCTGCTTGTGACATCATCTCTCTTGTTGATTCCATGACTGCAACTGGCCGTACATACACGCTCAGCAACAAAGAAGTGGAACAAGCCAGTCGACTACTTCAACGCAAAAACCACTGATAGTTGATTACTTCCAGCAGGCCAGTAATAGCTAGATATTCCGTACACCTTACTTCACCAGTATTGACAAATTGGCAAGTTGCCACATTGGCACCTCAGGTGTCTCCCGACATGATCACACAGAAATCATTGTAGACTCCAGGCCCATTTTTAACCCAAGTTGACATTTGGAACACTTATGCTGGACATACCCGATTTCAAGGAAATCAAGTGGGCACTTTCTAAAATATCATTCATCCAAAAATTTCCCGGAAAATAATATTTGATTTTCAAATAAATGTTCCTGACATATCTTGTAGTCCATTCTTTCCTCTTCAAAATGGTATATTATTTTTCTCTCTAGCTCAATATGTACGGGAGATATGACCAGTTAAAGCTAACAGGATTATACAAAAAATATCAAATTTGTCCATCTTTTTCACCACCCTGTATTCTAAAACTACAAGAGTTACAGGGCTAAAATTTCTACATGATCATATCTCATAGGGGCCTACATGTACACCAGTTTCATCGTGATTTGATAGCATGAAGTTTTGGGCCTGGTTGATTTGACATGGAATGGTTTCGCATTTGCAGCGCTACACTTCTAAATTAAAATACATTTTTATGTACTGTGCAGAAGTATTATACTGTCAGAAAATAATATCTAATGCGATGCTACGTCAGAAGGGCCTGGACAAAAGAGCGAGAACTAAAATTCCGAGTCAAAAGAGCTCAAAACAAAAAGGCTCGAGTCAAAGGGTCCTGCGGCTAAAGAGCCCCACTTGAAATAAGCCTGAGATATAGCCTGAAAAGTGTAAAAGTTCTTGTTAGATGAAAATATATGGACAGTACCTGATTTATTTCTGTTGAAAGAACATACATGCTGATCTGTATATAGGGTTAGTCAAAACTGTTACAACAGAGCAGTAATAACGATACGCATGGACGGAGAAGAAGTAAATTTTGCAGGTATGTACTGATGCGAAAATTGTATTGAATAGGAATGGTCCTCATGAGGAATACCTTGGATTCTGCCATATAGGATATCTCACACTATTTTCTAAATGGAAAGGGATATGTACGACACATCAAGTTAGGCTAGAATCAACCCACAAATGGGAATGGGAATACTTTTCCTTTCTTTTTGATCTCTCTACATTCGTTTGCTAGGCAAGGTTTGCTACGTTTAACATTTGTATCTAGTAGACACGCAGATACATCCGCATCCGCGTAGACCTCTAAAAATTATTATTCTATCATATCCATGTAGGTTCAGTTTAGTTTCGTTGGTAAACAACACATATTACCACCAATTTTTGGGCTTATCTACAAAAGCTCTATCACATTTAAGTATCGTACTTGTCGTAATTTGGATAATATATTATCTTTTCCTAGCAATTCTGCCATTATAACCTTCCCGTATTAACCTCACACAACACAATACACTAACGAGACAAAACATTGCCACTACCCGCTGCCATTTGAACGAAGTCGCTGAGCTTTGCTAAGTGTTCCAAACTTTGCACATTAAGAGCATATTATTGTTTTACAATTGTAAAGTAACAATTAAATACAACAAGTATACTTATTATTAAAATATGTTATTAAAATATATGGTAACTCACTCCACAGTATTTTATAAACGTAAGCAAACGAACAGAATCGTGAACATGATTAACGCCCTCGTTACTGCTTGCCTGTCCCGGTACATTCTTCTACTAGAAACAAATGTCTAACGTAGCACACGCGATCTGGTAAACGAATGACTGTCGGTCAGAGATCAGTTCAGATTCTCGTTTGTAGGAAGATTCTAGCCTACATTGCTGGTGTGACACACATACGTCTTTCTATTTAAAAATATTGCATGGTATCCAATATGTGGAATTCAAGATGGCTGCCATGATACACACACAATCATTCAACGCAGTTTTTACATCAATACCAACTTGCAACATTTCCTATTCCTCCTTCCCGCATCTCTTTGTTACTTGTCTTTCATTATACTTTTTTTTTTTTCTATTAGGCCTAGATACTTACGTCAAACATAGCACATCTTACCTCATAAACGGTTGACGATGGGTCAAAAATTGAGTTCACACTTTCATTTATAGAAATATTCACTCCTAAATTAAAACGTAAAAATCAGAGTTTGTTGAGAAACATGGTTGGCTGGTTTAAACCAGCTGTTAAAAAAAAAAAACTGGTTTAAACCAAAAAACGAAAAATGTTCGTAAAAGTGTAACTATTCGTAAAATCTTAATGAACACACATTTCTGGGTTATCACGTTTCACTCCCATATATTATTCGCACTATATTCAGACCTAAATTCCCCATTCTTTACTGAAGGAGATTATATTACAAAAGTAACTTTTTTATGTAACTTTATGGATGTTTCTTTTGTATTTTTTTTTTATAGTTTGTTATCATTGTTATGCAACCAAAGGAAAATTCTAAACATTGTTTCGTTTTAATAATGTTTACTATTGATAAAATACATCGAAATGGGACTTTTTTTGGGGGGGGGTCATACAAACCCCACGAGAGGCAATTATTGAGGCAGGAATCTTTGGTAACTATTTATGTATAAATGGGTCAGGGCCAAAGTGGACTCAAATAATTCGTATCTTTATTCACTTTTCTTACTGATATGCAACGTAAGTCGTTATATTTCTTTAACTTGGACTAATAAAAGTCGTAGTGAACTGACTTGAACTAAATTAGTTCTTCTGTACTCTGTAGTACTTTGAAATTGTCCATATGTAATTCCGTATAATGGTTCCTTTAGTGCAACTGTTTATCTTTTTGTCCTTCTGAAATGACTGTTGACGATTATATTAACAAGTATGTAAAGATCAGTCAACGTATTTTTATCAGGAGTCCTTCGTGAGTGAGTCGGCAGACGTATCGCATTTGTGGCCAATTAGTCCCGGTTTCGAGTTCAAATGGAGGACAATTTCTCTTGGATGTAAGCCGAGAAGCGGTTTGGATTACGCTTTAAGCTTATGTGACCCCATCCAGCATAACCCGGTTGTTGCATACGAACACCAAGGCGAAACAAGCTTATTTCTGTCCATATGTGATATAAATACATAGAGCAAATTATTTAAAAAAAAAAAAAAACGTGGTTTAAACAAAAAAAAAAAGGTTTAAACCAAAAAAACTGGTTTTTTGTTTTTTTCAATAAAAACCATGGTTTTTGCCAACCCTGTTGAGAAATAGACCCAACTTAGTTTCCTGAATTTTCTTCTTCTTGAAAATTAGAACGAAACTGCACGAACTTTGGTGTGGATCTCGTATATTCTAGCGTAATTCTGGAACACCTGGAGTAATTTGAGTCAAAATTGGTAGACATATGACTTAGAATCTCGAAAAAAAATACAGTGGGAATAAGACACCTGAAGAGATGGTAGTTAGAAGGAGTGACATATAACAATAATTCAAAACGACCGATATTAGTGTGCAAACCATTAGCTTTCGGGGTCGTTGAAATAAATAGTGACGCACCCTATGGCGTTTAAGTCCAAGTTCAGCTCCACTGGTAGAGGGGGAGAAAGGATGAAAAAATAAGTTAAAAATGACTGAGATTAATGTCGAGTTAATAATTTTCTGGCTGAACGATTTAAAGTGGCTTTTAGAACATATTCCAAACCTCAAGCTGTATTTCTTCTTTCTTTTTAATCATCTCAATTTGATTACGATGCATATTTTTGTTTCAAAGTTTATATCAAAAACAGAGTGTCTAATGTATTTTTATTATTACACTTTCATTGAAATATATATTCTAAGAGGAAGGAGAATCATATATTTTCCATGCAAAGAACGGGCATTACAACTAGTTATTCATAAACCCAATCTTATGAAATGTCATTCATATAATATACTTAACAAAGTAACGTGTTTCTAAGCTATGTACGTCGGGGTTCTTCCCAAGGGAAACATGAGCTGATATACCGAGAAGCTGTCACATCCAGTTCACTTAACTCGTGAACATATATTGTGTAACGAAATATTTAGTACTAACTGTAGGTAGCAGCAATGTTCTTTATTACTAGGATATTGTATGTTATTTTCGTGTTCAGTGTCAAATTTAACGGTAAGGACACTAATGAAGACGCTCCATTCACTGGTGTTTCAATGGTTTTAGAAAAAAGAATGAACGTTTATGAGGTATTTGAAATTGCGACTCATTCCTTACACTGAATTTAAATTTTTGTTTTCTTACTGATGTTCTTACCTGTGATATTGAAGAACTTTTAGAACTTTCTCTAGAAATAAACATTAATTTTTGAGAATCGGATCTGGACCATTCCATATGAAATCACCAAATCAGGGTGGCTCATGTGTTTTAGATTTTCTTCAAATTTTGTACAAATGTTTGGTATCGAAACATAGCACACCTGTCAAATTTTACAGCTCTACCTCAAAAGAGGCTGCTGTAGGAGCTATTAGAAATTTGGGGGTTTTATGCAAAAAAAAAAAAAACCACCTAAGTCCGCCTTCGACTTAAAGTACGGAAGCCGCTAGATCTCTGGAGATATTGAAGATATTTGAAAATGGTTTTCACTAAAACAATCTCAGAATTTGTAACATTTAAAACATTGTAGTAATGAACTTCCCAAGTTGGGTTAAGCATGTGAATTTCACCATCAAAGAGAAAAAAAGGAGAAAAAAATTTCAAAATTAAGTAGCTCAGGTGTTCCATATAAAAAAAATTAGGAGTGTGTTTTTTGGTATGTTCAAGAAAAACAAATTATTACACAATGTAAGTTGAGGGCGGGTTTAGGCGCTTTTTGTACAAAACTTCCAAATTTCCAATGACTCCAATTTTCTGTGTTGAAAATGTTTATAATTGTCAAGACTTGAGGTAACTGAATAAATGGATTTTGCCTGAAATTTGAAACTTCAAGTACCATTGCTGAAGGGACTCAGATTCTGTTGTTAATTCCAAAATCATGGACGACTATAAAAACTATTGAAACATTTCAGAGAACCGAGTATCTCGTTCGTGCATTAAAAGAACTGCCTTACTCAGAAGATATAAGTACAAACAATGGGTTCAAACTGACAGAACCCAAATGGAGACAATGATTAAAGATACAGATGACTACATTGAGATCTTGGTAGGAAAAAAATGACAGATTAGCGCGGCATCACTTCATAGCCAAATTCCAGAGCGACCACTTCAAATACAGACAATAAGACTTTGGATGACAAATCATGCTTAATTATACTTGATTTTGCTGAAAACTACTATTGTATTATTCAAGATGAAGTTTAAGAGTAACACTGGATCAATATTCTACTTAACTGTGCAACATTCTAATCTTTTTAAATGCAACACCCTAAGTGATCCTGTAACTTCTGTTATCAAATGTTTCATTATGTTGTGTCAGTGATATGTTAAAGCACGATACAGTTACATTTTATGTTTTCCAAGTTATTCTTTTGAAGTATGTTCACAATGTTTTTCCTCAGATTAAACACGTTATCTACTTTGGAGGTGGGTCAGCAGCCCGATATAAAGACTATATATATATAAACTTTGCCTGCATGAGTGATTTTGGACTCATTTGTGAGTAGAACTATTTTGCCACAAGCCACGGCAAAAGTGTTTGCGATGGCATAGGTGAGACGTTGAAATGTCTAGCGAGACATGCTAGTTTACAGAGACCGATTTCTTCGAATTTTGTCAAACTGCAGCCAATCTCAAACTATGACCAAACGCTTTTTTATGCTGGAATATGTTGGAAACCTTCGTCCAAAGAGACTGGAGAAGCCATAAGGTTGTAAGAGACGCGTAAAATTCATTATAAACTCATCAGCCTGTTGAAACTTTTAGTCAGTTGTGTATCTTCTCACTCTAGATATTTGAGCAGAATCGAAAGACATTAATCTTTCATGTGAACAGTTTATTGCGTGCATTTCTGAAGAGAAATGGTGGATTGGAAAAATAGTTGAGAATTCACAGGAACATCGTGACCTCCATAGCAGAACATGCCGCGATCTGCGATGTGATCGCAGAAACTTTCTCGCGCCTGTGCAGAAAAATTGGCAGAGGAGAAAAAAAGTAGCCAACAGATAAGTATGAAAACATGCCTGCTATGTGTAGATGTCTTAAATGGACGGACTACTCGCATAAATATAGTTTGAACTGCTTTTTACCTCGCGTAAAGCATAATTTTAAGAATCACAAGTGTTTCTTCTGCAGAAAATTTTTTGCAGAATTCTTGCAGAAAACTTTTGACTTAGAAAAGGTCATCGCAGAAAGACAAAGAAAGTTCTGCGTCATCGCAGAAAGACAAAGAAAGTTCTGCCATCGGGGACGTGACCAATTTGAATTTCCTTCATCCCCATTGACCCAAGAAAATGTTTTTCTGGTCAGAAACACCTGACATATGCTGGATTCCATACCAAAACTGTATCATTTATATTGGAGTACCCAGTATTTCAACTGGTACTGGCAGAAATTACAGCATTTCTGAAGAAGAAATTCAAGCTACTGAGAAGACCTCTGAAATGGTGATAAGATCTTAGGTTCAATATTTCAAATTGCTTACAATTAACCAAACATGTAAATGTTATTTGTGTATTATATGATGATAGATCACTATTGTTCAGTGTTTTGTTAAATCAAACAGAACTATATAGGCTGCGTAATAGGAACATATTGTTTTAAAATAACTTTATAAATTACATTCAAGGAAGAGTTTCATATTATTTTTTTATAAGTCCTCAACCATTGTAAAGGAACATACTTACCAGGCAAGTCGTATTACTAGAAAATTAAATAATATGAGACTTAAATTATTTCCCCCCTTTGACATCTCAAAAAACACCCTCCTAATTTTTTATATGATACTAGAGGTACAGGAATACTAGAGCTACTTATTTTGAAAATTTGAAGTTGATGTTAGGTGGGCCTTTTTCAGAAATAATTTCCAAATTTTGACATTGTTTTTCTTTTTTTTCTCTTTGATGGTGAAATTCATATGCTTAGCCCCATTTGGAAAGTTCGATACTACAATGTTTTAAATGCTACAAATTCTGAGATTGTTTTAGTGAAAACCATTTTCAAATATCTTCAATATCTCCAGAGATCTAGCGGTTTCAGTACTTTAAGTCGAAGGCGGACTTAGGTGTTTTTTCCATCAAATCTCCCATATTTTGAATGGCTCCTACAGCCGTCTCCTTTGATGTAGAGTTGTAAAATTTTACAGGTGTGTTATATTCGAGTACCACAACACCTGTACAAAATTTGAAGAAAATTTAAAACATATGAGCCACATTTTAGTTTCAGATTTGATGATTTCATATGGAATGACTCATGTGTAAGTAGCTGTGAAATTAGTGATAGGCAGCCAGCCACTTGTCTCATTTGATGAAAAACATTGTTATTATTGGGTTCGAATTTCAAATATTTACAATTGGAAGAACTAAAGTATGCTAAGTTAAAATATACTAAAATGAACCAAACAGATAAATAATTGTAGACCCTTTGTAGATCGAAAGACGAAGTTTATAGTGTAATTAGAAAAAGAAGGCAGACTATTAATTTTGTGTATATAAATATTCTTAGCAGCGATAACAAATTTATCCTGTCTATAGAAGTCAAACGTATAGTTATCATATATTCATGAAAATCATTCAAATTTAACAAACTCAGATGTTTTGATATAGTTCTTCGATAGTGCGTGTCGGCAGGGCCGGCCTTACGTAGTGCGGGGCTCGATTGGGAACATTTTGCGGGACCCCAGGTTTACAACTAACTTACACCAAGATCTATCTATCTATCTATCTATCTATATATATATATATATATAAACTACTCTCTATGCTGGTCTAGTGGTTATACAGATTTCCCTTTATAACGTTTTCCCATCTACAAAATGTTCTGGTGAAAACGCTCACCCTGTTCATTGCTTATAGCAGCTAATTTTTCAGAGAAATAACTCAAATGGAAATGAAGACAGTGTATGAATTAAAAAAAAAAAAAAAAAAAACATATAAATGTAACCAAGAAAGTTCTGTCGCTTTTTGTGGAGGTCTGTGTTCCATTGGCCCTCACACCGTGAGTTGAATTCGAATGGAGATAAGGCCAAGATCAGTTGTTGATGTGGGTATATCCAACATACTACACCCTGTTTCAAAAAGAATATACGTATTACGAAGAATTATTTTGTCCAAACTATCGATCGCTGCGCCTCGGCTCGGCTATTGGAGAAACGAATACATAGTCTAGTTTATATTAATAGCCGCTGGATGTCAGTTGTGTGTTTTGCTTGGTAATTGTCATATGTTTAAAATGGCTACTTCGCAGCAGAAATCATTTTGTGTTCTCGAGATTACAGTGCAAAGACGTTTCAGGTTGAGGTACCAAATTGATCCTCCGAATGGGTGGAACATTCGCAGATGGTATCGACAGTTTGTAGATACAGGATGTGTATGTAAAGGAAAGAGTTCTGGCCGCCCTCGTATTCCTGAAGAAAATGTTGCACGAATTCAAACTACTTTCCAACGTAGTCCTTCAAAATCTACTTGTCGTGCCAGTCAGGAGTTACAAGTGCCGACAACAACAATTTGGCGTGTTTTGAGACGTCGGTTGGTTATGAAGCCGTACAAGTTACAGCTGTTACAAGCTCTGCGTCCTGATGACAAACGCAAACGTGTGGCATTTTGTAACGAGATTCTGGATGTTATTGACAATGATAACACTTTTTCCACAACGCATCGTGTTCAGTGAAGAAGCGACTTTCCGTGTTAGTGGTCAGGTAAACAAACAAAATGTTCGAATTTGGGGCCTACAGAAACCACATGCAGTCATTGAACATGTACGAGATTCGCATAAAGTCAGTGTGTTTTGTGCGATTCCCGATCATCTGTTTACGGCCCATTCTTCTTTAATGGAAACACGGGTAACAGTTAGCAGTATCTCGCTATGTTACAAATCTGGTTGTTTCCGAGGCTGCACGAAGACAACTTCGTTTTTCAACAAGACGGGGCACCCCCTCACTGGAGTCGCCAAGTGCGTGAATATCTGAATGAAGCTCTACCGAACTGTTGGATTGGTCGGTCGTCAAGGAGCTGGCGACTTAGCATGTCTCAACTGACCTCCACGGTCACCGGATTTGAAACCCTGTGACTTCTTCCTGTGGGGTTTCGTTAAAGACAACGTTTATGTACCACCACTCCCACAGAACCTAGAAGAGTTGAAGAACCGGATCCGTACTACCTTAACATCAGTGATGCAGGACATGCTTGCCCGAGTGTGGGAGGAATTTGAGTATCGATGTAATATTGTTCGTGTCACTGATGGAGGACATATTGAACATCTGTAATTTGAACTTTGAACTGTAATCTGAACTTGAGACGTTCGTAAATATGTGTGTAAAATTTCATATTCATATGTCTTAAAGTTTAATAAATATATGCATTCGAAATCTATATATATATATATATATATATTTTAAACAGGGTGTACCTAGTTGTGGCAGTTCAGTTACACCGTGAACTTGCGTAAGGACAGAGTGAACATGGGACCTCCGCAAAGCGTCATAAGGGCGTGTATGGTGTACGAGTTCAAACTGGGATCAAACTCCGCTGCAGCGAGACGGAAGGTATGCCAGGCCTTTGGTGAGAGTGTCGTGACTACGCGGACAGTACAGCTGTGGTTTAACAAGTTTAAGGACGCTGATGAAACACTCAAAGATGCACCACGTGCCGGAAGACCAACACATGTACAAATTAAAGATCTTCAGGCAGCAATTGAGGCGAACACTGGCAAGACATGTGACGAAATGGGGCTACAATTCAATATGAACCATTCGACAGCACTTCCATCAACTTAGGAAGCACTACAAGTTGGGTCTATGGGTCCCACATGATTTGACTCCGGAACAGAAGGCAACGCGAGCAGACACCTGTGTTCTTTATTGTCTCGTCTAAGGAATGAGCCATTTGTGGACAGGGTGTTGACATGTGATGAGAAGTGGGTTCTGTACAAAGCTGCACAGCGCCGCCATCATTGGTTAGCATTCCATGAACTGGTTCCGAAACAGCCAAAACCAACACTGCACCAGAAGAAGGTCCTCCTGTGTGTTTGGTGGACTACTCGCGGCATCGTGCATCGGGAACTGCTTCAGCTGGTCAGAGTTTCAATGCAACGGTGTACTGTCAGCAGTTGAGCCGTATTCAAGAAAAACTGAAAACTCTGGAACCAGCACTTTTGAATCGCTAAGGGGTCCTCCTGTTATAGGACAACGCTAAGCCCCAGGTGGCTAGGATGACCCGGAAAACCATTCTACGCCTTGGATGGGAAAGGCATCTGCCATACCCCCCGGGCATTGCACCGTTTGATTATCACCTTTACCATTCCTTGGACAATCACCTCAGAGAACGCCAGTTCAAATCACTAGTAGAGGTGCAAAATTCACTTGATACCTTCTTCGCTTTACGGTCCATCAAGTTCTACCACGGAATCCATCCATCCACAGCCGTGATGGAATCCATGGCCTTCCAGAACGTTGGCAGAAGGTCGTCGATGCTGATGGGGACTACTTTTGGTCTTCTAGGTACGTCTTAGGTGATATATGGATGTTCAAAAGTGGTGGGTTGAAAAGCGACAGGACTTTCTTGGTTATCTTATATTTCACCCTTGTGCCTCGCAATTTTTCTAGAAGGTTATGTACCAGTATTTCATAGTTTTCTTCTCTTACAAGTGAACCTATCTATGTGGAAATCTAGTTTCTTTATCAAACTTGGCACAGAAGTGTCGAATGTAAAGAAACGAACATAAGCAAATTTAAAGTGCTTCATAAAAACTGCCGCAGTGGCCAAAAACCTGATTGATCAGAATAAGCCATAACAATGTGTTCCAAGTTTGATACTCATTTTATTTGTAAAACGGGTAAAGGGATTAAAAACAAAAACACATTAATCGGGAGGAAATAGACATCTATTTGAGGGTATGCTTATCATGGCCGCCATCTTGAAATCGGCTATTTTGTATCTCGCTCGACTTTTTTAAACAGGAAGGGGGTCATGTTATATATCAGAGTGGGCTAGAAGTTTACGAGAAATACAATGGTGAAGTCTGTTTCAATAAGTTTATATTTGTAAGATGTAATGAAATGCACATTGATATGAATTTGTTGGTTCAAATATTTCTTAACCAAATTCTGTCGCATTTTGTGGAGGTCGCTCTGTCAGTTTTTGTGGAGGAATTTTTGAAAAAAATTCAAGACAGGAAAACTTGAAGTACGTTAGTGAGAACATCGTAGGTAGCTACTTATGAAAAGTATAATTAGCTTGAAATCGTTATCGACTGCAAACAAAATGAAATGGCGATGAGACTATCACAAACCTTTAGGAACTGATTGAAGATGGATGACATATTTTCTATTGGATTGTTGGGGTTGGAAGACAAACCTTCATAAGCAACAACCTATTCACTACGAACTAGTGTACATTCGGTTTTCCTGACTTGATTAAAAAAGAAAAAGATACATCCATGGGATTTTTCGCAGAAGAGGGCAAAGTTTGTCCCCTGGTCTTGTATTTTTAATATAGTTATAATAAGAGAAAGGATATGCAAAGAAGTCGCATTGAGGCGGATTTATTTGATATCACCTCGGTATTCAAGTAAGAACGCCAGGAACTTTTACTTACCAGTTAGTGGAGTGTTCAAAATAAAAGAGGGTGTGCACCCAGAATACTGATATAGCCCTGTATTTTTACACAAGCTCAAAGAAAATAATATTTTTACGCCCAGAGGTATATGTGTAAGGCTAGTTTTAAACGGAAGTATTTCTCGTAGCAGATGTGTTGCCAGAAAATCTCGTATATTATTCTATAGCATCAAAAGTATATGGTGCTTTTACACGGTAGCATTTTGATAAGCATCATGTTGTGACGTAGCAAACAAATCACTGGAGAAGAGCGCAATTATGGCATCGAAACTAAAAACAGAGATTTCAGTCGCTGTTTCTTCTAAAGCCCTTTTTTGCATATGCTTATTATGATACAAAGGACTTTTAACTTTGTACAAACAAGGATGCTCCTCATATTTTTCAATCAGCACAATAATAGCATCCCTACTCCAACTAATTTTTCTTTACTACAATTCAATTTCCCACACAAAACAAAGAGCATGGATATTTGGCACAAAATCTTTATCTTCCTTTTAACACACTACGGCGCTGCAATCGGACCGGAAATGCTGAGGAAAATGCTACGAAATAGAGCATGTTCTATCGACAAGAAATGTCATAGGATACGCCATGGCATGGGAAATGCTATAGCATTTGCTACTTTACACGATAGGATACCGATGATACGATTTTTGGTGCGAGAAATGCTACGATAAATGCTTCCGTCTAAAACTAGCCTAAGAAAATTTGGAGGAGTGTTGGGGGTGTGCAGAATACTCCCTGGACGTAATATCTATTTTTATAACAAAAGTTTTAAATATAAAAAAATAAAGAAACTACTGCAGCTTTAAATTCAGAAAATATTTGCTTATACCAGGAAACTTAATACAAACTATTCATTTACATGTTAGGGAGAGGCCGTACACTCCGTTGTGGAGTCCATGGATGTACCTGTATTGCAATATGTTGTTGTGTGTACTTGACAACTAAGATTAGCAGAGCCATCTTAACGGTACCATAGCCACTTGGCCGGGGACCCCGCGAGCACAATGACAAGTATTAATTACATGAATTACGAGCAAAATTTAGTTATAGGAACCACAATACACTTATTTGCTGTGGGGCCTAATATGTTGTTAAAACGGCATTGGAGAGTAGATTAGATTGGACAGTAGAGTAGATGCCACTAGCGCGGGGCCCGATTGGGAACAATCGGCGTAAGGCCGGCCCTGCGTGTCGGTTAGTAGCTTCTGAAGAAGATGCAAAAAAGTAGGACAGTTCAAGTTTTAATTAGGGATATATAATGGCCATGATTGTATCACACTAACGAAATGGCAGAAATTAGTACTCATATCTCTGAAAATGAACAATTCAAATACAGGGCAGAAATGGCTTAGGATCTCTTTGTCTCTTTATCATAAAGAAAGTATTTTAAAAGTATAGTTTTGCACATTGTGTAATTTTGCTTTAGTACCGGAAAATTGAGTATTCGATCAGGAGTCTATAAAGTTAATAGTTCAAATGTGACAGTCCAAAAATGGTATGTAAAAATGCATCATTAAAATAAGAAATAGAAATTATTCTTGAAACTAAATAGAAGGAATCAACAAGCCCAAATAAGTGAGCATAGATCCATCACAATTCCCACAAATCTGTACCGATCTATTTTCCTTCCGTGCAAGCAGTACTTTTGTCGACGGTAGTCGCGCGTGGTAAGGCATTGAGTCTTCATAAAGAACTTGTGAAACTTGAAGGTCAAGGGATCGAAACTCTGTCAGTTTTTTATTTATTTTTTAAGCATGAAGATATTATGAAATAATTAAAAGTGTAGTATTTATTACACATGTAAATCTCAAATTTAATTCTTTGGTGTTAAAATTAGTGCTTATTTCTTATATTGCTTTATTATTTTTAGTTCCTAAACAAATACTTACAAGACTTCTCGGTTTAAAATCTGTAGAATGATTAGTGACAATTGGATGGGTGTGAAATTAGAGTGAAACAGATTCAAATAAGCATGAAATTAGAAATTTATACGCCAAACTAATTTTATATCTGATAAAATATATTTCTACTGGAAATATATGAGGTAACCAATTAATCATGTAATACTGATAAATTTATATATCTCTATCTATCTATCTATCTATCTATATATATATATATATATATATATATATATATATATATATATATATATATATATATATATATATATATATATATATATATATAAAGCTAATTTTTCTCCTGGCTTAATTTAGTCCCATATGGAACCATTTTAGGGGGTGAGACCAGCCCGATCTGAAATTTGATATTTATGGACCACCCTAATATATATATATTATTTAAGATAAAACACACTCACAATTTTCTTTACTATCACAAATATAGATACCCATCACTTACTGTAAAACGAAGAGTTGTGCTCCCAACTGTATGAAGAATTTTCGTATCCTTTCCGTAAATAATCGTCCGATATGATTTTTTTTTTTTTTTTTGTTTCTTAATATTTAGTAGTTTACTAATGAAAAGGGTTCCGAAATTTCCACAAATAAGAAACAATAGATCTCTGATGTCGTGTAACGTGTGAGTGAAAAGTTTTAAACAACCGTTAAGAATATAAACTGATCATCCGATGTTCAGTCAGTAATTATCAGTTGCTGTCTTTTCGAAAAGAGCGGCTCCAAGAAAAAAGAATCTCAGGTCTTTTACTTTGAGATAGGCTATTCAACTTTCACTCGCTCTCTCTTGAAGATAGGTAGAGGAAATTAAAGAGCTCAAGCAAATTAGGGGAACATATATATGATTAAAAGATTCTAGTAATCAACCTTATACAATCAAAATGTTACTTGTCTAGGGATGGTTACATGTTAAGAAACGGAAGAGTAAAATTAACTTTCTTGTAGATTGCATATATATATATATATACAATCTTGTTCTGTAAATATAATAATAGAGCCAGGCAGTCTTGTTCTTAAATAGCTTGTTTCGGGACGGTGAGAACTAGCAGGGAAAACACGCCCCAGACCAATCGTGTCCTTTTGCTATTGTAAATGTAGTTATCGTCATTAATGAAATAAAAGGTAAATGTTCACAGAAGCAGTTGTCACGTTATTACATATTTAATAAATACCGACTCGGGAAAAAGTGGCTATAAGAACGGGCTCTGAGTTTTCCACCCAGTGTTATAATGTAAAGCTGGACAGTCATACTCGCATTTTTTTTACTACAATTATATCCATTATAATGAGGTTCGAGATGTAGATATGGAGGAGGATGTAAAAATCATCTGGAAAGTGAAAATAAGAAATAAAGAAATTCTGAAAAGAGTGAATGAAGAATACTGAAGTTGATAGCAAAAAGGAAAAGAAATTTGTTAGGACACTGTCTAAGAATTTTTTTCCTTATAAGAAATAATTTGGAAGGATTAGTTTCTTTTAGGGGAAAGAGGGAAAGAAGAAGGTGTCAACTCCTGGACGATATGAAGATCGAAACATCTGTTGTGTTAACAAAAACGAATGCTGAGAATAAAAATGTGTGGCGAAAGATTGTTTTGCTGTAGCGACGTGTTAGTGTGGCAGAATACTGATGATAGTAAGGTTATAGTTATGCTTATAATAAAATACGTAAGATTTGTTGTCTTCATCACGATACATACTAACGGCCTTTCTTTGGGTAAAACTATTAGTATTATTTATGCGTTATATTGATCTTTGAAGAAAATATACATACGAATATAGTAAATAATTGTACTGATTTACGAATTTAGTTGAACAGACATATGGAATGTATTGGAAATGTCGAACGATATTATTATTATTATTACATTAGCAGTAGTTGAGGTAGAAACCGTTATGAACGATTCCACAGTTGTAAGGAAACAGTAACGTTTCTGCCTGATCACTTGTATTTTAGTTATACTATGGATATACCTTTGTATTCATCAATTGTTTGCTAAACAGTTACATTCCCAGACAGTACGAATCAAGATTGTTGCGACTGACGTCATTTGTATACGTGCTGTTGGTATTTCACCAGTGAAGAAAGTCGTGTCAACTCTAAGACTGCGAGAAATTGAATATTTTTCATGTTAGTATACATTGGAAGTATCAGTATTGCAAATGATGAAACATTCCTTTATTAATTCAGCGGAAATCGAACCCCAGACCCCCAATTTGTGAAACGCGCTTAAACCACTACTCTAAAATATAAGTAAGAGGAAAAAAGACTCAAAGTGAAGTGTGGTTAGCAAATTTTTACGATTCCAATGTTGTTATAACAACGAAACACCGATTTCGTTCATAAAGTGTTATGTAGAAACAATAATTCAGAAAATTCAAATTTAAATTGAAGAATTGGCACCCAGGTGTCTTTCCCGACATGGTCACACGAAAATCATTCTAGACTCCAGGCCCATTCTTGTCCCAAATTGACAGTTGGCACACGTATGCTGGACATATGGGGCTTCCTCGATACCCAATTTCAGGGAAGTCAAATGGGCAATTTCTGAGATATTGATCCAAAATTTTCCCAGAAAATATTCTATTTTCAAATAAATGTTCATGTCATATCTTGCAGCCCATTCTTTCCTATTCAAAATGGTATATTATTTTTCTCTCTAGCTCAATATGTACGGGAGATATGGCCAATTAAAGCTAACAATGTTCTTCAAAAAGCGTCAAATTTGTACATTTTTTAACTATCCGGTACACACTGAAAGTACAGGGGGTACAGGGTTAAAATTTGATGCATGATCATCTCTCATAGGAACAGGGTTGGCTGGTTTAAACCAGAGTGGTTTAAACCAGCTGTTTTTAAACTGGTTTAAACCAAAAAAAAAAAAAAAAAACGAAAAATGTTCGTAAAAGTGTAAGTGTTTGTAAAATCTTGATGAACACATATTTATGGGTTATCACGTTTCACTCCCGAGAATCGGGCGCACGCACGCGACAATCTGTCTGTTTTATTTTCCAAAGAAGAAACATGTATAATATAACAAAAATTATTTTATAAGATGTGTGCAATGGCATACAAATATGGCTCACGACAGATTCTCTTATTCAAACAGTAAACGACAGCTAAATTGTCAGAATAAATGAGAGGATTATGTTCGGCATATAACAATATTGCAAAGCCTGCTGCAAGATATTCCATTACAAAAATGGGATAAACACGATCAATACACAAATAGAACAAAGGAGTTCCATCCTCATTAGTGATGGCAAAAGAAGTTGGAGTAGCATCCACATAAAAGGTGCCAGTCGATTCTCGGTTGTTCCAGATTCGCAGGGGGCGAGGAGAAGCTGCGTGAATGGCGGCTTGGACAAACGGTGAAGCTCCGTGGTTAAGCACTGCATGGGCGACGGGAAAGGTGAGCGAAGTCACCGGTGTAATCCAGGAGA
This sequence comes from Thermobia domestica, assembly GCF_964235325.1. NCBI lineage: Eukaryota > Metazoa > Arthropoda > Insecta > Zygentoma > Lepismatidae > Thermobia > Thermobia domestica. The sequence goes on along the minus strand of NC_137465.1, from coordinate 73,794,535 downwards.
CGTAGCCCGCTAGCACTTGTCTCACATGACGGGAGACATTAACGAAGTTCCAGGGCACTGATTACACTATCTGAAGGTATTTGGGTAACACAGATAATTATTGTCAAGGTTCACATTTACCCCTAAAACGGTGAGAGTACGGGTCGACGTAAGCACAGACAGCGAAGTTGATGGCAAAAGGTAAATTGCGCAGAATTGACACCGCAGAGCACAAATCATCGTAATCACCAATAAGCAGGATTCATCGTAATAGACGAGAAATTGAACAGTAAATAGAAGATGAATGCGGAGTTCCTTCTGTATTGCGATCTGCATGAATAACGGGCTAAGAGACCATCCCATTGGTAACCTGTAGAATCGAAAGTATCGCCCTGCGAGGCGAATTCCAAAGTTGCGGCGGGTGGCAGGATGAAGTTGCAGATGGTAAAATCCCTGAGAGAGATCCACTTTCACTAAGAAAGGAGAAGGTTTAACCATCATGCCAATATCCGTCACTCGCGGCATGGTCACATGACTGGATTGAGAGTAGAATCGGGTCCACTGAGGACAATTATAAATAACTCGAATATCGGTTTTCCCTTTTGGCACACAGAACACTCGAAAAGAATTGATCACTAGGTGTTTCGGTACTTCTTCCACTGTTCCACTATCCAATAAAGCGAACACCACTGGAGCAAATTGTAAGCGAGTGCGACGAAGAAAGCATGGTGCGTTGGTTGGCGGCGTGTGATAAAGAAACACAACACATTTCACCAGGGGGTGGAAACACCGGAGATGTTGGGATCACTGTGCGAGTTTGAAATTGAGCGAGATTGGACTCCGGAGGCTGGTTCTCGGAGAGGGTTGAAGCGTCGTCTTCAGTATCCGAAGATGGAGTGTCGCGGTCGTCTTGAGGTTCATCCTGTGGGAAGTCACTAAGACTTTGACGCCAAAAGTTCCAATCTTCGGGCAAAGCTGCTACAGGTTCCACGATACCAAGATCACGACGAAGGTCGATGCCGCGCTGATCCGCCAAATACAAAAAGAGAATCCCAGGATCTCTGGGGGGCCAGACTACATCTTTTGGTTGAAGGTTTAAGTCCACTATAAGATCCGCAAGCGGATCGTATGGTTCCATGGGTACCACAGGTTGTTGGACGAGGTCGTCTTCCAGAGTGTCAGGAGGCATCCGGGATAGGAAGAGTAGCCCAAAAGTCAATGAAAGGCTGGTCAGGGTCAGGCGGAGGTTGAGGCTGAAGAGCCATTCTTTAGATTCTTTTTCTGTGACGTCTTCTTTTTGGAGATCGAGGCGGAGGCCTGGGTCCGAAAAAGAGGAGGTGGATGGTGCACAACCAAGCCGGGAACTGGCACATAGTTGGCGTTGGCCACGGCGGTTCTCCAATCGAACTGGATGGCGATGACCAAGAGCCTAACACGCTCTTTGAAGAAGGTCTGTTCAGCTGGTGCAAGTTGATCCAAGACGGGATGGAGCATGAGGAGTTCCCTAGCCTCTGCGTAGTCCCTTCGTCCAAGGGTATTGATGTCCAGGCGAGATTGTAAAAAGGCAATAGCTGCGGCATATCGAAGTCGCGGAAGGCTGCTGCTGCGTCGGAGGTTGCTGCTGCTGCAAGCGAGCCACTGCTTCGGCCAAAGCTTTGACACTGTTAACCAACTCGACCGCAGGGTCGAGATCCTTATGCGGATCATCGTCACAATCACATGGGCGCTGGAGCGGCGACGGGTGTAGAAAGACCCGGAAAGAGAGAACGTCTAGCTATTGGAGGAGTAGACTGAACTGGACGCCGTAAAGCGGAAAGTGCTGAGGCGGCTTCAAGTATGGACGGCGAAGCTAGAACCGGGGTGGCCAGAGGACACGTCGGACGATGAGCCTCAGGACTGCAAACACAACAGGTGGAACCGTCACGGGCAGACGGAGTACTGGGGCGACGAATCGGCTCCAGGACGTTAACGTAACGTGAGCACAATCAACAGATGCCGCGCGCAGGGTACCCACTCTCCTCGAGTCCACACTACCAAGTTTAGTTATATACAGGGTGTTTCAGATAAAAAGTCCAGTGCTTATAAATCCGAAACGGCTGAGAATAAAAAGATCAAACAAAAACTGAGATAGGAAAATGTCATAGGGCACATCACATGGTGTTGTTGTGGTGACCCCCAGGGCCCTCCTTCAAGGGGGCCCAGGGGCCAACTTCAAATTTTCAAATAGGAACATGTATTGATTCATACCTCATTCAATAGTATTTGAAAAACGAAACAACTTTTGTAGGAAACAATTTTCGATTTGGGCCACCGTTTTTAAATGGCCGCAAAAAGTGGGTCCTATATCAGACAAAACGTCCAGTGCTTATAAATCCGAAATGGCTGAGAATAAAAGGATAAAACAAAAACTGAGATGGGAAAATGTCATAGGGCGCATGACATGGTGTTGTTGTGGTGACTCATAGGGCCCTCCTTCAAGGGGGCCCAGGGGCCAACTTCAAATTTTCAAATGGGAACATGTATTGAATCATACCTCAGTTAATAGTCCTTGAAATACGAAACAACTTTTGTAGGAAACAATTTTCGATTTGGGGCACCGTTTTCAAAATGGCCGCAAAAAGTCCTGTATCAGTTGGCACCTAGACCCCCTTCACTGAGTTTCCTGAGGGTCACCACAACAACACCACTTGATATGCTTTATCATCGTTTCTATCTCAGTTTTTGTTTCATCTCTCTATTATCAACCGTTTCTGATTTAGGCCTATAAGCACTGGACGTTTTATCTGATACAGAACCCACTTTTTGCGGCCATTTTGAAAACGGTGGCCCAAATCGAAAATCGTTTCCTACAAAAGTTGTTTCGTTTTTCAAGTACTATTGAATGAAGTATGATTCAATACGTGTTCCCATTTGAAATTTTGAAGTTGGCCCCTGGGCCCCCTTGAAGGAGGGCCCTGGGGGTCTCCACAACAACACCATGTGATTTGCCTTATGACATTTTCCTATCTCAGTTTTTGTTTCATCTTTTTATTCTCAGCCATTTCGGATTTATAAGCACTGGACGTTTTATCTGATATAGGACCCACTTTTTGCGGCCATTTAAAAACGGTGGCCCAAATCGAAAATTGTTTCCTACAAAAGTTGTTTCGTTTTTCAAGTACTATTGAATTAGGTATGCTTCAATACGTGTTCCTATTTGAAACTTAGAAGTTGGCCCCTGGGCCCCTTGAAGGAGGGCCCTGGGAGTCACCACAACAACACCATGTGATGCGCCCTATGACATTTTCCTATCTCAGTTTTTGTTTGATCTTTTTATTCTCAGCCGTTTCGGATTTATAAGCACTGGACGTTTTATCTGAAACACCCTGTATATGCGCCACTAATTTTAATTTTCTTGAGTTTTTTAATTTCCTCTACCTATCTTCAAGAATGAGTGAGTGAAAGTTGAGAATCTCAAGATAAAAGACTTGAGATTGTTTTTTTCTGGCAGTCGTTCATTTCAAAAAGTCAGCAGCTGATAATTATTGACTGAATATCGGATGATCAGTTTTGTATTCTTAACGATTGTCTCAAACTTTTCAATCATACGTTACGCCACATCTGAGATGCATTGTTTCTTACTTGTGGAATTTCGTACTCCTTTTTATTAGTAAATTACCAAATATTTTTTAAAAATCATATCGGACGACTATTTACGAAAAAGGATAGGGAAATTCTTCTTATAGTTAGGAGCACAACTCTTCGTTTTAGAGTAAGTGATGGGTATCTATATTTGGGATAATAAAGAAAATAGTGAGTGTGGTTTATCAAAATGTATTTATTTTTATTTTTTCAGTATTGCATGATCAATTGGTTATCAAATAGTTTGGCGTATAAGTTTTTAATTACATGCTTATTTTGCGTTTATTTCAGTCTAATTTCACACTCATCTAATAATCACTGATTATTCTATAGATTTTAAATCGGGATATCTTAATAAGTATTTGTTTGGAACTAAAAGAAATACAGTATAGGCAATAAACACCAAAACATTAAATGTGAAGTTTACATGTGTAATAAATATTACACGTTTCATTATTTCATAAAATCTTCATATTTAAAAAAATAAATTTAAAACAAATGACTTGCTACCGAGTTTCAAACCCTCGATCTCGAAGTTTTGTAAGTTCTTTACGAAGACTCGGTGCTTCACCACGCTTGGCTACAGTCGACACATGTACGTCTTTTCTTTTTGTTTGTTTAAAAAGGATCGGAGGACTGGCGGGCGTAAAGCAATACCTTGTCTGTGACCAGAGATATTTTCAATTTTAAGGAGCGTTTAAAGTGTAGAGAGGTCGCAGGCTGTGTGATATTATGAGCTGAAGTAGGAAAACGTATAGGCAATGTCTTGCAGCTAGTGGCCATATAAAGAACAGAGGGAAAATGCAATTCTCTTTGTAAGTTCTGTAGAAATGGTGATGGATCTAGGCTCATTTTTTTGGACTTTGTTTCTGAAAGAGTTTCTAGGTTTCTGTGAACAGAATTGTAACACAGTTAGTTATTCAGCAGTTTATAATTTGACAAACGCTGATAAAAATTGAATGGGTAAAGCAAAAATTGGAAGACCAAGAAACAACGAAGCTGCAAAAATAAGTTCTCTAAAAGTTATAATATATTTAGTTTTCACACTAAAGAACATTTGTTATATATATTTGTAATACCTTACATTTCCCGATCCATCGTTTGTAAGTGTTTGCAGAAATTGTACAATAGAACAATAGCTGCGTGATTCTTTCAGACTTAACGGTTTCAAGCATGCAGGTACCTTATTCCAGTTACATTTTAACTTAATAGTAGTGTGTGTGATTTGGAAAGTTAAAAATAGCAACAGGACTGCAACTGAATGGAGTAAGCCAACGTTTTGTAAACGGGGACTATATTGGCGTATTTTGGAATTTAGCGTCCCGTTCAGCACCATGACTATGTGAAACGTGGATCTACAGCTTAACGTGAGTCCCACCGGAGTCGAACCCGAGTCTCCAGCACCGAAGACGCGTACGCTAATCCTGTAGCCACGAGGGAGTCACCAGAGACAATGTAGAATCAGTGAAAATACGCGATAAAACATGTGTCAGATTCAGTAGATTGTGCACATCTGTCTTGAAGTAAATGTGGACAATGATAAGTAAGTGGTAACAGATCACACAGTGTCCACGGAAGCATTATTATAATGGAATGTTGAAGAGGTGAACTAATTCAAACACGTGAATATAGTGCCAGCAAATTATATATATATATCGAAGACGAAATAAAAAGTATATTAATGGCGAGAAATGCGTGTTAATAATCCTAACAAAACGTTTTATTGTTGCAAGTAATATCGGAAAAAGTAAAGATTTACAATGATATGATTTTACCCGTCGTATTGTATTGAGGAGGAGCATAGAACATAAATTAAGCATTTTCGAAGAAGAATTATTACACAAAGAGTGAACAAGGGAAAATTAGACAGTTACACAAGCCTGAACTCAATAGATATTGATCATCGAATACCATATGTATAATAAAGTCGAATCGACTAAGGTGGACAGGACACATCGCTCGCATGGGTGATACACAAGGGTGCATAAAGTCCTAGTCGAGAATACTAGGAGAAACTTGTTCAACTAGACCGGGAAGGAAGTGACAGCATAATATAGTGGAGCTGGGGCTCATAGGAGGAGCTGGGTTGGTCTTAGACGTCTCGATCACGAAGCGAGAACGCCGAAGCTAAGCCTTTTTCTATTTATTTCTTAATCGTGAAACTCATTTTGAAAAACTTACTTGTGTAGTTGTGATAAATTGAATGTTAACATATTTCAAAAACTCCAACTGTAAATGTAAAAATTGCAGTACTTTTACTGTTAAAAAAAAAAAAAAAAAAAAAAAACATTGAATGTTAGAGCTACACATTTTTCTGGTGTTCAGAATGTGAATAATAGAAGTGTCAGAACATAAGCAATTACCTGTTGTAGGTACGTTATTTTTCCTCATTCCTCACACAAGCCGATCTCTGCCTCCTTTCCAACATTGAGAACGTCTCAATGGTGTCGGGAGAGTGCAGTAGTGAGGTGAGTATCCAGAACCATGCAGATGAGCGGCAGAATCTAGCGTGTAACAGTCGGGTATTCGCCATACATGGCCCAAAGCTGTCAGTTTGGTATGGTGGCAGAAAGTTACATATCCTGCTTACATCATGTTTGGTCTTCACGCAGAAGAATATGATTAGTGAGTTGTGCATTTGTGGCATCGGTAGTCGTGTCCTTCGATCTTATCTAAACACTTCAGCTAACTCCATCTTCCAGTAGGCAACACGCATCCACATACCGCCAGAGCAACGCATCGTGCTCCACTTGGTATATGCCTTCTACCCCGGCCTTGTAAGTCTCCAGAACTATGGGCATTGAGCACATATGGGACATGGTACAACGGCACCTGACTTCTAGTCAGTGCCCTGCCCATCACATTGCCCAGCTGCGCTAAGCTTTATTAGGAGGCGTGCAAAACGAAATGCACATAGACATTCAACATTTATTCGACCGCTTACCTATCCCAACAGCTGCTCTTTTGGGCGCTAGGGGTGGTTTAGTTGTACATATAATGATAGTACTATGTTCTATGTGGAGAATATTCTGATGGAGGTTTGCTTTCTAACCATAAGTAAAAACTAATTTAAAACAAACGTATATATAATCGTTTTTATGAAGTTACCGAAATTCTGGCTACATAAATACATGAAATGTGACGGACATAAAGAATTGAATAGCATAATACAATATGTCTGTGATCATAATTCGTTAAAAGAACAAGAGTGAATATTCTGTTTGAAAAGAAAGTGTTGAAAACATAATATAATATTCAGTTATATCGCACTTCATAAAGCTGTTACGTTTCAGATGTGGTTATAAAGTGTTCTTTGTCGTCGAGATATTGTAAAAACTTTATATAATACTAAGTTGATTGTTTCACAAGTTGTGATTTTGTTCCTATTTTAGTGCTCTTAATGCGCCTAATTGAAACATCTAAAACCTAAAATGTTTCAGAACTTGTAATTAAGAAACTATCCCTTCTAGAAATTGAGTTGAGGACATGAGCTTGCAAGATGCAAGTAATGCACGTACAAGTCGCTGAAATATCACGAACGTTGATAAAGCACATCTTGTGCTTAAGGAAGCACTGAACAAAATTGATAAATATTTGGCACCCATAGCCGAATCGAAGTTCAGTTAAAAATTCATGTTATGGTATTGAATGTATGGTATGGCAGTATATATTTCAAAAATTTTGAGTGACCACGCTACGAGACATGACTTCTTGGGCATTACAACCGTCATCTTCATCTGATCAGATGATTCCAAAACAGTGGATAAATCGGGCACACCTCTAGGATGGTAGATCTGCTCCTTTCTGTCTCCGACACCTCCTGATTTGGCTATGTGCCTTGACCATCCAATGAAACTTGACAGTTCATAGGTTTGTTGCGAAGGAGATACATAGAAATGTGTATCAGAGGGTAGCAGTGTTCCCAAATATTTCTATTGATAAAAGTTTTACGTCACTCTTTGATCGTTATTATCTGAGACGAAACCTATTGCTTAAATGCAATGAATTGAAATCTTTGAGTTTTACGTCCCACGGTTGTGCCGGCAAGGCTAAAGGAGATAGTGATGATGAGAAATGAATGAAATGGTGGAAGGAAGGAAGTGGGAGAAAACGAGAGAACCGCGAGGAAAACCACATACACAATGTTTGTCCACCATAAAGTTTACTTGGCACGAACTGGGATCGAACCAGGGACCCCATGCACCAGAGGTGAACGCTCTATCACTGAGTCAACATGGCCCCTCCTATTGCTTAAATTGAGATCCTAAGGACTGCTCGAAACTTTTACTTGAGGTAGGTAATCCTGTCGTGGATGGATCCCGAGGCTAAGTAATTCACGTTGCTTTAACCATGGATTACTCATATAATCTTTGTATTTTGTATATTATGTATAATAAATTACAAGTTTATCAACTAACTAAAGAAAACACATTATGTCGTGCAAGATAATATGAGCTCGAAGTATTGGTTTGTCGTTTAAAGTTGGTTTAAAGGGACAAGTTTTGCCTATAGATGGCACTACAGTTTTCATATCTCTCATGTATTTGGTCTAGGAATTAATTCGTGCGGGTGGACAAGAGATGGCGCAACGAACGGAGCGTCCCACAGTTCCGTGTATCCACACATGTGTTGCAAACCCCTGTCATCGCGTATCGTTCGTAGTATAGGGCAGTGGATTAAAGCGTCAACAACACCAGTTTGTAGTTAAGTGAACATGGCGCAATTTGTGCCTGATAAAGTGTTTTTGCGGGGTGTCCTGCTGCATTACTTTAACATGCAGAAAAGTGCGACTGAAAGTCATCGTATTTTGGTGGAAGTGTATGGTGACCATGCTCTAGCTGAGCGAACGTGTCGGAAGTGGTTTGCACGGTTTAGAAGTGGTGATTTCGGCTTGGCAGACCAAGAGCGAGCTGGACAGCCAAAAAAATTTCAAGACGAAGAATTGACAGAATTGTTCGAGCAGGATTCGTGTCAAACGCAGGAACAACTTGCAGCAGCATTAGGCGTTGATCAAACAACAGTCTCCAAACGCTTGAAAGCCATGGGAATGATTCAAAAGATGTCACATTGGGTTCCACATGAATTGAAAGACAGAGACGTTGAAAGACGAAAAACCATTTGCGAATTGCTGCTTCAACGACAGAGCAGAAAAGGGTTTCTGCATCGAATTATTACGGGTGATGAGAAGTGGATCCATTACGAGAACCCTAAACGAAAAAAGGCCTGGGTGAAACCAGGTGAACCAGGTCCATCACAACCAAAACGAGATATTCACTGTGCAAAGGTTATGCTGTGCATATGGTGGGATATGAAAGGTGTGGTGTACTATGAGCTGCTGCAACCGGGTGAAACTATGAATGGAGAACGTTTTCGACGACAATTAATGCGTTTGAAGCAAGCTCTGGCCAGAAGACGACCAGAATGGGAGAACAGACATGATAAACTTATTGTTCAACATGATAACGCTCGCCCACATGTCGCAAAACCGGTCAAAACCTATTTAGAAAATGTCGGATGGGAAGTTTTACCCCACCCGCCGTATTCACCAGACGTTGCTCCTTCGGACTACTACTTGTTCGATTGCATGAACAACGATTTGATTGGACAGCGGTTTACTTCTTCAGAAGATATCGAAACATGGGTCTCTGACTGGATCGCTTCCAAGGATGAGGACTTCTTTCGCCACGGAATCCGTACATTGCCTGACAGATGGGCGAAAGTGGTGGCTAGCGATGGACAATATTTTTCTTAAGGTATTTACGTATTTTGTGTTTGTACTACAGCTTCAATGTGTGCGTATCAACCGCACGAATTAATTCCTATACCAAATATTTTTTACCATTCACAAAAAATCACGATTTCTCTTACGAATTTCAACCTAGAGACTTCAAACTTTTAGAAAGGGAACTTCATAATCTATCGAAGGCAATTATCCGTGTCGATTTTTTATTTAGAATTTTCTTCATTGTTGAAATGGATATCCAAACCTTTAACAATGAAACTATTTCAACGATGAAGAAAATTCTAAATAAAAACTCGGCACGGATTGTTCCCTTTAATAGGTTATGAAGTTAATTCTCTAAAAATTTGAAATTTGTTGAAATTTGTAAGAGAAATTGTAAATTTTCGTGAAAGGTAAAAAAAAAAAAAAAAAAAAATGGAAGAGATCCGAAGACTGTAGCGCCATCTACCGGCAAAACTTGCCCCTTTACACTAACCTTAAGAGCTTCATAGGTCACTAGATCTCATGGTTCGGTCACTACATTGATAAAACTAACACATGCATCTTAAACTATGTACAGACAATCTAATCGGTTTCATACTTATAGCCTGGATACATTCCTTATTGTATCGCCAGAGCGAAGGTGTTTTCGATATAGCGGTAAATGCTTGATAATTATAGACTTCTCTATTTTGTCGTCTTGGGACTAGTTAATATTTGCTCTGTTTTAATTTTTAAGTTAGAATACATGACAGGAATTTAGGTTCATATTTTTGCACACCATTAGCTGCGAATGTAGAGCCAGTTTGACTTGAGATATTTCAAATTTTTATATCCCCGACTGCTTGTGTTTGACCTTTATAAATAGAAGCTACTTTCATCCATCACAATAAGATTCCTCAGGATTGGCTGGTAGACACTTTACCATCACAAAGGAAAGTTCTAACGTTACTTAAGAATATGAAACGAAGGATTAAAAGTATATATTGAGTGTATAGTAAATAAGAAGTTTTTGTACAAAATAATATGCCGTGTGTTGTAAATGACATCGAAAATACGTTCTTTTCTTTATATGTATACGAAATTCTTGAAGATTTCAACAGGAGGAATCACTGTTGACAACTGTTTTCAATATTTTGTTCAATAATAATAGCATCAAATAATAAAATGAGAAGCAAGAAACTTAAATATGAGCTAATTTTAGTCCATTATCAATACTGTGAAAGTGGAATTTCATAGAGGAAAATTGTACTAGTCACCGCTGAACTTCGAAACTCCACTCCGAAGAGCAGGACTATCGTGGATTTAGGCCTACATACAAAACTTATCAAATTTTATTAACTCCTTTTCTGCCATGAAATTATTGATTGATATTGCGTGTAATATCTAATCGTTATATATATATATATATCAGTGGCGTATTTAGGGGGTGGCTTCCGGGCTTAAGCCCCCCCCGAAATCTTACTTAGTATAGTAAAGTAAATGAAATATCTTGCAAATTTTCACATTTCCAGGCAAATCCCCCCCCGAACGTTAGCAAAGCCCCTCCCGAAACAAAATCGTAAATACGCTACTGATATATATATGCACTGGTGTGTCCGGCATGTAAAACTTGGGGAGACATCAAAGAAAGTGATTTAAATGGTACTACATAGTCCAACCTGTTCATTATTTTCGATTCTATTTGTAACATTTCTGCTTATCTTCACGGACCCCCTGAGGTATATCAAGAACTCTGTTATAATCATTTTACAGCCTGAATATTATATTCCAATTAAATATAATTATATCGTTACTAAATAAATTAAATTAGAATAAAATATTGAATATTTTTTTACCAGAGGCGGCTCGTAGCTAAATAAATAGGTGAGGCACAGAAAACCGGGTTGTAGTGTTCTGTGGCGTTGAAACTGGCTCTTCTCCCTCCGCCCCGTTGCAGGATTTTCCCTTTCGGGCTGCTGCCTGCTAGTAAGCTAATAAGCATAATGGCTAATTCCATTTGTGACTTACACGACAACAGACGTCAGACGGCAGTAAATATTATGTATTACAAAAATTATAAGATATTTTCATGGGCAAGTTTTAGGTTATAAATAAGGGGCAATAAGCCCTTCATTCATTTTCATTTGCAGCATTTAAATATGTAAACAAAATGGCTGAAACAAGTCTCTAAATATACACGTGACTTACACGACAGTAGGAGACATCGTGTTTTGAATAACGGTTAACAATATGAAAATTCTGTTCTTTTATTGCTACAAGGAAACTAAAACTTTTAACATATATTAAGCAGATACCAAGCTACAAGACCAAAAGAAAATTATTATATTTTCTGTATTTATTTTAAAATATATGCCACAAATATAACGTGACGTACACGACAGAAAGTTGTGACTTACACGACAAGTCTAACATCATGTCTTCGTTTAATTACACTTTCAAAATCTATTGGCGGATAGAGTGGCACTAATGATTTAGAGAGATAAAAGGAAGTTAACAGACAAAACAAGAAGTTAACAGTTCTTTTATTGGAGCAAAATTTGTCAAATTCTAATTTATGTCTGTGATCGACGTCTGTTAATGCAACATAGACCTAATCTTTCTGTTGCGGCCAATAAAATTCTTTATCTTGATGGTAATGGCGAAGAAATGTTACATACAGTTGTTCTGATTCTTTTCTCCACACCTAACACATATTTAATAGTTCCTTTTTCGGCGAAGGGTAATAATACCGTGTCTCCAGTAGAGTATTTCCATCACTTCTTCGCTGAGTTTATCCCCTTCACATGCGCCAATGAACAGTTCTGGAATGAAATCGAACTTCTTTCGTGGTGAAGAAATATCTTAGATGAGACAACATTCAATAGTATACGCTGAAACACAATGAAAGTAGTGCTAGTTTTGTGTTTTTGGAATATTACATATTTCTTTCTTATGATGTTTCCATTGGCGCATAAACTCAAATTTTTGAAGTAATACTCTTTACTACAGTATATTACATTATTGTTCGGACATAACTTGCGTGCTCTCTGAATAAATTTTAAAGCAGATTGAGGATCAATTTGTCTTTGAGAGCCTTTTCGTAGCCGAAAAATGCCAAGACATTTCAACATTCTGCAATGTTATTGAACAAAGTGAATAATGTGCACCATCATCCGACTGATGACACCCTTCAAAATCTTCCATAAGTGTAGACTTGAAACAAGCAAATGGAAACATATCTTGATGCATACAATCAGATATAATTACGCACGAATCATGTTCTGTGATTTCTTTTTCTTCAGGAAAATATGCTATTGCAGTTTACATAGTACAACAGTGTGATATCCAGTGACCGGTTTGTATCTTTTCTTGGTACATAAAACAGTAACTTCCACTAAAAATACATTTGATGTAATATTCTTTTCAACTTCTCTATCTATTTCCGCTTTCATTCAGCTTCTGAACTAGGCATATCTGAAAATGCAATAGAAAAGACAAGTGTTACATATCTGACATGTCCTAATTTTATAATCTTAAAGTAAACTTTGTTGTGACTTACATATTTTCGTTTGAGTAAGCATGTTTTCTACCAAGGAAGCGCGACAGAGTAGTAGCGTGCTAGATTTGGCTCGGTAGGTTGCGGGTTTAAAACATATAGCTGGCAATCCTGACTGATGTGTTCCTCATTCACACCAGGCAAATGCCGAGATGATATATTTTCAATAGATCTGAAAGAATCCTTTCCTACATGCCCACTTCCGTCCTATACCGGCCTGAGCTTTAGATGCATAAAGGCAATAAATACCAAATTACAAGCATGTTTCCAAAACAACGAAAGAGTACGAGAAAACCAATAATAGTATTAAAAGTAGCTGAAGCTAGAAACTTCGGAACCACATATGTCGGCATTGTTCCAGAAACAGTAGATACTTCCTGTCACGTTTTTTTAAAACTTTTTTCTAGATCACATTGATTCATATTGTTTTTCATTCATTTGTTACATTTATAGTCCAGTCAAGTACATTTTACACCCATACTTCATAATATTGCTTTTATCCTCCTTATCTTTCATTCTCTTACACTAAACATGGCACTTAATACATTAATTGAGTTATCAATTCACTATTTATACGTTTTACTGCAGTTAGCAACAATTGGCAATGTAGTAACATTGCAACAAAATGTGACTTACACGACACGCATAATGTGACTTACACGACAGGGAAAGAAATGTGACTTACACGACATATTATATTTTGTATTTAAAAGAGTTACACGTATTATTTCGGGACTTTCTGCACGGCATTTGATTACCGTCTGTCCAAATGAAGAAAATTTAGAATAACAGCTTTTTTGTTTAATTATGTATATAAATACATAAACTTATTTATGTTTTCTTGTGACTTACACGACAGCCTACTTGAATAAATCAATTATTATAATTTTCTTGCTATTATTAAATTGTATGCAAAACAATGTCACTGATGTAAATACAAACATTATCTTAATAAATACCATACGCGATCTTCACTTACCTACAAGAATTAGCAGGAAAAAACTTTGTGTTAAAATCCATATGTAGGTACGATATTCTGCGACATGAAAGTGGCCATATTTTACCTCCTGCAGAGCCATCTATAAATCAACGTTGGTATCATCTTGTTCATGTATGAAAAATTCAGCATTCTTAAAAATGAATTTTAATACTTATGTGGGCCAAAGTGAAACTTAAAATTTTTCCTTCGTAGGGTCACTTACCGCGGAATTGACCATAATATGAAACTCATCACTTGAGGGGGGCATAAAGGCGAGGTTTCCCACGTTGTACAGGCGTTATTGACGCCATTGTCAATGTTATATCTGCAGAAGACTGAGTGGCATCTCCTTATATTTAATCTATATCTCCTTATATTTGTTACAAAAATAACATTGGTTTTAAGATAACGATTGTAAGATTAGATTTTTTTTCAACATTGAATCACTGTGATAGGCTCAAATCTGTCTTCAACATTGGAAGGACGGGTAATACCGCTCTGCCTTTTTTTTTTTTTTTTTAAGCGCTGTTCAAAATATTTATGAAGTTGAAAAACAATACTGTGAAGGATCAGGGGGCAGAGTTATAGGTGGGCAGATTTGAGGCTTATTCTGGGGGTCCTCAATTTCATTCCACTTTCCTTTGTGGCAGTCGAAAACAAATCATCACATTTCTCCCCCAAAACACATTTCAAATGGATTACTGGGGAGACAATCCCCTCAGTTCCAGGATTGGGGGACATGTCCCCCTCAACCCCTCGGGATTTGTGCCAATGATCACGCTTCCTCCCGTACCTACAAAGAAAAAAAAAAACTCAATCCTATACGGAAAATAGAGAAAACATATATATTAACAAACAGAAATAAGTTGTGTTTTGAATTTCTAACATAAATATTAAAACATGAACTAAATCTTACTTGCACAGAAGATCAATGCGTCGGTTCTTTTGTGTTGCATATCGTGTGATCACAGGAACCAGTGCCTCTCTTATGTACACATTAATTCAACACAAGTTAAATGTTCTAACACACTGTCACAAACTTACAAAAAATACTCCACCCATTAATATCTTACAAACGCACAATATCGCTTGAAAATAAGATAAAACATGCAGAAAATCATGATATTGTATCCGATCTATTAGTTGATTTTCGCGCTCTTATTACAAAAATGTTTCACAGTATTGCCATAATTATTATAGTTTTTTTTCTTTTTTGGTCAACGTCTTTGACCTGTTTACTAGAAATTAAGTATAGACCACTATATATATTTTGAAAGCTAGATAATTCCCTTCAAAGGAAATGTTATGCTTCCTGAGTAAAACGTTCTAAAAGTTTAAAATGTTGTTAATGTGAAGGAAATAGCATATATAAATGGCTACTTTTATATAATCAACGTTTACGTTTCAATTTATTCAATTTGCTATACTGCATGGCCTTGCCTGGGAAACAGCGAAGACTATGGGCCATATGCATAGTTGACCACGTAGAGTTCCCCCTAGACGAACCGTACCTGTGGGATTCCTCAACCTTCCCCTTGACTGTGCAATGCATAAAGCTTCCAAAGTGACCCCTCAGGTACGGTTAACACTGAGGGCTGGTTGGTCTAGCCACACCTCGAGCGAGGCTAAAATTTTGTCTAAAAAAGTTGAAGGTAAAACTCCGAAATTCATTTCTACTGTGATAAGGCATTAACATCGTAAGCAACAACTGCATAGATACAATGTATGCTATATCATAATAATAATATAAAATTAAAAAAAATATTTAAAAAAATGAAATAAATGTTCTGAACTTTGTTCTTGCAAAGGCGGAAAAATAACGATGTAGATTAGGAATACAGTTCTTTTTTTATTTTCAGATAAAGTCTGTTAACTCGCAAAAAGATATAAGGAGGATATAGAAAAGCGGGAAAATAACGGTGTAGATTAGGAATACAGTTCTTTAAAATTTTCAGGTAAACTCTGTTAACTCGCAAAAAGAAATAAAGAGGATATAGAAAAACGGAAAAATAACGGTGTAGATTAGGAATACAGTTCTTTTAAAATTTTCAGGTAAGCTCGATTAACTCGCAAAAAGAAATAAGGAGGATATGTAGTTAAAAAACGTGTGAGGTTGTAGCTTTACAATACAGATCCCACCAGAAATAAATTACATATGCAGTGTACCTTTTTTTTCTTTGGACAAAATCAGCCCATAGTATTTTCGAGAATGTATTTTCTAAACAATTTTCGAGGAAAGGTTAACTTAGGAGGGCATAAAAGTTATGTCTATGGATATAGTATTTTTGGGGAAAATTCCATGCAAATAGCGTAAAATTTATTATCTACTTATTCCTAGAGTGTTATCAACCAATTGCGTACAATTGCATGACACATACATGTACATACTTAGCTAGTACATATAATGAGAGCCAAATGTCTCAAAACCACGCACTAAACTTTGCAAGCTGATCATTACAAGCATTTTTTTTTTGCATCTGTTACGGTTTATGCCAAGGTGAAGCTGGAATGCTATATTCGAGGTGCCTCCGTATGCGACGGGCGAATATGCGATGGTGGTTATACGTGTAATTGAATTAGGAGTTCACTCCAGCAGACGGTTCTACGAAATAGAAAATTTATAGGCAAAATACGATGTGAAGTCCTACATTTTTCGTGAAGGAATGAGAGTATGAATGTAAGTAATTACCATCAATGACAGGATATTGAAATGAATTTTAAGTAATAATGAAAGTATTGTATGTGTAAGGGTATTTTTCCACTATCTTCATATATACGTATACCCCCATCGCTGACGCGCCTGCTCCCTATGAACGCACCCCCTAGCTATCACTCGGGTTCCCCTGATTCGCTCCTACCCTAACTCAGTTAGATAGCATTCGTGCTTTTGGCCACATAGCGCAAGTTGATTCGTGTCTTATGTACTGTAGTTTTCATGGCATATGTCCACATTGTATTTATACTGAGCCTTCCTGAAGTCAATCTGCAAGTAGTAATGGAGCTCTTCGTCTAATGAATGCTCTGCTAAAAGAAATACAAAGCTCTAACCTGACCTGAAAATGAAAGAAATGTTTCAAAATTTGGTATAATTGTCTGCTCGAATAATGCTCAAATTAGTCCAAAAAAATATGCATCAATCTGTAGTAGGTGGTCACTAGAACCTAGTTTTGCATTATAATTGCATAACTATGAACCATACTTCTTAACACTGTTTCCATAATCACAGGTACATGTGAACCGATGCGTACTTTCAGCAATTACAGCGCAAAACAGTAGGTTAATGATTTCTGCACTTGTCTTTCGTTATACATACACCACCTTCGCCAATGTGCCTGCTTCCGCGGACAGAATCACGTGTGATCACTCAAATTGTGCCCAGCTTGGAATCGGAATAAATGCAAACTTAGCTTGTGTTGGTCACTTAGCACACACTCGTGCACACAGACAAAGGATATACAGACCGCAAACTCCGCGGCAAACTGGAAATTTCGGGAACAGTAGCGCCGCTGCACCAACGACGACGGAACTAATCAGTCGATCTCACACCACCTTCGAGGCTTTGTCTCACTGGGCGCGGGTTAGGATACTAGCACGTGGTGGAAGAGTGGCTGCGAGCACAGACAAAGGATATCCTTTGTCTGTGCACACACTCGCAGCCACAGGAGGAATTTCTATATTTTTATTTAAAACTATTACTCTTTGGCTCCTTTACTTGCATTTGGGGAACAGCTTTTTATGTTGACGTATTTTGCAGAACTTGGGCATTTTCAGTGAACTCGAAAAAAAGGGAAAAAAGAAAAATCTGATTTATATACACACACACACACACACACACACACACACATATATATATATATATATATATATATATATATATATATATATATATATATATATATATATATATATATATATATATATATATATATATATAAAGCTGGAAAGGAATGTCAAATCCAGAGGCAGTACAAGAAAAGCTGAACACAAGCTAGCTAATCATTCTGCACTGCGTCTAACACTTGTGATTCAAAGCAGACGAAAACAGTCCCCTGGTTACTATGACAACCCATGACGTCACGTTCACAGACCGATGGCAGCGCCATCTCACCCGGGACGACACATCGTTCCACCCACCCGAGCGCTGATTGGCTCTTTCGCTGTGCAGACGATAAAAACTGATTTCCATTGCACATATTGGAAGTTTGCGGTCTGTATATCCTTTGTCTGTGCTCGTGCATGGTTTTCGTACTTATTTATTTATAACATATAAGTTTGCAAGCATATTATTAATGTGTGCGCAGAGGTGGACGGGTAAGAAATCAAGAATTCAGAAGACGTTAGTTCATAAGTGGAAAAAATAGATGGTAGCGGTCCTCAACTTTACCTATGCTAACTGGGAAATGTAGGCTAACACCAACAGGGAAAAGGATGGAAAAGACATTAGAATAACATTTTCACGATGAAATATGTATAAGTGTTGATTCAATTTTCCCCATCAGTCATGATCCCAAAAGTTTTTTTTTTTTTTTTTTTTTTTTTAATGATGGTGGCGAATTTCAATATACTGGGGATGAATTGTATTAGTAACGAAAATACTAGGAATCCACATTGAGCACGATAGATTATGTGGTCCCGAGGGAATGCTATGGTTATCAGGGAGAAATCCTCGGTTGATCCTTAAATCATCACTGGTCCCCTGAAATCAATTCTTAAGCCAATCTACAATCTAATCTAAAATCTACTACCAATATTGTAACATCAAGTATCACTCGCTTATTTTATTTCAGGTAGAAGTTGTTAGTCCACTCTTTGATCTTGTATTCAATATTTGTACTAGTGGAAGCAAAATATCCTCCAATCTTCTTTCAGGAATTGGTATATATATTTTTAAATTGGTTGTCATCAAAATGTTTTTAATATAGCTTAATCAGCGCAACGAATTCGGTAAACTCATTAACATACTCAAATATTTTGTCAACACGGAGCATATGCATTTTATACAACAGAAACTGCTACGGGCTAGCAAAGGATGCGTTGAAGCACCCCTAGCCTTCCCCTTGTCTTCGAGGAGGTTGTGGGCTTGTTTGACCCTGCGGAAGAACTCGGCAACGCAACGCAAATTATCACGTGGTCCCTAAGTAGCCCGCAGAATAACTATGCGTACGGCCCTATGACAAGTATCACTCTCTGGTTCAAGCATTCGCAATGCGCACAGGCAGGCCCATTTTCAACTGGCCTCTCTTGAAACAGAACATTGGAGTAATTCCTAACCCAAAACTATTGCTCTCTGGTTATCCCCTCACCCCTTTCAGAGTGCAAGAGGGGTGTTAGCGTTGTCAACAGTGCTTCGCTGCTGAGGATGTCAAATTTGTTTCAGGCCTCAATAGAGGATTTGAATTTTTAAAACTGAAATCACGCCAAAGAATATAAATTTTCGCTTTTGCCTTTAATTTCTATTAAATTCTAATACTTTACAAACATTTTCTACATTTGAGTAAATGAATTTTAAGAAGTTTGTTTTGTGTTATACAATAACAATTTGAAAATGAAAACGCTGGTGGGAATGGTCAAGATTGAAATTGCCAGTAGTCCTATAGATTTCAAAAGGAAAATCTCCTTTGTGAGAAAACATGTTGAAAAGCCTTCATAGAAAAGTGTCCTCTGTCTATTGAATGAAACAGTCGTGATACATGAGCTTCCAGGAATATCTTTCTTAATGTCTTGTCCCCAATTCCCCTTGCTGTAAACTGAGGAATTCTCATTTTTTTCATTTCTGGCTGGAATGATGACAATCAAAATCAAAGACAGGGAAGATTTTTACAAGGTCAAGAAACCGAACTATCACCAGCATCTATTCGATTTGAAAACTGGGTAAGGTCTACACTTATTACAGGCTGTAGTGGAAAGTTCTGGCTGAGATAGCGGAAGAGAACACTTGTCTTTATTCTCTGGTAGCGGCATTCTTTTAGCTATATGAACCGAAAACGGCAATTGAAGTATGTCATCTTGCAACTAAAATTTTGTCTTCTCTCTGTCTCTTTCACACACACACACATAAAAACACACTTTTACCATTTTACCAATCGCTCGCTTATTATACAGCAGTCATGTTGTAAAATTCACCTCTTCGTTTGGAAGGCGGGCGAAGGAAAAAGAAAGCAAAGATATTATCGACGAACCCTTCAAATTGTTTGCTTTCAGCAAATTTATGATACTAATAATAACACTTTAGTTGAAGAGGTTTTACAGGGGGACCTTCGTTTTGTTACGCGGAAATGTTTGATCAGACCAGAGTACGAAATTGCCCTCTGCTTCCATGTTAAGAGGAGGGGAATACTTCCCTTTCCTAGTGTAATATTCATTAGGACCTGAATTATCTTCAGAAATGGTTTCTTGCAGAGTGTAAAGAACATTTGGTATAATATTCATGGAACTCCGTTGAAAGCAGAAAATATGAGAATGATCAAAATTCGAACATTGAAGAACATAATTAACAGAAAAGAAATAGGATACACAAACCATATTTTTAAATCTGCTATAAAATGTATATCCTATATTTTTACTAATTCCTTACTCCCATGAAAGTATCCTGGGGATGATATTCTCTCCAATTTTTCAGACTGAAATCCTATTATCCCGTACGATCCCCTCCCCCGGACACAATACGAAAAAACAAATGCTGTTAAAATCCAAACACATGACCCTTCCGGGACTCAACTCGGGGACTTCAATGGTCTATCGCCTCAGACTGCTCGGCTTGGTATGAAGATGTTCGTTGTATGCTTGCGAATAGATCACGACAATATAAGAAAGTTTAATCCAAAATGGCCACCCAAAAATCAACTTTTTTTAGACCACTAGCTAATCTGGGTGTACTGTCATGAGTTTGTTACACAAACGGGGCAACCACCACATAGTGGCACACACCCCGCGGTTATGGGAACACATTTGAACCATGGAGGTGAAGACTGGCCCCAAGCATTCTTTCGTCCGATGTGTCGTTCAGCTCCCATTACTATGGCACTTTAAGTAGAGCTTACTGTGCAGTAACATATAAAATTTCAATCAAATACTTTCCATTACTCAATAAAATTATTTGATTTCGAGCTTTAAAAAAAAAATAATTGCAACAAATCTAAACATGCTAAAATGGAAAGTAGTTTTTGGATTGGTATGGGTTAACACTGTGAAACCTAAAGGCTGGAATATATGAAATCAAAATGTGCATATATATATATATATATCTTTCCATCTCTCTCTCTCTACATATATATATATAAAGATATATACAGACACTATAAAGCAAGTGGGCTGATAGTATACGATAGTGTCGGGGATGGTGACACCTTTACATCGAACTTTGTTTGTCGTGTAAACATTATTTGACATTAGTGTCTTCATCTTCCACGTACCTATGAGCAATTTACTGTATATTCGTGTATTGAAGCTGGTGAAACAAATTTCAGTGTTTCAGAACGTAAAAAAAAAAAAAAAAAAAAAGAAAGGGTCGAGAAGCCTCAGACAACTAACAGCAGAGATATATTATCTTGTAAACTATTTGTCCTTGCCTTGTGAGCTTATTTATGAGCTTATTTGATTTTATTTTTAAGACCTTTAGGCAACTTTGGCCGAACGGATGATGATGGGAAAATTAGTGGAATGAAGAAAGTAGTAGGATACTAGACAACTTCGAGAAAACACACACATTCGAAAAATGATATGAAGTGAAATGAAATCTTTGAGTTTTACGTCCCACGTTTATGCCGGTTAGGCTAAAGGAGACAGTGATGATGAGTAATGAATGAAATGGTAGAATGAAGAAAGTGGGAGGAAACGGGAGAACCCCGAGAAAACCCACGCACATGGTGTTTGTCCACCACAAAGTTCACTTGGCGGGGCTGGGATCGATCCCGAGACCCAAGCACCAGAGGTGAACGCTCTACCACTGAGCCACCGCGGTCCCCACACACATTCAACGTTTGTCCACTACGAAGCTCACATGGCACTAACCGAGATCGAACCGACTACCACATACACCAGAGGTGAAGGCTTGACGGTGTAGCTACCGTGACATTTCTTGTCCTGTGTGTTCTGGGTAATACTTGTAACTTAGTTGTATCTTGATTAGCATGGTGCAGCCTGCTACATTTTACTTTCGTTCCCATGGTATGCTGCTATACTTTTTTACGAGACAAGACGAGACAAATGAGACGAGACGGGACAGAACCTCACGAGACGAGACATGCTTTGCACGAGACGAGACGAGACAGCCTGAAGTCTCGTCTCGTGGCAACACTAGTAAAGAAATCTAGACTACGGCTGTGCAAATGACGGCATGGGGCCCGCAACGCCTTCACGATGTATGATTTACTTTGATAGTAAGTTTTACTGAAAATGTTAATATTTTCATTTACTACTGTTTTTCTGGAAAAAGATATTCAGCAACGTATTGGCGTAACCTCCTCCTCCTCCTTCTTAGTAATAATTAGAGCAACCCAAAAGCATAAAAAGCATAATAGCAATTTATACATATGGTTGGTACCTTGAACATGGTTGTGGTTGTCTCCAGAAGAAACTAATTTTAAAAGCATAATAAAGCATAATTTTAGAAAATAAAGCATAATTTAAAATGTATAGCACAATTCTTGGAAAATTCTGTTTAACTGCAAGTTTAACATACTGTATTAATATTTTTTAAAAAAACTGACACACAATCATAGTCAACGTCTTGCGAATAAAATCAGAAAAATAAACACACTGCTGAACAAGACTGCACGTATTTAATATAAAAATACATTTACACGTGACGTTTCGATCTTCTTGCCAAGATCCTGATCAGACGTACACTGATTTGAGTGAGACATGGAGCATGAATGGGAATAAGGTAAAGTTATCGAAAACATGACAGAAGACTTAATAGGAAAGTTTGTTTCGAGAGACCGAGGTGCGTATCAAAGTAACACAAGTTATACTTAAATACTCTCATAAACTCCTTAAAGGACAACTTGGGAACTTATCTCCTTATCTCAGAAAGTAATTGCTGCAACAAGTTTTAGATTTTGTAAAGGAAAAATTTCAATTAATTTAGAGCTCATTTTCAAAAGGGTTGTTCATTCTTCAACGGTTTCTTAGGGATGAACTCTGTCGAATATGAAAAAAAGAAAAGAAAAGACACATCTGGGTTGTTTTATAGTTGCATAAACTCCTAACCAGACTTAAAACTGCTATGAAAATGTAAAGAAAAACAATAGAGCACTGCTGAAGTTTGAGCTTTTGCTGTTGAACAAAATAAAAATGTCTCTTCTGAAAACAAGCTTACTTACTTTGAAAATATTACTTGTTTAGCATACACTTTGCAAAATATAGTTTGTTTTTGAATTGTTCATTGTCTTGTCATGTTCTTCAAACCATTGTTTCAGAAGATAACTTCTAGAAGATTTTTCGGGACCATTTAGTTGTAATGCTACATCTTTGTCCACCCTCCCAAAAAAAAATGTACCATTGAAATTAACAAAGAAGGGTCATTTCAAAATTTCGGCCACTTCGATCGCCTGTAGTGCGATATCTTCAAATTCAAATTTTACGCTCAGAATTTTGTCCAATTTTTGTACACCCGAGAAAAAATGTACTATTCAAATAAACGAGGGAGGGTCATTTTAAAATTTTAGCCACTTCGACCACCTGTAGTGCGACATCATCAGATTTTAATTTTGACTAGCTCAGAACTTTGTCCGAATTTTTGTCAACCAAAGAAGAAAAATGTGCCATTCAAATAAACAAGGGAGGGCCATTAAAAATTTTGACTACTTCTATCACCCATAGTGCGACATCTTCAAATTCGAATTTTAATTAGCTCAGAATTTTGTCCATTTTTGTCCACCTTCGAAAAAATTTGTACCATTCAAATAAACAAGGAGGGCCATTTTCAAATTTCGGCCACTTCTATCACTCATAGTGCGACATCTTGAAATTCGAATTTTAACTAGCTCAGAATTTTGTCCATTTTTTGTTCATTTTTGTTCAGCCAAGTAAAACCTTTTACCCCATTCAAATAAACGACGGAGGGTCATTTCAAAATTTGGCCACATCGATGACGTCTAGTGTGACATCTTTAAATTCGAATTTTAACAAGCTGAAACTTTGTTTAATTTTTGTGCATTCATGTACCACCAACAAAATATTTTGTGCCATTAAAATAAATGAGGGAGGGTCATTTCAAAAATTGGCTACTTCGATTACCTGTAGTGCGACACTTTCAAATTCGAGTTTTAATTAGCTCAGAATTTTGTCCAATTTCCCTACATTTTTGTACCATCAAAAAAATGTGTCATTCAAATTAACAAAGGAGGGCCATTTCAAAATTTTGACCACTTTGACCACCAGTAGTGTGACATATTTAAATTCGAATTCTAACTAGCTTAGAATTTTCCGTATTTTTTGTAGATTTTTGTACCACCAAGATAGTTGAAATTCGAATTTGAAAATGTCCTACCACAGGTGATCCAAGTGGCCAAATTTTTAAGTGACCCTCCTTTGTTAATTTCAATGGGACAAAATTTATTCTTGGTGGTACAAAAATATTAAAAAATTCGCCACAATTCTGAGCTGATTAAAATTCAGATTTGAAAATGTCGCACTACAGGTGATAAAAGTGACCGAAATTTTGAAATAGCTCTACCTTGTTTATTTGAATGGTACAAATTTTTTTCTTGGGTGGACAAAAATGGGCAAAAAATTGGACAAGATGCTGAGATAGTTAAATTGACATTTGAAGATGTCACACTACAACTAAATGGACCCAGATTTTTCTTTCGGTATTCTTATACTGCCATAGGACCACACAATTTCAAATCCACACACACACACACACACACACACATAACAGTAGTAACTTTAACTTCCGGGATGGGTAACGTGGAAATTTTGTTGTAGGTGATTTGACACCGTTATTTATATCTTCTTCCAAAAAGGTGACAGTTATGCATCATTGCCAGGAGGATGAATCACTCACCCCTTTCTTATTCTCCTTTCACATGACCTTGGAAGACATTCTAAACTGACAACAATAAACGATTTCAAGATCTCGAATCTCTTTATGTTAGAAACTTGAAATTCTATTTATGAGGAAAGTTGTTGGACGTTTAAAAATTATCAATTTGGTCGTTCCTTTAAATATGCATTTATATGCAGTAACGACATAAACATGCACTAACCTCCGAAATATGCAAATATATGCACTATAAAACTCTGCTATTTCACACCGAAACAGCTGAAACGAATTTCTGTTTAAGGAGCATATCAATATCACGTCAGGAAGAAAAAAATGCAAATATGCAAAAATCCGAAGCCTACTTATGACAAATCGTATGGAGAGGTTCTCCGCAGGAAGCGGGTAAGTTGAATTGTTTAAAATGCACGCAAATGTATATATCTAAAGAATATAATATGAAGAAACATTGTTCAATTGTACATGGTAGTAAATGCAACAAATGTGATGGCGAGGCTCTAAAAGTAATTTTTGAAGAAAAAAATAATAAAATAAAACTATAAGGAGACGTGTTTAGTAGGATTAGTACAGTTCAACCCTGCGCGCTGAATAACTGAATCTTGCTGAAAGTGAAGCGAAAAAGGTGTTTAGTGACGGGATAATGAAGTGCGTTGTAGAAAAAACAAATACATTTAATGACACATATACATACATACATACACATACACACACACAACACCCCCCCTTGAAATCCCGACTTTTTTGTAAATGTAGTCTACTTTTAGGGGCAATTTTAGAAATTTTCATAAAATTTAGCCTCAAATTGTATTTGAACCCCCCAAAAGTCTTTAGACCCTCCTGAAATAAATTCCTGCACAGAGACAGAAACCGAGAAATGCCATTTTTTCTTTATGCCTTGATAAAAGCACACAAATAGTAGTAATTAAAGAAAAACACCACGTTTTGATGTAACACTTCTAGTTTTACATTAATATAACGTGTCGTGTTAATCGTAAATAATATTATCATTCACGAGTGTTCTTCATCTGTATTGAAGCAGTGGGGAATGGTGTAGGTGACTCTTAGCAGTACCGTAGATGCAGCGCGTACTTTCCTTCGAACACCACGGATCAAAATGGGCAAGCAGCAGAAGCTGAATTCCACTTAAAAGAGGTAATTATAAACTTAGCACTGAGAGGAAATTCTTTACAACAAATAGCACGTACCGTTAATAGCCCGCACTCCACTGTGCGGCACATAGCACAAAAATTCAGAGAGCACGGTTCAACAAGGAATTTACCGAGGAAACCAAAGGAACATAAATTAAAAACACTCGAAGAACATTTCATTCTTCAAAGAGTTCTAGAAAATCCCAAATTAAGTGTTCCCGAACTACGTCCATTAGTGAAAAATGTGCCCGGGAAGCAAATGTGTGACCAAACTGTCCGGCATGTTTGGTAGAAACAAAGGTATCATGGTCGAATAGTGTGAAAGAGGCCTATGTAAGTAAGGAGAATCGCAAGAAGCGCCTTATATTTGCAAAAGAACACCGTGATAAGGAGCAGGAATTTTGGGATAGTCTTATGTGGTCCGATGAGACGAAAGTAAATCTTTTTGGTTCAAATGGAGTATGTAGGGTATGGGTAAACCAAATACACACACACAGAAAGAGAATAATAGTGTGAACACATTCCCCACAGTTAAACATGGCGGTGGCTCACTAATGGTTTGGGCCTATGTCATCGAAGGGAGTTGGCATCCTCCAGTTTATTGATAGCATTATGGATACCAATGTACATTGTGAAATATTAAAGAACACTGTCAAGCAGAGTGCGCAAAAAATGGGTCTGCTCCCTGTCTACAGATTTTCACAGGACAATGACAGTAAACACAAGACTCAACTTAGTTCGCCTTATGCAGAGTCGTTTTGACGTGTGATTAGCGTCATACTGCAGGAAAAAATGGGTCTGCTCCCTGTCTACAGATTTTCACAGGACAATTACAGTAAACACAAGACTCAACTTAGTTCGCCTTATGCAGAGTCGTTTTGACGTGTGATTAGCGTCATACTGCAGGAAACTTATGTTAGTCGAACTCTTTAGTATGACACTAATCACGCGTCAGAACGACTCTGCATAAGTCCCAGTATGTCTTGCTTAATTTGGAACGTGCCAAAATTGCTGCAAACTCCACCTCAAAGCCCGGATTTATACCCTGTTAAACATTTGTGGGCAGATTTGAAAAGGCACGTTCGTAAACATAATGTAGAATCAAAAGAGGAACTGAAAACTGTTGTGGAAGAACAGGGAATAAAATAAGCCCCAAAAAGTACAAATATCTTGGAAGCTCCATGAAGAGACGGTGTCTAGCAGTAATTGAGGCAAAGAAATATGCCACAAAATATTAGAGATACCAAGTTTGTGTTTTTCTGATGATTTCTTTATGGTATAATAGCTTGTGTCTGAATAGAAAAGTTGCAAGAAAACGGTTTCTCTCATTTTTTGTTTTTATTAATTAATATTTAATTTTTTACGAATTAACTTTTCTATGCTTTTCAGTTTGATAGCTCTAGTGTTTCCAAATGTGACAATCAGTTAGCACAATATTGTATTTTAATGGAGAAATTAAATATTGTGTTTAAAAAAAATGTGTACGAATAAGAACGTTATAAACTATATTAGATTCTAAGAAAGAAGCGTTTGATTTTTCTGATTTATTAACAGATTAGAGAGTATGGTGAATAAATTTGATTCAATATTTTCAGATTTTGACAAAGTAAAAAAAAAAAAAACTGCATGGTTTAACAGTCAATTGACAACGGACATTGAACAGCCTACTAAGTTACAGTTCAAACTTTGTGGTCTGCAGGCTGACACATTGTCAAGGACAAAGAATGTAGATTGATTCAGGCTATTTTCTTAACGAACGCCTTTCTACCTATTGTGATTTTGGGCGGAAAACAATGTTCATGTTGTTTGGTAGTACTTACATGTGTGAAAGGACATTTTCCACCTTGAAGATTTCTAATTGAGTTGAGTTGAAAATTTAACGTCCCTTTGAGCAGCGAGGCTATATGAGACGGGACCTACTGATTAACGTTGAATCCGAACCACAGGAGCCCCCGCAGGGAATCGAACCTGGGCCCCCTACGCCAAAGGTGCGTACACGAACCACTTAGCCACGAAGGAGCTCTGAAGATTGTTAAGAATAGCTTAATAGTTGCTTTGAAGATTCTTCTCGTTTGCATAATTTGCTACTTGTAACAAAAGGAAAAGCTGTGCATATTCCAGCCTTTGTAAGTGCTACTGGTTACATTAACTAGATAACTTTGCAAGTAAATTTGTGTGTAATTTTCTTTTGTATTATTATTATTATTAGATCTATGGCCCTCGATTTTATTACTAAACAAGCTTATGGCTGTTATTTCACATCTCAGTGTGAGTTCTTCCGAAATATGAGTTCTTTGTTGTTACGCTTAATTTTAAAATAAACAGTACACACTTAAAAAAATAAGAAAAAGATAAATCTGCCCTATCTGGATTAATGATACTGTACTCCCTTTATTCACTATATTATATTGTTTTTTATTGTGACACTTTCAGAAGAGCAATTACGATTTACACTCTCGGAGACCCTTTAATAGTTTTGAGGGCGTACAGAGATGTGCCGTATGCATAGTAATTCTGCGGGTTACTTAGGGGCTACGTACGGGACACGTGATAATTTGCGTTGCAGAGTTCTCCCGCAGGGTCAAACAAGCCCGCAACCTTCCCGTAAGTCAAGGGGATGGCTCAGGCCCGTGCTGGCCCACCGGGACGTGTCCCGGTGCGCCCTCCGAAATGTCACAGAAAAGGTACAAGTTTCTAGTAATAAATTCTTACACTTTTATTGGTAAAGAACCCGTGAAAGGTGCAGTGCGCCCTTTACATTAGGCGCCCTTCCGAGACCACATCAAAGATGAACGATTTTATTTACTCTTCTGTATAGCACAGTTCTGTACAATAAATACACACAGTTACTGTTGGCGAAGAACCCGTGAAAGGTACAGTGCGCCCTTTACATAAGGCGCCCTACGAAACATCACATTATAGATAAGTGGTTTTAGTTATCCTGTGTACCAGTTTTGTTTAATAAATTGAAATACTGACTGGTAGTACAAAACCTGTGAAGAATACAAGGCACCCTTTACATAAGATGCCCAGCGAAATATCACATTATTTTTTTTATTTTATTCTTCTGTATTTCAGTTTTGTATTATAAATTCATACAATTGCTATTGGCAGAGAACAGGTAAAGAGTGTAATATAACACTATGGCCTATGGAACCAGGAGATTCAATGCCGTGTTCACAAAAGCTCTCCACTGACTTCTATCCTTAGCTAACTGCATCCAGTTTCTACTTTGTATTCCAATCTCTGCGAGATCCATCTTAATATTGTCCTCCCATCTGCGCCTAGGTCTTCCTAATGGTCGTTTTCCTATGGGTCTACCAGTCAAGACTTTGAAAGCGTTTCTACTTTCTTCCATTCTAGCTACATGACCTGCCCACCTAAGCCTTCTAGATTTGGCGACCCTAACAATGTTGGGTAAACCGTATAAATTATGTAGTTCCTCGTTATGAAGTTTCTGAAATTCCCCATTCCCGTTCTCTTGGGTCCGAATATTCGTCTCAGGATCTTGTTCTCAAATACTTTCAGAAAGATATATAGCTATAAACCGAAACAATGTGATACATCAAGAATAGTTCGGATAGTCAAACGTACGATACATTTATGTAATACTACACTGACACTAGTCTCTAATTTACGATTTTTAAGGCATCGAAGCTTTCACAGTCTTAATATGCATCCATATATCCGAGCATATTGATTGTTCATGTGTGTTTTAAAGCAGTGTTCGGATAATCAGTACCTGTTGTATTTCTGAAATATAGCTGTATTAATTTCCGTAAAATGTGGTCTTCCTGTCACCACGGCACGGCACGTCCTCAGGTTGTGGATCGAGGAGAAGGCCTCCGGGATATAGAGGTTAACTGTGAATATATTGAGTAAGCAGTTGTGGACAGACAATGGGTGATAATCCAGCTTGAGAATTCGGTGTGAGGCTAACAACCTCATCCATTAAAAAAATAGGATTTTTCAGATAAGTTCGCAGAATCCTTGGATCAGAACTGATAGCTTGGCACGAACTCCGCAAAGTAAAATCGACATGAGATTTGGAACATAAAATATAAGAAGACTCTATAGGACAGGCGCGTTAAAATTTGTAAAAAAAAATGAGTTTAGAAATAGAGGTTGGACCTAATGGGATATTCGGAAGTTAGATGAGAAGGAAATGGAGAAGTCAAGTCGGGAAATTTTACGTTCTTTTACGGGGAACAAATTAAAAATTACCAACTAGAAACAGGGCTTTCCGTTCACAATACACAATTACATAGGTTGAATTTGTTAATGATAGATTTTTTTTTACTTCTCTTAACCCTTTCCGGATCCTGGCTTTTTGGGCCATTTTTTAGACTTTCAGTCAAGCAGCTACTGTATCGTCACTATTTATCCTTTGATCATGGTTCATACCTCATTCTCTTCAGAATAGAGCTGGCTTTCAAATGGTACAACTTGCGTGCTCATACCATATACCAGAAGCGGGAAAAAAATGTCAAAGTGAAAATTTCGGAGGGAAAAATTTTTTTCTCGAACTTTGGCCCCCCTGGACCCCCCCTATGTGATAGTAGCCATCTAAAAAAAATCTGATAAATAGCACATAGTATACTGAATGTGTGTGCCAGATTTCAAGTTTCTATCTTGAATAGTAAGGGCGGGAGAATTTTTATCAAAAATTCCCACAGTGCCCCAAAGTACCATAAAACACTATGATCTCAGGCAAAAAAATTCCTGAGACATCCCTAATTACCCTAGGGTCATGTTTCGCCCATCATTCTCTTCAGAATAGAACTGCCTTTCAGGCGGTACCATTCATATGTCTCCATCATGTATCTAAGGCGGGAAATTCCTGAAAAAAGGGATTTTTTGGGGCAAAATTTCCCGTTTTTCAACTTTTGCCCCTCTGGACTCCCCCTGTTTTTACGCAGAAATCGGAAAAAAACTTCTGGTAAATACTACTCGGTGGACTGAATGTTCGTGCAAAATTTCAATCTTCTACGTGAAAAAATAGGCCCGCCAGAAAAAATTTCCCTACCATGCCCCACTTTTACCCTATACAGAAGTATATTTGGATAAAAATTCACTGAGACGGCCCTAATTACCCTAGAATAATAATTCGACCGTCGTTCTTTTCAGAATGGAACGGCCTTTCAGACGGTATGACTCGCGTGGTCCTATCATGTTTTTTTGGCGGGAAAATTAGGAAATACGAGATTTTTGGAGTAAAAAATCCCTATTTTTACCCTTTTGCCCCTCTGGTTCCCCCCCTGTTTTAGCACTGACATTGGAACAAAAAATCTGGTAAATAGTACTCGGTGGACTGAATGTTTGTGCAAAATTTCAATCTTCTACGTTCAAAAATAAGCCCGCCAAAAAATATATATACCGACAATGCCCCATATTTCCCTATATAGAAGTATATTTTTCAAAAAATCCCTGAGACGTCCCTAATTACCCTACAATAATAATTCGACCGTCATTCTCTTTACAATGGAACGGCCTTTCAGACGGTATGACTCACGTGGTCCTATCATGTATGTGAGACGGGAAAATGACGAGAAACGGGATTTTGGGGGTAAAAAAATCCCTGTTTTTACCCCTTTTCCCCTCTATTTCCCCCCTGTTTTAGCACTGACATCGGAACAAAAAATCTGGTAAATACTACTTGGTGGACTGAATGTTTGTGCAAAATTTCAATCTTCTACGTAGAAAAATAAGCCCGCCAAAAAATATTGAACATAGGCTTAAAAAATGAGAAGAGAAATTTTTGACTTATGACGTCATCACCACCTATGTCTGGACGCAGGACGGTCTGAAACCATATGTAATGTCTTCTACAAGGACTCTAGACTTGGAAAACAACAAAAAAAAAAAAAAAAACCCGGACGAAAAAGCTCAAATAGAAGAGAAATAACGCAATGTACCATGAATAGTGCATATGGTACAAATTGTACCATAGGATCCCAAAAGGGTGGGATATTCGGAAGTTAGATGAGAAGGAAATGGAGAAGTCAAGTCGGGAAATTTTACGTTCTTTTACGAGGAACAAATTAAAAATTACCAACTAGAAACAGGGCTTTCCGTTCACAATACACAATTACATAGGTTGAATTTGTTAATGATAGATTTTTTTTTTTACTTCTCTTAAAGGTCGGTGGTGTAATATTATTGTTTTAAATGCACATGCCCCAACAGAAAATAAGGATGGCGATTAAAAAAAGACAGTTGTTACGAAAAAATAGAACGGGTATTTGATCATCTCCTGCAATACCATATGAAAATTCTGTTAGGCGGTTTCAATGCGAAGGTAGGACCAGAGGGTATTTTGAAACCGATTATAGGGAATAAATGTTTGCATAAGGAAGGTTGTGACAACGGCGTTAGACTCGTGAACTGTGCAATATCCAGAAACCTTATCGTGAAGATTACAAAATTCCAATATCGCGACATTCATAAATATACTTGGATCTCATCAGATGGAAAAACACATATTCAAACTGATCATGTTTTAGTAGACAGAAAAGAACAGTCTAGCACAACTGATGTTCGGTCGTTCAGAGGAGTTGATTGTGATAGTAAGAGAGAGACTATCGTGGAATAAAGGAAATATTCAATATCTGAAAACGGAGCGGTATTCTTTTTAAAATAGAGGAGAGTCAGGTGAGAGGGGAGCCAGATTGCAGTGTCGAATAGATTCTCGGTTTTAGAAGGTTCGGAGTGCACTAGTGTTCAAGATACTTGGTTGAAATTAGAGATAACATTAAAATTTCAGCAAAAGAAATATTGGAGCACGTAGAAATACGTAGGAACAAACCATGGTTCAACCAGGAATGTACTAAAGTAGCAGAGAAGAGAAAACAGAAGAAACTGCGTTGGCTACAATGTCCGAACGAAATAACTGCATAACATTTCATTGTCATCTGGCAGAAAACTTCTAAAACTTTTAGAACAAAGAAACGCGACTTTTGAAAGTTAAAATTAATTAACTTGAAGATAATAGTGAAAACAAAAACATTCGCGACATGTATAAATACATCAACAAACTTAAGAAGGGCTATTAACTTCGTGCTTATATATTAAAGAAACCTAAAGGAACAGTTCTCATTGATACAGATAGCATCTTAAATAGATGGAAAGATTTCTTTGACGATTTGCTTAACACATAGCCAAAAACTAATGCACGTGGAGAAAGTGAAATGCATGCAGCATAACCGTATATTTCAGAACCTAACCAGACAGAAATAGAAATCGCTATTTTTTAAAATAAATAAATAAACACACATCTCCGGGTGTAGACGAAATTCTGGTTGACTTAATTTTAGCTGGAGAGGAATTATTGTAAAGCAAGATACACAAACTCATTCTCATTATCTGGAACAAGGAGGAATTACCACAAGAGTGAAGAGAATCAATCATTGTTTCAGTTCAGAAGAAAAGCAACAAAACAGATTTAATAATTATCGAGGCATTTCTCTTCTGTCCACATCCAATAAATCATCTTAAACATTGTATTAGGAAGATTGACTCCATACGCAGATGAAATTATTGGATTTTATCAGAACGGATTTAGGCAAAAATCGATAAACTATCGACCAGATATTTACCATTCGACTAATACTTGAAAAGAAATGAGAGAATACAACATCCTGGCACATCAATTATTGACTTTAGACTCTGGTAGGAGGGAAACATTGTACAACATGCTTACAGAATTTGCAATACCGAAAAAGGAAGATTAATTAAGACATATTTAAATGAATCCCGAAGTAAGGTTCGAGTAGAGAAATTCTTGTTCACGAGCTTTCACGTTGAGAATGACCTGAAACAAGGAGATGCGTTGTCGTCAAAATTATTTAACTTTGTTCTGGAGAACACTATAAGGAAAATCAAAGACAGCAATCAGGTACTAGAGCTGAATTGTATTTGCCAGGTTATGGCGTATACTGATAATGTAAATTTAATAGGGAATGATAGAACAATAGAAAGGAATGCAGAAATCTTAATTAACACTTGCAGGGATATAGGCTTAAAAGTAAATGCAGAGAAAACTAAATAAATGGAAGTTTGTCCGGATCGTAATACTGCATTTCATGGATGCGTTAAAATACCAAATAATATTTTCTTTCGACAAAGTGGATACTTTCAAATATCTAGGACCATTATTAACACACCAAAACCATAATCACAAAAAAAAATTGATGTCAACTGAAAGCAGGGATCTCGTGCTATTATTCAGTTAAAAATCTTTAGTTATCGCTAATTCTGTTGAGGAATTTGTAGCTCAAAATATAAAACGATAATCATGTCTGTTGTGCTGTATGGTTGCGAAATATGGTCACTGACTCTGAGGGAAAACACAGACTGAAAGTATTTGAAAACAAGATTCTTAAACCAATATTCGAACTCCAAAAGGAACGGGAATGGGAAAAGGCGTAAACTTCATAACGAGGAACTGCATAATTTTATACCGTTTACAAAATATTGTTAGGGTCATCAAGTCTAGGAGGCTCAAATGGTCATTTTATGTAGCCAGAATGGAAGAAATTAGAAATGCTTTCGAAGTTGTAACTGGAAATCCAAATAGGAAAATGACCGTTAGGAAGATCGAGGCGCAGATGGGAGGATAATATTAAAATAGTTCTCACAGAGATTGAAATATACAGTAGAAAGTGGGTTCAGTTTTCTAAGGACAGAAATCAATGGAGAGCTTTTGTAAACGCGGCAATGAGCCTCCTGCGTCCATAAGCGTGCTATATTAAGTTGTTGATACATTTAGCTTCTTTTTACTTGAGAGAAATATTATTACAGGAACTAAAATTTTTCTGTAGTAAAGAGGATTTCGATTCGAGGTTAGCTATTTACGTTAATACAAAAACAAATTTGGTGGTGATTTTGATGTAAAATGGCACCCATACTTTCTTTCAAAGTCTCTCTCTCTCTCTCTCTCTCTCTCTCTCTCTATATATATATATATATATATATATATATATATATATATATATCGTAGGAACAAACCATGGTTCGACCAAGAATGCATTAAACTAGCAGAGAAGAGAAAACAGGCAAAATTACGGTGGCTACAAAATCCGAATGAAACAACTACACAAAATTTCGCAGATATCAGGCGGGAAACTTCCAAAACTTTTAGAACAAAGAAACGGGATTTTTTGAAAGCTAAAATTAAGGAACTTGAAGATAATAGTAAAAAAAAAAAAAATATTCGGGACATGTATAAGGGGATCAGCGAATTTAAGAAAGGCTATCAACCTCGTGCTTATATATTAAAGAAATCTGACGGAACAGTTCTCACCGATACGGATAGCCTCTTAAATAGATGGAAAGATTTCTTTGACGATTTGCTGAACACGCAGCCAAAAACTAATGTGCGTGGAGAAAAGGAGATACACACCGCAGAACCGTATATTCCAGAACCCAATCGAATAGAGTGGAAGCCGCTATAAAGAAATTGAAGAAACACAAATCTCCGGGTGTAGATGAAATTCCGGCTGAGTTAATTTTAGCTGGAGGCGAAAAATTGTGGAACAAGATACACAAACTCATTCTCCTTATCTGGAACAAGGAAGAATTGCCACAAGAGTGGAAAGAATCAATCATTGTTCCAATTCACAAGAAAGGCGACAACACTGACTGTAATAATTATCGAGGCATTTCTCTTCTGTCAACATCCTATAAAATCCTTTCAAATATTCTGTTAGCAAGATTGACCCCATACGCAGATGAAATTATTGGAGATTATCAGTGCGGATTTAGACGAAATCGATCAACTATCGACCAAATATTTACTATTCGCCAAATACTCGAAAAGAAGTGGGAATACAATGCCCCGGTACATCAACTATTTATTGATTTTAGAAAGGCTTACGACTCGGTTAGGAGAGAAACATTATACAACGTTCTTACAGAACTTGGAATACCGAGAAAGCTAATTAGATTAATTAAGATATGTTTAAGTGAATCCCAAAGTAAAGTCCGGGTAGGAAAATTTTTGTCCACGAGCTTCCACGTCGAAAATGGCCTGAAACAAGGAGATGGGTTGTCGCCATTATTATTTAACTTTGTGCTGGAATACGCCATAAGGAAAATCAAAGATAGCAACCAGGGCCTAGAGTTGAACGGCATTCACCAGGCATCTATGCTGATGATGTAAATTTAATAGGGGATGATAGGAGAACAGTAGAAATAAATGCAGAGATCTTATTAAACGCTTGCAGGGACATGGGTTTAGAAGTAAATGCAGAAAAAACTAAATACATGGAAGTGCGTCGGGACCGTAATACGGCAAATTGTGGAGGCGTTAAAATATTAAATAATGCTTTTGATAAAGTAGATACTTTCAAATATTTAGGATCAATATTAACAGACGAAAATCATATTCACGAAGAAATTAAATGTCGACTAAAAGCAGGGAATTCGTGTTACTATTCGGTTCAAAATCTCTTGTCGTCGCGAATTCTGTCGAGGAATTTGAAGCTTAAAATATATAAAACGATAATCGTGCCTGTTGTTCTGTATGGTTGTGAAACATGGTCGCTTACTCTGAGGGAAGAACATAGACTGAAAGTATTTGAGAACAGGATCCTGAGAAGAATATTCGGACCCAAGAGGAACGAGAATGGGGAATGGCGGAAGCTTCATAACGAGGAACTACATAGTTTATACGGTTTACCCAACATTGTTAGGGTCGTCAAGTCTAGGAGGCTTAGGTGGGCAGGTCATGTAGCTAGAATGGAAGAAAGTAGAAACGCTTTCAAAGTCTTGACTGGTAGACCCATAGGAAAACGACCATTAGGAAGACCTAGGCGCAGATGGGAGGACAATATTAAGATGGATCTCGCAGAGATTGGAATACAAAGTAGAAACTGGATGCAATTAGCTAAGGATAGAAGTCAGTGGAGAGCTTTTGTGAACGCGGCACTGAACCTCCGGGTTCCATATGCCATAGAGTGATATATATATATATATATATATATATATATATATATATATATATATATATATATATATATATATATTCCCGTTTGTATGGGCGCCCTTTTAATAGACTTGTCCACCGCCCTCATTAGTATCCCAGCACGGCCCTGGGATGGCTAGGGGTGCTTCAACGTACCCTTTGCTAGCCCGTAGCAATTTCTGTTGTTGTATAAAATGCATATGCTCCGTGCTGACAAAATATTTGAGTATGTTAATGAGTTTACCGAATTCGTTGAGCTGATTAAGCGATAATAAATGACATATTAATGGCAACCAATTTCCGCTCGTACAAATATTGAATTCAAGGTCAAAGAATGGACTAACAACTTCTACCTGAAATAAAATAAGCGAGAGATACTTGTTGTTACAGTATTGGTACTGAAGTAGATTTTAGATTAGATTGTAGAATAGCTTCAGAATTGATTCTAGGGGTCCAGTGGTGATTTCAAGGATCGGCCGGGGGGGAGGGGAGAAATTTCTCCCCGAGAACCATGACATTCCCTCAGGACCACATAGCCTATCGTGCTCAATGTGAATTCTCAGTATTTTCGTTACTAATACATTTCATCCCCAGTATATTGAAATTCGCCACCATCATTTAAAAAAAAAAAAAGAAAAAAAAACATCACTGATGGCAAAAATTGACTCAATAGTTACACATATTTCATCGTGAAAATGTTATTCTAATGTGTTTTACATCCTTCTCCCTGTTGGTGTTTTCCTACATTTCTCAGTTAGCATAGGTAAAGTTGAGGAGCGCTAACATCCCTTTTTTTCCCACTAATGATCTAACGTCTTCTGCATTCTTGGTTTCTTACCTGACCACCAGCTGCGTACACATTTATAATATGCTTGCAAACTTATATATTATAAATAAATAAGTGCGAAAAACCATGCCCAACACAGGATAAGTTTGCATTTATTCCGATTCCAGGCTGGGCACAATTTGAGGGATCACGCATGATTTTGTCCGCGGAAGCAGGCACATTAGTGTTGGTGATATGCGTATAAGGAAAGACAAGTGGAAATCATCGAACTCCTGTTTATCGACGCGCTGTAATTGCTCAAAGTATGCATCGGTTCACGTGATTATGGAAACAGCGTTAAGAAGTATGGCTCATAATTATGCAATTATAATGGAAAACTAGGTTCTAGTGACCACCTACTACAGATAGATGCGTATTTTTTATACTAATTTGATCATTATTCGAGTAAACAGTTCTATCAAATTTTGACACATTTCTTACATTTTCAGGTTAGGTTAGAGCTTTGTATTTCTTTTAGCAAAGTATGTCTATATGCAGAGCTCCATTACTACTTGCAGATTAACTTCAGGAGGGCTCAGTATAAATACAGTGTGGGCGTATAACATAAAAACTACAGTACATAAGATACGAATCAATTTGTGCTATGTGGCTAAAAGCACGAATGCTACCTAACTGAGTTATGGTAGGAGCGCATCAGGTGGCTCCGAGTGATAGTGAGCGGGTGCGTCCATAGGGAGCAGGCGCGTCAGCGATGGGGGTATACGTATATACGAGGATAGTGGAAGAGAACACTTACACATACAATACTTTCATGATCACTTAAATCATTTCAATATGCTGCCATTGATGGTAATTACTTATATTTACTCTTTCATTCCTTCACGAAAAATGTAGGGCTTCACATCGTGTTTTACCTATAAATTTTCTATTTCGTAAAAGTGTCTGCTCGAGTGAACCCCTAATTCGTTTACACACCATCGCAAACTCGCCCGTTCCCTACGGACGGACCTCGACTGTAGCCCTCCAGCTTCACCTTGGCATTAAACCGTAGTAGATGCAAAAATTGCTTGTAATAAGCAGCTTGCAAAGTTTGATGCGTGGTTTTGAGACGTCTGGCTTTCACTATATGTATGTATGTCTTATACAATTGTACGCAATTAGATGATAACACTCTAGGAATAAGTAGATAAGAAGTTTTACGCTATTTGCATGGAATATCCCCCCTAAAATACTGTATTTATATATATAACTTTTATGCCCTCCTAAGGTTAACTTTTACTGGCAAATTATTTAGAAAATACATTCACAAAAATACTATGGGCTGATTTTGTCCAAAAAAATTACAGTGTATATGTAATTTATTTCTAGTGGGATCTCTATTGTAAAGCTACAGCCTCACACGTTTTCTAGCTACATATCCATATTTCTTTTTGCGAGTTAACAGACTTTACCTGAAAATTAAAAAAGAAATGTATTGCTAATCTACACCGATATTTTTCCGCTTTTCCATATCACTTTATAACTATTTTCAATTTAACAGACTTTATCTGAAAATTAAAAAAAAAAAAAAAAAAAAAACTGTATTCCTAATCTACACCATTATTTTTCCGCCTTGGCAAGAACAAAGTTCAGAACATTTATTTCATTTTTTTGATATAGCATACGTTGTATCCATGCAGTTGCTACTTCGATGTTAATTCTTTATCATAGTAGAATTGAGTTTCGGAGTTCTACCTTCAACTTTTTCTTGACAAAATTTTAGCCTCGCTCGAGGTGTACTAGACCAATCAGCTCTCAGTGTTAACCGTACCTGAGGGATCACTTTGGAAGCTTTATGCATTGCACAGTCAAGGGGAAGGTTGAGGAAGCCCACAGGTACGGTTCGTCTAGGGGCCCCCTACGTGGTCGACTATGCATATGGCCCTTAACCCTATTCTTCACGCGAACATTGGAGAAGTTTTCCGCAGGAAGCGGATTTTTGAGGACGCCATCTGATATCACGATCTAGAATAGCGTAGACGTTCAATTATATTCGTATCCAGGAACTGACTGACCCATGACAGTTTTTGTATGCCATTTTGTCTGCCAGTGTTTGGTTGGTGTTTTTGGCAATATGACAGTGGGCGCCATCTTCCATAAACAGTTATTGTTTTTTTGGAAGCAACCTAGTAGAAAATATCGGTAGCAGACCCCTCTGAAAATGTCAATATATTAAACGCTATTGTGCGTGCCAACACTTCCAGCAACTTGGAATGTCCTTAGCTCCAAATGGCTCCCGACACCATCATTGAAAACTCTCCATGTTTGGCTATTAGTTGTAAACTGTTCAAGTGAAATTCTTGAAGAGGTCTCCAGACTCACTCATGTCCGCTGGATGAAAATGGGGAAAATATAGACATCAGGGAAAATTACTTGGCTCCAAAAGTTTTAATATTTCTGGCTAACTGGTTTATTGCCACTGTTTCCGCTTAGTAATATTGGCTGTAATAAACAGTGATTTACGTTTTGCAGCTCTCTCGTGACAGTTTAGTTGATACAGATATCTTACAACTGTAATTCGGCCCAGTTTCAGGTGTTTTTCCCAGTTTACAGCCTTGCACTTGGGATTACGTCCCACAGTTTGGCAGTCGTCAATTGGCATTGCGTTGAGTCTCGTCGCCAGAACGTGTACTTACATTTTCCTTTGGATATATTTTGAACTAAAATGTAACCCTATTGATGGTGGGTAGACTATGGAATCTGAAGATTTCGGAAAAGTCTTTGGCATGCACCACTATCGGACCATGTTTGAAATCACTCAACTCTTTTCTCCTTTGGGTCGCTGCATCGTTGTTCCTCGTGTGGAA
The DNA here is from genome assembly GCF_964235325.1 of Thermobia domestica. NCBI lineage: Eukaryota > Metazoa > Arthropoda > Insecta > Zygentoma > Lepismatidae > Thermobia > Thermobia domestica. The sequence continues at coordinate 73,753,944 of NC_137465.1, read as the reverse complement.
TCTTCATACTGCTTACACCTGGAATAAAAAAAATTAGGACCATTAATGACCTTTAAATAATTACATTATATTGGAAAGTGTTGATTTATTTGCGTCTGTGTATATCGAGTTCTTTGTCAAACATACGTGCACTTTTAATTATTTCACTATAAATAAAACTGCTGCAATGGCTCCATATAGGACACTTAAACAGTTTTGAAATAATTTATTAAAGAAAATGTATTATTAAAATCGCAATAATAAATGCTTTCGTTCATATGTCATGTTTGAACGTCTTTTACAGTTACCAACGTTTAATTTCAATAATTAGTCTTGGAGGAGGGGTCTCGAACCCCAAGGCCTCCTGTGATTACTTCAATTGTCCAAGTATTTACACTAGGAATAACTATTTCACTGAACAATGACATTTTTTTTTTTGATTTGTGAAATCTGTGTAGTAGTAGTAATATTTTTTCGAGTATCCTACTTGCAGTCCCATTGATGCTGTTGAAGATACGCATCACGCATACTGCGTATATATAGTAATTTCCTACATCTTTCGTCTGTGTGAAATAGCGACATTTCTTTAGCTCTCACCACTGGTCTAGTGGCTGAGGCGTGCGCCTTTAGTACACATGGTCCCGGGTTCTATTCCTGGTGAAGGCACAAAAAGTTACGTTCACAATCGTTCACTTTCATTAATCATCCTTCTCTTTTAGAGGACATAATCGTTGGACATTAAACTAAACTTAAAAAAAAAAAAAAAAAAATCACCGACATTCCTTACACGAAGCACATTTCCTTCTATGCATGCTCCTTTGGACCTTTCTATTTCCGAGAATTCCGTGTTTTGTGGAATTTACACTCAGCTGTCTCAAAGTCCTGAATTGGTTGTTTTTATGTGTAGGTTCATTCATCAAACGCTAATAGGAATATCGGATCTCCCTGTATACAGTGGCGTACGCAGAAGGGACTCCGAATTTTAACCCCCTTCAGCAAGGTATGGAAAAATAAACATTTACTATATCAAGACTATATATACAAAAATCGTGAGTCCTGAAAGAATATTAGATTGTATGAAATTCTGCGTACGCCACTGCCTTATATACGTAACTTACATAACTGTAAGAGTTAATGCAGTGTCAATGCAAGCTTCATGGTATTTGTGGGGTCCCAATTACCGATTTATATATATATAGTGGAGAGCTTTTGTGAACGCGGCATTGAACCTCCGGGTTCCATAGGCCATAGAGTTAGTTAGTTAATATATAATATGAAGCATGTTTTTCTTTCTTTCAACAAATCGAAAAATGAAACAATAGTTAAACTGAAAATACGCGTATATGTCGCCATGTTAAAATAATTACTAGTTTATGTTAACGTCTAATTACCGGTACAGAGATAGCACCGGTTTAAAGTGATTAATACAATTTATCGTAGTGTGGCTGAGTAAAACAACCGACAAACTTCGCATACATATTCAGCATCTCAGTACAAAAAACATGTTTACCGCGACTTCGGTCGGGAACATCTAGTTATGGAGATGGTGCTAATTGAAGGTAGGCCTACCCACCCTATGCTAATTGAAGGTAGGCCTACCCACCCTATGCCCAATAACACGAATTAGCACGAATTACCCTAAATTGGTCTCATCTTCGTAGTTAAGCGTTTCTTCGTTCTTGTATTGAGGTCCTGAAAACGTAGTAGGGGAGCTTCTGAAATTTTTTATTGGATAGCTGAAAAATCTATACAGCAAATTTAGAATGTCTCGTGCTTCACCTTCAAAATTTGAACTTAAAAAGTCCGAAAATTGCACCCTGTAGCATGGATACACGCTATTTTGAATAATGGCCGCCATTTTGAAGTTTTATGCCGCCAAAATATATACAGCTAATTTAGTCTTTCGTGCTTCTACTCTGAAAATTTCAACTTGAAACACTGAAAACTGCTCTTTGTAGCGTGGATATCCACTATTTTTTTTAAAAGAGCCATTTTGTAATTTTACGTTGGTATGCCGCCAAAATCTATGCAGAAAATTTAGAGTGTCTCCAGTTTGTATTCTGAAAATTTAAAAGACCGAAAGTTGAACACTGTGTAGTACCTACAGGCAGACAAACGAACAAATGTAGATCATCCCAGGAGCCTCAGTGACGTTCGCCAAATATGAATACCAAATAGCTATATTAATTTGAAACAAAAACATAATTCATCAAAATGTCTTATATGAAATAAATATTTTTCAACGTAAAATAAATTGTTTTATTGGTGAAGTTCACTTTCGATGCTTTGTGCGTTCAATTACGGGAATTTCCCGAGCACTTGTTGCAAGACGGTTCTTTCCTAGTGTTGGCAACTATGGAAAGTAGAAAAACCGGCACCCCCTCAAAATTCCCTATGATATAGTTCTAAGTGTGATGTATCTCTGTTCGGATCCCCCTCCCCCATGGGAAGGAAAATACTATCGTGAACCAAATTGCATTAGTACCTGTATTCTGCATATCCTTAATACATTCACTAATAAGCCTAATGCTATAAAGTAGGAATGGCCAAAATTTTCGGGATTCCGGAAATTTCACTTTCCTGATTTCGGAAAATTCTGGAATTCAGAATTTTTTCCGAATTCCAGAATTGGCCATCCTTACTATAAATGAGAAAGTGAAATCGGCATTGATCATTTTTTTTGTATTTATCACCACTTCTTTAAAATTATCGAAACAAATGAATAAATTAATCTTTATGTGACAATTTTGGATTTGTAAAATGAAATTAATTCTTTAAACTTACACTTCAACTACAGGAAATTGCTTTAAGAAGCCTTTTTTTTTTTTTAACTCTCAATAAATGTATAGAGTTCCTTACAAATAAATTTCAAATTTTTCGTGATATAGTCCCTGTCATCTCTTCAAAATTATGTAAGCAGATGAACAAAGTATATTAATCGCTGATATATGGTGAAAGATGAGTTTTGGATTTACAGAATTTTGAACTATATACAAGTTTGAAAAAACCGGTCATAAATGGGCTGGTAAGAAGTTTGCACCGGTCAGCGGCTTTAATCAAAATAACAGCAATATTTCCGGCCAGGCCGGTGAAAAACCAACCCTATTCTTTTCCGAAAATTAATTTAAATCAATTAACAAAGATAGGCCTATAATTCACATGCTATAAAGTAAATGTTTCAAAATGTAATAAATGAAATTAAATATCTTCCAGAGTAAAATAAATAGTTTTATTGTTGAAGTATTCATTTCCGATGCTTTGCGCATTCAATTGCGGGAATTTCCCGAACACTTCTTTCACGACAGGTTTTCTCTGAAAATGCAGCTTGCTTTACTGTACATCGAAACTTCCATTAATACTGAAGTTTGAATTCAGCACTTGAAATAGTAAGCCTTACGTAGTTTTGGGAGCTCCGAGCATTAAGCTTCTTAATTTTGAAAAGAATTTTTACGCTATTGCTGGTGTTGACTCTACAGAATGCTTATTTGAAGGTAGCAACAAATGACTGTTGTTGTTGGAAAACCAACTTTTACTGAATACTTTTGTTACCACCAAAGGTAAGAAATAACACTAATAGTTTTACTAATGTATTTTCATATTTACTGTTAGTACCGGTACCTATGACCTTAAACCCGTCAACGTATGAGGGATAACGTCACTCGGCGGCGCCGAGTTAGCAAGCACACTATTCATGGAAAGTATTTTTCTAAAATATAAAATTGCTTATTTTACTTCAAACAGGCTATAAGCATAATCCACACATTAATTTGTTCTATAATTATCTCAAGCTAAGGGAAGTTTTTTTTATTCATTCATTCAGTTTATTCAGAACTTTATAAAGGTCTTATGTTGAATGTTGTTGTCTACCTTAAAGTGAAAGCTCAAAATCTGATAAAAATAACTTTCAATGTGATCGATCACCTTAGTTATACCAATAATATACTAACAAAAAGCTCAAAAACCTAGGTGGGTTTTAAGGCGGGTGTTTTTTCAGGTGGGTCCAACCCTGCTCTTGAAACAGTTTCCATATAGCAGGCCCACAACCAGTGAAGGGATAGGGGGCCTGGCTCCCTGAACTTTTTGTGGCCCATCTAGAACTTAACACAAAATGCTATTATTAATACAAAAAAAGCACAATTTTGCTATTTGTAAAATAATTTTTTAATTACTCCCCCCCCAAACCTCTGTGGGTGGTTGCGGGCCTGCCATATAGCTGAATGTATTACATCAATATGTATTTCTGTACATTTAATGACATACTTCAGAGACTGACAATATCTTCGCTCTTTCAGCCACGAGACAACTACCATCTAAATTTTTGTATGATTTAAGCAACAATCAAATCTCATTTTAAAAAAAATCCCATAAGCTGGAATTAACGATCAATGAGAAACTTCATTTTGAATCAAAGTAAACCTGTAATAAATACTATGATTGTTTAAATATTCTATGGAGTATATTCTTATTCTCTGTTGCTATACTACAGGTATTCAAATTAGGGATGGCCTTTTTCGAAAAATCTGTTTTTCGATTTTCGGAATTTTCGTTTTTCGCTTTTTCGAAAAATTTTTTGTTTTTCGTTTTTTTCGAAAAATTTTTCGTTTTTCGAAAAATTTTTCGGTTTTCTTTTTTCGTTTTCGAAAAAAGCCATTTTCCGAAAAAATTTTTCGAAAAATGTGGCCATTCCTAAATTAAAGAGATTCGCAGTCACGTCTGGATGTGTGCAACACTGGCACTAGTACCCGTAGAGTATATTTCTGATGGTTTGTTGATCAACATGGAGGCTGTCCGATTAGACGAAAAGTCGAGGTCTTCAATGGTTACTTTACGGAGCAATGGGTGGAAAATCCAAATTACACAGGAATCGAACAAATAAAGCAGTAGAAGACTCTGTGGTAGAGAGCTCTACTATATATATAGTGGTAGAGCGTTCACCTCCGGTGCTTGAGGTCCCTGGTTCAATCCCAGCTCGCGCCGTGTGGACCTTGTGGTGGACAAACACCGTGCTCGTGGGTTTTCTCGGGGTTCTCCCGTTTCCTCCCACTTTCTTCATTCCACCATTTCATTCATTTCTCATAATCACCGTCTCCTTTAGCTTAACCGGCATAACCGTGGGACGTAAATATTAAATATTTCATTTCATTTTTCCCATTTATCCAGTGTATACCTGAGCGTCAAGGGGGGCTATAGCCCCCCTTGGATGCACCACTATATATATAGTAGTTTCACGAAAAGTCCCGGGCGCCAAGCTATTTTTAAAAAATTAGTATTCCCAACTTTTACCTGCCAGTAGTTTCTGAGTTGGCGCCTCATTTTTACAACTAGCGCCTAAATCAAAGAAAATTTGACGAGTCATATATCAGTATATCAGGAAGACTGGGGGCTAGGATCACTGCTCATGAACATGGCCCAACCAGTGGTCCCTACTCAATGTGACCATGTTGCCACTAACTAAAACATTGAAAACCGTAGTACTAGTCGATAATTACTTCGTGCTATCAAATATTCAAAACTACTGCTCGCAACTACGGCAATCTCTGTACCAACCTTTGAGTTGACTATTAGAAAAAAAAATCGTGTATTATAATGAATGTTAAGTATAAGATCAGTGACAATGTCAGCTTTAATTTCTTCAAGGGGCAAAGAGAGGGACAGAGATAATTTTGGTGATGAGGGATCTATGTTTTGTACACCGAAAATGATAGTTCTATACAACTGAGGGGCACAGGTTTTGAGGGAGAAGCGACGCTTCGGTACAGAATTAGGAAAAAATATTTGCTTACCTTTGTTTCCGAGAAAATATAGAAAATTAAAAAAGTGCTTTTAACTTACACCAGAAGTGTTCAAATTATGTTTTAAATGTCTATTCATTCACAAATAAACGTTAATAAATATTCATAATTAGCTTTGAATTTCTATTTGTGTTGAAACTGTGTTTTGGGGTCTCTTATCTTCCATCAACCACTCAGGCACAGATGAATTTGAGACTATCAAATAAGCCTGATATTCAGTGGCGTATTTACGATTTTGTTTCGGGAGGGGCTTTGCTAACTTTCGGGGGGGGGCTTTGCCTGAAAATGTGAAAATTCTGCAAGATATTTCATATACTTCACTATAGTAAGTAAGATTTCGGGGGGGGGGGGCTTAAGCCCGGAAGCCCCCCCCCTAAATACGCCACTGCTGATATTGTTTAGCCTACATTACAATAGGTCTGTAGGCGGCAGTCGGGGCGTAGCGTTGCATCAAAGAACTATCCCCTTCCCCTCTTTGGCGTCGTCGCTAATTGTATAGATTTTTGCTGGATAAACATCGTGCATATGGGCTTTCCCGGGTTCTTCCCTTTCCTTTAAATTTCTTAATACCATTATTTTGCTCATTAGCATCTCCCTTAGTTACGCAGCCCCATTCGAGGTCTCTCGTGACTATATGTTTAGCGTATATGCGTCTTCGGCTCGGGAGACCGGGTTCGATTCCCGGCTGGAGCTCAAGTGGTTTGTATCTCATGTTACGCTGAGTTCACGTCTCTATAGCTGAGTAGGACGCTAAACTAAAACCAATATCCTCCTCATCATCGGAACACATTTGCAAGGTGTTAAGCTTAAAATAAAAACTAGATTGCGATTCTTCTGTTTATATGTTTTCTTTTCACTTGAAAAACATTTTGCGTCTCTTTAAAAGAAGGAAACGCAACAATCATTTGAGATTTTACATTTAAAGAAAGAAAAAAAATGATTAATTAGGCTTATATTATATGGAACTTCTCCACTTTATAGTATAAACATTTGAGATGGACCATTTATCTTGATACGCCCATGTACTTTTAAAACTAATTGATAAAAATGGCTGGAATTTTGTAAGATGCAAATAACAAGGGAACTCCGTCTAATAAACTCTGCAGTACCAACAAATTAATAGTGTTGCCAACATAATATAAAGTTATATTTTTAACGCCACTATGCCATGTTATTACATATATCAAATTAAATATTAAACGAAAACTTACAACACAAATTTGTTATCCAGTGTTGCAAATTAAGGATGCTGCAATACGACAAGCATCTAAACTTCAGAAACCTGATAATAGTATTAATAAAAGCAGAGGCGGATTCAGGACGAACTCGAAAGAAGGTAGTGAAAGATTATGTTTTCTCTCTCACCGACTTTTGCAGCACTGGTGACTGTGAAACTCGGGGAGGTGAATAACCTTTTCCCCCTGGATCTGTCTATGAATAGAAGTGAGACGGACAGTGAAAACCCGAAATGCTTTAGTGTCTAATACTATGACCATGGCTTATTTCGAATGAATACAAGAAATTGAAAATTAGACTTTTTTCAAAAAATTTCTTACATAAACAGAACGTCTAATCGCGTAGGTGATTCTCAAAAGACGTAAACTTCTCGGAGCCGTTACAGCAATTTGATATATGAAATCGTTCAGGAGATATGAAGTACGTGAATACTGATAGTGATACTCCTAAAAATGACGTATTTGCGGATTCTTTGTAATGTATCTTGATCCTCTTTGCTTTTATAACATTACAGAAACAGATTTTGGTACTTGTAATTACAATAAATTCTTGCAATGACATAATTTTAACCAGTGTTGCAAACTTTACCTATGTATATCATATCTCCAAATCAGTTTGAGATATCAAATTGCTGTAAACTGCATTATGATCTTTACGTGTGTTGAAAACCTTCTATGTTGTTGGATATGATACTCATCCAAGCAGTTATCGAAATGAAATATTTCGGGAAAAAAAGTCAAATTTTTAATTCCTTACGTGAAGACTAAGGAGCATGGAAGCTTCTCATTTGCGGCAAGTGACTTGCCAATAATGGTAGAATACCGATGATGACAACTTTGTACCTATTTATTTGAAATAAATCATATCATGATCATAGTATGTAACACTAACGTACTGTGGATGTGCATGCCCCGTTCATATTATTATTTTTTACTACTATAGAAGCCTAAAACATTTGGATCTTTGTGGATGTTCGTGATACTGTAGCATCCTTAGTTTGTAACAAAATTTCAGCCTTTTTTATATTATTCTAAAAGTTACAAGAGTGTAAAGATAAATAGTCCACTAAGTGTGTTTGTGTCACGTTATTTTTCATTTTTACCCTAAGAATGTTAAACACGAGTGTCCTCTAAATAAATCTTATCTACCCCACTCGGGGAGGGGGTAGAAGATTCAAATAACTCCAATAGATATGTACAATCACTTACCTCTGTTTCTTTTGTGGCTCCATCTCTGGATCACCCTCGGCCTCAATAATCTCTTCCAGTGACTGCTGTCTTGATGTTTCCTGTATAACACCAACGTGTCGTGATCTTAAATGGTACCACAAGCTAGTCGTTGAATTTCTATTATAGATAATACTTCGACAGTAATTGCATTTTGAAGAAACACCACCCTTTTCACGAGTGAAATGTTCTCATATATTCGACTTTCCCATTGTAAATACTTCCCGAAAATATCTCTTCTTGCAGTTCTCTTATATAGTTCGAAACAAGCTCTGCGTTGATAACTGATATAATGAACGTCGGTTAAGTATTCCTCATAACGAACTAATGCTTCTCCCACTAGTCCAATAAACATATCAGAAGTGTTGATATCGTAGGACACGTGTCCTTTCTTTAAACAACCATCTTTTATTGTTACCAAAATATTCAGTCACAGCGAATATGAAACCACGTACCGTATCAGCAAAGGCGAGTACGAGATAGCTAGCTAAAAGCAGTCTCAAATAGCTACGGTATTACGATTAGAACACGCAGCATCAGCGAAATAAGATACTATTCAATTTCAGTCCAGAGGTAAAGCTTATCTGTATGTAATGATGTGTTTCTTTTCTTTTGTTTATAACTTCAATCAAACTATGCAGGGAAGGAAATGTTGCTCTTTCGCAACTTCAAATTTCTCTTCAGTTTCGTTTTTCAGTTTCGTTTCGTCCCTTCGTGTTCCATCTCCGAACTTTGTCCTTCTGTTTCGATTTTTTTCGTTCTTCGAAAAATTTTTCGTTTTTCGTTTTCCGAAAAATTTTTCGTTTTTCATCTTTCGAAAAATTTTTCGTTTTCGAAAAAGACATTTTTCGAAAAAGTATTTTTCGAAAAAATGTGGCCACCCTAATTCAAATACAAAGATAACGTATTAACATTGTATAAAGTCGGAACGCATTTTGGAACATACAGTCTCGCAATAGCAGGTATTCAACGCTATTACTATGAAATATCAGCTACTTATATTTGTCCGAAATTGTATCAGAATCTCGCAGCAACAGGCGGTCAATATTATTACTGTGAAATACTTGCTATTTGTAAAATGAACATGAAATGAAATCTTTGAGTTTTACGTCTGACGGTTATTTCGGTGAATAAAATGGTGGAATGAAGAAAGTGGGAGGAAACGGGAGAACCTCGAGGAAACCCACGCACACGGTGTTTGTCCACCACAAAGTTCACTTGGCGGGGGCTGGGATCGAACCTGGGGCCCCAAGCACCAGAGGTGAACGCTTTACCACTGAGCCACCGCACTTGCTATTTGTATTTGACCAAAATTGTATACTATTAGAACAATGAAATAACCTTATGGATACCGTAGTTACAGCTGAGCTTTCACCCTTTGAATGGTAAAACAAAACACACGCTGATGAAATTCTAGATTCTCCTTGATCTGTCAGGGATCGTTCCTATTTTTTTCCTGATCCACTCAGCTGAGTGGTAACATAAGGGCCATTCCGAAAATATAAATACGAGAGTGCAGGATGCTTCGAGGTGGCACGCTGAAAGGTGCTTCTGGAGTGAATGACTGTTATCGGGGTTCGCGTTACCTGTAAAATCTGCGGTATCAACAACAGTGTGTTCCTATTTGGCGTTGGCATATTGCGTTCGTTCATATTGTAAATGCGTCATAGGCTGTCCAAACTTTAAAAAGAATTTTTTAAAAAAGAGAGAAAAACGTAAACATTTTCTCATGTTGATAATGAAATTTAGACATATGAAAACAACAGAAAATTATAATTATTTTACCGTTACCGCCGGTAAGAGCGGTAATATGCACTACACGCCTCTGCTTCGTTACATAGGGTTTTTAAATCCTTAACTATTCCAACAGGGAAATCACCATCGACATTAAAGACAAAAATTCTTTTGTGTGCGCGTCTGTTTGTTCCCAGATAATAGGGGCATATTTAGAGGGGTTCAATCCCCTCTCCGAAACATTAAAAAAAAAAAAAAAAGATTTTATAGCTTTAGGCGAAATCTATGTATTTTATATGTATTTCGTTCCGCAAGTTAGTTTCGATTTTTTTAAAAAATATGCCCCTGCCAAATATAAATAATTTTCGTGAGAAAAAAGTCATGTTGATAAACGTTGCTGTATTTTTTCCTTAAAGCTTAAGAAACATTGGTGGGATTGAAATAGGTTAACGATTGGGGTTAATTCAAAATTCAACCTCAATACTTTCATTTAAATGGCATAATTAATATTTATTACTAATTCCTAATGTTCTTTCTTCAGTTCGCGACTTGTATTATACGAGGAGAAAGATTTAAATCCAAAAAGTCGATTTAAATAAAAAAAAATCAAAAGTAACCACCCTGGCTGCCACATATCAATTTGATATGTACACTCATGTCCAAAATTATTGTCGCATGTCTATAAATATGTGGTTGTAGGAATATAATTTGAGTACGAATTCGCCCGGTATTTCTTATAATGTTAGTATGTGTATAATCGTCAAAGACATGTATGTGGCAAAGTTTATGTTAAAAGAGCAGTAAATAAGAACAATAAAACGAAAATAAAACTTTCTTGTCCATTTAGCAACATTTTGCTTTACTCATTCTAATTTTCGTCTTTTATTATGAAATTTACCATATATATATATATACATTTCCCGATTATAGCGTACGCATAGTATCAGTATTAAAAGTACCCTGCAAAATCATTATCAAATTCTGTTCTTACAAGAGAGATGCGACAATTATTTTGGACGTAAGTGTATATATCCGTAAAGTGGAAATCTACATAATTATCTAGGGTAGTGATGAGCATGACCGGTTCACGGGCCAGATGCAGCTCTGAAATGTTCTGTCCTGCCCGGACGTGATTCCTATTGTGACAGGTGAAAAGAAGAACAGAGTTACCTCGAAAGAGTTATGTTAAATAAAAATAGATTACTACAGTTCTGAGAATTGTGCATTCCAGTTGGAACCAGATTATCAGAAACTTCAATTATTAATAGGGCTTACGGGGAAAGGGTGTGATGTCACTCAGAGATAATTGCACCAAATTTGGTGTAGGAGTAGGGAATAGAAAAGAACGTGTGGAAGCATTCGTTTCGCAGGCGTTCGGAGAGGCCCGTAGCCCGCCCCAAAATGTAGGGGAGGCCGGTAGAAGTTAGGGGACCGATCAAACCCCCCCCTATTGATCATATATTTCATCACCATAATGTAATTCATTTGCAAACCTACCGTGAAAATTTTAGGGAGAGTCAGTTAAAATTTAGGGGTGACCCTGCCCCCATGCCCCCATTGGATATGGGCCTGGTTCGGAATCAGAAATAATTTACCCTACAGTTCTGGAAATGTATGACCTGTCAGTCAAATATTGAGGACTCGTCCTCGAATATTACGGACTTCCCTGAGAAAGTGCGGTTAATTATTAGTGTTTCTGGTTGCAAGTCTGCACCGTATAAAATGGCCACTGAATTTTTAACCGTGTAGCTCCAGCGTTTAGAGCTGTTCATATTTTTGAAATATAAAATTGGCCATTTAGGCCGCCATGTTGTTTCCCCCAGCTTGGAAATTGTTATTTTGACAAATTACTATCTTAATATTACCCAATATACATTCCAAAATTCATCATTTCAGTAATTTCTTTTAATTCTAGGAACATTTAGTCTGTCTTAACTATTCTCTTTTTCCTTGATATCACTTACAATTGCGCATTTGGACACAGTTATTCACAGTGTTTCACATACGCATACTATGTACGATTGACTGACGGTCGTCGACGCCCCAAAGCTCTACGTTCCCGTCTTTATGTCCTACAGCAGTTGATGTAACCCGGTGTCGCATGTTCAGACCTTGCACACACCTATCCACTTAAACACCAATACTGTTCTGTTAACTGTTTTGTTATAATGCAATAGTTCCACAGCACGCGTTGAAAGTCTGACATCACAAATTGTGCACAAGTCTGCTCTTCCAGATCTGTTTATGCCTCCTTACCACAAATCAATTAGCACGTAGATGGTTGAATAAGCCTCAACGTTAATTGACCAGTTCAAAAAGTGCAAGTTGGTGATTCGAGCTTCGTCTTCAACATCGCTTTATTTCTGTGTATATATTTTCTTTATTTTGTTAATATCATTTCATTAGGCTAACGAGTGATGCATACACAATGAACAAAAGATAAGGCGGGTAGTAGCAATGATAGTTGATATATTTAGTATTCCAGCATTCGTCTGGTGAGACTGGGGGCTGGCATTGGCTAATTTTCTGTTCAGCTCATTTTTTCTGTTTTTATTCTATTTTATTTACCTTCTGCATTGGCCGCAATAGCGAGCAAAGGCTCCGTCCCATCAATATCTGATTGACAGTCTATACTTCTCCAGAACTGTAGGGCCCATTGTTTCTAATTCCGAACGCCTGCGAAACGAATGCTTCCACATGTTCTTTTCTATTCCCATTACGTACTCCTACGCCAAATTTGGTGCAATTATCTCTGAGTGACATCACACCCTTCCTTCGTTAGTATTACAAGATTTTTTAAATGATGTACCATTGCTGTTTTAATAAATTAAATTGACCCGCAGGAAGTTTCTTTTCTGTTTTCCATTAACATCCTAAAAACGTTTGCCCATCACTGTTCTAGGATATTCCAAATTAAGATCTTCAATATGCAGTTTTGTAGTTCCAGCAACGCAAAAGATTTTGGGTGACGATGCAATACGCATTGAAGAACTATACTGCATCATCAGATTTTTAAATTTAGAGAAGATTTACAAGATATTTCATGTTGATGCTACTCACTGTTTGGAAATTGGAATCCATGATGTTTTGAAGTCTGGCGGGATTTGAAAAACACCTTTGGTGCGGTGAGAGTTCATCCTTACTACTCGGCCATCCTTATACTTCTAAAAAACTAATTTTTAATTTCAAAATCAATTTAACTTCCTAAAAAATTAGCTGTTCACTTTGTTTTATTGGCTTTGGTTTCTAACGTGCCTGTTTCAGTGAAATTCTAAATTGTTGAATTTTTGCCTTTCTAACTACTTTCTTTTCGTTAATTCTTTGAAAATCGACGTTTAGCATTTCGTTGATGATTCGAAATAATCAGTGGCGACGCTACAGAGAGGCGAGGAGGGGCGACCGCCACCACAATATTTTTTCTCGCCCTCATTTTTCTATGTGAATAATAATAATCAATGCAAAATAAGTTCTTTCTTTCCTCCCCTCTTGCCCCCTACTATTACGAGCGTAGCGCCGCCACTGGAAATAATCTTTTTGAATTACGTTCTATGCGGAAGAGTGTGAGACAGAATAAGTAACGTGACGAAATCGAACAAAGCGAATAAATCATTGTTCTGGCAAATCAATAGTTGCAGCAACGAAACTTACGTATTACATGTGAGCTGATTTTTGCACTCTACACGAATTCATACTCGGTAAATTTAACTTGGTTCTTGATTATAGTCTTATCTTATAGAGAGAAAAATAGAACTTACCTTTAAAAGAATGTTGTTACCAGACCACATCCTTTCACGCGATCATTTTCTATTTTTGGACCTTGAGAAGGGTCCGGATGGGTTTTAAGAAAATGAGAAATGTCTTCTTTTTGGGGATTAAAAACAACTGCTTCAACTTAAAGATTCGTTATATATATAATATACAAGATCAATTTTATAACATATCTGGTGTAAATATTTCCAACATGTAGGGATGCGCACGAGACAAGATTTGTGGCTGTCTCGTCTCGAAAATGTGCTGTAAAAGTGATGTCTTGACTTGAAAAATGTATATTTTTCTATTGGAAGAGTCGTGTCTCGACTCGAATTTTGTCAGGAAAATCCTGCCTCGACTCGTCTCGTGCACATCCCTACAACATGATAAAAATATTGCGTATTTCACTGAGTTACTCAGAGTTGAAGAGTTGTTTTTATTATTCCTAGTTATAACGTAGAAGGAATTTTCTTCCCAGAAAATAGTAGATAAAAGATTCAGATTCAGTATTGGATCTGTTAAGGGAATTGTTAGTGTGAAATACTGTTATAAGGAATTCACTTGCGTACAATTTTAAGATCAGTTACACTGCTACCTGCAACTGTCACCTGAGCTTAGGACCCAGATGAAGATGATTGTCAGATTTCACTTTATATTTTTCGTTTGGTTGCTTGGACTTGTTTTCATAATAATATTGCACTATTGTTATATATATATTTGTGAAAGCTAGGAGTGTTCTCTTTTTACGTCTGCCATATGGTAACCATTGTGTTTATTCTTGTAGTTGAATGTTGGTCTGTTTTCATTACTGATATTTAGGCCAAACTTGAACCATGTCGGATCCGAACAGGATCAATAGGAAACAATGTGGTGTCTCACACTAAAAACTGAGATTTGAACAGTGTACCCACGAAGGAACTCGATATCTTGCAGTTGATTTATATCAATATAGAAAATTCCGGTTAATTTGAAATTTACATATAGAAGATATTGACTCCAATTATATTGATTTTCCAACGTATGAAAATACCCATTGCAGTTGAGACTTCATTCCCTGGCAGTGGCGGCGTAAGGCAAACTGAGGCCCGGGGCCAGTCGAGTAGATCGGGGCCCCTTCACGAACAATCATGATTTATACATTTCTATTTTTGACTTTCATTTGTATAATCTTTCTTTCTGTTTACTCCTCCCTTTCCCATTGGCGTGTGTGTTTACACCTTCTTAATCTGGGATATATTAAATAAATGGGGATAACATTCAGTATCCCTGTCTTATTTTTTAATGCTCAGAACCGCCTTCAGACTGGTATCTAAAACTAAAACCGAACCAGGACTATCATTGCATATTTTTTTAATTCATTTTTAAACAAAGAACGCGATAGAAAAGAGATTAGGGATACAAATGTAATGGAAACTATAATCCACGACAGAAATAACATAATCTTAAGAAGAAACGAAACGTAACAACAAAGAATCCAGAATTTATCTTACACCTATACTATCCTAGTTTAAATGTGTACTCTAATTAGATGGAATAGTGGAAGTAATGCTCCTGATAATACATTTAGAGACAAATGTACATACAAAATGTAACAATGAGCTGATATTGAAAAAATTGCAAATAATAATACAACCGATTAGGGATGCGCACGAGTCGAGACATGTCTCGAATCCCGACTCGAATTCGAGTCGAGATTCGAGTCGAGACACTTTGTGAAATTCGAGACGAGTCGAGACAAACGTATTTCCGTTTTTTCGATTTCTTTCCGGAAAAATTAAAAAAAATGCAAAAAAAAAAAAGATAAATAAAAATGTTTGTATTAGATTAATTTTACTAGTAATGACTTTTTTTCAAACACGTGAAAAATATAAGTTAAAAAATTTCAATATTGCGAATATTAAAAAATAGCACTCGAAAATAAAAATATTCCAATTATTATCTATATATTAAAATACTAGATTTACGCGTATATGTTTCTCCTCACAGAAAAGTTTATATGTTTGTCTCCAACCCTTTCAACAATGAGATCTCGAACCCGCAAGTGCTAGAAACGTGCCGTTTTCATTTGTCGATTCCAAATTTTGTGTAAATTGTCCAGTTCTAATTGAATATTAAAAAAACAACATTGCCATTAGTTCTTTATCACATTGTTAGGGATACACTAGAAGTACTGAAATTTTTGAAAAAAGTAAAGCATCATACCCTACGAGTTAACGAGTTAAATATTCCAACATCACATAGTTGCATATAGGGGTTGTATATCTGTCAGGCGTTTGTTACATGGCCAAATGATAATGAAAACGAAGGATATACATTTCTCCAGTCTAAGATTAATCTTCATTGTTTGGAGAGATTTTTTGTTACCAATAAACACCTTATATCACTGACATAATTAATTGTGTGTGTAATTTATTTACTTATTAAATAATGCATGCAAATGCATGCATACACGATATGGGCATTCAGTAAATGGATACTTGAAAATTTGAATTCAATCATCTATACAAGCCGGCTACGAGTGTTTTGTTTTGGCCACGAACCCTTTCCTGCTACCAATTTTACAATTAGGAGTGAGCTTCTTACCGGATGTGTAGCCTACCGAAGGACCACACAGATGTTATCGAAACTATTGTGCTGTAGATTCTTTGTATGCTTTGGCAGAAATCGAAGCCCGCCAGTGAAGCCATATCTAGCATCTTGGTGCTAGATCTAAAATAATTCACTCCCATTTAGCATCTAGCATCTTGACTTTAGCATCTTGGCAAAATTTAGCATTATTTCATTCTTCCCTCTGGAGAACAGAAAAAGAACGAAAATTTAGATGGTTCACTGGCCGAAGTGAAGCGATGGTTGGAGTAATAAAACCAGTTAGTATTTCCGCTGTTGTATTGTTGAATTCACAGAAATGTTCAAAAATAAGCAAAACGTGACTCTGCACAAGATGTTTACTTACCCATAGTTTTATTATCAACTGAACCCTGTGTGAGGTTATCTGGGATGTTTCTGTCCCTTCTCACTTTACAACTTGAGAGGGGAGGGGGTATGATCGTCGTTTTTTTTTTGGTTCACCAGGTCTCTGTAATTGTCCGTCAGGAAAACTGAAGTTTCTACAAGTATTTCCCGAGGCTAACAAAGCAATTTTTTTTGAGAAAGGGGTCCTGCAGGAGTGTTATTTAGGGGGTAATTCCTGCCTTTGTTATATATATATATATATATATATATATATATATATATATATAAAGATAAGTAGGGGCGGATCTTTAAAATTAGTTCGGAAAGTGGCATAATTTGCAAGAATCTATCTAATCTAATATAAATAAAATAAAGAGTTTGTGTGTTTGTCTGTCTGTCTACCTGTGTGCGGCCTGGGGACCAGATGAGTGGACCGAGAGTTACCAAATTTTGGTCAGGGGTACCTTGGCCCAGGCCCCAGATCAAGACGTAGCGTATTTTTCAAATTTCGAACCAGGGGGGTCTCAGGGGGGGCGTTTACGGGACAGGCGTGGAGTCTAGGCTGAGAGCTATGAAATTTTGGTCAGGGGTTCCTTGGTCCAGGCCCCAGGTCATGACGAATCTTTTTTTTTTTTCAAAATTCGAACCAAGGGGTCTCAGGGGTCGTTTACAGGGACATGTAAAAGTGGTAGAAAATGGCCGATATTACGGTCGAAATCACAGTTTTCGCAGTCGCTGAAATCAATGGTGAAACTCTGATCGAATTAACTTCCAAATTCACCCTATTCGGGCCGGGGTCACCGGGTGGGCGGATACCGAGAAAAGTAAAAGTAATCCAAAATGACCGATATTAGTGTCAAATCCATAGTTTTCGCAGTTGCTGAAATCAATGAGACAATTCCATTAGCGATGATATGCAAATTCAGCTACAATTGGATGTGAGCCGGAAGTCAGCGGGAGGGGGATACCGAGACATGTAAAAGTAATCCAAAATGACCGATATTAGTGTCAATTCCATAGTTTTTGCAGTCGCTGAAATCAATGGTGACACTTCCACTAGCGATGATTTGCAAATTCTGCTACCATTTTATGCGGGCCGGGAGTCAGCTGGGGAGGGGAATACCGAGAGATGTAAAAATAATCCAAAATGACCGATATTAGTATCAAATCCACAGTTTTAGCGGTCGCTGAGATCAATAGTGACACTTTCATTAGTGATCACTTGCAAATTCAGCTACCATTGAAGGCGGGCCGGGAGTCAGCGGGGGGATAGCGAGACATCTAAAAGTAATCCAAAATGATCGATATTAGTGTCAGATCCATAGTTTTCGCGGTCGCCGAAATGAGGGTAATACTTCCACAGGCGTTGGCTTCCAAATACTGCCCACATGCGAAGAATGCGTATATTCAGCTAATATATATATATAAAGGGTGCGGCAGAAATAGACGATGTAAAATGAACATAGAAAACGTAACCCGATAGATAATGTGCTCATTGTTGTTTTGTTTTGTAAAGTGGTTCAAAGCATTGTGTATGCGTGTAGATTTGTTCGACTGTTCGATGCGCATGCGCAGTATTCAGGGGCGGATCCAAGGGGGGGCGATCGGGGCGATCGCCCCCCCCAGAAGAGGAAACTTTCTTATTTTATATATATAAATAAAACCCATCCCAAAGTTTGGAGCCCTTAAAAGTAGCAGTATGACAACCCACCGCCCCCCCCCAGAAGTCGGTCCTGGATCCGCCCCTGGCAGTATTGGAAGAATTACGTAAGCCTTCCGTCAGTAAATATGGAGCGTTGGTCGGACGAACATCGCGCCCCCACAATGGAGTGTTTCTTCAAGAACAAAGACTCTGCAACAATTATGCAGCGTAAGTTTCCGTGTCATTTTAACATTGGCAGAAATGGACAAGTACCGACATGACAAACTATTCTTAATAGGGTGAAAAAGTTCCGAGCTTCGGCTTCTGCAAGATCGAGAAATCCCCAGGTCGTCGACGTTCAGTGAGAACACCAGGCAAATAGAAAGGGTTCGAGAAGCATCAGGGTCATCAATTAGAAGTCCAGGGTGTTCAGCTCGTCGGCATGCTGTGTTACTTGGCATGTCAGATAGGAATGTGCGGCGAATATTACACCAGAACTTACACTTCCATCCATTCAAAATTCAGATGATTTACAAGTTGCTCCCTGAGGATTTTATTGCTCACGTACAGTTCTGCAATACGCTGTTGCAAATGATTAATGAGAACCCAAACTTTCTACAGAGGCTAATTATGTCCGACGAGGCTCATTTTCACATTGATGGGTGTGTAGATAAGCAGAATTTTTGTTACTGGGCACCCAGAAATTCAAGGTTGTTGCATGAAGTGCCACTTCATAGCCCTAAAGTGGTGTTTATTTTGATGGGATTATTGGACCATATTTTTCAACGACGAGGATGATAACACTGTAACTGTCACGTGTGCTTGATATGTGGACATGCTCGAAAACTTTTTACTCCCAGAACTGCGACGGCGTCGCATTAGACAGATGTGGTTCCAACAAGACGGGGCCATGTCACACACAGCAATTGCATCGATCAACATTCTTGGGAGGATGTTTCCAGGACGGGTTGTCTCTCGTCGCGGTAATGTTCCTTGGCCTGCACGCTCGTCCGACCTATCGACATGTGACTTCTTCCTATGGGGTTACTTGAAGCAACAAGTGTATGCAACAAAACCTGCAACATTACAGGATTTGCGTGAATCCATTCAACATGCAACCCACCAAACCCCGCTGGACATGGTTCAACGAGCTGCCAGTCTTGTGAGGCGACGTGCAGAGATCTGTTTGAATAACCATGGTGCACGCCTCACTGACATAATTTTGAAGACGTACCGTTACCATATGTAATGCTTTTGTATGTACATTCTGGAGATGTAAAACTTTTGTTCATAAAAGGTCATTAAAATATTTAACTTACAAAAAAACATCGTCTAACTATTTCTGCCGCACCCTATATATATATATATACACAGTGGCGGATCCAAGGGGAGGCTATAGAGGCTATAGCCCCCCCTTGACGCTCAGATATACACTGGATAAAATAGGCTTCAATCTTGCTTTACACTGGATAAAACGGCAAAATATGGTTTAGCCCCTCCCTTGATCATATCCTGGATCCGCCCATATATATATATATATATATATATATATATATATATATATATATATATATATATATATATATATATATATATTTGGTCTAGGAATTAATTCGTGCGGTTGGTACGCACACATTGAAGCTGTAGTACAAACACAAAATACATAAATACCTTAAGAAAAATATTGTCCATCGCTAGCCACCACTTTCGCCAATCTGTCAGGCAATGTACGGATTCCGTGGCGAAAGAAGTCCTCATCCTTGGAAGCGATCCAGTCAGAGACCCATGTTTCGATATCTTCTCAAGAAGTAAACCGCTGTCCAATCAAATCGTTGTTCATGCAATCGAACAAGTAGTAGTCCGAAGGAGCAACGTCTGGTGAATACGGCGGGTGGGGTAAAACTTCCCATCCGACATTTTCTAAATAGGTTTTGACCGGTTTTGCGACATGTGGGCGAGCGTTATCATGTTGAACAATAAGTTTATCATGTCTGTTCTCCCATTCTGGTCGTGTTCTGGTCAGAGCTTGCTTCAAACGCATTAATTGTCGTCGATAACGTTCTCCATTCATAGTTTCACCCGGTTGCAGCAGCTCATAGTACACCACACCTTTCATATCCCACCATATGCACAGCATAACCTTTGCACAGTGAATATCTCGTTTTGGTTGTGATGGACCTGGTTCACCTGGTTTCACCCAGGCCTTTTTTCGTTTAGGGTTCTCGTAATGGATCCACTTCTCATCACCCGTAATAATTCGATGCAGAAACCCCTTTCTGCTCTGTCGTTGAAGCAGCAATTCGCAAATGGTTTTTCGTCTTTCAACGTCTCTGTCTTTCAATTCATGTGGAACCCAATGTGACATCTTTTGAATCATTCCCATGGCTTTCAAGCGTTTGGAGACTGTTGTTTGATCAACGCCTAATGCTGCTGCAAGTTGTTCCTGCGTTTGACACGAATCCTGCTCGAGCAATGCTGTCAATTCTTCGTCTTGAAATTTTTTTGGCTGTCCAGCTCGCTCTTGGTCTGCCAAGCCGAAATCACCACTTCTAAACCGTGCAAACCACTTCTGACACGTTCGCTCAGCTAGAGCATGGTCACCATACACTTCCACCAAAATACGATGACTTTCAGTCGCACTTTTCTGCATGTTACAGTAATGCAGCAGGACACCCCGCAAAAACACTTTATCAGGCACAAATTGCGCCATGTTCACTTAACTACAAACTGGTGTTTTAACAAAAGAGACACTGACCAAAGCTTAAAACTTTATTTTAAATTATAATTTGTAACTGTTTCGGATATCTAGCATATCCTTCTTCAGACACGATCGAAATTAATGAAAATACAGACAAAGAGCGTAGGCGGAGGAACATCGTGGGTGGGGACGCAATGAATGGGACAATGTTTTGTGAAGCCTGATAATCGATGTTTTTTCATCTGGAGAGAGTGTGGAACACGACACAATCCCATGTTTGTGCGAGAAATATCCCAGTATCATGGTGGTGGACTGATGGTGTGGGCAGGAATCAGCATTGGTGGGCGTACTGACCTCCACATCATCATCCGAAATGGCTCTTTGACGGCTCAAATGTATAGGGATGAGGTACTGAAAACTCTTGTTCTTCCTTATACTGGTGCCATTGGTGATTCGTTCCTTTTCATTTATGACAATGCTCGTCCTCACAGAGCTCGGTTAGTGGACAAGATGCTGGAAGCTGAGGGTATCGCTCGGATGAAGTGGCCAGCATGCTCTCCGGATCTCACCCCAATTGAGCATGTCTGGGACATGCTTGGCAGACGAATTGCCGCAATGCCAGTACTCCCAACAACCATTCCAGAGCTGGAAGTCGCTCTTCTGGATGGGTGGCACAACATCCCCCAAGAACTCATCGATAATCTGATTGAATCCATGCCACGCAGGTACGAGGCTGTGTTGGCTATTCGAAGTGATCATTTGACATATTAAGGAACAATCAATGTTGTTGTCTTGCTTGTTTGTGAGCAGTTCGAGAGGTGTACACATAACCGTCTTGTTTCATGAGCCACGCGAACAAGGTTTTCCGTGTCCCAACACCAGTATGTGCCCCATTTTTCTAGTGTATCTTAAAGCATTCCTTCTTATATGATATATATGAGTCAAACAGAAGCTTATCCATGCACTATCTTAAGGTCTTGTGTGATATTTCAGCTGATCCCCTAATTTTTTTGAGCATTATATGCATATATATATAGTGGTGGATCCAGGATATGATCAAGGGAGGTGCTAAACCATATTTTGCAGTTTTATCCAGTGTAAAGCAGGATTATTGAAGCCAATTTTATACAGTGTATACTTGAGTGTGAAGAGGGGGTTTCCCCTTTGGATCCGCCTTTGTGTATATATATATATATATAGATAGATAGATAGATATAGGTACATGATTGAAAATGGCCTCGAATCCATACTCGCTGAGATGAACAAAAGATACCGTTTAAATCCACAAATTCAGCCCCATTAGTACTCTAAGGGGAATGATGACATGTAAAGATTATTGAAAATTGTTGATATTAATGTCAAATTCATAGTTTTGGGGCTCCATAAGTTCATTGGTGACAGTTTTGGTGCCCTTTATGTCCAAAATGAAACGTATTCTCCCCGTGCGAAGAATGGGTATTCTGCTAGTCTGAAATAATAACTAACGGAAGTTTCACGTACTCAACCCTTTAATATATTTCTCGCTGCTCAAATTTACTCACTTGTGCGGTATATGTGTGTAGCGAAATACATTGTATATACAGTAGGACGTCGATAATCCTAATATAAAAAATCCGAACGCGGTCCCTAGAAGCTTTTTACATTTTGTCTTAACGCTAGCGATAAACAAACAACAGCGTGTCCGTCGACGTTATGTGAAGTCAGTGTTTTTACAAAAGTTCATTTACATGTAATTGTTTGTCATACATATTTTTATTTTTATTTTTTCTTAGGCCTATAAGTTTTAAGTGTGACTTACAAGATCAGTGTTATTTAGAATACAAGCAGGTTCTTCAGAAACATTAAATGTAAGTAGCCTTACGTATGGTATTGTAATTACTGTATATATTGAATAACAACTGTATCGATAGGACAACATACCGTACAGTAAATGTAAGCCTAAATGGCATTTTCTTGGTCATTTTCGAAAATCCGAATAATTTGAAAACCCGAACTACCTGTGGTCCCAACTAGTTCGGATTTTCGACTTCCCACTGTATATGT
Organism: Thermobia domestica; assembly: GCF_964235325.1. Taxonomy (NCBI): domain Eukaryota; kingdom Metazoa; phylum Arthropoda; class Insecta; order Zygentoma; family Lepismatidae; genus Thermobia; species Thermobia domestica. The sequence continues at coordinate 73,730,892 of NC_137465.1, read as the reverse complement.
TGCAGACATGTTACAGCAAGTAAGATTACTAGCATCAGGCCAAGAAATAATTTTTAAACTATATTTTCCTGTTTTTGCCAGTACTTCCGAACAAATGATTTTTTTTTCTAATGGTTTCAAAATTTCCGGAATTTTACATAGAACAAGGAAGATATCTCTATGAAATATATGTTCGATTTAACATATTAACTAAAATGATTCTGTGATTAACTAAAATGATGGTTCTGATGATACCCAAATTTTCCGTTTTTTTCATAGCTCGGGAAAACCGTAAAAAAAACTTTTTTTTTACCCAAAATTTCAGTTTTTTTCACAGGCCTTCACAACACTAGTCTGAATACACAGTGCACCGAACACTCCTAACGATGGGCCTCCGCAGCCGACGACCCATTCATGTGCGAATGTAACACCACGACATCGGCAACTACGACTGAAATGAAAACGTGACCATTGCCACTGGACCTTGGCACAATGGCAGAGCGTTGCATTGTCTGATGAATCCCGATATCTTCTTCATCATGACGATGGGAGGGTGCGAATCCGTCGTGTTCCAAGGAAACAGCTCCTTGACATCTGTACTGCGGGACGAAGACAAGCTGGCTGTGGCTTAATTATTATCCGGGGAACATTCAGGTGAGCATCCATGTGTTTAGTGGAGTTCGAGCAAGGTACCATGACGGCCGAGGCGTATCGCACGCTGCTTGCAGACTACGTACACCCCTTCACGGCGGCCATGTTTCCCATCGGTAGTGGCATTTTTCGACAAGATAATGCACCATGTCACAAGGCCAGGAGTGTGATGCAGTGGTTGGAGGAACACAGGGGCGAGTTCCAAGTGATGTGCTGGCATCCAATCTCTCCGTATCTGAACCCAATCGATCACATCTGGGATGTGATTGAACGTGACGTGAGGGCGCAACACCCCCTCTCCGGAATTTACGGGAATTAGATGACCTGTGTGTGCATATGTAGTGCTAACTCTCTCCAGCGCTCCCAACGAGGAACATTGCGACCATGCCAAGACGCGTCGCCGTTGTTATCCGTGCCAAAAGGTGGACATACTAACAATTAGGTAGGTCGTCATAATGGCGTGGCTGATGTGTGTGTGTGTATATTTTAACTCGTATATTTTGTCTCGACTCGAATTTCGAGACGTCTCGACTCGAATTCGAGTCGAGTCGAGACAGAGACTGTCAAGTCGAGACTCGAGTCGAGACAGAAACACATTTTCGAGTCGAGACACGAGTCGTGACATTTTTTCGAGACGAGTCGAAACAGGCTTAAATCTCAACTCGACTCGACTCGTGCGCATCCCTACAACCGATGCGATTTCTAAATGTAAGCTCTATGTTTTCTAGAATTTTCTTGTTCAGTTCCTGCCTTTGGTGTTTCCCCTGTGCAATTTCTCGTATGGTTAAGTTTATTCATGGTTTCTCACATGTCAAGTTTATGCTATATATATATATATATATATATATATATATATATATATATATATATATACTAACTAAACCTGCGCTCTCTACACAGTGCATCATTCGCATATGAGCATAAATCTCCTTCTCATTCCTCACAACTTGTGTACATGTCCCTTTATAGACACAAGTGAAAGACGTCTTGATAAAAAATCGACAAGTGGTATCATAAAGGGGAGATTTTTTCGGTTATTTTTTCTCAATAGCTCGCACCGTTTGCAAGATTTGAGCCTACTTTCGGTTGGAGTTTCTAGTTCATGTATGACCAGTGTTTTCTTTCTTCTTGCATACAGTATGTAAGAAGCAAATACATTACATATACAATTAATTATAATGTCAGTTGTATATGGTGTTCATTGGGCAAAGATTCATCTTAGACTCGAGAAATGGTTATCCTTCCTTTTTCATTATAGTTTGGCCATGAAACAAACACCTGAGAGATATGCAGCCCCTATTTACAATTATATGGTGTTGGAATGTATAATAGGTAGGATATGATGCTTTAGTTTTTTTTTTTTTAATTTCAACACTTCCAGTGTACCCGTAAAAATGTAATAAATAAATAATGGCCATGTTTTTTTAAATATTGAATTAGGACTGGACAATCTACGCAAAATTTGCAATAGATGAGTGAAAACGTCATCTTTCTAGAGGCTGTAGCTTCCGAGATCTCACTGTCGAAAGGATTTGCCACAAACATATAAATGTCCTCAAACGTATAGTTTAAAAAACTCCAGAGATGGCAGCACAATTCACTTGCATTTATTACGGAGAAGGCTTATTAAAATGCAAAGGCTTTGAACAATAATTTAAAAGGATAAACTTTGAGAAAAATATCTCTTTAAGTAATTTATTTAAAGTACACCTTTTTAAAAATATTTGTCTTTGTTATAAACGTGAAATCACAAATAACCGTAAATCAAAGTTTTGAAAGCTAGTTATAGGTTGGAGCTCAGTTGCTCTGCATAGCTGTTGTAGCATTTTAATAGATGGATATATAGGTTTTATTTGATTAGTTTTTCTCCTATAGTTAGACCTATTCACTTTAACATTCGGTTTCTCTCCATTGTTGATCATACTTAAACACTTTTTTTTTTGAATCGAACTATCAGTAAGTAATGGCTAGAATAGATTTCTCTCCTGCGTGTCTTCTTCACATATTTTTTATTTTCTTCTTTCCACTGATAAAATATGATCTATTTAGTCTTACCGCTTTTGCCGAAATATCAATGAATAGTTAAGCACTGGAATGGTTTCTCTCCTGCTTGTCTTTTTTACTATTGTTTCCAGATTTCATACCTGTTTTCTGATTATACTATTTTGTATTTAATAATTCAGTTACGTTTATAAGCTGTCACGACTGTTTCCATTACCGCTTAACACAGTATTAGAATATATTATAACAAAATATCCTGAATATATTGAATAATTGGGGATATATCATAGATTAAAATTCTACTACGGGTTGTACCATCCTATTTTCCATTAGCACCCATCACCAATCAATTGATAGATCTTGACGGCTTTTTATTATTATTGTGATACTTTTGTAATTTTATCAAGTTGAAACATGAAACTACTCTCGACGATAGTTCTGCTACCATATTAGCCTGTGTTCCATCAGCATTCAGAATGCTACCTTCCGTGCTTTGGTAGCTGCGAAAGTCTCATTTTCAAAATCCAAAGTAGATATTATTTCATTTTCGATAGAAAGAATGGACAGATTTGTGAGTCTTTCTTGACTCATTCTTGAGTGCAAGTATGACTTTATCGGTTTTATTTACGGGCAGTCTTATCAAAATCTGAAGAGTGGTTGCTACATTTTTGCAAGCTTCAAGCTCCATTGAAGATACATATTTCAGTAAGCCTTGCGGGGAAAAGTCAAGGTGTTCTTTATCTTTCTGAGCACACCTTATTGAACGGATTATATCCTTACAACCCTGAAATAATTCTGCGCCATCCAGGTCATTCGGGTAGAACAAAGCCAAATCGGAGCAACATGCTTTTAGCCTTTCCTCGCTCTCATCATCTAGTTGCTGCACAAAGTTGCCGATAGAACACAGGAATCCAAGTCTGTCGTTCAGGTCACGCATCTGAGTAAAACAGTGATACATTTGTTGTCTGATCTCATCTAGAATTTCATTGATGGAGCACTTCACTTCGGCCTGTGCAGTTAGAGGTTCATCCTTTGCTGCTTCTCTCACCAGGTATCAATGGTATCAACCAGCTCTATAACTGAATAAGAGCCTGATTGAAACTCATATCCGTTCAAGACATTTTTGGATCCGATCAATATATGGGAGAACTTCAGACCAAAAATACAGTAAGGCGATTAAGTTAAGTGACTGGATGCTTGCAAGAAGACGACCAGCATCTCCTCGAATATCAAGCGTTTCAGTTGAAGTGTCATGCAGTTCTTCGAACACATCAATTACTTCATCCAATTGATTAGAAAGTGCCTTTACAGCTCGTGCTTTTAAAATCCATCTAGTGTGACTTTCACGTTTCAAACCAAACTTTACGTGCTTTTGCAGCACATTCCATCTGTGAGTCGATCTAGAGAAGAATACAAACAAACGTTCCATTGCTCCGTTTCAGGAAGCAAGCTAGCAGACGGGGCCCCATTACTTGCATCATAAAGCCTTACGATGTAAACAACACAATATACTTCGACTTTTCTTTTATTATATTTTAATCTACACTCACGAGGAAACCGATTTAAGTGTGACACGAAATTGTGGATGAGTTTATGCTCAATCAATGTGTTTTTCTAAACAATGAATTCGATTAGAGGGGAAAACCCTCGATCTGAACCGTTCCGGAGATATAGAGGGGTAAGGGGAAAACGGTGCTCTTTATTTTGTGGATTTTCGGCTATGTTGCGAGTGAATATGTTTGAAAATTGACTTTAACCGTTAAGAAAGATGCACCAGAGCGAATACAAGTGATGTTTAATGTTGAGGTAAGTAAGGTAGCTTTTACCCGGAGCCGGAAAAAAGGAAGGGCCTATGAGGAATAACAAACGTCATTGACATGAAGAACAATATTGTATGATATTTCTTGCCAATATATCACGTCTTTAGTTCGTAGAAAACGAGAAAACTGTATTTGTACCAAAATAAGCATCAACTGATATCCCTCCTTTTTTCTTGTACACTACGACCGACAATGTACTGTATCTGTTCGGTCATTTACGTGTTTTTGTCGACATTCCTTCCTGGAACAGTTCTTTAAAATCAATATCTGAATAGCAGTAAGTTAGTAATTGTCACAACCAGTGGCGGCGGTTGGATGTCAAAAGTGGGGGGGCAAGACATGATCTCAATATTTGTATATCAATGTTAGTTTTTTGGTTGCTTCTTCTAACATTTTGTTTGACGAAAGGTTGTATAACTATTAGGATACTGTATTTTCCAGTTAAAACACCGTATATCGTGTTTCATATTTTACTAAGTAAATTGACAAGAGCAACGCAAGTAGATACTAGCCCTTTGTACTCTTAAAGAACGAAGGTGTAAGAAGAGATTTGATTCCTTGCTCATGAACATCTTAAAATTCTGTCTGGAAAATTGTGTGGTCAGATTAGGGGCTTATTTGATAAATTTGCAAAACAAACAGAAAGGATAATATTAATCGAACAGTAATGAAAAATGAGGCTTGTTTCGCAAAAGTTATATTGAAACTGGGAATTAATGAACAACTTATATTTTTAATTCCATGCATATTATTACATGTTATTACTCTTAGAAAAACAGTAAATACTACAAACATATGCTGCGACATTTAAAGAAATACTTTTGCAGCTTCCCGAAAAATGTTCGTTGCCATTAGGTACAGTTTTCACTTTCTTGGAATACATCAAAACTCAACAATACTTAGAATCACTCCACACTCCAGTTATGCAAAATAATCCTAAAACTAGGGATGCCCACGAGACAAGACTGAGGCTGTTTCGTCTCGAAAATGTGCTGTAAAAGTGATGTCTCGACTCGAAAAATGTATTCTTCTCTATTGGAAGAGCTGTGTCTCGACTCGAATTTTGTCAGGAAAATTCTGTCTCGACTCGTCTCGTGCGTATCCCTACCTAAAATCTAGAATTATGTTGAATTCACTAAATTTAATTGTATATACAAAATTGTATACAGTATATATACTCCTAAATTCATATATTACATTGCAAAACAATGCCGCGCCTTTGACGTGGGAGACCCGGCTTCGATTCCTGGCGGCAGCTCATGTGGTTTGTATTCCACGTTAATCAGTAGGTCCACGTCTCATATAGCCTCACTGCTGAACGGGATGTTAAACTCAAAAAAATCAAATCAAAATATTCCTTACCATTAGAAAGAAGAAAAGACATTTTAGGAACTGTCAATTTTTGTGCAATTAAAGAATAATTTGTGAACAGTGTTTCTTCCAGACATGCTTTTGGGAGACACTGCCCCCCGAAGCTCTGAGAGTATCCCACCCCTCAAACGAGACCAAAATAATACGTCTCAAATATAATAATAAATAGAATAGTACCAGCAATGCCCCCCCGGAATACTAAGTGTGCGCCACGGAACATTGTTTCTGAAAGAAACACAGCTTGTGAAGAACTTCTTTTTTTGCGAAATGTTATCTCATTTAGTTCTAAAGCAACTGACTAACATATCGAGCCCTTGTAAGAAGAAATGAAAGTACGCTCGAATTGTGGCACTCCAATAGGTTAATTTTTGGGCCATTTTTCGTGGCAGTTAAAACGCAATTCATGTAGCTTTCTTCCCTGTACGGGAAGACAACCAATACGTACTCACGGAACGGCAAATATTTTATGGCACCATTTTTATTCTATGAACCATTAATACATATAAAAACTTTATATTTCCAAATGAAATTATATACATTGATGGGTCATTTCAAAAAAGTGGGGGGGCAACTGCCCCCCTTTGCCCCCCCTAATCGCCGCCCATGGTCACAACAAAACTATAAAGTTATTAATGTTCCTTTTGTTGATCATCAATGATTTCATTTAAATGAGCATAGCCAGACACAGGAAATTACCAATTCTATGTCACATTTTGACACAGGGCTGAAAGAGACAAGTAGATCTTTTTAATTACAAACGGCCGACAGTTTGAAACTTGATTGTTGAATTATGCTGATATTCCTAACCTCCTAAGGTATTACAATCACCCATTTTTGTTCGAATTTTGATTGGTATCGGTTGATAATTGCGGAAATTACAATTATTTGAAAAGTTTAAACTGCTGTCATTTTCTATTTTTTTTTTTTCGATTCCGATTTTCACCCTCAACTGTTATATAATAAAATGTACTTTTGGGCCATTTTTCGTTCCGATCGGTTAATAATTGTAGAAATTATAAATGTTTGGAAAGTTCGCACGACCATTTTTTTAAAACATTTTTCATCCTATTTGACTTGATGTTGGTTTTATTCGATACGGCGTACCGAGAAACCATAGACACCTTACACGCCTATTTCAGGCAACAATGGAACCCCGTTATTTTCGCTTTCCCCCTCCAAAACATTCTTCCCCTAGAATTTTTATGGATTCTTCGGTTTTGTAACCCTCATGTCTAAGGCGACGTATTACTAAAGTTTTGTGGATGAAGGAATTCTTCATTTTTAAAAGACTCTTTTACTTGTACTATCGCTACATATTCAAAAATTCACAAAATATCGGAGCACGTCTTCCCCTTACCCCTCTATATCTCCGGAACGGTTGAGATCGAGGGTTTTCCCCTCTAATGGGTTTAATTGTACACAAAAACACTTCGTTTGCGCATAAACTCGTCCACAATTTCATGTCACACTTGAATTGGTTTCCTCGTCAGCTTTTTCTTTAAATTTCTCTGAGGATATTGACTAGAGTGAAACTTCTATTTTATTCATATTTTAATCCACGTACATATTTTTCTTTAAATTTCTTCGGCGCCTCAAGAGAGTGAAACTTTTATTTTATTTATTTTTCATCTACAGAAGGCTGTTTCAGCCTTATGGTAGTAAAGTACAGACCCGTGCCCTAGGGCGTAAAACCCCGTTTCCACCAGCGATCATGTTCGATGTGAGAGCCCCATTGGTGAACGATTGCACGACATCGCAGTTTCCACTGAAGGAGACCTCTATTGAGCACTGCCTAATCCAATTTCGCCCACTTCTCCTTGCACTCTTTCCAAAGGCCACCAAGTGTGGTCGGACGACGCTTATTGATGTTCCGTTTGAGGAGGCCGAAAGCACAGAAGTCCATAGGGGATGCATCTGGTGACTTGACGGGGATGTCTCGAAATGGGATAGCCTTTACACCCTTCTCATGTTCCATATGTGTCATGTAGGCCACCGTTCGTTTGGCAGTATGGCTGCTGGCCTTGTCCTGGTGGATGAACACTCTGTCAGTGTCATTGCCATACAAAGCCGGGGCATGTTAGCGATAGATGGGTTCCAGTACATGCTCGATATAATACGCTGCATTCACCTTGACATTTGATGACACCCAGTGTATCGGAAGCTTTCCTTTTGCACAGAAACCCGTCACTAGCATAAATCCCTTTGGAAAACTCTCCTTGCAGGAGCGAACCCACTTTGCATGGTCGGTTCCATCACTGCGGCGGTAGTAAATTGCACGCATCTGCTGGGAACCTGTCAAATAGACCCATGTTTCATCTAAGGTGATCACATAACGCCATTTGTCACCTGGCAGGTAACGTTGATACATCCTTTTGCATGCCACCCGCTGTTCTGCGATGTGCGTTGGCTTCAGAACATGGACCTGCCGCTTGTGTGCACTTCTGAGTCCCAAATTGTCGCGTATGATTCGGTGTACAGTTGCAATTGACCGTCCAACACGCCTCGCTATGTCACGTTGGGTGGGTGGATTCTTTTGGGTCACAAACTGGCGGACCCTGCCTGACGTCTTGACTGCGTTGTGGAGCCGGGTGCTTCTTTTGCTCCTTTTGACGACGCATGGCAATGGTTTGCTCTGGGTTTGCATTGAGATGAATGGCTGCATTAATTCCCTTATCAGACACTGTGAAACCTTTCTTCTTACACTGTGTTCTTATTTGGCTATAGCTGTAGCCTATATCAGAAAGTGCTACGATGTAGCCCTCCCAAAAATGGTCGATTTTCGGCGGCATTCTGCTCACACACGTCTCTCTCGTCTACACGGCTTGTACACAAGTGTCTGGCTACTCCGTACTGCGTGCGTCACGTTGCTGACGCGAAACTAGCGCCTCTGGTGGCGACTGCAAACTGCTACCATAAGGATGAAACAGCCTTCTGTACATTCAGTATTTTCTTTAATTTTTTGGGGGCCCTCCAAGAGAGTGAAACGTTTGTTTTATTATTTTTCACCTACATTCAGCCTTTTCCTTTAAATTTCTTTGGGGGTTCTCAACAGCGTGAAATGTTTACTATATAAGGTGTCTTAAAAGTCCCCTGACATAGGGTGACTGTTATTATTAGAGTTACAACAAAATGTACCAGGGAAAATCGTCTCCAAATATGATGTTTTCAATCTAAAGTGACGGAATTTTTTAAATCGGGCGAGCCGTTTGGGCTGTACACTCCTTATGCGCCCAATGTTAAATGAAAATGCAACATTACCATGTACCTGGACCTACAACACAAATGAATGAAGTTATTGTCTTTTTCGCTAACGTGTCGATGGCCAGCCCGCATTTCAAACGGTAACTTCCTTCACTTATGTTGTGGGTCCAGGTAAATGGCAACGTTGAATTTTCATTTAACATTAGGGACATAAAGAGTGTACAGCCCAAACGGCTCGTCCGATTTTAAAAATTCCTTCACTTTAGATTGGAAACATCATATTTGGAGACGGTTTCACCTCTTACATTTTATTCTAACTCTGAAAATAACAGAGTTACCCTATGTCAGGGGGCTTTTAAGACACATTGTATATGTTTTTCATCTATATTCAGCCATTTCCTTTAAATTTCTTCGGGGTTCCCAAGAGAGTGAAGCCCTAAGGTATTGTTTAGCTTATACAGAAATCCAGCACTGATTAGTTTTGTTAGACAGATATTTCTGTTGTTTTATCCGTTATTTGGGGTAATACTAATTGACAATTAACTGCGTTTACTTTTAGGGAATGTGTGGATTATACACCTTGACGGCCTTTGTATGGCTCATGCTAACATGGTTGTTTAGTAATTATTTTTTACCTACCGACCGGGGGCCCACCCACAAGTGGGGCCCGGGGCGAGGGTACCGCTCGTTCCCCTTACGCCGCCACTGTTCCCTGGAATATTTTTTACTGATTATACTATTTTAAACAGAGGAAAATAATTTAATGTATGAATGCATTTACATATTTCATTGTTTTATTTTCAGCTTTTATTTAAATAAACTGTCATTGGAGTCGAATATATGGTTAGTATTTCACAGCAAAGAGTATAATGTATGTTGGTTCTTCATATCTTCCATCGATACGTTTTGTTGACCTTTAATATTTAGGAGGCTTCTTCGGCTTTTTATGATATTACAATTGTAAACTTTATTAGTGTAGTACTTTCACTATAGATGCAGTAATACATGGTTAGTCATTCATCACTGGAAGTTACTAAGAAAAATGCTAGAATATCCACATCAGTAATATTTCTGTGAATCTAATAATTATTTATTTTATATTTATAATATGTTGGGTGAAACGAATAAGACGAATTACTAGAAATTTGATAAGTGTGCAGCAAAATCAAGGTTTTCAAGACAAGAAAAGATTATTTACTAATCCTTAAAAGAAGTTGTTGGAAATTTCGAAGAAAAATTATAAGGAATAGAATGAGATTTTGGCGAGGTCAAAGACATCGTGTGGGTGGGAGGAGTTATGGACGGATCGTTATGGTGAAGAGAGAACAAGCAGACGAAATGTGTTGTCATGGAAACTGTTCTCATGGAAACGGTTTCTTAGCTGTGACGTTGTATACTGGTAACTGAATTTGGCGGCAGATACGGGAGAGGTTTAGTTCGCGTGATTCGAGGTTTTATAACAAAATAGCAGTTTAATGTGCGGAGAATGAAAGATAGTGATTACGCTAGATGATACTTTACGAAAGTGACAAGTAAAAAAAAAAAAAAAAAAAAAATAGAAAAGAAAAGAAAGAAACTTCGTGTACTTTTCTGCAAAATGTAACCTAGAAAATCTAGGTCAGTATTGCACCGAACTATCGTTATTGAGTTGTTAATTATGGCTGTGCGAAAATTGCGAATTTAGTATGCAAGCATTTCATAAACCACCGTAAAAGTAGTAGCACTGGGGGTTAGGAGGCCGATTACCGAGCAGGCGCTATTTACAAACAATGTGACCTAAGTTCTTAGTCCGTAGAAGTAAGTTAGGATATTCATCACAAGCGAACGCAGGAAAACAGCAAGTGCCGTAGAGGGGACGGAAAGTACTAAGGGGAGTGCTATTTACAGTATTTGTAGCACAAAACTATTTTGGGAATGCAAAATGTATCAGACCTAAGATAAGTTAATATTGTGTATAATTGCTTGCTGTGTGGTGAATTACAACAATGTCACCGTAATTATGCTATTTCTACCGTATTGATTTAATTACTGGCATACTATTTGGGATATTTCTACCAATTGCCGTAATATTTAAGTTCCTTAGATGTTACTACTTCTTTGTGAATATATAGATTTTACTCATAAATCTTCGAAATAGTGTCTCCACATTCTTAATATGCACGAAAAGTTAATACTTACAAGGATGACAAGGAAAGAAGTGATTTAGTTGAAAGATGTGAGAACGAAAATTTGCAAAATACACAGGAAGAAGCTAATATATCACTAGCTATGATCAATGTATAAGGATCACATAAGCAGGCTGGATAACTTTAATATGGCAAAAATAACAAAATTACCCTTTTAAATTTTATCACCTACTTTTAGGTGCTAGGGTAGTATTTTCATTATTCAATTAAAAAAAGTACCAATAAAGCTTCATACTTAGTTTTTTTTCACGCCTTTCTGCATCGAGACATATCGCAATATTGGATAATGACGTCATAACTTTAAAAATATTTTCTATTAGGCCTATGCCTATTTTTATTATTTTTTGGTGGGCTTACTTTTGCATCTAGAAGATTGAAATTTTGCACACACATTCAATGCACTCCTTAGTATTTTTCATTTTTTTTTTCCAGATCTCTGCGTTAACACAGGGGGTCCAGAAGGGCAAAAGAGTAAAAAGGGGTATTTTTTAACAAAAATCCTTTTTTCGCAATTTTACCGGTTCGGATACATGATGGAGACATGCCAGTGATACAGTTTGAAAGGCTGTTGTATTCTGAAGAGAATGAGGTACAAAACATGATCCTAGGATAGAAATGTATCAGGAATTTTTATATTAAATCCGTGTCTTTTGGGGTAATCTGGGACATTGTAGGGCTCATTGGTAAATATCCCCCCCTTACTATTCAAGATAGAAGCGTGACATTTTGTGCACACATTTAGTACACCTCTTAGTATTTTTCAGTTGATTTTGAGATCTGTGCGTTAACACAAGGGGGTCCAAGGAGCTAATTTTTTTTTAAAATGTTCCGAAAAAATCCCGATTTCTCTCAAAATTTCCCGCCTCAGGTACATGATAGGGAAATGTGAATGGTACTATTTGAAAGGTGTTTTGTTCGCAAGAGAATGAGGCATGAACCATGATCTTAGTATAAATAGAGATGATGCTGTAGCTGCTTGACTGAAAGTCTATAATTTACCGAAAAATGCCGAAATTTAAAAGGCTTGTATGTAGTCCTGTGCGTTGTATATAGACTCCAATACTTGCATACACTTTGCTGTAATATTCTGAGCCACAGGAAGGAAAGCGTGCTACGCTTTCGACACCCTACTCCTCTCCTGATGTACATCTGTCTTCTACTTCATGCTTCCTGCTGCGAAGATGGCTATTCAGTTACAAAACTAATCTCCTCGTTCAAATACAATCATAAACCAGTTGAGAATGCTCCAAGAGCATTGCCAGAACGAACGTAAAAAGAATGGAGAGATGGAGCAGGAAGGATACGATAACTGTCATTGTTTCTAGATGTAAAAGTAAATCGTTTAATCCGCACCTTTTTCTCTTTCTCGCAAAGATTAGCAAAATGTCATAAGGTAAAGAAACTTTGCTTCGGTGAAGAATAAAAATTTAAAGGATCAGAGGAAGAAAGAACAGACAGAACAACAGACAGGTTATGATCGCAATCCTTATAAAAACTGCGACGTAACAAAAATTGTAAACGTGAAGCTGTTTGTGATATTAGGTGTAACAAGAAACCTAATTGCTGAAATATAGGAAAATAAAATTAATAACAAAAGAGTAAAATAAGGAAGTAAACAGCTCCAGAAAGAAGTATCAACTCAGAATGAATGTAGAAACAACGAAGCAGATTCCAGGAAGGTTATAAACAGATTAGAAATATATTTCAGTGAACCTCTAAATACAAGCTCCACGGGAAAGTGAAGAAAAAGCAATTGAGTTGTGAATGCAGAACACTAGTTAAGGAACCATCTGCCTCATAGATTTAAATGAAAAAAAAAAAAAAAAGCTTGTGTTTAACGTTTTATTTGATGAAATGCTCACTGTAAAAAAAAAAAAATTACGTCTCACGTTATGCCGGCTAGGCTAAAGGCGACGGTAATGATGAAGTGAGTGAAATAGTGGAACAAAGAAAGTGTGAAGGGACGGAAGAACCCCGAGAAAACCCACGCATACGATGTTTGTCCCCCACAAAGCTAACTTGGCGCGAGCTCGGATCGAACCAAGGACCCCATGCACCATAGGCGAATGCTCTACCACTGAGCTGTAATGATAGTGTACACTTTATTGAAAAAAAAAGAAAAAAAAAAGAATTTTTAAAATCTAGGTACAACTTTTAAAATGTAGGACATGCTTACCTGTTGAGATCCTGTATTTAAAATGTTTATTTAAAAATAGGACCGTTTCCAATTCCAAAATTGTTTTAGGTTAAGAAAAGAAAGCAAAACTAAAAACAGAAAGGGAAACAGGTACTGTCCTACAAATGAAAGATGTAAAATTGAAAAAAAGGGCCTATATAAGTTTTTAAGAAAGGTATTGAAGAGGTCTTTTTGGAACGGAGTGTTAGGCAGATTTACATTGACTATACGCTAGGCTGCTCTTGGTGATAGTCTAATCACTGGATTCAGAAGGGACAGGATGGCGAAGATATTCATTTTGTAAGTTTACCTTTTTGTTAACAGTAATATCTATTCTATTGAAATAGAAGCGCACATAAAAACAGAATGGCACTTCTCTTGCTAATCAAAATTTTAAAATGATAAAATAGATTTTATTGTAAATAATTTTGTGGTAAAGGTTATGTAAAAATTGATATTCAATAGCCTAATAAAATTTCACTTTTGGTGATGGAAGTCATACTTTTCATAAACGGCTCCTCTAAATTTTTAAAAATTAAAAGAAAGAAACTAGTTAAATTAAAAATACAGTTTAACATTTTGGGACACTATGCTAACTTGGAACTCGTCTCCTCTTTACTATAACTTTATTCTTTCCAGCTAAAAAAATAGTTTAAAAAATAGTTAAAAAAAAAGATTAACGAGAAACGAAACACAGCCACCGCTGTCCCGAAACGCTCACTGTAGGAAACGAACTGACTGACGCTGAAGAAGCGATAGGGAGTTAATGTGACTACTGACCTGAATAAATAAGGTAAGGTGCGCGCACACAGCATAGGGATGGGCACGGGCACAAGTCGAACTAAAACTCGACTCGAGTTGAATTCGACTTGAGTTTTAAGTCGAGTCAAAGGTTATTTTCTAGAGTCGAGTCACTGTTTTGAGGTCGAGTTTCGTGTCGAGTCGAGTTTGGTAAATGGCTCGCTAGTTCAGTTCGTTTTAACTCTTGAAATCATGGCCTGATTAGACCGGAAAGTGAAAACCATGAGAAATGTAAGCAGAAATGCGGAATAATTTTAGTGATGCTCACGACAGGGTGCATCTCGTCTCGTACTGTTTGTGCATTTTGTGGGGTACTTTTAGTGTCTCGTCTCGATAACCAGACATCCTTAAATGTCATATCAAGTATATATCAATAAAAGTATGTAGTTCTTACCATCAAGGCTGAGACCTGCATGGTCGAATTTTGGAGCCCAAGCAGAAGCCCAACCCGGGTAGTGATGTCAACCGGCTCGGCTCCTTTCAACTGAGCGAGTTGCTCAAGTCGGCTCGATCCGGCTAGGTTGGGGTGAGCCAGCGACTCGGCTCGCTTGAGCCATCGGCTCGAGCGAGCTTCGCTGAAACGAGTCCATTGGCTCGGTTCGACTCGTCTCAACTGAGTCGATGGTTTGAACTGGCTCGGTTTGGTGAGCAATGAGCTGGGTTCGGTTCGGCTCGGATGAACCATCGGTTCGAGCCAGCTCGATTAGGTGAGCTGTTGACTCGGGTCACTTCTCGGTTCGGCTCGATAGTGAGTGAGCTATGAGCCGAGCCCGTGACAACCGTAATGCCAGGCCGAGCAGTATTTAACATCTTTGGTCTGTGTCCTATAACTTTTAACAATTTTTGGCTCGAACCCGAATACTTACTCCTCCGGAACTGGAACACAGAACCTCGTGACCGATATCCTTGCCTCCTGAAGACATTTCGACGACCGAGATCTACAGTCAACTAGTTTTCAGTATTCAGATTCAAACTGCCTACCTTTCAAGGTTATACACGGTGGTGTTATAATAATAATAATAATAATAATAATAATAATAATAATAATAATAATAATAATAATAATAATAATAATAATAATAGGTAGTAGTAGTAGTAGTGGTATCATTGATAATTATATTGTCTATGTAGAATACTTGAAGAGATTATTTGGAACTACACAGAGTTAAGCTCGAATTAGATCGTTTTGGCTCGACTCGACTCGAAACTCGATCCGAATTCGAGTCGAGTTGAAGAAAATTTTTCGAGCCGAGTTCTCGAGTCGAACTCAAATATGTCTATTTGGAGTCGAGTCGAGTTTCAAAGAAAACTCGCTCGTGCCCATCCCTAACACAGCAACCATAACTCGTCCAGCATTAGAAGGGAATGGGATAACGAAAAATCTCGTTCGATATTGTTTGCTGTATGACTGAGGTGGACCTGTCAACTCCCTTGTCAAGTCGAGAGGCGTTTTTGAAGTGGATACCTATGGAAACTTACGAGAATAAAGTGATTTGGAACGTAGTTATTTACTACTGCATGTTATTGGTAAGTTTTATACACAAAGATACAGGCATGCGAGGATTCTTGCTTAATCGGAACCGCGTCTCTTTCTGTAAAAATTCAGAAGAAATTGATAAATTTAAAGCGGACTTCCATGGCATACACAAATTTAATCGTTTCTGTAACGAGAAAGAATTATTGGAATATATTTATTCGGAAAATATTGTCGGAAGAAATTCTGCATTCGGACAAATGCTTTTACTGTTGACTGTACAAATTATTATTTATGTTTCATTTTACAATATTTTACAGTTCCAAGTATCTGTTATTTACACTACGTTTAGAGATAACAATGTAACTTTTAATTTAAATTATCGTTAGCAAAGCTTCTACTATTCGACTCGATTGGTATTTGTGTCTCTGTCGTCCGTCTGTACCACGATAACTTTTGCAAACCTTATCCGATGTTTATGAAATGTGGTTATGGGTCTTTATTCTTGCTTCAAAAATAACCTAGACTCTTTTGTTTTGGGATGTAATCCCTTAAGTATAAGGGGGTAAAATGAATCTCATGTTACAAGTTTACACAGGTACACAAAAGACCATTTTCCAATATTAACCATGTAAAAAAAAAAAAAAAAAAAAAAAATCGATCACGACAGAAGGTCGTGTAACATCTGAACTGTTTAAAAAATTTTCCAATCGAGAACGAACTTAATAGAAGACTTTCCTCTATCAATATGCTCAGTTATAATTATGTAATAGGGCCTATGTAAGATTTATATGATTTTATGGTTATAAAAGCCATGAAAACTGAAAGAATCGATTTTGTAATTTTATCCTTAGACTTATGCATCCATGAACATAACCCAGATATTTTTTTAATTTAAATTTTGTATTGATTGTCATTTGAATTCTTAAATGCGGTTCATAAATGCCGAGATGTGCTAAATAAAAAATTTCGGGATTTTTTTTTTACGGTTTTAAGTTTCCGTAAAAATGTTAGTCTTTATAAAAATGTTACTTTATGACCATTATGTTACTTTTGTTTTTCGAAGTCCGTCAAAATAAAGAAAAAGTTTTCTTTTGTAATTTTATTCTGAGATAGGCAGCCGCCCTACACTCGTTAACCCTTAAGAGATCCGGGGTTTTTGGGCTATTTTTTAGACTTTCAGTCAAGCAGCTACTGCATCGTCACCATTTATCCTAGGATCATGGTTCATACCTCATTCTCATCAGAATGGAGCTGGCTTTCAAATGATACCACTTGCTTGCTCATACCATATACCAGGAGCGGGAAAAATGTCAAAGGGAAAATTTCGGAGGGAATTTTTTTCTCGCACTTTGGGCCCCTCTGAAGCGGCCCTGTGTGAACGTAGCCATTACAAAAAATATGATAAATAGTACTTGGTATACTGAATGTGTGTGCCAAATTTCAAGTTTCTATCTTGAATACCAAGGGCGGAAGAAATTTTATTAGGAATTCCCACCATGCCCCAAATTACCGTAAAACACCATAATCTCAGGTAAAAAATTTCCTAAGACATCCCTAATTACCCTAGGGTCACGTTTCGCCCATCATTCTCTTCAGAATAGAACTGCCTTTCAGGCGGTATGACTCACGTGTCTCCATCATGTATCTAAGGCGGGAAAATGAGGAAAAACGGGATTTTTTGGATCTAAATATCCTTTTTTCAACTTTTAGCCCCCCTGGACCCCCCCTGTTTTAGCGCAGAGATCTGAAAAAAATCTGGTAAATACTACTCGGTGGGCTGAATGTTTATGCCCAATTCCAATTTCCAGGTGCAAAAGTGAGCCCGCCAAAAAAAAAAAAAATACCCACAATGTCCCATATTTCCGTATACAGAGGGAAATTTTTAGACATTCCCTGAGACATCCCTAATTACCCTAGGGTCATGTTTCGCCCATCATTCTCTTCAGAATAGAACTGCCTTTCAGGCGGTATCATTCACTTGTCCCCATTATGTATCTAAGGCGGGAAAATCCCGTGAAAGGGATTTTTTGTTAAAAATTTCCCTTTTTCAACGTTTAGTCCCTCTGTACCCCCTGTTTTAACGCAGAAATCTGAAAAAATCTGGTAAATAGTACTCGGTGGACTGAATGTTTGTGCACAATTTCAATCTTCTACGTGCAAAAATAAGCCAGCACAAAAATAGTACCGAAAATGTCCAAAATTTCCCTATACAGAAGTATATTTTGATAAAAATTCCCTGACACTTTCCTAATTACCCTAGGGCCATGTGTCGCACATCCTTCTCTTCAGAATAGAACTGCCTTTCAGGCGGTACCATTCACTTGTCTCCATCATGTATCTAAGGCGGGAAAATGAGGAAGAACGGGATTTTTGGGTAAAAATATCCCTTTTTTCAACTTTTTGACTCTCTGGATCCCCCACTGTTTTAACGCAGAAATCTTAAGAAAAAATCTGGTAAATACTACTCGGTGGACTGCATGTTTGTGCAAAATTTCAATCTTCTACGTGCAAAAATAAGCACGCCAAAAATACTTTACATAACCCCCCCCCAAAAAAAAAGTATTACACGAAAATATAAATTTTAGACTTATGACGTCATCACCTCCTATGTCTCGACACAGGAAGGTGTGAAACCATCCGTAATGTCTTTTGCAATGCCTCTGGACTTGAAAAACAAACAAACAAACAAAAAAAAAAAAAAAAAAAACCGGACGAAAAAACTCAAATAGGAGAGTTATAACGCAATGTACCATGAAACACCCCGTATGGTACAAATTGTACCATGAGATCCCCAAAGGGTTAATAAGCTTTTGAAATTCGTTAATAAATAATGAAAATGATGAGATATTTGTATTTTCAATATTGCGAGTACCTAATTTTTGTTAATAATATTGCCATAATTATTTTTGAGAACTTTCAAATTTACAGGGTTGAAAATTAACACCCTGCAAATAGGCTATTAGGTGTAAATATATTTTTATCTAGTACGCTGGCAATACTGCGAAGATTTGAACCTCCTCTTCTACATCTGGTTAACAGGGCTATAGGAAATTTGTATGTTTGATGGCGTTGAAACGAAAATCGTCCAAACACAAAACACATCACATGCAATCACATTTTAATGGGTTTGTTAGAACATGTGAAAAAATGTTTAAGAAAGAGAAGAGAGAACTTCTTTCTTTCTACGTATTCGCTCGCGCTTGTATGAGGCGACAGCAGCGCTAGTCTGGTGACAAGTTTTCAAACCTTTTATTCTGCAGCGTGTGGTGACTATGAAGTAAGAACTCTCGCAAAAAATTACAATTGTCGTATGGCGCGCGTAGCTAAACACAGGAAGATGTATTCATAGCGTAAACCATTCTATAAACCAGGGATTTTCAAACTTTTTGCAGTAGAGGCTCCCCTCAACCACCAAAATCTGAACGCGCCTCCCCTGTCAACAATGAAAAGTGTCAGCAACATAAATACATGTGTCCCTAAAAGAAGTATCACTATGATAAACTGTTTCATTTATTAATCACTAATGGAAATATCTCATTGACACAGGTGATCTACATTGTACACATTTAATGTTATTAGCCGGTATTAATAATTATAAGTTGTGGTAGATATTTATATTAAAATTGAAAAATATGAGTTGAGAGGGAATTTAATAAAAACCGGTACAGTTAAATGTTGAGCAAAGTCAGTGGGGTGTATGAGCTTGTTTTGAGTAACATAATTTATTAAATATCGGCATATATTTTGAAATGGCAAGATGCATCTCTTTCTGGGGATTCATGTTTGACCTATATTTGGATTCGATCACCGCCATGGCTGAAAATCCGGTTTCGCACAGATGCTAAGTTACAAAAGGAAGGAGCAATCGCAAGGCCTTCTTACTTAATTCCGGACACTCATTCTTCACTGAGCTTCAAACTTCAGACAACGATGCAGAGAAACTTGGTCTTCAATGTGTTGTCTGAAGAAAGATCAATAAGCTGTTCATCTTCTCGGGTGGTGAAATTTGAAAATTTGAAAACCCGTGCAGTAGAAGATCGTTAGTGGCCATCTAACAAGCATTATACACGTTTAAGGAAATGGTGAAAGTGTCATCCTTGATTGTACGTGGAACAGAGATGATATAAAGGCTTAGTCCATTATGTATTACTAAAAGAAGATTGCAGACTTAAGTATGCGTGTTGCATTATAAAAATGTTCCTTTGAAGGACATTAAAGAAAAAAAATCTCCGCCTCCCCTGACAACCTTGGGCGCCCCTTCAGGTAGGCGCGCCGCACAGTTTGAAAACCCCTGCTATAAGCTGTGAAATAATCAATCATCGATCTGCTCATTTTAAACTTAAATAAATGCTGTAATGTACCTTATTTTAAACCGTTAGTACTGTGTTTTTTATGATTGTTTTCAAGCACTGTTCAATATGATTATTGCTCTCATCATGTGTAATACATAAAATGATCTCTGTAAAATAAATTGAAGATTTTAAATAGAAAATATTTAATTAAAAAGTCTTGTAAGCATTCATAATTTAATCTAATTTAATAAGAGACAATTGTAGTGGCAGCTTTAGCGGGTAGGCCGGGTAGGCACGGGCCTACTCAAAAATTTTGAAAAAATATATAAAAGCTAAAATATACAATAAAGAGTAAATATATCCCCCTCTATTTATAGTAATGATAGATAACACTAGTCGACAAAAAATACTTTTTCTCTGGCACACGGAAGAAAATACCTGATTCTAATAGAACTTTTCACGTAGAATTCGAATCTGCAATCAGTTTTTCTCCATCACCCTCAGTTTTCCCGTGACAGAGGGATTTTCGGGAAATTTCCCCTCAAATTTCCTTTAAAAAAAAACATTTTCATACCTGTAGCTTGGGTACCCTTAGGTATATAAACAATCAAATTATATTGTATGTTAGCTTGATTTATGCTTAGTAAGCCCTCTAAAGTTTCATAAGAATCGCATTATTCTTTCTAGAGAAATGAACATATATAAAAATATGCTATGTGTACTGTTCATTTTACCATATTCATTAGTGCAGATAAAATCACATATAACTTCCACAAAAAATACAATATAAGCATGGTTTATACCTCATTGGATTTGAAATAAAACATATTTTCAATGATGTATACATCGTGTCACCATTTTTTCTATGAGGGAATTTCTAGAGGGATTTTGTGGGAAATTCCCTCCAAAAAGTAGTTTATAAGATTTTTTTGTCTTAACTTGTAGCAAGTAGAAATAGTTTGTATATAGTCATACAGAAACAGGAACTGCAGTAAAACATAATTTTATGTCTACATAATAAATAATACAAAAAAGTGATTTCACTTTGATTTAGAAAATAAAAATTTGTATTAGCCTATATGCTATTGTATACCACAGGAAAGGGCATGGAAAATGCTGTAAAATGACACCTCAACCAGCTCGCTGGCTCAATTAAGAGAGCTGAAATTCCAATATCAAAATACATGGAACATGCTATTTTGGGCATTTTCCCCCAAACTTTACATAGTCCTACATACCGTTCGACATATAAAGTTGAAATTTGGTATTTGTATTAGTCTATATGAATAGTCTTTAAAAGAAAGAAAAGTCTGTTTTGTGGGACCTTGAACAAAGAGTTGAGAAAAAGACTCATAAAATGCTTCGTGTGGAGTGTTATACTGTATGGGGCGGAAACGTGGACATTACGTAAAGGTGACGAAAATCGACTGGAAGCCTTCGAAATGTGGGTGTGGAGAAGAATGGAAAGAATTAGTTGGGTCGAGCGGAAAACGAATGCGAGAGTGTTAGAAATGGTGGGTGAGAAAAGAACACTTTTAGATATTATTAGGAAGAGGAAGAGAAACTGGTTGGGACATTGCCTAAGAAGAGATTGTATTATGAGGGACGTCCTAGAAGGTATGGTGGCGGGAAAGAGAGGGAGGGGGCGAAAGAGACTACAATTAATGGATGATATTAAAACAGAAAGATCATACGCGAAGACGAAAAGGTTAGCGGAGGACCGTGGAGCATGGAAGCTTCTCAGCTGCGGCAAGTGACCTGCCAATAAAGGCAGAATACCTATGATGATGATGATGATATGAATAGTATCCCTGTGCGAAATTTCATGACAATCTGAAAAATTGTGTTTATTTGACCTGGAATGGCTCGAATGATAGGAAAAATTGAGAGGAAATCGTTGCAACTTTATTATTATTATTATTATTATTATTATTATTATTATTATTATTATTATTATTATTATTATTATTATTTGCAACTTGGCAATATATATTGATACATGATTAAAACTAATACTAGAGAAATCCTTCCAAACTTTAGCAATGAGGAAGGAGCATACTGTTTATGTAATATGAATTTTAAAAATTCCTTCTGACTTGGATCAGTATTTGTCGAATAGTAATGCCGATTATATTGATTTTAGTCAAATTATTGAAGTTCTTGATACATTAGAAAATAGTAATATATACTTTTTTTTCTTACAGACTCCAGCCTCTTGTAATCACAGAAGAGAACTTTTTTATATTTATATTTCCTGTCGCTTCTCTGACGTCCTGCAGCCATGGCGTTCGCGGGGCTCAAGAAGCAAATCAACAAGGCAAACCAGGTGAGGGATAACCGTCTATAAATTTTGTGTCTCTTATAAGAATTTGTGGTTTTTGAAGTGGACTGCTTATTTGAACTTTTCAGAAACGCCCCAATTTTTTTTTATCGTGAATCAATCTAATTAGAATAATATCCATTTTCTTAAGATCTAGTTTTGCATTATTATTATTATTATTATTATTATTATTATTATTATTATTATTATTATTATTATTATTATTATTATTATTATTATTATTATTATTATTATTATGGTTGGTTGGTTGGTTGGTTGATTTATTGATTTCGAAATGGGTCTTATCTTTCTCTTAACTAATATAAAGATCTTTTCTCCAAATACTTCCCATTTCGTTTAGAAAGCGTATTCTGCTATTGTTGTATGGTCAATTTAATGGAAAGCCCTTACAATTTAGAAAAATAATATATATAAAGCCCATTTATAGAATATAAAAAAATCTACGAAATGGCTGGTAGAAGTTGTATTTTCATAGTGCCTTTGCTAAATCTTTTATTATATCGCTGTGAATTAAGAACTGGGTGCAATATTTGTTTTACATTACAGTTTTCTCATCCCGTAATTATGTTCATACCAGGTCTTCGTAAAATAGCACAATTTAGACATCTTCATATAGAAACAACAAAAAAATTAAAAGAAAAAAGAGCTATTTTCGTAATATAACTATTCACTATCTTTAAAACTTAAGCGAGTAAAGTTTCGTTGACTAATAATTTTGTAGTCAAGTTTTCTGGCATTCTGGATTTCATATGACAGCCATGCCTCTGTAAACTGCGTTCGTTGTCGTAATATAAGCATGAATATTCTTGATACAGTTCACTTGACTATGCAGCACAGAGTGGAAAAACAAGTTTTATATTAGTACGAAATGGGAACACTGGATAGAAGTATTTGGTGGCGGCAATATAATTAATTTGATTAGTCCGTTTACATCTTCGATTATAGGGATTTCTGGATTTCCCTGTGAGTAGATTCGACGATGGTCCACAGCGTAGTTGCCACAGTTATTTATGAAAACAGACAATGACACAATGTAATAATAAATTGCTTCCCTTTGGTTTCATCTCTTGTATGGTATGATATGATTGAATTTACCCTATTTCCCTACTTTCGTTTAAAAAAACGTGTAAGAGCTTTAGTAGTGGTTTATTTGTGTAGGGATGGATATTGTATGCCAATTCAAGGTTGGAGTTTGGTAGCTGTCAAAATTTACATGTCCAAATATCATGTACGTGGTAGCCACAAAAGTATAATCGATCCATTTTTCGTTGCGTATTTTCATAACGAAAAAACATTGTCTCCTCAGAATTTTCGTAAATGAGCTGATTACGTCCTGTTGGAAAACGTTGCGGACATCAGTGAAAATGACAGCCTTGAAACTCAACTCGAACACGTGTTTTGGTGTGTCGGGGCCCTTAAAGTATCCGTCTACATAAAATCCAGGAATAAACTTTCCTTTCTCTGTAGCTGTATGAATAATTCGTTTTTCTTCAGGTTTCTTTACGTAGTGCAATATGTTAACTGGTTCTTTCGACGTTTGCACAGTTGATGAAGGGATGCCGATGTTATTAAGTTTCCAGGAATTTCGTCGGAAGGCTGAATTCATGCTCTGGCCTGCATAGCACTTTTCAGAAACGTATTCACGCGGATCTTTGTGTCAAACGTTGACATGAACAACATACAAGTTTCTCGGAGTACGTTGACACTCTGTATACAATGCTTTGCCATGTTTTTAAAACGAATGTGTCGTTTCGATGTGTCTTGTACCGTTTAATGATTTTTATTCGTTCATGTACTCTATTTCTTCGGCGGCATAATAGTGAATGTCGGGCAATTATTCTGCGTAAGCAGATTGCGGTTGTTGAAAGAATGTGGAGAATATTCTTTGGTAAATTAAATGCTGTGTACAGTTTACTTACAGCTATCGACATGAAATTTAAGGAATCATTATATCAGCTTGTTGATTTTCGTCGCATTCAAGAATATAATAGATTTCAGTTGACGCTCCTTGGCCATAATTTTCGATATAAAATGGCCATCATATCCTTTAGAGGGGGTATGAGAAAGTTCGTACAATCTCCTAGGAGAAATCCACACGGGAGAACTCTGACAGCATGATGGTATTAGTCTTTTTCGTCATAGTCACCCTGTCTAGCGACACATTTTTGCCCGCAGTTCTCCACTTTCCGTAAGCCCATTTTGTAGAAATCCGCAGTTTGGCTTTGAAACCACAGTTCAACCTCAGAAATGATGTCATCCCTACTCTCAAAATGACGTCCTCTAAGTGAACGTTTCATTTCTGGGAAGAGAGAGGTCACTTGGTGCTAGGTCCAGCGAGTATGGGGATGGGTCAATATTCATCCTAACTCTACTACCTTCATCGTGGATGCATAGACGGAATGAGCTGGTGCATTGTTTGCCAACAGCAACACCCCTTTTGTGACGAATCCACGATGTTTCTTCTTTATTTCCTCTCGTAACTTAGGAGATGAGAATAATAGGTACTAGTAATAGTTTTCCCTTGTGATAGCGCAGTGACTAAGCCAGAGTGGGGCAAAGGGCGAGCGCCTCCCTGGTGGCTACTTCTTCCTTACTGACTCCACCCAGACTGCCCCGAGACTCATACAATCTTAAAACATTCTCTATATATGGCATTTTATACCAGTATCATAACCAATCTCATTGTCAAATAATTATTGTATTATCCATGCATTTATTATGTAGCAGATTAGTGCTCAAGCTTTCTTCTTTGAGCGTCTGCGTATACACGTATATTTCTGTTTTCTAATTTACTGCTTTTTCCGGTAAATTTTAGTTCTTCCGTATGATTTTTAATTACCAACATTGAGAATAGGCAACATTGTAGATCCAATTTAACAGAAAACAGAACTTTCATTGTGCCTAGCAAACAACAATACTAGAGTTCGTCGACTTGTTTTCTTCCCATTGGATCAACTTCGATTAAAAACAAAAGGAAGGTAAAACCATTAATTATATTAAATACATTAAGTATAATATATTAAATACATTATTAAACACATTAATTATATTAAATACAATAACTCATGTATATTTATACAGGTTTGAAGTTTTTAGTTACACATTTTTTTCATTTAAAGATTCTACACTTTTTTTTTTCTAAAACATTATTCTCGGGCATTCAATATTCATAGGATGGGCTTATAAATAGCTTAATTTGCGAGTACCAGAGCTTAATTTTTGGAGCAGATAAAAAGAGCTGTGCTTTCCCTTACTGCAAATGGTAATAATAATAAATGTATGGAATTACATTGATTAGCTACGAGTTCTTCGGCAGCCCCGTGTCGTAACATATAGCATATATTACTACGTATGCTACAGACCAGCCGTGTGCAACAGCCGGCCCGCGGGCGTAACCCTGTCTTCCGGCCCGTTGGTCAGTTATTGAAAACAATAATTATTATAATTTTTCTTTTTACAAAACCTGTTAAGAGTGAACTGGAAATTTTCCATCGATCACACAGTGCGCAACGTGGTAACGCCCTGAAGACAAGCACTTTGCAAGCACAGGTACTTGGGGGAAATTTCCCTCAGATAAGGATTGCTAGATGTACCGACAGAGTTCTAAATGCATTATTCTGCTCCTCTTTAGTGAGTAAATACAGTATTTTGGTTACCAGTATGACAGTTGTTTTGTGTTATTGTGATGAACATATTCCATCATTTAATACTACACTATTCAATTGTCGTAAAAGTGATATACCTACATTGAGGCCCGCGACACCATCTAGTACTCTGCGATTGGCCCGCCCACTGTTCCAAGTTGCACACCTCTGATATAGACGAATGTGGGTTGGACCCTGCCAGGTTGTGGTCATACCGTCGGATTCTTACCTTGGCGCTTCGATGCAAAGAGGAAGGTAAACCTGCTTTAATTTGGGTACCAACACTTCATTCAGATGTAAATAGACATTGTTCGCTATGGGGTCGCCTCCAGCGATAAGCATGATTGGTTCGGCTCTCGCAATGGGCATAACCCATTCTTCAGTTTCTGATATGGGCTTATGTGCTATAATGGGGAACGGTCAGGGAACTTACTGCACAATCCATGCAAATAGGGCAAGTAGTAACCCGTAGGGCCTATTCCGTCTCAGAAAAACAACGGTGGTAGTAGCCACTTGTTCTCGAATGTGCTCCAAGGCTGATGGCCGACGATGAGAATGAATGTAATGGCAGAATGCAGAAAGTGGAAAGAAACGGGCGAGCTCACGTATATGGTGTTTGTCCACTACAGAATCCACGTACCGTGAGCTGTGATCTCTCCAAGAATCTCACGCACCAGTGGTGGTGGTGATTATTATTAGTCCATTAATAGGACAGTGATTATACTTCAGTAGTAGTATTCTGACTTCAGATATTGAAAATTAATGATTTAACTGCATCCAAACTGAAAAGAAAAAGAATAAGAAAAAAGTCATTAAACAAGAAGTGGTCTCATGAACACTTTTGTAGCTGGTTATTATTATCGTCTTTGATTCATTAATCTATGGAGTACATGTGGTTTTTGCTTAAGTTGTAGTTCTACGTACATGTGAATTTTGCTTAAGTTGTAGTTCTACGTTCATATAACTTCGGCATTGAAGATAGACGTTAAACCTCAAACAAAGAAATGAGCAATGCTTGTTATTGATTCTGGCAATAGGAGCATCATATCGCGGCAAGTGTGAAGTTAGCCAAAACTTCCATTTGTTTTGGTATAGTCGAGACGTTCTATTGGTCCCCAACCGGCCTCCTTTGTACTCAGGCAGAAAATTTACTTTAATCGCCCTCAGAAATAACACTCCAAATAAGCCATAAACGGCACGTGTTCGGTGTCGAAGCAGGGGGGGCAGGGAGGGGCATTTGCCCCCCCCCCCTGAGTTTGATATATATATAGATTTTATCAATAGAATAGTAGTAAATCAGTGAAAAACGCGAAATTTTACTAATATCAAGGGGTCTTGCCCCCCCAAGCAAAATCTGAAATGACGCTCCTGTAGCCGAAGTAATACGTTGTTGCCATCGCTAAACTTTTGTTATCGATGGATACATTATATAATAATAATAATAATAATAATAATAATAATAATAAAAATAATAAAAAAAACACAACAATCATTAAAGGAATTCAGTATAATAGTATGGACAGGGGCGATCAAGGACGGATTTCTGGGTGTGGCAAAGAAAGATTGTATTTTTTTTTCTCATCGGGCTTTTGCGGCACTGCCTTGTGGGGGGGGGTGGGGGGAGGACAGGGGCGAACCACTTAACATGTTTCGTTTCATTCATACAAGCGTTATCGTTATGGAAGTTACATAATATTAACAATATGCTATATTTAAGAGTAATATAAGCACATATCATGAAACTAATGATTGATTTCTTTTTTCCACTTCATCACAACATATCCAAATTGAATTCAAATTAAATGAAATATTTCAGTTTAACGTCCCACAATTATGCCCTTCAAGCTAAAGGAGACGGAAGGAGGAGGATGCAATGAAAACAAAAGTAACGAAAAAACTAGATAAATCTGTCTTTCTGCGAAGACTACTGAAGAATCAGTAAACAAGAGGGTGAAAATTGCAACATCGCTTTCTTTTTCAGCAGGTTAACTGGCAGGCCACCCTCAACTGGAAGGACATGTTGAATTTTCTCTCTCATGTAACAGAAACACGCGATGTCCTTCAATGGTGTTCCGCTTCCTTTGTAGCCGCCTGGGGACGGTTTGAGCGATTTTACTATAGAACTGCATCAATAATTCACAGACGCAAGGATAGAATATTTATTTGTTCAGGGTTTAAACTTTCTTCTCAACATTTCTTCTTTTGATAAATCCAGCCACACTTCAACAGTACATGATACGGTTGTTGACTCACATTGCATTTTGTACAACGAGCGCAGCAAATTTAAGGTGTTTCTGCGAATATAAAGCCTCGGTGTAAATGCCAACATTGTCTAAAAATTTTGATATCGATTTATCAATTTCATCTGTATGTTCAGGATTTATTTCCCTATATTTGGTGTTGCCAATGAACATCTTGATACAAGCAGGATGAGAATTCCATGGAATGTCATTAGAAATAAGCGGCATCAGTCTTTTTTTTTTTTTTTTTTTCTCAGTAAACCGTAAGCCAATTGTGTATTTCGAAAATATTTTTGTACTTCAAATAATAATTAATATTTTCTGACCAGAGTATGTGCTTCCTTATTAAAAATTATAATATTTCGTACTTCAACAATATGTTTGAGGTCTGACTGAAGTGAAACGTCCTTTCCAACTAAATTGAAAAGATAGACTGAGCACCCGTACGTACTGATGTGCGAGTATTTTTCTTTTAGATTTTTTTTTTTCATTCTTTGTTACCACGGCGAAAACCTTAATCCAAGTTTTCCCTTCAAATTTTGTAATTGCAGAGTCAACTACAATCACATTTTCTTGCTAACTTTTTTTCGGGGGGGGGGGGGACCGGAATCACATGCACTTAGTAGAAAACTTCGAGTTCGTGTATGAGTGCTAACTCCTTGTATTGGATCATTTTGAACACTGGACCAACCATGTAGTTGTTACAGTAACGCTACTGGACTTCAGTAATTCTCTCAGCTGTATTTGGATTTCTTCTGCAGCACGATCTAACAGTTTTCCACCAATTGCTTTTGCGGAAGGAGGAGTATAACCAGGTCTCGATATAAACTGTTTCTAACTGATTTAATTCTGCAACATTGAAATAAACAAATAGAACAAATTTGCTATTGTCGTGTCTAATATATCCTTATGTCTTTCAGTGGTTTTTACTACAAATTCACTTATTGAATGTTCACTTTGCTGATAGGAATTGATCATACACTAGAAATGGAAGAACTTGGGTCTGGGGAGGGAGAAACACTGGAAGCAGGTTCCTCTGTAACAGAAGATACTTCTAAGAACTTTTCTGTCAGCTGGGATTCGGTATTTGATTCTTCATATTTTCTTTTACGAGTTTCACACTTTCTCAAATAGTCTTTTATTCTTTCAATTTTACAACTGATATCACTGTTGCAGTGTTTTACACTTGCTAGCTCCCCTCAAGTGTTAACACTTCATTCCATTCATTGCTACTTTTCCTACCAGATACCATCACATCATTCTGTGCCTGCAATGATGAAACAACTGTAAATCACACAAATCACGTCTTTGTTTCATCCATAGCAAATAATGAATAAGTTACAAGTAATGTGAATTTTTCGAAATTTGAACTGATTTTCAACAAACTTATTATACCTATATAATATATATGAATTGGAGGTTTCTTTACTATTTCTAAACGTGAACATGGATTTTCGACTGTTACGAACCCCAATGGTGACCAGAGCACTTGCTTTCAGAACGTGCGATTGCGGATTCGAAACCGCTGGGGTCCTGTTGAATGCAATGGTTCCGAGTCCACTTTGCCATAACTTTAGGTCTCGCTGAAGCTTTTCAGATCATATAGGACGATAGGAATAATTTTCAGAAACATGATACCTATCCAAAAGATATCCTGACTCCTCTTTCCTCAATCTTTCATATTATGCAAAGGGTTCCATCCCGTGTAATGTGGGTTCCTGTCACCACGGCATGGCGTGTCCTCAGGTTGCGGATCGAGGAGAAGGCCCTTTAGATACAGAGGTTAGCTGCGAATAGATTGAATAAGCAGTCCGGATAGACGACAACGGGTGCTCATCCAGCTTGGGGGTTTGACGTGAGGCCAACAACTTCACCCTCTAAATAAGGTGCTTATTTAGAAACATTCACAGAAGCCTCGGCCCAGGAGTGATAATTTGGCACGACTTCAGCAAAGTAAAATGGACATGAAATTTGGAACATATGGTAGAATATAAGAAGTCTTTATAGGCAGGCGTATTTAAATGCGTAATAAATGAGTTAGACACATATAAGATGGACCTAGTAGGAGTTCAGGATGTTAGATAGAAAGGAAAGGAGCAGTGAAATTTTACGTTCTTTTTCGGAGGAGGAGATAAAAATCAACTAGGAACAGGGTTTTTCGTTCAAAAATGAAAATATAAACATTAAACGGATTGAATTTATTAATGATAGGCTCTTTTATTAGTATTAAGGGTCGGTGGTGTGATATTATTGTTGTAAATATATATGTCCCAACAAAAGATGAGGATGGCGATATTAAAGACAGTCCTTACGAAGAAGTAGAACGGGTATTTGGCTAGCTCATGCAGTACGCTATGGAAATTCTATTAGGATTTCAATGCGAAGGTAGGACGAGAGGATATTTTCAAACCTATTATAGGGTATGAAAGTCTGCATAAAGAAAGTAATGACAACGGCGTAAGACTCGTAAATTTTGCAACATCCAAAAATCCTATCGTAAATAGTACAAAATTACTACATTGCAACATTCAGAAAATACACTTGGACCTCACCAGATGGAAAAGCACATAATCAAATTGATCACGCTTTAGTAGATAGAAGATAGCTTAGCATAATTGATGTTCGATCTCTGAAAGGAGCTGACTGCGACTCTAATCACTGCCCGGTAACAGTGATAATAAGAGAGAGGTTATTGTTAAATAAAGGAAGTATTCGATATCTGAAAACAGAGAGGTTTAATCAAAGAAATTTGAGGAGAGCCAGGCGAGAAGGAAGTACCGGTTTGAAGTATTGAATAGATTCTCGGTTGCAAAAGGTTCAGAATCCACTAGTGTTGAAGGTATATGATTTGAAATTAGGAATAGCATTGAAAGCTCAGCAAAAGGAAAGTTACAGCACGCGGAAATACATAGAAACAAACCATGGTTTGACCAGAAATACACTAAACTAGAGAAGAAGAGGAAACAGGCAAAATTGTGTTGGCTATAAAAGTCGAACGATATAACTACACAAAATTTCGTTGACATCAGACCGGAAACTTCCAAACATTTAGAGAAAAGAAAGGCGACTTTTTGACAACTAAAATTAATGAACTTGAAAATAATAGTAAAAAGAAAAAAAATATTCGAGACATGTATAGGGTATCCGCGAATTTAAGAAAAACTACCAACCCCGCGCCTATATAGTAAAGGAAGTTGAAACAATTCTCTCTGACACAGATAGCATCTTAAATACATCGAAAGATTTTTTTTGGCAATGTGCGTAACACAGCCAAAAAATAACGTTCATGAAAAAAGGGAAATATACAGCAGAACCGTAGGCCTATAATCCAGAGCCTAGCCGAACAGAATTAGAAATCACCATAAAGAAATTAAACACAAATCTCCAGATGTAGAGAAATTCCGACTGACTTAATTTTAGCTGGAGGCGAAAAATTGTGGAACAAGATACACAAACGCATTCTCCTTATCTGGAACAAGGAGGAATTGCCACAAGCGTGGAATGAATCAATCATTCACAAGAAATGCGACAAAACTGATTGTAATAATTATCGAGGCTTTCTCTTCTGTCAGCATCCTATAACATCCTTTCAAACATTCTGTTAGCAAGATTTATCCCATATGCAGATGAAATTATTGGAGATTAACAGTGCGGATTTAAGCGAAATCGATAAACTATCGACCAGATATTTACCATTCGCCAAATACTTGAAAAGAAGTGGGAATACAATAACGCGGTACATAAATTATTTATCGATTTTAGAAAGGCCTACGACTCGGTTAGGAGGGAAACATTCGATAACATTCTTACAGAATTTGGAATACCGGAAAAGCTAGTTAGATTAATTAAGATGTGCTTAAATGAACCCCAAAATAAAGTCTTGTCTAAAGTAGGAAATTTCTTGTCCACGAGGTTTCACGTCGACAATGCACTGAAACGAGGAGATGCATTCTCGCAATTATATTCAGTTTTATTCTGAAGTGTTGTGTGAGGAAAATCAAAGATAACAACCAGGGCCTAAAGCTGAATGGTATTCACCAAGTTATGGCGTATGCTGGTAATGTAAATCTAATAAGGGATGATAGAACAATAGAAAGAAATGCAGATGCCTTATTAAACACTTCCAAGTCATGGGTTCAGAAGTAAATGCAGAAAAAACTAAATACATGGAAATCCGCTGGGATCATAATACTGCAACTTAAGGGTGCGTCTGAATATATGAAATCTTTCGACCAATTGGATACTGTATAATATCTAGGATAAATATTAACAGATCTAAATCATATATACGAAGAAATTATATGTCGATTGAAAGCAGGGAATTTGTGCTTTCAATCAGTTCAAAATTTTTTGTCGTCCCGAATTCTGTCCAGAAATTTGAAGCTTAAAATCATGCCTGTTGTTCTGTATGGTTGCGAAATATAGTCAGTTACTCTGAGAGAAAAATGCAGACTGAAAGTAGAATCCTGAGACGAATATTCGGAGCCAAGACGAACGGGAATGGGGAATGACTGAAACTTCATAACAAGGAACTGCATAATTTATACCGTTTGCAAAATTGTTAGGGTCATAAAGTCTAGGAGGCTCACGAGGGCAGATCATGGGAGGATAATATTAAGATGGATCTCGCAGAAATAGGAGTACATAGAAAGTGATACCATTTGGCTAAGAGTAGAAGTCAGTGGAGAGCGTTTGTGAACGTAGCATTGAATCTCCGAGTTCCATAGGCCATAGAGTTAGTTAGTTAAAGGGTACCATCCTTTAATGACGGGCCTATTTCCTATCTGCAAGTACACTTCCAAAATTGGAATAAATTAGTTGAGAAATCAATGATCCTTTCAAATCTATTGCAAAAGATTTGAAATGTGAAATTATCTCCATGAAAGTTTCTATTGATTTCCAAATGGCTAATGCAAGATTTCCGTGTTGAGCCTTTAAAAAATACAAAATTAAAATTAACCTCAAAATACCTACCGTATGTAAATCAATACTTACCTCTAAGAAGAAAAACGATCTTTAAAAATGTTCTGTATTTCTCTCTTCTTTCACAATAAGTAAAAAAAAAAAAAAAAAAGCACCTGCTAATTCTTGTTCTTACTTCTTAGGGAACTGCTATAGCAAATAATGAGAATAAGGCTTTTGCAGTAGAGCAGTCAAGCACTGTGTAATCGAGGCTTTCCAGATAAGTCTGAATTTCTGATTTTTAGTACCTTGATTCGTTTAGAAACTTTCGTACACACATACCGTCGATGTATGTTTAAGAAAAAATTCAGAAAGGAATTTAAACACTTTTGGACAGTTTGTTTCCACGCTCTTCCAAAACGAAGACTACACTTCCATTAATAGGACCAAGACCAAGACTCGTTGTTATGCAAGACCAAGATGATAATAGTCTTGCCCTTGGTTTGCTTGTTACTACTCGTGCTAAGCAAATCGGTCTTTGTCTTGTAGTCTAGATCTACTGTACGCAGGACCAGGACTGCAGGACTCGACATCCAAGAACAGGACAGTTTCGGTGTGTTTTGCTAACCCCAAGTGTTTTTTTTTTTTTAAAGAAAAAACTTTTTATTCAAACCCTTTTGGAATCAACTGTTTGCCGCCACTAGAGAAATTAGGGAAAGTCAGCAAGTTAGGAGTGTGAGTAGGGCTACCTCACAATCTCAGTAAACGGAGTAAAGAAGATCGCATATCAATCGTCACACGTCTGCTCACGGGTAAAAATCGAATCTTATTTTAGACAGGATTATAATAGACTATGAAAAATGGGTTACCTATGACAATATCGTCCACAAAAGACAATGGCTGGCTTAATGGATCAACCACCTCTACTAGATCCGAAAGCAAGTATCCATAAAACAGATTTTGTTGAATGTATAGCGAGATTATCGAGGTATAATTCATCACGAGTTGTTGAACTCAAATTTAGCTATTACTGCGGATACTTGTTCAATAGCTACAAAGAATGAAAGAGAAACTCCATGAAAAGCGTTCTGCACTCGTCAATCGCAAAAAGTCGTTTTTTTACACGACAATACGCGACACACTCAGTCCCCCTGCTTACTCCCCGGACCTTGCCCCGACAGACTACAACGTTTTCTGTTTCTTAGAAAACTTTTTGAATGGAAGAAACCTTCAATTCTGAATAGCAAGTCAGTCAGACTATCAAAAATTTCTTCCAGTCCAAATCAACCATATTTTACAAGTAAGAAATTAATAAGCTGCCAGGAAGGTGGGAGAAGTTCATCATAGTGATGAATTCATAATAAATTAATATAATTAAATGTCTGATAAAAGTGGAAGTTATTTATGACTCTCTCTCTCTCTCTCTCTCTCTCTCTCTCTCTATATATATATATATATATATATATATATATATATATATATATATATATATATATGTATGTGAATAGGGGAATTCAGGAGGAATGTCATAATTTGTGAGGTGATTCTACATTTGAAAATAAACCGAAGAAGTCTTACGAACATGTGTCCGATTTTCGATCGTTGCGGAACTGGAGCAGGTTGAAGACTACACACATCCATGAATGATTATGAAGACAAGTGTGAATATCGCCAAAATACTGTGTAAGCGCTAGAGATGCAAGGGCTTGGAAAAAACCCGGCTTTTTGAAAAAAAAAAACTTTTTCTGCTTCGCTTTTTTGCTTGGGAAATTTTGGGCTTTTTTGAAAATTTTGCTTTAAACTGATAAAGCAGACTTTGTTTCGCTTCTCTACAACAACAACAAAAAAAAACTCATTTAAATAGTGGTTGATGCAGATAATAATATGAAACCTCGAAAATAAACCATGAATTTCAAAAATATTTTTTAAAATTCTTAACATATTTACATTATGAATTCGAAAGGATTAACCAATATATGTAATAATATTTTAACCTCTTATATACAATAAGTACTTTAAAAAATGATACTCAAATAACTAGCAAAATTGTATGTAGTATTTTTACTTCAAAATATCACGCACCCTCTTTTTGAAACAAAATAAAGAAAAACATGAGAGAAATCTGCACATCAAGAGCTTCGTTTCGGGTGGTTTTGTACATTCTTGAAATTTTTCAGTTAAGTTTTAACTATCATATACATTGTATGAATATTTCGAACAAATTTTTCACTGATTGATCACATACGTAATAATATGTTACCACCTACCAGGTGCTTCGGATCTGCAAAATTGGTAAAGCTCCAAATTCTGTAATGCACTAACTGCTCCTTAAGCTTGTTCAGAATCGAGAAAGTATTGAATTGTCTGTTCATAGATCATATACTTAAGAGACGGTTCATCTGAGCGTATGGTTTCCTAGGCTGTAGAATATATAACCACCATCACGGTTTACCCAGTCCTGAAGGTTTCTGAATTTTTAACAAGAAAATTCAACATATAGTTACGAAACCTTTTTTTATATATAAAAAAGAAAAAACTATGGAATACATTTAAAAAGAGTGGAAGAATCAATCACTGTTCCAATTCACAAGAAAAACGACAAAATTGATTGTAATAATTATCGAGGCATTTCTCTTAATATTCTATTAATAAGATTGACCCCATACGCAGATGAAATTATTGGAGATTATCAGTGTGAATTTAGTCGAAATCGACCAGACATTTACCATTCGACAAATACTCGAAAAGAAATGGGCATATATTACCCAGTACATCAACTGTTTATTGATTTTAGAAAGGCTTACAACTCGGTAAGGAGGGAAACATTGTACAACATTCTTACAGAATTTGGAATACCGAAAAAGCTAGATTTATTAAATGTTTAAATGAATTCCAGAGTAAAGTCTGAGTAGAAAAATGCGAGCTTCCACGTCGAGATTGGCCTGAAACAATGATATGCGTTATCGCCGTTATTATTCAGCTTTGTTACGGAGTACGCTATAAGAAAAATCAAAGATAGGAACCAGGACCTAGAGTTGAATGGTATTCACCAGGTTATGGTGTATGCTGATGATGTAAATCTGATAGAACGATCGAAAGAAATGCAGAGGCCTTATTAAACGCTTGCAGGGACATGAGTAAATGCAGAGAAATCTAAACACTAGGAAGTTACGGCAAATTATGAATGCGTTAAAATGTCAATTCGACACAGTGGATACTTTCAAATATCTTGGATCAGTATTACCAGACCAAAATTCATACCCACAAAGAAATTAAATGTCGACTAAAATCAGGAAATTCTTGTTATTATTCAGTTCAAAATATTTTGTCGTCGCGAATTCTGTCAAGGAATTTAAAGCTTAAAATATCGGGTGTTGCAAAATAAGTGTTACAACTCTTGGGAGGTGACTCCTGACACTGAGACAAGAAAAAAAGTTCTCTTGAACTTTCGGCTATCGGACATAGTTTCAGATCTACAAGGTGCCGAAAGCGTGGGAAAATGACTTTCGGACGCTTATAGTTCGGAAACTATCCAACGTAAAGAGGGCGGGTAAAAAATTTACTAAAGAAGTCATACCTGCTGTATTGAATTTTGCATGTTTCACAATTCTACCATGCACGCGCAAGGGATTCCCCAAAGGAACGTGGGGAGTCCCGGCTAATCTACCAAATAAAAATTGGTCTAAATGGATATGAATTGATAGGGTTTCTACCAGGTAACAATAATTCGTTTGTATTAAGTCGACATCTGAAACAAACACAAAATGGCGGATACTTTCATGCCTGTTGTGTGTGGTTGCATAATCGCCAGGAACGGATGTTGGCCAACAGTGACGTTCTGAGTATTAAGTGTAGCGAATTTGTATTCAAATGCTCTAGAAAGACATCTGGAATGTCGGTAGAGCACAACAGATGAAGCAGGGTGATTCACATATGTGGAGACACTTAACAAAAAATGCTCAGAAATGCACTCATACTAAGTAAACGTGAGTTCAAAGCGTCGGAAATGTAAGGAATAGCATCAAGAACATGAAAGCCATTGCCAATTCACCAATAATATTCCCTCAAACCGATGCAATATGATGTGCACAGTTGCATACCAATAAGGATGCAACAACTGAGGCCAAGTTGAAATTGTGCGAGGGTATTCACTAAGAAACTAGGTAAACTAAAGGAATGTCACTAGTGGGATCGCATGATCGATATTGAAATGTGGCCAATGTGTGTGTACACATATGAAAAGAAATCTCTTAATCAATGTTTCAAATTATGATAGAGCGTGAAAGTAACAAACTTTTATCATGTCCCACGTCCTCTGGGACATATAACGTACACGAAATATAGGAAAATACCTCCAGAAATTCGTATCTTACACACAGTGCACATGCCAAGACAAAGAGGAAAATGAACCAATTTGGCACATGTAACACTACTGCCGGAACACCATACATATGGAAAATAAAACGACATGAGATATAGGAAGAAACATCTTAAAGCTTTGATTGTTTACAACTGTGCAGTAGAAGTAACAATATGAAACATACAAGCATGTCGGGAGGCTGTACAAGAGCGCTTGCCAAACAAAGTGGGTACTCCTCAAAGAAATGAATACAGTGAAAGTGAGGCTCCCTTGATGCCTCAGGGCTAGAGCGCTCGCTTTCGCTCGCGTGGTCGCAGTTTCCAGTCCTACTGGGAGCCCACGGCCTCAGATTCAAGACCCGAGTAGTTATTTTCCTATTTTTCGCACGTGGGGCGGTGTCCCAGCAGTAGTGCGACACGTTCACATTTGTCCATTAGCTACATGTTGATATCCACACACACATTGGCTACATTTCAATATCGATCATGCGATCCCACTAGTGACATTCCTTTAGTTTACCTAGTTTCTTAGTGAATACCCTCGCACAATTTCAACCTGGCCTCAATTGTTGCATCCTTATTGGTATGCAACCGTGCACATCATATTGCATCGGCTTGAGGGAATATTAAATGGTGAATTGGCAATGGCTTTCATGTTCTTGATGCTATTCCTTACATTCCCGACGCTTTGACTCACGTTTACTTAGTATGAGTGCATTTCTGAGCATTTTTTGTAAAGTGTTTCCACACATGTAAATCACCCTGCTTCATCTGTTGTGCTCTACCGACATTCCAGATGTCTTTCTAGAGCATTTGAGTACAAATTCGCTACACTTAATACTCAGAACGTCACTGTTGGCCAGCATCCGTACCTGGCGATTATGCAACCACACACAACAAGCATGAAGGTATCCGCCATTTTGTATTTGTTCCAGATATCGACTTAATACAAACGAATTATTGTTACCTGGTAGAAACCCTATCAATTCATATCCATTTAGACCAATTTTCATTTGGCAGATTAACCGGGACTCCCTACGTTCCTTTCGGGAATCTCTTGCGCGTGCATGGTAGGACTGTAAAACATGCAAAATTTAATACAGCAGGTATAACTTCTTCAGTAAATTTTTTATCCGCCCTCTTTACGTTGGATAGTTTCCGAACTATAAGCGTCCGAAAGTCATTTTCCCACGCTTTCGGCACCTTGTAGATCTGAAACTATGTCCGATAGCCGAAAGTTCAAGAGAACTTTTTTTCTTGTCTCAGTGTCAGGAGTCACCTCCCAAGAGTTGTAACACTTATTTTGCAACACCCGATATATAAAATGATAATCATGCCTGTTATGCTTTATGGTTGTGAAACATGGTCACTTACGCTGAGGGAAGAACGCAGACTGAAATTATTTGAGAATAAAATTCTGAGACGAATATTTGGACCCAAGAGGAACGGGAATGGCGGAAACTTCATAAGGAGGAACTACATAATTTATACGGTTTACCAAACATCGTTAGAGTCATCAAGTCTAGGAGGCTCAGGTGAGAGGGTCATGTAGCCAGAATGGAAGAAAGTAGGAACGCTTTCAAAGTTTTAACTGGAAATCCAATCGGGAAACGTCCATTAGGAAAACCTAGGCCCAGATAGGAGGACAATATTAAGATGGATCTAGCAGAAATAGGAATACAGAGTAGACATTGGATTGAATTGGATAAGGACAGAAGTCAATGGAGAGCTTTTGTGGCCACAGAGAAAGAGAGAGAGAGAATACATTTAAGTTAAGCACAACTGCACAACAAACATGAGTGAGTGGTTAGCTTTCACGCTTCTATCGTGAAGTCCAGGATTCAACCCCGCATTCGACCATTTTGACAAAAGTTTTTCTTAATTCCATCTGTGAATGTAGAGATAGTGCGTGTACTGTGAGTCCTGGCCGACTTACTTTCTAATCGTTTTTAAATTTTTGTTATTATTAATTACCAGCAGTGATGGGTTTGCGAAGAGGGTTAGAGTGGGGATGTCTTTCGGATTGAAGCCTCTACCCCGAAATTACGGAATTTCTAAAACAAACTAAATGTTAGTTTTGCATTTACTCATAAACTTCAAGCTGTCCTCAAATAAAAAAAAAAAAAAAAAAAAAATAGGAATTTTTAGAAAAACTAAGCATTAATGAGAAAAGCCCCTCCCAAAATACTTTTCTAAATCCGCCACTGATTATCAGTATAAAATGGTCTTCAAGGTTGTATCTGGAAGATTATAGCTGAATATACAAACGAAACGAAATATTTGTTATGCCCGTACTCATAAACTTAAGCTCCTCTTAAAGAAAAGTTAGAAATTTTTAGAAAAAAACAAACATTATTCAGCAAAAAACCCTCCCAAATATTTTTCTAAATCCGATACTGATTATTTCTATCAAATGGTATTCAAGGTTGTGTCCGGAAGATTATTGCTAAATCATTCCACAGCTACAATATAACGGAAATGTGGAAGTACGCTCTGACAGACATATTGAAAAACGTACGCTCTGATGGATATATTGAAAAACATAAGTTTAATTATGTGCTAGAAGCTAGAATACTAAGCTCTAAGAAGTGAAACACGGATGACTAAAAAGAAATGATCTAGAGAAGAAAAAATGTCGATAATTCGGAAGTTAAAATAAAGTTCAATAGCTTCTAAAATTGCACTCAAATACTTGTACTTTATGTTTACTTTAATTCGTAAACCATGTGCTGCATCCATCATTATGGTGAGTTCCAGAGCGAAATATGGCATTCAGA
This sequence comes from Thermobia domestica, assembly GCF_964235325.1. Taxonomy (NCBI): domain Eukaryota; kingdom Metazoa; phylum Arthropoda; class Insecta; order Zygentoma; family Lepismatidae; genus Thermobia; species Thermobia domestica. The sequence goes on along the minus strand of NC_137465.1, from coordinate 73,690,674 downwards.
TAATGGAATCTTATGTAACTTTAGAGTATACTATAAGAAAGCTATTTAAACAGAAAAATCATGAAAATGGAAAAAGCCAAAATTTCCAAAATTCTCGTTTTTTTCCCAAAAAAGCCGGCTTTTTATGTACAAAAACCCATCCATTCAAAAAAGCCGGCTTTTTTGCATCTCTAGTAAGCGCTGTGGTGGACAGAATAATGGTGGAACAGATGACTGATCCACCCTACAGTAGGTGTGGGGGTTCTCCAACAGATGGCAGCACTGACGTCGTACCGAGGCAACAGCTGCAAGCATACTCAGTGTGCAATTGTGGATTGGATCAGTGAGCAGTCATGAGGCTGTGTGCATGTCGTGCTTGAGTGTTTTTTAATTGAGCAAGTCCATTGTGTCCATTAATACCAACATGCCGCACACGTTCACCTATGCAGAATGCGTAGACATGTTGTTTGTGTACGGGTACTGTAATGGCAGTGCCCGTGCGGCTGTGACAGAATATCAGACATGTTCCCTAGTGAACGTCTGGCGTGGTAGGGTAGATGAGCTGGTGATAGGGCCGAATCGCATGACAGCCGCAGCATACGCACATTTCTTGATAGAAGACCTATCTGCACTTTTGGAAGACGTGACAATAGAGCAACGACGGCAAATGTATCTGCAACATGATGGAGAACCGATTCAGTGTACCAGACAAGTATCCCAGTATCTGAATAACACATTTCCTCAACGGTGAAGTGGCCGTAGCGGATCCATTAACTGGTCTCCCAGATCACCCAATCTAACCCCATTAGACTGTTTATGGGGCTGGTTAAAGGGGGATGTGTACTACGAAAGTTGATACACGTGAAGAACTTGTCGCTCGCATTACCGACGCTGTTGCCCCCATTAAAGCCTGCCGAGATGATGATCGATGTGCAACACAACCCCCCCCAACGCGTTGACAAGTGCATTGAGATGGGTGGGGGACTTTTTGAGCACCTCTTGTAGAATGGATCAGTCATCTGTCCCATCATTATTCTGTCCACTACAGCGCCTACACAATATTTAGGTAGGTAATATTCACGCTTGTCTTCATAATCATTCATGGATGTGTGTGTCTTCAATCTGCTCCAGTTTCGTAACAATCGCAAATCTGACTCATGTTCATAGGACTTTTCTTTTCGGTTCATTTTCACATGTAGAATTGCCTCATAAATTATGTGACATTTCTCGTGAATCACTCTATACTCTCTCTCTCTCTCTCTCTCTCTCTCTCTCTCTCTCTCTCTCTCTCTCTCTCTCTCTCTCACACACACACACACACACACACACACACACACACACACATACACACACACATATATATATATATCTGAACATTTAATATACCTGAAAAACTGTAACCTGTTAATATACCTGTTTATAACTGAAAAACATTTAATATAACGCTGGACCACCTTTCATCCTCAGAACAACTCTGATACGACGTGGAATGGAGTCATAAAGGTCGTGGATGGCAGTAAGTGAAATATGATACCATTGACCGTGCAGTGCATCACTCAGATACGTGAGGAAGCATGGAGACGGAAATCTACGGTATATTCGTGTCTCCAAAACTGACTACAGATGTTAAATTATGTTCAAGTCGGGATTGGGCTGCACAAGGGAGATCCCAATGTTCCTCAAACATCATCACAACAGATTCAACTGTGTGAACGGGCTCATTATCATCCTGGCATATGGCGTTATTGTTCTGAACAGCTTCTGGACTAGAGGACGCAATGGTCCCCTAAAAGGGCGACATAATCACCCGCAATGACTTGACCAGTAAGCGTCAGTACATGACTCACTATAAACCAGGATATTGCGTTCCACAGCATCATAGAGCAGTCGCAAGACCACGGTTGTGAAAATACATCAGGATCATACGCTTCTTTATGCGACTCTTGTACATAAACATGGCCTGTGGTTTAAAATAAGGAGAACGATGATTTATCCGACCATTCACACGTTTCAATTTATCAGCGGTCCATGTCGCATGTTCGCTGCACCATTGGCATCATGCTAAAGAATGATATTCCCTTATTAGCGGTTTCACTCGGGCAATCCGCCCCGCATGCCCATGTCATGAACTCGTAACAGACAGACTGTCAACAGAGGTTTTGTAGGTATCATCACCTTGGACTCTGTCTTTCGCGAAACACCCAATATAGTTTCCACTTTTGTCACGCTTGTACAGTCCGCAGCAAAAAACCTGCAACTTGAGCATGTGAGTTTATTGTAAAACTACGCCTAAGAGCGCAGGGAATCAACATAACGTCTAAGTGGCACGAATCAGGCCAGGAGAAACCTCGGCGTCCTCCCCTGCACACTTATTTTAGAGCAAAAGACTTCGTCGATTCACAATAAACTTACATGCTCATGTTGCAGTTTTTTTTTTTTTTTTTTTTTTTGCTGCGGACTGTACCACATAACAAAGCGCTATTAATTTGCACTCTTTGAAAGTCAGAGAGGTCGCCCATTTTACACTATCGCCGTCTGCTCAGTTCACTGCACCTGCCGTTCTACTGTTCTTCACGTAGTACTGAGTTTGTTCGAACACACCACACCAATATCCCTGTACTGCGGTCGTCATTTGACCACTACGAACCCAGAGATTTGACGTGTTTCCTACTTCAGGTGTTTCCATTAAATTGATAAGTATCTGTATGTATTGACCGGTATATATTTACGAAGAAAACTATCTCGTGATTAAATGTCCGGGAAACTGAAAATATTTGGGTAAGATCTAGACTGGAATGTAAGCGAACAAGGATGACCCAATTCCTACCTTAATAATCGATGGAGCTGTTGCCATTGAAGGGACACACCCAATTGCTATGAGGGTTCATTTTGAAGACAGTTTGTTCTCTTAGTTCGTCAATATGGTCCAGAAATTTAGTGGGGATTCACAAAACTAGTGTTCTCTTCTGAAACTGTATCCGCTGAGCATATCTTTAACAGTTATTTCTGTCGAAATTTAGATAAAGTTGAATTTGAGACGCATTGGAGTTTCTTAAAGGGGATCTGATTATACCGTACGTCACAAGGAGTGTAGGGAGTAATAACTTAGGTTACGCACATTGTAATAACATATATTCAGTTGTACTAGTATCATTGTCGGGGAACGACGCTATTGATATTTAGCGGATCAAAATATAGTACCATTCGATTACTATTTTTCTTTAATGCTCATTACTACATTTGAGCTCCTTCGTGGCTAAGCAGTTAGCGTGCGCACCTTTGGCGTGGGAGACCCGGGTTCGATTCCCGGCGGGAGCTCATGTGGTTCGGATCCACGTTCATCAGTAGGTCCACGTCTCATATAGCCTCGCTGCTGAACGGGACGCTAAACTAAAATCAACTCAACAACTCATTACTACATTTTTAAAATTGAGATTTCTCATATTATTTATTATTATTATTATTATTACTATTATTATTATTATTATTATTATTATTATTATTATTATTATTATTATTATTATTATTATTATTATTATTATTATTATTATTATTAGTTGTTGTAATACTTTGTCGGGATAATTATAGTGTAATACTTTCTGGAATAATTTTGTCGTTCAGAAAAGTTTATTTAAAAAAAATGTATGTATATGTGTGTGTATATGTTCCAGCATAATTCTACAACGCCTGGAGCAATTTCAGTTGAACTTATATAACTTACAGTCTGGAATAAATGTACCGTGCGGTAAGATTTCCCCTGAAGCTCCCCATAGAAACGAAATGTAAAAACATTTGAAAACGACAAATATTAATGTCGAATTTATAGCTTTCGGGGTCGCTAAGTGACACTACAGATATGCTAAGTGACACTACACGAATAGTGACACTACAGATACCTTAAGTCCAAAAAATGAAAATGAAATCTTTGAGTTTTACGTCCCACGGTTATGCCGGTTAGGCTAAAGAAGACGGTGAAGATGAGTAATGAATGAAATGGCGGAATGAAGAAAGTGGGAGGAAACGGGAGAACCCCGAGAAAACCCACGCACACGGTGTTTGTCCACCACAAAGTTTACTTGGCGGGGCGGGGATCGAACCCGAGACCTCAAGCACCAGAGGTGAACGCTCTACCACTGAGCCACCGCGGCCCCACCTTAAGTCCAAGTTCAGATTCCAGTGGAAGTAAAGCCTTCCTAGGACCCATACCCCTAACACTCCCTAGAGCCCCTCCTAGGGACGAAATACAAACATAATCAAGAACGACCAATTTTAATTTAGAATTTATAGCTTTATTGATCGGTGAGACGAGTAGTGACTCTCTCGATACCGTTTAAGTCTAAGTTCAGCCCTTTGTAGAGATAAACTTTCCTAATACTCCTCCTCCCCCCAAAGGAAAGGAGATTACACTAAAATAATCGAAAAGGACCGATATTGTCGACTCTGTAATTTCGGGATCACTAAACTTATTGGTGAGAGTCTGGATGACATATAAGACCAAATTTAAGAAAGAATGAACATGTTATCTGTTGCAGTAATTGACAGCGTTGCTCGCCGTTATTGATTCTGCTGCTTTCGTTTCTGACAGTGACAGCGTCGAAAGTGTTGCTCGTACATACAAATATATATATATATATATATATATATATATATATATATATATATATTATGTGTGTGTATGTTTATGTTCCACCGTAAGTCTGGAACGCTTAAAGCAATTTCATCAAAACTTGGCACTTATTTGATTCATAATCTGAAAAAAAAAAGGATGAGGAGTAAGTCACCCCTGACCCAACTGCAGTATGGGATAGTAAGGAGTGACATGTAAAAATAATCGAAAGCGGCAGATATGTCGAATCTATAGTTTTTGGGGTCGCTGAGGTGAATACTGGTATTATCGATGTTATTTAAGTCCACGTTCAACCCTCATCGGTATGGTGGGTGAAAATTAGAGAAAAAAATATTCAAAATGAGCGAGAATTATGTCCAGTCCATAGATTTGAGAACCGACCCTCTTGAAATAACTTTTGGAACATAATATCAACATCAGGCTGGCTTTTTATCATATCCCTTAGATTAAAATTTGTATTTCAAGATTTATTCGAAAAGTAGTGTCTTATGAATTCCTGTCGTTATAGTTTCATTGGAATGTGTATCATAAGGGGGAAGTGGTTTGAAATATTTTTAATAAACCTATTCTTTCCGTGGAAAGAACGACCATTTTTATTGTATATATTAGGGCGGGTCGAAAAAATCATTTTCTTTTTTTTCGAAATGCTCTAGTTCAAATAAGTTGCCTGTTGTAATAAGAAGAAAAACGGTTAAATCTATTGTAATAAGATAAGACAACAAAAATTAAAATCGGTTAACATCTTCCGTTCACGCATCGCACTTAAACTTTTTGAAAATTGCAAAAATCGCTTTTTTTTTTTTTGTAAATTTTTAAAGTTACTTTAAATTTTTAACATAAAGACGCTCTACCTTTCTAAACCCTTTTCTAAGGTTTAAAGAGGCTAAATAAGTTAAATTCTGATTATTAATGTTGCATTTTCCGTTCGCGCAAGGTCTGAGAAAAATAAGAAATTTATCAATATTTCTCAATTTTCATTGTGAAAGTCTTGGTTCGTTTTGCTAGGAAAAGAAGAAGCAGAATTCAGTTGACATTGATTGAACTGGATTGAATCATACATGGCTCCTCCCCTCCCCTTTGGGCAACAGCTGTCATAGCGTCAAGTGTTCTACAAAATGTTGAGATGATAACTGATACAGATTCTTCCTATGTAGTTGATAAGAGAACTAATTTGAAAAGCAAATTCAGACCTCTTGAGGAAAGTTGGGGTATATCTTCTTTGATGGACGAAACGATGATACTTTGGTCATCAAAAAATTAAATGCCAAGTTATTTCATAAAACTGTGCAAGAACACTGTCTCTTATTCAGGAACCTGGATCGACTTCTATTGTACATGTATCTCCTTTCTCGAGTTCGACAAATGATATAACTCAAAGCATAATTTCTTGCTTTTCTGAAGTAACAATATTAATTGAAAAATTGGAAGTAGTAGGATGTGATGGCACTGTAACTAACACTAGATGGAAGGATACGTAGTGTCGTCCACCAACAGAAAATCATGTAGGACACTCGCTACAGTGGAGTATGTGCCTCCTGCATTTTAAGAAGCTTCCTTTTCGCCACATTTTCCTACATATTGATGGTTAAACTACAGGGCTTAAATCTTTTATTGGGCCAATAGGGCAGCAGTTCTCTTGCTGTGGAAAACTCCCTGTGATCGATTATGAGCCTATAGCTTATTCCATTCCTGAAATAGACAGGAATTTGTTGAAAAAAGACCAACAATATCTGTCGGACATTTCAAAAACAATTACACCAGAACATTGTCCAGAAGACTTGGCGAAACGCGACCCTGGTCATTTGTTCCTTTCCAGATGGTGAACTGCAGTTAATCGCGTACTGAGATTGTATGTAAAGCTCGTCAGATCCATCTAAAAAAATAAAAGAAATACAGTAGTTAGGTTCATTTTGTAATCATACATGCCTGTCTGGTTTGCCGTAAAAGAGAACACATATTTACTGACGGACCAAAACATGTCTTTGAAGTAAACCAGACAACACGATATTTATCTAACGAATTACTTCAAGTTATCGACCCAGTAATAGAACGAAATGCGTTCTTTGCACACCCTGAGAGTCTTCTGTTGGCAACGCTAGTTAATGACAGAGAACATATTCGGAAGTTTGGTTATAGAAGGATCTTAAAAGCAAAACAAACTGCTCCCCAAAAGAAGGCTGTTCGAAATTTTGTACCACCAAAAATACATCTTCGGGCTTCTTATTACTTTGAAATTATTAATTGGAATTCTTGTTTGTTGTACCCTCCTCCAATTCTGCGCAACCTAAGTGAAGATGATATAAAATCATCAAGTCTGACACTACACCCATAAGGAAATACAAAAGTTTCCCTGTCACACCCAGGCTGTGGAGATGTGTCAAACTTGTGACAGAGTCCTCGAATAAAGTATGTGGACATGAGTCTAGAGATGGCTATATCCTAGCAACACCGATGTCTGGATGTTTCATTAAAAAAAAAAAAAAAAAAAAATCACTTTCAATGTGTAAATATAAAAAAGAAAGAGCAAATATACAGTAAGCCAAAAATTCTAATGTATGAAAAATATTTTTACATAGTATATTGTAAAATGTAAATGGTTGTAAATATGAAAAATATTTTTGCATACTGTATTGTAAAATGTAAATAGTTGTAAATATATAGTGTATAAATAGAACACACAACAATTGGATGGTTGGTTGGGTAGGCTGTGGGTGGAACTCGACGTGGAAACACCTCTACGTGGTGAGTTCTGAGTCCTTTTATTTTAGAAAAACGAGCGAATAATTGCAGAGTGAAAATTCAGAAAAATGTAAAATTTCAGCTTTTCCTAAGATATTGCGTGAACAAAAAAATAGGTTATTCATCAGAATTCAACTTATTGAGGTTCTTTAAACCATAAAACAAGTTAAAAAAGGTAGAACGTCTTTATGTTATAAGTTTAAAGTAATTAAAAATTTTATATAAAAAAAGCACAATATTTGCAATTTTCAAAAACTTGAAGTGAAATGGGCAAACGGAAGATGTTTAACCGATTTTAATTATTTTAATGTCGATTTTTCTTATTACAGTAGAGAATCTTCAACCGTGGTAACAGAAAAACCAAGAGAGACAGAGAAATGAAACTTTGCACAAAGAGTTAAAGGAGGGCACCTGCACGCGTATTGACGAACATCACCAGATGAACAGTGTTGTCAACCCAAGAGAAAGTTTTTGTAAATTGAACGACCTAAATTGCAAATTACTAATTGGAAGCAACAATGAAAATAAAGATAAAAGAGATGGTAAACGCAGATCATTGGTGCAAACTTTTCGAGATATAACGTGAAACATGTGATAAATCCAAATTCCGTTTGTGCACACACGGAGTAAGGTTCCAACCTTTTTTTACACCTTAAATTAAATACTGATAAAAACTATTTACAAGGGTCCGTTGAATAGTGTTGCCATCAACAGAAAAGTTGGGTTTGGAAAAAAAGCAATAATTCGGAAAAGGTCACTTGTGCAGTATAGTTTCAAACCTATAATGCAATGTGGTACACCATGAGAAGCAGTACCGTGGTTATGTGAGATCGATAAGGCACGCACTGACCGAGATATTCAGTGTCATATTAAAGCTGAGAAGTGTGGTTTGTATTAGATAGCAACGCTGCACAGTGGGTTGGAATTTTAACCTGGTCAAAATATGAAAACAGTGTGCTATTTGCATGGGTTTACGCACTCGTAGGTTTTCGAGGTCGTTGATACCGATGATGACGTGGAAAGTAAAAAATTCAGAATGGCTGATCCAATTTGGCGGACAAAATATGTTCGGAATGCTCCAAATGGGCTTAAAATCGAGTGTGAGGTCTCGAATAACGTTTTGGATGTTACAATTGCAAACTTTAATATGCCGATTCAACGGACCCTTCTAGACTTGGTATCAGCGTAAACAGTTCTTGTCAATATTTAATTTAAGGTGTACAAAACGCGTACCTCACTCTTTGTGTGCGCCAACGACGTTTGTATTTACAACATATTTCACGTTATGTTTCGAAAAATTAGTAACAATGATCTGCGTTTACTACCTCTTTTATATTTATTTTCATTGTTGCCTCCAATGGCGATATTCAATTTAGGTCATTCGATTTACAAAAATATAACTTTCGCTTGGGTTGGAACCACTGTTCATCCGTTGATGTTCGTCAGTCCACAGGCAGATGTGCTTTCTGTAGTTGCTTCGTGCAAAGTTTCGTTTCTCTGTCTGTTTTGATTCTTCTGTTATCAAGGTTGGAATTTCTAAATTATATTATAATGAGGAAACGTCATGTGATGACTTTGTCGTCAAGTTGGCACGGGTTAACGTTCTCATAGGGAGGCTACTGCGTGTTTATGATGATATAGAATACGTTTCGCGTATGTAGATATATGAGTATCGAGGGTACAGAGGTTGCTTCATTTATATTGAGCCGAATTTGAATGTATCACCTAGAAAATGCCGTGTTTCCACAATCCTTTGTGTTAGATCTACAGACCACCTCTACTGATTATTATCCGGCATCAGAGTTTCCATTGTAGGATACTGCGTTGTAACTGAACCATTGATATTGGATCCCACACCTCTTTACAGGGTTTCCATAGGCCGAAGATGGTAAGACCTCGATTATGGGACAGGCACCACAAGTCCATTGGACTGGTATCTGGACTTTTGACAGGGATGTCAAAGAAGGGAATTATCGAAATTCCAGTTTATTGTTCCATACGTCGATAGAATCCCAGCAATGTTTCCGTCGTATGACTAGATGGCTTGTCTTGGTGCAGTTTAACATGTTCACGTCTTGTCCGTACATGCTGGGATTTCATGCACGTACATTTCATTCAGGACATGAGTCTGGTGGTCGCAGCATTGATTTTGACGTTTCGCTCCGCCCTTCGAGGACGCAGTGTGCCCCTGGACGAGAAGAAATGAAATCTTTACGAGGTTAGGTGATTTTGAGTTTAACGCCCCTTTCTGCAGCGAAGCTATATGAGACAGGACCTACTGATTAACGTGGAATCCAAACCACACACGAACTCCCGCCAGGAATCGAACCCGGGTCTCCCACACCAAAGGCGCGTACGCTAACCGTTCAGCCACGAAGGATCTCTGAAACCTTCGTTTTACATCCCACTATTATGCCGGCTTGACTAAAGGAGATGGTGATAATAAGTGAATGAAAAAAGTGGGAGAACTTCGAGAAAACTCACGCACACGGTGTTTGTCCACCACAAAGGTCACTTGACGCGAGCTGGAGCGAACTAAGGACCCCATGCACCAGAGGTGAACGCTCTACCACTGAGACTCCTGTACGAGAAACCGGCTACAATCATGAACCCTTTTGGGAAATTCGGTGCACTGGTGGAAGAACGTGCTTCGGCCCTTGGCGTCAACAGGTCTGGATAGGCTGTGAGGTAAAACGATGACTCAGCAAAAAAAAAAAAAAAAAATCCACCGATCTCCCGCGAGATCACATTCATACATTCACCTACGGTTTCTTTGTCGCTTAGCCACATGACACGGTTTTTGGGCGTGCGCACTGCTTTTGTGAACGACCGTGAGGCATAAATCCATGTGAATGGCGCGGTTAATTGTCCCCTGTAATGTATGACATTAACTGTCCATCGCATGCTGTATTGGGGGGAAGGGGAGGATTTTCGGAAGTCTCCATACGCCAAACCACACGCAATTGTGGCGGGGTGCTCTTCACGGGAGACCAGTTTTTAGTTGTTCGCGTCAATGTGGTGGACCCAGGACTGTCAAATACTATTCATAGTGACACAGTTTTACACCTGACACATTTCTGCAACGCGACGCTGTGAACTTAGCGCCTGAAAAGGCCACAGTAAAGCCTTCTCAGAATCAGTTCAGTTTTGGGTGCACCAAACTACGCTCGACTACACTGCTTTACTGCGTAACTAACGAGCTGCTGTAGCTTGACTCGATGCAGTCTCACAGCGATGAGTTACGCATGCGCGGTACAGTTGCACATTGACTTCGGCACAGTATAAATGAATCAACTTATATCAAAAGTTGCAACCCCATGTGCCAACTCCGTTATGGGTAAGAGAGATACGAAAAAATGGAAAATGTAGGAAATATGGATAAGTTGTAGGAAATATGGATTTTCAATCTAAGATGGTGGATTTTTCCGATCGCACCACCCATTTAGGCTGCACACTGGTAAGGCGCCCTAGTAAATGAAAAAGCAACGTTGCCAGTTGAGCAGGCTGTTTCCTTTCGCCATCACCATATCGACAATAAAGGATTGTTGTGAAATGGATTTGTAGGTTCCCCTTACATTATTTACTGTGCAAGTCCCTAGTGTCACTTTTGTGAGTCTTAGTGCCGTATACTGGTTTGATGGCTTTGGCTACTACTAACCTTTATAACACCTGTATATTATTATTATTATTATTATTATTATTATTATTATTATTATTATTATTATTATTGGGGTTTCCGCGTTATTATACAGTCTTCAAAATAAGAAAAATAAACTTATAACACACTTTCTTTTTATCAAGTGGATAAATACGATTTTCTCTTCACTAGCAAGACTTATCTTATTAGTATTACGGAAAAACGATTGTACATTTCTACCTTCATTTGTTTCATGAAGTATCCCTACATTTTGCTTTGAATATGTGGTGATCCTACTCACCAGAGTAAATGGAAACTGTCCAAGTAATAAAGAACGCTGAAATTGGCGATTAGCCAACGAAGGAGCCTGAGTCTGTAAGGGCCTTGGAAACAAACTGCAAATAATGAAACAAGTATTTATAACAGCTATGCCAACTATCGCAAAATACTATAAAACACAAAATTTTTGTTGCGTTGACGCAGACCGCTAGGAACGAGGCTCAAGGTGTCCGGGACAATTCTCAGGGACCCCCAAAATGCCTTGTCATTACTCGTATAATTTCCCTTTACTCTTCACACACGCCCAAGAAACCGATTTCTCTAGAATCCGATTTCTGTTACCTGACAGTCCGTTTATACATTGAGAGCGGAGGTAGAGCGAAGGGGAATGCGCTGATACGATTCTCGCTGTAGTAGCTAGTGTGTGATTTCTGCCGCGTTGTTATATCGAAGACCTCTTAAGTTAGCGAGACAGACTGCGTGCAAAGAAGTTAGTGAAAGTAGTAGGGGCCTCAGTATATGTAGCAGAGTCAGCAAAATTTTTTGTGACGTCATAGGTCAAAGGTCAATGACCTTGGTCAGGGGTCAATGACCGAGGTGTACTTAGGACCACCCCCTCTAGATTTCGGCAGGGGTACCTTGGCCCACCCCCTAAATTTTGGCAGGGGTACATAGGACCGCCTCCCTAAAATTTAGACATTGCCAAATCTAAAAGTTTGTTGTGGTAGCCTAGGACAATGGTATGTACCTCTATCAGTATTGGAGTCTATCTCGTTCCCTTTCACGGGTAAAAAATTGCCAAAAAGTCAAATTTAGTTTTTTTTTTACCTGATTTATCCCCTTTGATGGGGTTTAATTACCTTATATAGTAATATGGGCGTATACAGGGGTTCCATTCCCTTTTATAAGACATGGTTATAGCGATGCACCCCTTTAAAAATCTGGGAGGGGTATATTGACCCACCCCTTCAATTTTGGAAATTGCCCAATTTAAACATTTGGTATTATAGTATAGGACCTTAATATATATCACTATAAATCTGGACGGTCCACCTCTTCCCTTTCATGGATAAAAAATCGCCAAAATATAAACATAAGCAATATGTTGTACCATGTGTTTCGTTTTGACCCAATTGATTCCCTTTGATGAGATCTTTTTACCTTATATGGTTATATGGCCATGTATAGGGGTCCATTCCTATCATAAAATATAGGTACATTGGTGCACCCCTTTAAATTTTAGGAGGGGTACATTGACCCACCCCTTCAATTTTGGAAAGTATCCAGTTTAAGCATTTGGTATTATAGTACAGGATTTAATATGTATCATGATAAATTTCGGTGGTCCATCTCGTTCCTTTCATGGGTACAAATTGCCAAATTTTAGTACAACCACGTGTTTGGTTATTGACTCACTTTATCCTCCTTAATGAGACCCTATTACCTTATATGATTATATGGATATGCATTGGGGTCACTTCTCTTACATAAGATACGATTACGTTGGTGCACCTCTTTAAAAATTTAGGAGGGGCACCTTGGCCCACCCCTTCAATTTTGCAAATTGTTCAATTTAATCATTTGGTATAATACTACTGGAACCTAATATGTATAACTATTAATTTAGGTGGTCCACCTCTTTCCCTTTCATGGGTAAGTAAATTGCCAAAATATAAACGTAAGCAACACGTTGTACCACGTGTTTTTTTGACCTAAGTTATACTCTTTTATGTGGTCCTATTATCTTATATGATTAGATGGGTATGTATAGGGATCAATTATCTTACATAAGACATAGGTATATTAGTGTACCCTTCTTAAAATTTGGGAGAGGTACGTTCGCACACCCCTTAAATTTTGGAATTCGTTTAATTTAAAAATTCGGTATCATAGTATAGGACCCCAATATGTATTACTATAAATTTGGGTTCCCTTTCATGCGTAAAAAATGCTAAGAAATCAAATTTCTTGGGTTATTGACCCCCTTTGATGCGGTTTTATTGCCTTATATGAATATATGAACGTGTTCAGGGGTCTATTTTCTTTTATAAGGCATGAGTACATCGATGCTTTCATCTTAAAATTTGGTAGAGGTACACTCATGTCCAAAATGATTGTCGCATATCTATAACTGTCTTGTTGTAAGAATATAATTCGATAATTATTTTGCAGGGTACTTTTAATACTGATACTGTGTGTATAATCGGGAAATGTATATTTGTGGTAAATTTCATAGGAAAAGAATTATAAACACGAAAATTAGAATGAGTAAAACAAAATGTAGCTAAATGGACAAGAAAGTCTTTTACGTTTTATTGTTCTTATTTACTGCTCTTTTGACATGGAATTTGCCACATACATGTCTTTGTCGATTATACACATACTAACATTATAAGAAATATCAGGCGAATTAGTTATCAAATTATATTCCTACAACATCGTATTTATGGGCATGCGACAATAATTTTGGACATGAGTGTACATTGGCTCACCCTTAAAGTTAAATAATATAGGTTCTTAATATATACCATTATAAATCTCGTTCCCTTTCATGGGTGAAAATTACCAGAAATTAGTATGACCACGTGTTCGATTATTGACTCAATTTATTTCCTTTGATAAGTTTTTAGCACGTTATATGTGTATGTACAGAGGTTCATTATTTTTATATTTTTATGTTCCCTTTTAAATTTTGTTGGGGTACATAGAACCATTCCTTAAATTTGGGAATTATCAAATAACAAAATTCGGTAAACCTTTTCTAGGACCCATTGTAAATGTTGGTGTCCCTCTTATGGCCAAATATTCAAATTTTAAAGGTTATTGAGCTATTTTATCTTTTTTGATACGGCTTTATTATTGAATGAGTACAGCATTTATTACTTTTTCATAGGACACAGGTGTATTTGTGTACCAATCTTAAATTTGGGAGGGCCACATTTCTTATTGTTAAATCAATAATTGGTAATTGTTCTTAAAATTGGGTGGTATCTCATTCATTGGGTAAATCATTGTCAAATATTAGTATGGTCACGTGATCAGTTATTGACCTATGATGGGATTAGGAGTCCAAGCCATTGGTACATTAATACGTTCCTCTTAAACTTTTTAGGATAATTTGAGAATTGTCAAAATGAAATTACGTCATTGGTTTTGATTATTCCCTCCTATGGGCCAAATATGAACGTAAGCAATACGATGTACCACGTAATGAGGTAGTGTACAGGGACTCATTTCCTTTTCAAAATTCGTGGAAGTTATCAAATAACACGTTTCTAGACAACAGTTGGTTCTGCTAAGGTAAACAATTAACCTAATTTAGACCTAACTACAACATATAATGATATGGTAATTCTAAGACTTAGGTATATCGAGAGATGTACGTAGGACCATTCTTTAAATGTGGGAGTTGTGATAAACAAAATTTTAGCATGAGGTGCAAAATTTGAAAGAATACTTTTAATTTTAGTCACAGCTCATAGTCTAAGAGCAATGGTGGTGGTTGATTTTACCTTGAGCTTTAGAAATCTGATAGCTAACCTTATTGAATCTTATGACTCATAGACGAAAGTAATACATGCTACAACACTGAAATTTAGTCACAAGGTGATGTAATCTGATCACTAGCAAAGTTATTGTTGATGTATTGTTGATGCAGTCTGATTGGTTGATCTTTCATGCAGTCTGATTGGTTGATCTTTCATGCAGTCTGATTGGTTGATCTTTCATGCAGTCTGATTGGTTGATCTTTCGTGCAATCTGATTGGTTGCTGACTTTCAAATATTTGTGATTGGTTGATCACTATCTTTCACGCAATCTGATTGGTTGATGATTTTCAAATCTTCGCTGCATTCAGTTTTGTTTTATTTAACATTTATCGATTAATGTTTAAAAATCTTGGTTTAAACATTTTCGTTCAACATTTTGCACTCACTGATAAATATGATCAAAACCGTTTATTTGTTAATCGAATAGTTAAAAACCGGATAGTTGACGGTTAACCGTGAAACGTAAAATTTTTGTGCAAAATTTTTTTCAAAAATTTGAAAATTTTTTCAAAAATTTTTTTTTTGAAAAATTTTGTTTGACAATTTTTATTTCAAAATTTTGTTTGACAATTTTTATTTCAAAATTTTGTTTGACAATTTTTGTTTCAAAATTTTAAGTTTTTTGAGTTTTTCTTTCCAAATTGTTTGAAAAAGTTTTTGTTTGAAATGTTTGTTTATTTTTTCAAAATTTTGTTTGAATTTTTTTGTTTGAAATTTTTGTTGGGAAAATTTTGGTTTCAAATTTTTTAAGTCTGTGCACTCATTAGTAAGGAACCGTTTCGAAGTTTTTAGAACAAAAACATCTGGCAAGATTGTTTATCATGATGCAACAGTACACGTCAGAACATGGGGTTGTACTTGAAATGAACAACACAAATCATTGAAATGGATAATTTTATTACACTTCACTGGTTAATCACATACATCCATACCAGATAAAGGATCTGGATATTGTCGATACAATGCATTTTGAACTTCATGCACTAGTTTGTCTTTAGCGTATAATTTTAATTCCAATTGAAGTCTTTTAAGGTCTGTTGCAATGTCAATTGGTGGAAACTCAATGTCCATTTGATCGCAAATAAACTGTTTATCAATAACTGTTTATCAATACAGGTATGTACCCATGAACGGTGTTGACAACCATCCCACCATCTAGATACATGTTGTACAATATGCATGACACATTTTTCAAAATAATATTTTTTTCAGGAATATACTTGTTTTGTTGCACACTTCCACTGCATGTTTTACACACTGCAATACATTGATGAATTTGGTCCTTTTCGATTTCGTTAGGCACACAATGTTGCGGGCTTCATGGAATGTACTCTTTTTTACGTAACAGCACCATCTTTTCGAGAACTGTACGCAACACCACTTCATGATTTGAGCCTAATGATTTGACTATGGTCACATTTAGCTCATCATGAAAATAACCATTCATTTGGTCGATTCCTGTATATAATATTTTCCATTCTTTACAGGTCAGTTGTACACCAAATTGTTCTGTTTTGCCCAATCGAATCACGGGTTCAAATGTTGTACTGCTGATACCAACCATGACATGTTATGTTTTAAATATATTTATTGGATAATAGCTTGCGAAGAGGAATTCTTTATCGTTAGAAGTACACATTTTTCCTGCTGAAACGCACTTGCTCGAATGATTTCACGGGCTGACAGGGAATTGGCTGACATTTGCATTGATTATATCATAGAGCTATTGCTGACGTCATTGGAAAGGAGTGTGCTGATGTTTGAATTCACGATTTCATCACGATTGCGGACGTCATGCTGACATAACCAAATTCACAGATCAGGCTGTGTAGTAAATTCAAATTGATGACTCCGTCCAACGAGTCTTTTATAGCATAAAGATACAGATCCAGTGTTTAAGAAACGTAATAGTTCTTCTTGTTTTGATGCTTCCACGGGTAAATATCTTGCTGGTAAAATAATATCTTTATCATTTTCAAGCTTCACTACGATTCTTAATCCAAACTTTGTAGGGATCATTTGGCTAGCTAAGATTCTATCAGGTACATTCTGTTGCAAATCGGTAAACTTGGTAAATGATTTCATCACATCACGTGAGTTTAGAAACTGCAGACTAGCCATGATGACGTTATGAAGAATACTAACTCGAATGATGATGCAGAACTGATGACGTTGCATTACCATGTTCTGACGTGTACTAGTGCATCATAAACAACGTTGCCATATGTTTTTGTTCTAAACAGTTACGAAACGATTCTTTACTAATGAGTGCACAAACTTAAAAAACTTCAAACCAAAATTTTCCAAACAAAAATTTCAAACAAAAAGTTTCAAACAAAAATTTTACAAACAAAATTTTGAAAAAAAATTTAAGCAAAAATTTCAAAAATTTTCAAACGAAAAATTTCAAACAAAAAATTTTGAAACAAAATTTTCAAACTTAAAAATTTTACGTTTCACGTTTAACCGTCAACTTTATCCGGTTTCTAACTATTCGATTAACAAAGAAACGGTTTTGATCATATTTATCAGAGTGCAAAATGTTGAACGAAAATGTGCAAACCAAGATTTTTAAACAGTAATCGATAAATGTTAAATAAAACTTAAAACTGAATGCAGCAAAGATTAGAAAGTCAGCAACCAATCAGATTGCACAAAAGATCAACCAATCATACTGCATGAAAGAAAGTGATCAGCCAATCAAATTGCATCAACAATAACTTTGCTAGTGATCAGATTACATCACCTTGTGACTAAATTTCCTACAAAGTTTCTCAAATTATCCTACAAAGTTTAAGAGAAACGTATTAATGTACCAATGTTCTGGACTCCTAATCTCATCATAGGTGAATAACTGATCACGTGACCATACTAATATTTGACAATGATTTACCCAATGAATGAGATACCACCCAATTTTAAGAACAGTTACCAATTATTGATTTAACAATAAGAAATGTGGCCCTCCCAAATTTAAGATTGGTACACAAATACACCTGTGTCCTATGAAAAAGTAATAAATGCTGTACTCATTCAATAATAACTCAATAACCTTTAAAATTTGAATATTTGGCCATAAGAGGGACACCAACATTTACAATGGGTCCTAGAAAAGGATTACCGAATTTTATTTGATAATTCCCAAATTTAAGGAATGGTTCTATGTACCCCAACAAAATTTAAAAGGGAACATAAAAATATAAAAGTAATGAACCTCTGTACATACACATATAACGTGCTAAATCCTTATCAAAGGGAATAAATTGAGTCAATAATCGAACACGTGGTCATACTAATTTCTGGTAATTTTTACCCATGAAAGTGGACGAGATTTATAATAGTATATATTAAGAACCTATATTATTATACTAAATTGGGCAATTTCCTAACTTTAAAGGTGAGCCAATGTACCTCTACCAAATTTTAAGATGAAAGCGTCGATGTACTCATGCCTTATAAAAGAAAATATACCCCAGAACACATTCGCATATTCATATAAGGTAATAAAACCGCATTAAAGGGGGTCAATAACCTCCGAAATTTGATATTTTAGCATTTTTTTACGCATGAAAGGGAACGTGGATCACCCAAATTTATAGTAATACATATTGGGGTCCTATACTATTATACCAAATGCTTAAATTGAACAATTTGCAAAATTGAAGGGGTGGGCCAAGGTACCCCTCCTAAATTCTTAAAGAGGTGCACCAACGTAATCGTATCTTATGTAAGAGAAGGGACCCCAATACATATCCATATAATCATAAGGTAATAGGTTCTCGTTAAAGAGGATAAAGTGAGTCAATAACCAAACACGTGGTTGTACTAAAATTTGGCAATTTTGTACCCATGAAAGGAACGAGATGGACCACCGAAATTTATCATGATACATATTAAATCCTGTACTATAGTACCAAATGCTTAAATTGGACACTTTCCAAAATTGAAGGGGTGGGTCAATGTACCCCTCCTAAAATTTAAAGGGGTGCACCAATGTACCTATATTTTATGATAGGAATGGACCCCTATACATGGCCATATAACCATATAAGGTAAAAGGATCTCATCAAAGGGAATCAATTGGGTCAAAACGAAACACGTGGTACAACGTATTGCTTACGTTTATATTTTCGCAATTTTGCACCCCTACAGGGGAACGAGGTGGACCGTCCAGATTTATAGTGATATATATTAAGGTCCTATACTATAATACCAAATGTTTAAATTGGGCAATTTCCAAAATTGAAGGGGTGGGTCAATATACCCCTCCCAAATTTTTAAAAGGGTGCACCAATATACCCATGTCTTATAAAAGGGAATGGTCTCCTGTATACGCCCATATATTTATATAAGGTAATTAAACCCTATCAAAGGGGATAAATTAGGTTTAAAAAAACCGAAATTTGACTTTTTGGCAATATTTTACCCATGAAAGGGAACGAGATAGACCCCCAATACTGATAAAAGTACATACCATGGTGCTAGACTACCACAACAAATTTTTAATTTGGCAATTTCCAAAATTTAAGGGAGGCGGTCCTATGTACCCCTGCCAAATTTAGGAGGTAAGCCAAGGTACCCCTGCCAAGATCTAGAGGGGGTGGTCCTAAGTACCCCTCGGTCATTGACCTTTGACCTATGACGTCACAAATTTTGCTGACGGCTGCATACTGTGAAGCCCCTACTACTGTGGATCTTTCTAAATACATACAGTCCTGAGAGACTTATATCATTGAAAGAAGATACTAAAGTATAAAATTACCAATAAATAATTCATTTTATATTATAATAATTTTATTATGTAATATTCTGGGGCTACCGCTGGTAGCCCACAAATACGCCACTGATGTGTCCTTATGTTCTGTTTGAACAGACTGCTGAACTGGAAATGCGTTTTCGTTTTATATAGCGTCTTAAGCGTGGAGCGTAAAAAGCTGGTGCGAATGGGAAAATTGCATTTTAGATTGAAAATCACGTATTTCCAACAAATTTCCTCTTTCTATTTTTTTTTCGTACCTCTACTCATAGGAAGTTGTTGTATGATCCCGAACTTTTGATAAATACGATATATAAATTGTATGTATCTTTGTATGTTACAGTGTAACCCTGGAACGCCTGGAGCGAATTTAACCAAACCTGGTACAAATATTACTTACAGTCGGGGAGAAAGTACTGTGAGCGATATGATCCCCTAGCACACGTAGGAGATAGTGGGAGTGGAATATATAAAAAATATCGAAAAATCCGATATTAGTGTCAAATCCATTGTTTTCGGGGTTACTAAGATTAATAGTCACACATTCGGTGCCGTCTAAGACCAAGTTCAGCTTCCATTAGCAAACCTGTGGGTGGTTAAATGGTGACGTAAAATTAATCTAAAGCTGCCTATAATAATTTCAAATCCATAGTTTTCGCTGCCCCTAAATTGATTGGTGACTGTTCCGGTGCCCTCGAAGTCAAAGTTCAACTTCCAGTAAGGGTGGGGCGTCAGTGGTCGAAGTAAAACGATATGCGGAGGTATGCCATGCCACCTCTGGTTTTTCAGTGATGAAGGCAGTGGTGCCCACCCTCCTCATGTCCATGACGCACCCCCCTCAATTGTCTATCCGTAGGAGTTCTTCCATGAAAAAAAATCTTTTCGATTAATTTTTACACTCCCTCAAACATATTTATATAGATTTTTACCCCCCCCAAATATTTCAGGCTATTTCCACGCGTGACGCACTCTACAAAGGAACATATTCGTAAATTTTAAACCTTACCTATGATCATGAATGTAATGATTTTTAAATACAAACCATTAAATATGATTATAGAAAGGACATATTAAAATTTCCACATATTGGTCTTTTTGTATTTAATTGTTAAAATTCATGGTTATATTTATACACTAAAACGTGACGCACACTACAGAAAGGGAAGTAAAATTTTACTCATATTTTGAATTCAGGAAATCTTCCTCCATATAACTTTACAAAATGTATTTTGTACATGAATATTTTCGAAAAGGAATGCAGTGTTCTCACAACCACAGTTTCATTCGCACTTCACTGTAGTAAACATATGACAATGGAATTACTCTGTGACGCACACTACAGTTCACTTGTTACGCACACTACACTTCCTTCAACGACAACACTTAAATTTTTCTATTGTTTGGAATCTTATTGATTGTTTGAATTTGTTATTCCTCGTACCTCGTACAACTGTGGAATGTATTTCCAAAACATGCTACTGAGGTAGCTCTGTTGGTAGAGCGTTGGTTCGCAATCGGGATGTCGTGGGTTCGATAACCGCTGCCCACTATCTTGACGGGTTTTTCTGCTTTTCCCTCAGTTCTACCAGGCAAATGCCAGGATGGTACCTAGCAAAACCACTCTGGCCGACACCTCAAATCCTTCACTTTGTTATTATTATGTATCCAGTGTAAAATGGCCACTGAGGCATATCTGGTATTCGTTAAATAAATAAACGCATTTTGGTCGCTGAGTCAGCATATTGTTTCTTCTATTTTTCCAAATGCCTATCGATTCCTGCAGTAGTTTCACTTCAGTAATATTTGTTAGAAACCAAAACACATGTTTTTTCTTTTCTTTTTTTTCTTAAAGGAAACTGAGGTGTATATATCAAAAAGCGTTCTAGAAATGAACAAGAAAACACAAATATACTTATTGAGCGACAAAAAGGGATTTAGCATGTTTTGGGAATACATCCTTCACAACTGTATAATGAATGAGGTATAAATTATCCCATTGAAATATTATCGAAAATAAAATGAGGGAAAGAGTAGTATATTCGTTGGTCAAAGTTATGTTATGTGTGTGTGTGATGATATCCGACGCGTCGTCAATTGTTGGTCAAAACTTGTTTATCTATCACAACGCAGACTTTTCTTTAGCGATAAGCTTGGCCAGAAAAATATTTTGTGTACTTTTTTACATGAAAAGGAACCAAAATCCAGTCACCACAATTGATCATTTTCCGAAAACTGTAATGCCACCTGCCATAGATTCTTCTTTTCCAGTTAAGAAGCTAAACATTTTGCACTTATTGGCAGTAAGTGAAATGTTTGACACTCTCATTTTATATGGAGATATCTTTTAAAAAAAGTGCATTTTACGGGTATCCGGTATATTACAGATATCTTTCCTGTGAACAAACCAAACTCTGTCCAATGCCCCCTTCCGTGCATCAACTGACTTTTGAGGTACATAAATGATCTTGATATTTGGGCAATTTTTTCTCGCACAGTTGGCAAAATCTTCTGCAGTTTGGTGATCTATAGATCGTGCTAACATAGCTTCTCTCACTCTACGTTTTACAGTTCCACCGAGACCATCAATGGGCCCTTTGCCATGACTCGTTGCAGAAAAGTGCCATTGAAATTCATCATACATAACAGTTCCCAGACATAGAGAATATTTCTGTTTAAAATGCTGAGCACTGCCATCTGACTGGTATATCACATGTTTGACATCAAGCTGTGGATAAGTTTGCTTAATGGTATTTACTATTGCATCATTGAAAACAGCCACCGCGTATTTATCGTGATGCAAATAATTAGATGTGACAACTATTGGAATAGAAAATGAAGAACCGTCCACTCTTATGTAGGCCATACAGGTATAGATGGTACATGAATTACTTGTCCAGTGTGCAGCTTGGATTTCATCTTGATATGAGAAAGTGTAGTTTTCACTAAAATCTATTTGCATGATTATCGTGTTTTCTGGTATATTTTCTTTCAGGATTTTAAAATAATTTGCCTGGTGACGCTGTATAAACGCATGCTGTGAAAAACGAGGTAGTTTATTCTGTAGTTTTTCTATCACGTCCTTTAATGTTCCTGACATTTTCTCTTTCGATACTTTGCCAGTCTCATCAGTAGTCCATTGTTGATAGGTGATGGAAATATCTGTATCCATCGGTTGAGTAGAGTTGAGAAGCGAAAAGAACTTTGATAATTCACCACATTCTTGACAAGTCTGAAACATACAGGCCTCAGATTCATCGTCGCACACTACGAGGCGAATCAGATCATTTGTGTTGTTTGGCAGAAATGAACATGAATTTAACAGTAATCTAACATTCTCGTGATGGATACACAGACAGAGATTTGGTGGTGTTTGCGATCATAAACAAACGTGTTTTGGCCGAAGTTCACAAAATTTACTTCTTCCAATCTCTATATCGGGATTCTGTTTCTTGAACTGTTCGTAAGTTTCACCGAGTGTTAGGAACAAGTACCGTTTTTGAACTTTTTGTTTGACGAATGTATCTCTGATGATTAAACAATCTCGAAGTCCTGGTGTGAGTAAAATAATTATTAATTTGAATTTTGTTTATGTATGTATTTTCGTGTCTACTGTTGTTCTCAGATGTTCGCTTTCTCGGGACCAAGGTGCGTTTGAGTATATCACCAGTTTAACCAGCTACAAATCTATGTGGCCATCACAGAAGAATAGCTCGCAACCGGGGATGCACTCACTCGCTCCATAGTCATGGGAGAAAGGATCGAACTCAGAAGACCTGCCCTACAAGTGTATTATCTCAATGAAGTTTTGCGCAACGGAAAAAAAATATAAATAAACTCGAAAATTTGGAAGGTAAATAAAAAAATAAATCTCAGGATTCGTGACATTCACTGATGGGTTCCCCGTAACGTTTCACTCATATCATTTTCCCCTTGATGATACATTATCGGATTGATAGGAAGACGCACTATTGATCTCGACCAAATCATGTTTTACTATGAAATTTCTACTCTACTGTATCTCTGTTATATGGAATAAAACATAACTGTCAACTTGAAGCTTTACTTGTTTTACCGAAGCTTTATACAGACTGTTTACATTAAGTTTAGGGGCACAACAATACATCGCATTACACTTTACAGAATCATTTTACCGTGCATGTCACAATTCGTGACCAACCATTTTACAATATCACAGGCACACATACTCTCATGACTTTCAATTTTATTACCTACTTTTTAACAATATTTATTACTTTTATTAAATAGTTACTCATTCTCGACTATCTTAAGGAAAGTGCCTCTCATTGGCATTCATATCTTTCATTTAAAAAAAAAAAATCTTACGTTTTAGCTGTTCACAGCAGCTACAATTACTAGGCACCCTTTTCTATATTTATTTATTTCTTGCCTACACATTTTATTACAAAAATACATATGAAATCACTAAATCCTTAACCTACACTAACCTAAGACACATTCACACTACACTCTCACACCAACAAATTTATTTTATACCGTAAAAACGCTTTGGTTGGCAGTCCAGGCCACGTTTCTTTTAATGAGATTCTGTTACAAAAAAAAAAAAAAAATTATATGAATGTTCGCACGGTGTAGAAAACCAATTGCCCCTATCGGAAATTTTATGACAAAACGACCCATCGTGCTTCTTTTATCAAAGTACAGCTTCGGTTTCTTTCTCATACTTCACGGATACGTTAAGGTTAAAAAAAACTTTAAAAGAATAAAATATATTGAATATATGTTCTATACCGGAGAACGTCATTCCTATCCTATTTGTTTAGCGTGGTTCAAATGTACAGCCAAATGATGCATAGCCAAAAAAAAAAAAAAAAAAAAAATCGCAACAATAATAAAGAATACTGCATATAGCCTTTCACAAGATTTTCTTTCTTTGAATAACAGGAATTTCGATGGTCACTCTAAATGAAAATTTTACACTTGCATGTAGATTCCGTCAGTATTTGCTCTACCTTTTATTTTCCCCCCCTTTATAGATAAGCCTAAGCCGTCACATATTGTCTCAGTAATTGTGTAGATCCTACGGGAAAGGAATTTACGAAGACATAGTTATATTATTATGTTTCACTAAACACCATATTCCAACGTGATAACTTGGTGAATTTCGAGGTTAAAAAGAAAAATATCCATAAATCCAGGCTACCAAGTTACTTCGCTTGAAACCACTTTAGAAATTAAGAAAAACTTACTTACAGTTCGGATGAGTTTGTATGCAAGCAGAATCCAATGTCGTCCTTACAAGCACCCGTTCCTGTTTACCTTTCTTATTTATTTTGTGATGGATTTCATAGTTCCAGAATAAACAACTATCACTCACATCTTCCACAACATACTGTCCATTTTGAACCAGTTAAAAGGCCATTAACTATCACGGTTCTTCCAAAAATTCAGGATCCAATTATGCATAAATCAGACCTCGTCCATAATGCATACAGACAACTTACAACATTGGGCTGCTTCGCTTCACGAATTCCCCTCGCTACTCGCTCCGTTCCGTTCAATAAATAGCACAAAAATTATCGCAAATTTTGCAATCGAACCTTTTTAGATCTTTTAGTAGTAAAAATCCGTTCGGGAGCGGCTTTCTTTATCACTTTATGTCGATAATATCTGACGGGCGATAACAGAGGATTGCTTTCTTAGGCTGACGCCATTACAGTACCACAACAATGTGACGTAACAGTCTGAAGATTGAAGATGAGCTAATTATCATAGAGTTCAAAGGAAAGCGACCAATTATAAAAATTCTGTAAATCTGTGCTACTGACGTCACACAAGACAAGATTGAAGATGATGCACCAAAACCGAGTGAATCTTGACGATTTTCTATCAAAATGGCTGAAAATCTAAAGAATTTTATGAAGAATAATTTTTGAATAAAATTTTTAAAGAAAATTTTGACAGAGTTTTCAGAATGATTGGAGATAGGAAAAACGTTCTACAGATGAAAATAAAAGAAATAAGCAGAGTATTATAAAAAATATAGGAAATTAAGATAGAAATAAACAAAACATAGACATTAAATACGAAATAAAATCCTAAACCTATTTTAATGCACGTCCTAACTTAATCCTACCTTTTAATACTACAAGAAAATTAAATGACAACATTACATCCTTGCATATCCTATATTATATATTATTTTACATTATTATACAGGGCGTTCGAAAATTTTCAACATGATAACTCCATGTTGGGAGGTATCATCTTCCGCGGTCCTTGAAAAAAATTTTTTTTTTTTACATCATGAATACACTAACAGCATTTATCTACACTGAAAGAAAATAAACGACATTTATACTAATCTAAATCTCTTAACCTAATTAAAATCCTAAAATGTTTTACTTTCGCCTTCGAGCTTTTATGGATTCTCTGCCTCGCCAAGAAGTTGTCGTCGCTTGAGATCTGAACATCGAAAAAGTTTAAGGTTGTCGTAGCTTTGCACTCCAATATTCTCTTCTGATAATGTTTGAAGTTGAGCTGAATTCCTGAAAAGTTTAGTTACCAAATATGGTCCGAGATATGTGAACATGAATTTTGAGAATACCTTCTTTGGTACCGATGATAAATAATGGGTCTTTAACATTACCAGAGAACCTTCTTTTATCTCATCTTTTCCTTTCTTTTCTTCTTCTTTCCTTTCTCTTTCTCGGGGAGTCAGGGAATCCATCTCGCAGTTCGCAATCTCCCCTACTGAGAACTGCGATATGCATTTCCCGTCCAGTTTTCATTCGTTTGACTTCCGACTGACGTTGGTGCGAACGTCGGGTGAGATGGGTACGATCCCGCCACAGTCGCCATGTTCACCCCTGGGGAAGGTGTTGTATGGGGTACACTACCCCCTCCAGGTGGTGGTACACCCGATGCATATGGCGGACTGGCACGCATCCCACCAGAAGTTCCATTTCCATTTGGGAAAACCTGGGATCCACTTGGATAATTCCCGTATTCTCCACTATTTCCATATCCATAGGCTACTCCTGGTCCCTCTCGGTATGGGTCATACCGCGGTCTTCCCGGGCCACGACCTCTCATGTTTCGGTTGTAGGAATTTCCATTCCTCCATCGATTCCTGTAAGGATATCGTGATTTCCGCTCTTCCGTACTGGAGGAATCTCGTGAATTACTCATCAGAGTTTTTTCTTTAGTCTCTTCGGTTTGTGAGGACGACTCCTTGGTTTGTTTCCCTCCTTTTTCAAACCTCTTTTGGACCACTACTTGTCGTACGAAAGGTTTCCTCCATTTTCTCTCAGTCACGGCTCCAGTGTGTTCTGGGTAACCCTCTAATTCGGTTAATTTTAAGATTAACTGTTGTGTGGACTTGGGTTCCACAGCTCTTAATATCTTAGACTCATTCGGAGGCAAACAGTCAAGCAGGATTTCGATTAGTTCCCCTTCATCCGGATGATGCACGACCGCATAATATTCCGCTATCACCTTCCAGGCGAAGTCTCTCAAACGAGGGTATTTCGTCCGGTCATATCGCATGTTTTGTACAAATTTCTTCTGTAGGCGCTCCATCCGTAAAGAGAGAAAACTGTCCCTGAATAATCGAACAAAATCATCGTAAGTTCGTATCTGTTCTTCGACCGTTTTATACCAAGCTCTAGCCCCCTCTGTCAAACAACGTGGCAATAATAATAATTTTTCTCGGTCAGAAGCCTCTAATAATTGAAAAGTCTGTTCCAAGTTTTCGAGGAATAAACTAGCTTGTCCGAATTCTCCTGTAAACATGGGTAAGTTCCGAATTTCTGACAATCGGATGCTGATATGTTTGTTGCCGTTTGCTGTGTCCGCACGTCCATTGGTGTTCTGAGAAGTGCCACACTCTAATACGGGGCTCCTTTCCGTCGGTGAATTTTGTCCAAAAGTTACAAGGTTATTTAAATTTTGACCTAATGAAGATTTCTCGGAGATGGTAGTCCCCGCATGATTGTGCCCCTCCTCCAGAACTCCAACGCTCGTACGCACCCCACTCGGAATAACCTGAGCTGACATTAGGGGAACATGCGTGAGTTGGCTACACTGATGAGTCAGACAGGTCACACTTGTCAAAGGAACGCGCCTAATTACCCCTTCATTTCTCTTTCCATCAATTCTTTCATTCATCCGTCTCACCTCCTCATTTGGCATGTGACTGGAAAGTTGGGTGACATTTCCACAAATTGTATCCCTGGCCGTTGACATTCACCCTGACACCGTCACTGTAGTGATGGTTGCAGTTTCCCCAACCGAAGATACTGGAACCTCCACTAAAGCATCAGAATCTGAGCCATCTGAATCAACGGATCCAGTATACAAACGTTTCCTATTTCCCTTAGGTACTCTATTCATGACGCGGTTCGTAAGGGTCTGTACTTTGATCTCAAGTTGCCGATAGTCGTCCTTTTGTTGTGATTCGAGATGTGATATTTCCTTAGCTAGAGAGTCACATCTACGATTCACGGTGCATTCCGACAGACGCAACTCCTTTCCCACATCCGTTACGCGCTCATCCAATGTTTCGCGATAATTGGTGAAAGTGGACTGAAGGTCCTGGACGTCTTGACGTACCTCCTCCACGTCTTTACTTACACGTTCGAACTTCTCTGTGATAGTGGTATTTGTCTCTAACTTAAACTGTTCAAACCGGTTATTGAGATCTTGAATGCTATCAGTTACTTTAGAAAATCTGTCATTTATCTGCCCTAACGCAAAGTTTACATTTTCAAATCTAGTGTTTACATTAGCATTAACTTGTTCTAACTGATTGTTCATATTAGCATTAACTTGTTCTAACTGAGTACTAACATTACCAAATTTCTGATCAAATTTTAGACTTAATGTTTGAGTAAATTGCTGTAAAAGTTCAGCTAAGTTAGACGTGGACTGTGACTCTACCGATTCCTGCACTACAGTGTCATTCTCTACCTCGGTCACCTGCGGAAGAACTACCAGTGAACCCCTCTCTGTGTCATTTTCTCCATTGGACGCCGGCAAGTCTACCTGTGCCGCACGTTTTACAGTACAATATTTGCAATACCACGGTTCCACACTTTGTTGTAGTTCGGTGACTTCCGTTTCCGACAATCCCTGGCATTGGGAATGAATCCACAATTGACAATCGTCACAAAACACGCTTACTCCTTCTATTAGCTCGTCACAACAACTATACTTGTCCACAGACTGATTGGTCTCACTTAACTTTTTACACGACATATTTTCTCTTCCTTTTTTCAAACTTTCATAAAATTCCCCGGATCTACCAATTACTCAGACAATATGCAACTATTCCTGCTCATCTATAAAGATTTACCACTTTCTTCAACTCGCTTTTTTTTTTTTTTTTTTTTTTTTTGTGACCATCCTTCCTTGAGAATGATATAATCGAAACATTACAAGTTCCATCACCGAATATCATCCTGGCTGGCGTAGCCAAATTTGTGAGTAAAATAATTATTAATTTGAATTTTGTTTATGTATGTATTTTCGTGTCTACTGTTGTTCTCAGATGTTCGCTTTCTCGGGACCAAGGTGCGTTTGAGTATATCACCAGTTTAACCAGCTACAAATCTATGTGGCCATCACAGAAGAATAGCTCGCAACCGGGGATGCACTCACTCGCTCCATAGTCATGGGAGAAAGGATCGAACTCAGAAGACCTGCCCTACAAGTGTATTATCTCAATGAAGTTTTGCGCAACGGAAAAAAAATATAAATAAACTCGAAAATTTGGAAGGTAAATAAAAAAATAAATCTCAGGATTCGTGACATTCACTGATGGGTTCCCCGTAACGTTTCACTCATATCATTTTCCCCTTGATGATACATTATCGGATTGATAGGAAGACGCACTATTGATCTCGACCAAATCATGTTTTACTATGAAATTTCTACTCTACTGTATCTCTGTTATATGGAATAAAACATAACTGTCAACTTGAAGCTTTACTTGTTTTACCGAAGCTTTATACAGACTGCTTACATTAAGTTTAGGGGCACAACAATACATCGCATTACACTTTACAGAATCATTTTACCGTGCATGTCACAATTCGTGACCAACCATTTTACAATATCACAGGCACACATACTCTCATGACTTTCAATTTTATTACCTACTTTTTAACAATATTTATTACTTTTATTAAATAGTTACTCATTCTCGACTATCTTAAGGAAAGTGCCTCTCATTGGCATTCATATCTTTCATTTTAAAAAAAAAATCTTACGTTTTAGCTGTTCACAGCAGCTACAATTACTAGGCACCCTTTTCTATATTTATTTATTTCTTGCCTACACATTTTATTACAAAAATACATATGAAATCACTAAATCCTTAACCTACACTAACCTAAGACACATTCACACTACACTCTCACACCAACAAATTTATTTTATACCGTAAAAACGCTTTGGTTGGCAGTCCAGGCCACGTTTCTTTTAATGAGATTCTGTTACAAAAAAAAAAAAAAAAATTATATGAATGTTCGCACGGTGTAGAAAACCAATTGCCCCTATCGGAAATTTTATGACAAAACGACCCATCGTGCTTCTTTTATCAAAGTACAGCTTCGGTTTCTTTCTCATACTTCACGGATACGTTAAGGTTAAAAAAAACTTTAAAAGAATAAAATATATTGAATATATGTTCTATACCGGAGAACGTCATTCCTATCCTATTTGTTTAGCGTGGTTCAAATGTACAGCCAAATGATGCATAGCCAAAAAAAAAAAAAAAAAAAAAAAAAAAAAAAATCGCAACAATAATAAAGAATACTGCATATAGCCTTTCACAAGATTTTCTTTCTTTGAATAACAGGAATTTCGATGGTCACTCTAAATGAAAATTTTACACTTGCATGTAGATTCCGTCAGTATTTGCTCTACCTTTTATTTTCCCCCCCTTTATAGATAAGCCTAAGCCGTCACATATTGTCTCAGTAATTGTGTAGATCCTACGGGAAAGGAATTTACGAAGACATAGTTATATTATTATGTTTCACTAAACACCATATTCCAACGTGATAACTTGGTGAATTTCGAGGTTAAAAAGAAAAATATCCATAAATCCAGGCTACCAAGTTACTTCGCTTGAAACCACTTTAGAAATTAAGAAAAACTTACTTACAGTTCGGATGAGTTTGTATGCAAGCAGAATCCAATGTCGTCCTTACAAGCACCCGTTCCTGTTTACCTTTCTTATTTATTTTGTGATGGATTTCATAGTTCCAGAATAAACAACTATCACTCACATCTTCCACAACATACAGTCCATTTTGAACCAGTTAAAAGGCCATTAACTATCACGGTTCTTCCAAAAATTCAGGATCCAATTATGCATAAATCAGACCTCGTCCATAATGCATACAGACAACTTACAACATTGGGCTGCTTCGCTTCACGAATTCCCCTCGCTACTCGCTCCGTTCCGTTCAATAAATAGCACAAAAATTATCGCAAATTTTGCAATCGAACCTTTTTAGATCTTTTAGTAGTAAAAATCCGTTCGGGAGCGGCTTTCTTTATCACTTTATGTCGATAATATCTGACGGGCGATAACAGAGGATTGCTTTCTTAGGCTAACGCCATTACAGTACCACAACAATGTGACGTAACAGTCTGAAGATTGAAGATGAGCTAATTATCATAGAGTTCAAAGGAAAGCGACCAATTATAAAAATTCTGTAAATCTGTGCTACTGACGTCACACAAGACAAGATTGAAGATGATGCACCAAAACCGAGTGAATCTTGACGATTTTCTATCAAAATGGCTGAAAATCTAAAGAATTTTATGAAGAATAATTTTTGAATAAAATTTTTAAAGAAAATTTTGACAGAGTTTTCAGAATGATTGGAGATAGGAAAAACGTTCTACAGATGAAAATAAAAGAAATAAGCAGAGTATTATAAAAAATATAGGAAATTAAGATAGAAATAAACAAAACATAGACATTAAATACGAAATAAAATCCTAAACCTATTTTAATGCACGTCCTAACTTAATCCTACCTTTTAATACTACAAGAAAATTAAATGACAACATTACATCCTTGCATATCCTATATTATATATTATTTTACATTATTATACAGGGCGTTCGAAAATTTTCAACATGATAACTCCATGTTGGGAGGTATCACTGGTGCCTGGTAAGATATTGCATCACTTGAGTAAAACTGAATAACTGCTTCTTCAGTTGCTGTTTTTGATGAACTTTGATCTGGTGTCTTGGGTGGATTCTTATTGTCGGGTGCAAACTGTTCAAACAATTGTTTAACAACAACCTTACGCTTATTGGGACTATGAGGTAGGCTTCTTTTAACTTTAGCCATAGCTTTACCATATGAACTCCGAGATGCAAACACTTTACTAGGTGAAGATGCACTGGTACTTGGTTTATTTAGCATAGCATCAGTAACTGCTCTGAATTTCTTCTTTTGACGGTATCGTCTCATTTCTTCCCTCTTCTTCTTTCGTATATCCTCCTTCTTTTCAATTGTAATATTTTTCTTTCTCCTTTCACGTCTAAGTCTCTGTTTTTGAGTCTCTTTTTTGCGAAATTCGGCATTATTTCCGGATATACCGAGCCTTTCCCTTTGCTCTGCTTTACGTTGTGCAGCAGTTTTTGCCATGCTTGAACGTGACACACACTACACGTGACGCACACTACATACACTTCCGTAATTATAAATCTGTGTTTATTTGAGTTTCCTAATCAATAACACGGCAAATCGTTGCTTTATCTACTTAGAAGGAAAAATTAAAATGTTAATCCGTTACTTGCAATAACTAACTTTCAGCAGAAAAAAATGTGTTTTTTTCGTGACGCACACTACAGCACAGGGCCAGTTTTCTAATATGAAATATCACTTAGACAGCTCAAAGTAGACAACATTCGCGTATACAGTGATACACAATACACTACACTGTACTCAAAATTGTAAACACTTTTTTCTTCTCTTCCCAACAAAATGAATGCTCGACAACTAAATGTCAGTCGATATGCCTCTCAGCTTCTCTCATAGAGCAGCCATATTGAATCAGCACTGTTGCCAGTTTAACATTTCACAAACAGCAGCAAATTATATAGCATTCATAATTTTAGACCTGAAGTAAGGATATGAATGCCAAAAACAAAAGAAACAAACAAGTTTAGAAAATACACTATAGGTGTACGTTCCCGTGGAATTACCCTTCAATGACGCACTTTGCGTCATAGCCCCCCCTTGTGGGCACCCCTGAATGAAGGCTGGGTTTTCAATGATTAAAACATACCGTCACTGGAAAGTAGATGCTGAATACCTTTGATAAATCCATTTTCATACACAGTAATTGACGAATAGCTTTGCACGTAAAAGGTTTTATTCCTTATGTAGATATAATTTCTAAGTTGACAACACCAACATTTTTTTTTTTTTTTTTTACCTTTTTCCTACCTTTTGTTTTTTAAATGAGGTGTCTGCAAAGAAGTTCACCTAGTTTATATTTTGATGTGACATATTAAATTGTTTCTTTGTTGTGTATGTGTGTATCATCTTGGCTTAATACATATAAATGCCGTATTTTGAGCATTGGCGGGTTTACGGGTTGTCTGCTGTGGGAGCGGACCTTCCGGGTGTTTGGAATACCCCACGGTCGAGTGGGGGATCAGGAGTTTTTCCGCAGGAAATTATTAATATCCTCATTCAGTTTTTGAGTATTTTCGTGTGTAATTCTCTATAATACAACATAAGGAGATTTTTTTCAGAAAGCTGGAGGGGGATCAAAGTATCTCCATGCCCCTCCCCCGTCCACTGGTTTTCAGTCATTTTGTAAACAGAAATGCAATCTTTTAGGCAACATATCCTCGCTGCATTTTCAACACTAGGTAGCTAGTATGTCCAATGAAAATTGTAATAAAATATACCGCCTCTGCTTTTTTCCACTTCGAACATTGGTGGGAGCTCCAGCAAATCTAGATGAAGGATAGGAGGAAGTGACTTATAAAAATTATCGAAATTTGTCTATATTAGTTTCGAAGCCATAGTTTCCGGGGTCTCTGAGGTGAATCGTGACGATGACGTTTATGTTAAGCCCCCATCGAGGGGGAGGGAAAGTTACATGTAAAAATAACCGAAAACGACCAATATTATTATTACAACTGTCGAATTCATAACTTTCGGGGTCCTTAAGTTGATTAGTGGCAATTGCAGTGCCCTTTAAGTCCAAGTTCAGCCCCCAGTAGGGGTAGGACCCTTAGCGTTCCCAGAGGTGTGTGAAGTAGGGAACCTGCAAATATAATTAGAAATAGTATCAAACCCATAGTTTTCGAAGTCCTAAGATGAATAGTGACACTCTTGATGCTGTTTAAGTCCATGTTTAACCCCATTGGTAACTCAACGGGGTGGGAAGGGTGACATGTAAAAATGATCGAAGACAACCAATATTAGTGTCGAACTCAAATCCATAGCTTTTGGTGTTGCTAAGGTGTATATTCACACTTCTCATAGTGTTGAAGTCCAAATTTAGCCCCATTGGCATAGAAGGTGAGAAGTGGTGAAAAATAAAATGTCCCAAATGACCGAAATTTTGTTGTATCTATAGTTGTTTCAAGTGGAATGTTTTCATCTCCCACACTACTATTTTCCGGCACCTCCCACAATACTATTTTCCGGATTGTCCTATGTCATATGTCTACCAAGTGTAGTTGGAATTGCTCCAGACATTCTGAAGTTAAAGTGGAACATACTTTCATACACATATATCCATATATTTGTACGAACGATACCTATGTCGTTCCCTCTCTAGATTCACGATTCAAATGACAGTCCGTTCTTGCCGAAGCTTGGGATTAAGTGTCATCGGAGTGTCACGTAATAGCTTAGTGACCCCGAAAACAATGGATTCGACATGGTCGTTTTTGATTATATTTACAAGTCACCCCTTCCCACCGCCCTAGGGGTTATAATGGGTGGAGGGTAAACGTGAACTTAAACGGCATATGGAATGCCTCTGTTTATCTCAGGAACCCCAAAACTAAGAATTAGGTACTAATATAGGCCATTTTTAAAAATTATTTTTATACTTTTTTTATCCCTACTTTCTGTATAGGCACTGTGGACTCTTAACCCATTGAGATCTGAACTAGACATAAAGGGCATCCGAAGTGTCACCAATCAACTTAAGAACGGTAATAACTATGAATTCAACACTAATATCGGTTGTTTTCGATTAATTTTACATGTCACCATTTCCTTCCAACACAGGTGCCAACTGGGGCTGAACATGTATCGTGTGTACCAATTGGGGATGATATCGTTAGTGTCACTATTCTTTCAGCATCCCCGAAAACTACGGATTCGACACCAATATCGACCGTTTTCAATTTTGTCACTCCTCCTATTCCTACTAGATGTTCTAGGAGGTCTTACTCCCCTGGTGGCTGAACTTGGATTAAAATGCATGGAAACTATCTCCAATTATCGGGAGAGACCCCGAAACCTATGGATTTAACACTAATAGGTTTTTCTCCAATCATTTCTGTCTCCTCCTCTTATTTTCCTTATGTTTGGTAGGGGATCTTACCGCCCACATATTCTTGTCCAGATTGTAAGTAATGTGTGTACCAAGTTCTGTTAAAATTGCTCCAGCCGTTTCAAAGTTATGCTGGTGTCAAATGCATAGTTCTTGATGTCGTTTAAATTCACGTTCAGCCCCTATTAGCAACCATTGGGTCTGGGAAGAGTGTAATATTAAAAATAATTGAAAACGACCGAAATTAGTGAGGAATCCTTTAATAATCTCGAGGTTGCTAAACTGTTATGTGCCAATCTCAATGACATTTAAGCCTAAGTTCAGGCAAAAACAGGCATGTCAGTTGGATCGGGAATGTACAGGGGCAAACACATACAGGGTGTCTCAAACGTTCCCTGACATAGGGTAACTCTGTTATTATCAGTTACCACAAAATGTAAGAGGAAAAACCGTCTCCAAATATGTTTTCAATTTAAAGTGAAGGAATTTCTTAAATCGGACGATCCATTTGGGCTGTACAGTCTTTATGCGCCCGATGTTAAATGAAAATGAAACGTTGCCATTTACCTGCGGCTGTGGGAGGGAAGGACGGGACTGAAAGTGGACAAATTTTGTAAGAGTATGGTGAATGGGGGCATGTTTGAAATGGGGTCTGGCCAAGGACACGTTAGCATAACAGACAGTAACTACATTCACTTACGTTGTGGATCCAGGTAAATAGCAACGTTTCATTTTCATTTTACATTGGGCGCATAAAGAGCGTAGAGCCCAAAACAGCTCGTCCGATCTAAAAATTTCCTTCACTTCAGATTGAAAACATATTTGGAGACAGTTTCCCCTTTTACATTTTATTGTAACTCTGATAATAGGAGTTACCTATGTCTGGGGACTTTTGAGACACCCTGTATATTTTTTGACGTAGACCCTATGTGTATGACTGTATGTTACAGTTTAAGTTTGGAACGCCTAGAGCAATTTCAACCAATCTTATCACACACGATTTAACATTCGAAAAGAACAAAAAACTGTAGGAGTAATTCATCCTAAACGGTATGTTTTGGAAAGAGTGGTGACCTGTAACAATAGACGAAAATGACCTATATTAGTGTGCAATCCTTAGTTTTCTGTGACGATGAAATGAATAGTGGCGCTGTCAATGCCGTTTAAATCCCAGCACAATCTGCGTGAGATGTGGAAACAAAGCAAAAACAACATGTCCAAAATGACTGAGCTTAGGGTCTGATTCATAGTTTCGAGGTGGGGAAGTAGCTGATCGTTTGAAATCTTTTGGATCACAGCAGTAGCGTAGCCAGGATGTGTGTTTGGGGGGGGGGCCAAGTGCTGTTATAGGTACATATAGAAAAATTACAAACAAAAAAATATATACACATAAAAATATATATAAAATTACAAACATCAAAGTACCAAAGTACATTGTCGGACCTCTTTGGGGGGGGCCCGGCCCCTCTGGGCCCCCCCTTCCCTACGCCACTGGATCACAGTACTCTCCTCAAGCTCGTAGTCATATCAATTTGATTGAAGGGCATATTCCAGAGAGTAGAGTGTTTCAAAATCTATGCCAGAAGTAAAGTGTCTCATTGATTTTACCATTATACTTTTCTCTGAAATACGTATTCTAAGGGAAAGGGATTAAAATATTTTCCATTAACTTATTTTTCCCGTGCGAATATAAGGCATTTTAGCTAATATTTATTGTTCTGAACTTTAAAACTGTATTTATTTTGTAGAATATTAAGCGGCATACTCATCAACATCCAGCCTATACCGTACTATTATAGCTAGAAGCGTGAAATTTTTACAGAAAATTTCTTTGTTACGAAAGCGAATGAAAAGGATTTCTTCTGAAGTTCCTATCCTGAGGGATTAAAGAGGATTATTTTATTTTATTTTATTTTATTTATTTATTTTTAAACAAGAATATTGCACCTCACGAATCCCTAAAATTAGGTTGATGAAGCTCAGCATATAAATTCCAAATTAAATATAAGTGGAAACACGTATCAGTGTTCTCAAAAATTACACTCCTAAGAGGAGAAAGGGATCATTCTGTGTACTATTTAAACATCCTGATTTTATTCAGAAAATGCCTAATGTGAAAGGGGAACTATTTATTTATTTATTTATTTATTTTTATATTAATTTATTTATATATTATTTATTTATTTATTTATTTATTTAACAATCACCAGATACAACTTAGATATCATTTTATACTGGGCTGTGAAATTCAATATATAAAATTTTCATTAAAAATAAAGGGATAAGTGTTACAACGATTTCGAACATTTCGCTACTAGAGGTGAAAGAATCATTTTCTCTAATATTAAAATTTCCAAATCTTTATTCGGAAAATGCCTAATATGTGTATTTCCTTTAGTTGCGTACATTATGAGGAATTACACATCCAGGATGGCGACAAACCTGAAAACCAGGGAAAACCGGGAAATAATCAGAGAATTTGAGAAATCAGGAAAAACTCAGGGAATTCTAAGATCAACGTATTTTGATTTGCTAGAATGAGGTTTCTAAAGTAAAAGTCAAAATTGTAAGACGATTTCAGATGTGGTTGTGTGCTTGTTTTTTATTTGACAACTTCACACTTACAAATGTACGTGTGTTTTCCACTAACGATGTGTAACAAACTTATGTTGTTCAACTGTGCGCATTATCTTTCGATTTTCGCTTGTGTAGTGGAACATTATATTGGTGAATCTTCCACAAAATGCTTAGAACAAAGATACAATGGTAAATTCATTTTGTCGTACCCATAATTCCAGCCTTTTTCGTTCCCATTAGTTTGGATTTTATTGGAGTTTTTTGTACTTCATTACGAGGGCGGGGTGAAAAGTTCTCGGCCTGACACAGAGATGGCACTCCAATCAGCAAAAGTTTTTTGTTCTTGCCTGGGGGTGCTATTCAGTTGTTCGTATAACAAGTGTCAACTTGTTCTCTCAAGTAGTTTGTGTGCAGGCATTGTTGCAGTTAGACGTCTTGCGTGTTAGTTGTGAAAATGTATAAACTTGAATATCGTGCGGTAATCAAATTTTTCGTTTTGGATAGATTAACCCCTACGGAAATTCATCCGAAGTTGACAAAAGTTTACGGGGACTCTGCTCCTTCCATGTCAACCATTAAAAAGTGGGCAACTGAATTTAAACGTAATCGCATATCCCTCGATGATGACCCACGTGAAGGAACGCCGAAAACCGCAACTATACCGGAAACAATTGAAAAAGTGCATAACGACAGGCGAATGAAGGTGAGTGAGATAGCTGTGAGTGTGGGGATATCGGAGGAACGAGTGCAAGACATCTTGCACAAAGAAATAGGGATGCGAAAGCTCTGCGTAAGATGGGTGCCGCATTTGCTGACTGTCGACCAAAAGCAAATGCGAAAACGATTTTCGCAGTAATCTTTGGACCGATTGGAAAGGGGTCCGACCGATTTTGTGCGGCGATTTGTGACAGTGGAAGAGACATGGGTTCACCACTACACGCCAAAAATGAAACAGCAGTCCAAGCAGTGTGTGGAAGCCGGTGGTGCAGTGCCGAAGAAAGCGAAGACGATCGTATTGGCCGGAAGGATCATGGCTAGTGTGTTTTGGGATGCGAGAGGGATCCTGTTAATTGATTACCTTGCAAAAGGGAGAACAATTACAGGCGAATATTACTCCAATCTTCTTGATCAGCTGGATGCCAAAATTCGCGAGAAGAGTTCTGGCTTGGAGAAGATCATCTTTCACAGGACAACCACCTGTGCACAAGGATGCGTTGGCGATGGGGAAAC
The DNA here is from genome assembly GCF_964235325.1 of Thermobia domestica. Taxonomy (NCBI): domain Eukaryota; kingdom Metazoa; phylum Arthropoda; class Insecta; order Zygentoma; family Lepismatidae; genus Thermobia; species Thermobia domestica. The sequence goes on along the minus strand of NC_137465.1, from coordinate 73,651,765 downwards.
TGCGGGGTTTGGGGTACGATTTGCTCGCCCATCCCCATATTCTTCTGATTTGGCACCATCGGACTTCTATCTGCTCCCAAACTTGAAGAAATTTCTTTGTGGGAAGCACTTCAAATCAAATGAAGAAGTTGAGAGGGTCGTGGATGACTATTTTCACATCATTCCAAACTCTGCTTCCGGGAAGGAATACTGATAGAAAAACGCTGGAGCAAGTGTATTAAAGTTAAGGGATATTATGTTGAAAAATAAAATAATTTTTGAACTGAAATTCGCAGTCTTTCATTGTCAAGCCGAGAACTTTTCACCCCGCCCTCGTGGTTCTAGGTCAAAACAGCGAAAACAATAACAGCGATGGGCAAAAACCGCGTGTGTAAATACAACGTGGACAAAAACAGCGCATGGACAAAAACCGAGAAGAACAAAAACAGCGCATATAAATACCGCGTGGACAAAACAGCGCATGGACAAAAACCGCGCATGCAAATACCGCGTGGACAAAAACACCGCATGAACAAAAACCGCGCAAAGACAAATACAGCGCATGCAAATACCGCGTGGACAAAACAGTGCATGGACAAAAACCGCGCGAGGACAAAAACAGCGCATGCAAATACCGCGTGGACAAAAACAGCGCATGAACAAACTGCGTAAGAACAAAAACTGCGCATGCAAATACCGCGTGAACAAAACAGCGCATGGACAAAAAACGCACAAGGACAAAAACAGTGCATGCAAATACCGCGTGGACAAAAACAGCGCATGAACAAAAACAGCGCAAAGACAAAAACAGCGCGTGCAAATACCGCGTGGACAAAAGCAGCGCATGAACAAACTGCATAAGAACAAAAACTGCGCATGCAAATACCGCGTGAACAAAACAGCGCATGGACAAAAAACGCACAAGGACAAAAACAGTGCATGCAAATGCCGCGTGGACAAAAACAGCGCAAAGACAAAAACAGCGCGTGCAAATACCGCGTGTGCGAATACAGCCTATGAACAAAAACCATAGATGAACATTTTGCACCAGGCTCGCTCGCGCTCGAACTCACTTCTTTTAACTGGACTCGCGATCACTCGGGCTCGTGATCACACCTCAATTGGGCTCGCGTTTCCAACCACTTCCCTCAACTGTTCTCACAATCACTCGCGCTCACTTGGGCTCGCACTTACTTCTCTCGACTGGGCTCGTAGTCACTCCAGCTTTCACTAACACGAACGGGTCAAGATATGAATTAGGTTGAGAACCATTGCCACAGACTGTTTAAAATTTTTATAGACATCTTTAGGAAAAATGAGCCAGGGACAATTACAGAAGTCCCTTAAGTTTGACAACCCAAATGTCTTTACTGTGTTTCAGGTTGCATAATTGACAGAAACCCTCTTAGTTAAATAGATATAAGGGCAAAAACCGCACAACGGCAAAAACAGCACAGGGACAAAAACAGCGCAAGGACAAAAGCAGCGCATACAAATACCGCGCGGCAAACAGCACATAAACAAAAACCACGCAAGGACGGAAACAGCCCATGCAAATACTGCGTGAACGAAAACAGCCCATGGACGGTTTGCCATGGACCATAGATGAACATTTTACACTAACCTCGGTCTCGCTCAAGCTTGCTCCTTTCAACTGGGCTCGCGATCACTTACCTTGTGATGAGCGCAACAATCTTGGTCTTGCAGTTTTTGCAAGTCTTGCATGCAAGACCAAGACCAAGACCAGGAATCCCGATGCAAGAAAAGACCAAGACCAAGGGGTGCAATACCAAGACCAAGCCTCTTGCTCAAGAGTCTTGCACAAGTACCGGCACTACTTGATTTTTTCATATAATGTAAAAAACGACATGGATTTCTTGGCTTCAGCAAAAATGCTGCTGGAGTGTGTGTTCCCAGTAGTTTATGCAATCCGTATGAGTCAATCTGCCCTTGTAGCATATAGCTACAGTATGTCGTTTTCTGAATTGATTGTTCGCGTTTTCTGTAGACAGTGCCGTTTTCAAGCCACATTGGTGTCATTTTGCGCCATGTGAACTTTTTTGGTGGACAAGCACTGTGTGCGTGGATTTCCTCGGCGTTTCTACGTTTCCTCCTACTTTCTTCGTTCCGCCATTTCAGTCATTTCTCATCATTACCGCCTTCCTTAGCCTTGGTGCATAATCGCAGGACGTTAAACTAGATACTTCATTTCATTTCAAAGCATATTAGTGGTGTTCTTCCAAAACTAAAGAGAAATGTAGTATTGAACATCGGTAATACCGTACACCATAGGTGTCGACTACATGGGTATGGCCTTGGCTCCGAGACTCAAGCATCCGTTCGAAAATTTCAATATGTGCTCATAAAACCAATATCAAAATAACATTTTCATGACATTCACAAAAACTTGGTGCATGTGACAGCAAGTTCGATTTCATAGGCGGATGCTTATACATTGAATAAATGTTTATTAATATAACTTTTAGCCTCCTTAGGCATACATACGGCACATCGAGGATTGAACGATATACCGATATACCATTATACTACAACAATAAATTTATATTGTAAAATTGAAAGTGACTATTTTTGTGACTCCTAATCTCTTGAACCAGCCGACCGATCTCGATCAAATTTTCAACGTAGATGAGGTTTGGGCCTGGGAGTGTTTTCATCATTTCACTTTGACGGTGAAACTTAGGGGAGGGGAACGGGGGAGTTATAAATTAATAAATAAAACTTAACTAGAACCAAACGACCAATCTCGACCAAATTTTTAAGATAGATGAGGTTCAAGTCTGGAATATCATCTGTCAGTTCACTTTGACGGAGCAATGTAGGGAGGAGGAAGAGGGGTAGATGTACTTGGGGTGTTCAGAACTGATTGGCAGTACAATTAATTTGTTTTCACAGGAACCATTTATTGAACAAACGATTGCAGTTTATTTTAGAGGTATTCCCCGGCAATGTCTATGCACCTTTGCCTCCGTTCTGGAAGCTTCCTTATTTGTGCAGCAAACCATTTTTGGGGGTATCTCTCTGCCACTGGCGGACAAATGCGTGGAGTTCATCATTTGTGTTGACTTTTTACCTCTCATGCCCTCTTTCATTGTGTCGAATAAAGCATAGTCGCTAGGAGCCAGATCCGGCGAACATGGAGGATGCGGCAGTACACTAAACCCTAGTTCATGCACTGTGGCAATTGTCTGGCGACTGACATGTGGCCGTGCATTGTCGTGTTGGAGAAGAACGCCACGGCCCCATTTTCCTTGTCGGCATTGTTGGATGCGTCGGCGGAGTCTGCAGTGAACTGCAGTAGCTCTCAATGTCGATGGACGTATTGGGAAGGAGCGATTCCACCAGCAGTATCCCTTTCTGATCCCAGAAAAGTCGCCATTTGTTTCCGCACGAATAGTTCATCCGTGCCTTCTTGGGATGAGGACTTCCAGTATGCCTCCATTCCAGGGACTGGCGTTTCTTTTCTGGAGTCTCGTAGAGGAACCAAATTTCGTCGACGGTGACCAGAAGCTCAAAGAACTCGGTCTGATTTTCACTGTACTGTTGCATCAACTGCTAGCAAATCTCCACAGGCTTTTGTTTCTGTGCAACGGTGAGGTCATGAGGCACCCATTGTGCACACACCTCGTGCAGCTTCAAATCCTCATGAATAATAGTGTAGAGGGAACCCCATGATAGACCTGCTTCTTTCTCTAGTTCAACAAACGTGATTCTCCTGAGCTCCATTATCAAATCATTCACTCGCGCGGCATTGCTTGGTCTGCGTGCAGTTGCAGGACGCCAATGCTTTTATTTTTTGCAGCACTGTCTTTGCGTTCTTTGAATTCGGATACCCAACGAAACACGGATTTGTGACTTGGTGCTGTGCCCCACATACGGCTAATAATATGTTGTGGATGTCTGAAGTATTCACTCCTTCCCTCCAGAGAAACCACACTGTCCACTGTTGCCCATGTGTGTCTGCTTCCATACTGTCGTTTCGTTGTCCACCAGCGTTCTGCCAAGTTGGAACAACTGCTGCTACAATGGACACTCATGTCCAAAATGATTGTCGCATATCGATAACTGTCTCCTTGTACGAATATAATTTGATAATGGTTTTGCAGGGTACTTTTAATACTGATACTATGTGCATAATCGGAAAATGTATATTTGTGGTAAATTTCATAGGAAAAAAATTATAAATACGGAAATTATAATGAGTGAAACAAAATGTTTCTAAATGAACAAGAAAATTTTATTTTCGTTTTATTGTTCTTACTTACTACTCTTTTGACATGAAATTTGCCACATACTTGTCTTTGCCGATTATACACATACTAACGTTATAAGGAATACCGGGCGAATTCGTTATCAAATTAGATTCCTATAACAACATATTTATAGACATGCGACAATAATTTTGGACACGAGTATACTACCTGCGGAAAGAAACAAAACGATTTAGTGGAGTTTGATAGTACTATACAGGGTGCGAATTACCGGGGGGGATGAAGGGGATTTTCCCCCTCAATCACATTTTGTTCCCCCCCAAAGAAGTCAGCTGAAGTATCCCCACCGGGGATGCTCGCTTTCCCCCTCAAACTATGCTTAGTATAACTCCAAATTTCACTGATTTTTATTATTTCTTGTAAATTTAATCTTCTAGCTGTATTTCGAAATGATCGATGTAAACTGTTCAGTTTTGGTCATTTCTACTTACCACCTAATTACCCACTATTTTCAACGTTGTTTAGTAGAACTATATTATTGTGACTACGGTTGTTACTTGCAACTGTACCTTCGTACCCTTCAGTTCGTCATCGTTCGTGAATTTGAATGTACTAATTGCGTATAACAAAGCCACATATAGACTTATAAATGTTCTTAGCGGTTGGCCAAGAAGAAGTAAACAAATAGCTTCTTCTACCATACTTGGCGAAGTTCGGATATGTCATATTCATCCTCTATATTTGTATCGATTATCATCTTATTTTAATTTTTGTTATAACATGTTATTTTATTTTCCAGTGTACTCTTTGTTAGCACATGGTCTTCATTCCCTAGTAGGTTGTGTGTATGCAACTCAAAAGTTGCATTTAATTTGTGATAATAACATAGTAATCACTGCTTTTACAGTTTACGGAAATGAACTTTTGAGACTGTACTCAAAATCTGAGATATAGGTATTCTCTCGTAAGTATATGTTAACGTACACGCTGGGGGATACGCTCCTAGTGAGCAGACATGTTAATGAAGGTGATTTTTAGATGAATAAGCGAATAATTCAAGATTTGTTTCAGCATTTGTTAATACGACTGGTTCTCCGTGTCATTGTCCGTGTCTGTATAAGCATTTCAACTGGAGCGGGTTTTTTAAAAGTTAACCCTTCATTTTTCCATCTTTTCGCTGTACAGTTTGCTGTTCACGCAATTAATGTTGTCTGAAAAACTTCAGTGCAATGTTTTACTTTATTTGAATAACGTAGCCCATAGTGAATCAACTCATCTTCAACCTAAGAGTAAAGTAATTTTTAAGTGTTGACTTTCCGTGCCCATCACGGAATCGATATTTGGAGAAAAAAAAGTCGTGATGAGCACAGCTTTAGCGGGAAGTAGAAGCACAAGCTCGAAATTTGAATTGAGAGATTTTAAATATTTTACCTTCGATTTAACCTTGATGTGAGAAATCGGGACCAGCAACAATCCATTTCTTATTTGATAGGCTAATATCTAGATTTTCTTAAAAAAAAAAAAAAAAAAAAAAAAAGTCCGGTTTAACTGATAATTTTAGTGGTTTTCACAAGACTGAAGTAGGTTTCTTTTCGCAACCTGTATGTATTAATGCAAAGTGGAAGCTTTCAATATGAGTGGAAAAATTAACATATGTTTGTGATCATGGCTATCGCTCGAGCCGAATTATTAACAAAATAAACCTTAGAGAGCTACGGGGACAAGAGTGAGTACAACATTAAAACATATTCAGAAAGGTTTAGTGGGGTGTGTGTATGTCACACAATATATGTGTGCATAGTTATTGTTGGTAGATTTAGTAAATTAATAAATCTCTTATTTATTACACATGCCACACACACACACACACACACACACACACACACACACACACACACATATATATATATATATATATATATATATATATATATAGGGGGAGTAAGGCATTTATTGTCTCATTTTGAAATTTGAACATTCAAACTATGTCCTTTGGTCTAATTTTATCCCCCCCAATATAGGTCATCTAATTCGCACACTGGTACTATAGTCTATCTTAATGCATACATCAACAAACATTTCAAACTGCTACTTGGCACCAGTTATAGGGGGAGTGCCAATCGTTGAACAAATTAAATACAAAAATTAATATAAATAAAGTGACTAAGTTTGTGACTTGATAACTCTTGAACCGATCTCAATCAAATTTTTAACATGTATGAGGTTCGGTCCTGAAAAGTTTCTTTTAGAGTTTGTTTTACTTTGATGGTAGAACCTAGGGTGGAGGAAGGGAGGGAGATATATATATATATATAATAAATAAAACTTAATAACTTTTGAAACACTCGACCGATCTTGATCAAATTTTCAACATAGATGAAGTTCAAGTCTGGAGCGATTTTTATAATTTTACCTTGACGGTGCAACGTATGGGAGGGGGAGGAGGGAGATATATGTGTAAAAAATTAAAAATATAAGTGTTGTCTCTGTGACTCCATCACTCTTGAACCAGCCAATAGATCTCAATCAAATTTTCAACATAGATGAAGTTTGGACTTGGGCTTTTTTTTTTTTTTTATCAAATCACTGACGGTAGTCCACCATGTTCCTGGTTTCACCATTCCCATACATGCAGTGTTGCCCTGGACTCTCTCCTCTCTGCTTTCTTCTTCCGCCACTGCTTGACTAGACATTGTTCTTTCCAAGACTCCTTGGCTGTTGAGAATTTTGAATTGATGATTCAAGAGATGCATGTTGTTGAAAATCAGTTCTGGAATCTCCTTAGGACTCCCAAGTTTTGGCGCCTTGTTGCCTGGGGGCATTCCGGACAGACCTGAAAGTATATGGAGAATCACACAGCTTACTGTTCATAACACACCAGATTCCCAATCTAAAGGTTTCAATCCAACTTTAAGGTCCACCTTCTCAAACCAGAGTTCTTGGACATTGACATTTATATGCGCAAAATTCACTACACTAAACCTGGCCGAAAATCGAACGCCATTAATGAAAAACATAATTTGCACTAACTCGCGCACCAATAGATCCTTATCTTGCATAATAGTTACTGAGTAATTAACTTGTTTCACTATAGGTTGACATTCAGTTCGTATTACATCTAGTACTTTTTCTTCGACGAAATTTAAGCTAGAGCCCGTATCAATTATACAGGGATACAACGTGTGACAAATACTAATAGGTAACTGCAATAAAGTTCCATCATTACCGTCTACCTTAGAAGAGCTTGAAATACTATGAAATCCTAAAGCATAATTCGATTTTGAAAAGTTTCCTTTCTCTGAAGTTTGACGAGAGTTCATACCCCTAATAGGGACTTTAAATCTCGGATAAGACATATTGTCCTTCCTTATAGTCTTTTTATAATCCTGACTATATATTTCACTAATTTTAAAACTTTCAGCAAAGTCTAAATAGTCATGTATTGTTTTTGGAATACTCAAAATTAATAATACATTTCTAATTTCCGGAGTTACGAAATCACTAATCATTTTACACATTTCCTCTTCATACATCTCAATTTCTAGAATATTCAAAGTACTAAACTTCACTTGTATAAAATTTAACAAATTATGTTTTGAGAAAATTGCTTTTGGAAATTAGAAATTATAGGAGGTCGCAACACTGCTTCATTCCACCGTGGCTGTACAGGTGGGCGAGTGAAAGACGAGTTGTTTGCTCCAACTTGCTGCCTTTCCCACCCCTCTCCCACTCTTCATCGTTATCAAAAGTAATAAGAGGAGGGTCTGCTATTCGAACATAAGGTGCAGAAGCACGCCATAATTGGTTAACGCGTAAACCTCTATTCACATTATAAATGCTCATTTTCTTTTTTTCAATTAACTGCCTAAACCAAATATAAAGAATTTTATCCCAGCTTACAATTTCAAACTTAATCAGTTTTCTTACCTCTAAATTCAACGGATTCGATACCTTCCCGCATCAAAGTTTAATACAGAAAACAGGATAAACGTTAATTTTAATTTTATATGTAGCAGCAATGCACCGAAACGGGTAAACTGCTCTCTTTGAAAGGGTTCGAAATATATTCCCTTTGACGCGGAGTATTAGGCGAGAATCCATTTTCAAGAGATATTCAGTATTTTTCAATATCACTAACATTTATTCATGAATAAACGTAATAAATGATAATTATAACAACCACATAAATGTAGTAGATAATATAGCATAACAACATGAAAACGTAATTTTCCCCCTTTCAATATTTTCTGATAGTAGTGTGAACAATTTCACATTTTTAACGCCCTGAATTTTCTTTTCAACAAATCTATCAAAATAGTAATTTGTACTACTTTCTAATTTAATGCCAAAGCTTTGTACTTAATCTCAAAATACAATTTAGTATTACAAGAAATAGTTACGTGCGACTGGATGGAACACATCCACCGGGAACGAAGTATTATTGATCCAAAAAGGGCAAAAGAATAGGTTAAAAATTTCAAATATACTTATAGTTTCTGTTGAATAAGTTACATCAAATCAGTTACAAACACTTTAATATGACATTTCAGGCGATATCTTTCAACACTACTTTAATGAACGGATCATTAGGTTAATTCGAAACAACAATTTAGTTTCACAATTCCCTGTTTAACTTAACAAATCAGCATTAAATTTTCTTGATCCGTCGTTCGTTACCTTTTATCCTGTTCTGACGTAAATCGGTGGTTGTCACTTCGCCCACAATTCCCAGGTGGCGTTACTAATACTTCAATGAACAAGTGAAGAACTAAGTTACATTGAACTGACCTACTAACATCATTAATAGTAGCCAACTGCATGTATAAACGACTGATCAGCTGTTTCACAATGTCCAAAAGCTTATTTTTTTCTTGGAGAAATGTTACAATTTGCGTCGAATCTATAGTTGTCGGTGTCACTAAGCTGATCGGTGACAATCACGATGATATCTAAGCCTAAGTTTAAACAAGAACGGGCATGTCAACTGGTCCAGGAAGTTGACAGGAGCAATAGCGAAAGTGTTGTCTGTCGTTATTGATTCGACTGCAGGAAGAATCTTCTTAGAGAATGACGAACATAATAATTGTACTTCGCGGTAGCTAAAAGTCCTGTCGATCGAGCTGAAATGTAGTACGCTGATGGAGATCAAGAAGTTTCAGATCTGAAAGGACGGTACTCAATGGTTAATAAACCGAGTGAATGGAGTGGTTAATAAATAAATAATAGTAAAAAACTGTATCTTATACATAGTTTTTTCTGATTTGAACGATATATAGGTTCGAATGGTTCACGCCTACATGACCTATGTAGGCGAGAAAATATGTACATTTGAAAACATTTTAATCCTTAATATCAACAGAGAGCGTGATTAGTGTTATTGAGATGAATAGTACTGATCTGATGAAGTATCTATGAATTAGATTAATTGACAAAATTTTCATTGACTTCCCGTACTCGACTCCCTAATAAGAACATACCGATTTCTCTAGTAACTAGAGCGTGAAGCAGATATGGTAAAGCTTTCTCTTGACGGCAAATACCAATTTCTTATTTACGTTATAACTCTTTATCCTCCCAAAGCGAGTTGCCGAAAGTTGTCATTGATCATCGTGACAAGGAGATGCCTCTCGGAATATCATACGTTGCTTTGTCTTGAATCCGAAGGTTTGAAGACATCTTATTTCAACCAATGTTCCTTTATAAAAGAAACTTATTCAAGCATTCCAAATGTTCAAATGTCGGGAGAGATTCTATGACACATTCACAAAAACTGTTGGTAACTTGAGCGTTTCCGTCTCCACACTCGAGGTATCAGAAAATGAATCTTCAGATTCTGACAAGGGAAGGTCCCACAAGTTGTCGCTCAAATCTGATTGCCACATAACACATCTGATAGAGCATGATGAGAAATTGAAAATAAGCAAAATTTAAGGTGCAATTGACCAGAAGGTTAGGACCTACGTGGCTTCAATATTTGAATATCCAAAACATTATATTATGGAATTATGTACGTTTAAAGTAAATATCTTGAAAACTGTTGAAGCAATCAAATCCAAAAGTGCACAATATAATGAGAACAAAATGTCGTATCGAAAACCACAAACAGTGTTGTCTTAGATGAGGCAGTGTTGTCAAGTCAGCATAAAAGTACTTTGTACTAAATAGCACCATATACAAATATATACATATTTAAAATGCACTATTTTCACTAATCGTAACTGCGAAGTGTAATGGTACAGTGTTGCACACTATTGGAGCTACGTTTGCTGAATATGAGAGAATTAAGAAGTGCATATTGATGAGTGGACAAATGGAACTACATAGGAAGTGGGAAATTGAATCAATTGTTTGTACTATCTTCAGAATAAAACAAAGTTCTGTAAAATATATAATATGCCGCAACAGAGTAGAAAAGCAAAGAAACTGTCAGCAAAGACATTATTGATTGTCAGTACTTTGACGATAAGTCAGAGATGCTATATGTGATTGTGTATAACATATGTAATCGATGGACATATTTTAAATGTGTGAGAATAGGTGGTGAACGTTATTAAGAATTAAGTACAACAGAGGTTGTATAAGTATGTGAAAATTATGTGGTAACGGAATCAACATCAAATGAAGAAGTAGTAGTAGTTGAAGACGTGAGACAAGTTAGATCGACAGATGGTAGTCATAATCAAACTTGAGGCAACTTGGATACAAGAACGGAATCCGACAATAGCATAAAAGTTAATAAGAAGATAATGAACCCAATGAAACAGTCAGAGTAAACAGACAAATTCCAATACGAGCAATGAATGATCCAATAGATACAAGAAACGATGACTGACAACTGGAACACAAACAATACTGTCAGAGTTGATGCAAATACGAATCCAAAAATTCAACAGGATCACGCTGGACTTTCGAGTAAAGAAAGAAAGAAAACAACAGCGAAGTGTGTTAAGACTGAGTAAAAAAGAAAATTGAGAAGAAAATCGATTATTTAACTGAAGAGATCGTAATTACGAAGAAAGAGAGTAAAATCCTAAGAAAGGAAACACTACAGAAATACGGAAATTGAATTTGTAAATAATATCATGGTTATTAATTTTACAAGGTAACTGTGAAGAAAAGAAAGATGATCTTAAAAACCTGAAAGAAGAGGAGGAATGTGAGTAAAGTGACAATGAAGTATCTTACTATTCTAATCCAAAGACAAATTGTGAAATAGGCATCAAACGAGTTAATTCTATAATCAATAGACGTTGTCACATATGTCATCACAAACTTAGTAGAAGATATCAAGTCTTCAATCCTCAGGTAGATAGAAGCGTAATCGTAGAGAAAAACAAATATTGAAGAAAGATCTTATGAGCTACTGCAAGGAAATATCGTGTATCCGAAGGGTCATTTAACTTGAAGTGGTAACATAGTTGTGAAATTGGATGCAGTAAATCATTCACCTCAAGCAGCTTACAGTCCTTCGATGTAGTCTTCGCCAGCGTGTTGAACCCTTCGCCAGGTGTCTGGTAACCGTTAAATACTTGTTAAAGACCCACTTTGTGAGAGGGTATTGACAGTGCGCTCTAAGGCACGAACAATGCTGGGAATGTCTCTGAAATGTTTGCCCCTGAGAGGTTCGTTCATTTTTGGGAAAAGATCAAAATCGCAGGGGCTCATATCTGGGGAGTATGGCGGATGCTCCAGTACCTCCCAACCCCATCGTCGTAACAGAGTCTGTACTGGATTGACTGTATGGCATCTGGCATTGTCGTGTAGGAGAATTGGTCCAGACTCCAGGAAGTGTGGACGTTTGCGCCTCAATGCTGGTCGCAAATGGTGACTGAGGTATGAAGTATAGTATGCAGCAATGACGGTAACGCCCGGTGGAACTTGATGTGACAGGATAATGCCTTCGCGGTCGTATGACATTATCATCATCACCTTCACGTTTGCTGGGTTTTGCCTAAGCATTTTCGGTCGTGGAGATTCTGGGTGGCGCCATTCACTCGACTGACGTTTCAATTCAGGCTCGTAGAATCTTACCCACGTTTCGTCACTTGTAATAATGCGGTGCAAGAAGTCATAATCTTCCTCATTGTAACATTGAAGGTGTAGGCGCGCACATTCCCAGCTATGCCACTTTTAAATCTCAGTCAGAGCGTGGGATACCCATCTGGCTGCAATTTTCCGCATGCCAAGATCTTGTGTTAGCATGCGGAACACTGATCCGGAAAAAATGTTCAGCTTCTGCGTCAATTCACTACAAGTGGAGCGCCGATCACCGTCAAGCGGTGTCTGTAGTCTTGCAAGATGAATTTCGTGCGTAGTTGTTCGCATATGCCCTACACCGTGCATTTTGCCTGTTGACTGTCGTCCCAGTTGAAATGCTGCAACCCATCTTGCCACTGTCCGATACGATAGAGCAGCTTCACCACAGGCCTCTGTTAATCCTCTGTGAATCGTCCTAGCATTTCGCCCTCGTGCCACCTAGAATTTCATAAACACACGCTCTTCTGCACGCGTGAACATTGCGTTAGGGCGGTATTTCACTCAACAATCACTTTAACAATGTCTACTCGCTACACACACCGTAATATAGAACCACAACAGCGTTGAACTGACTCGTACACATCTACGGAACATACTACGTTCGTCATTTGTCTCCTGCCCACACGATACTCCAATCGTAGCAGTGTGTAAATCAACGGAATCTAACTCAAACCTTTAAGAGAATGATTGTGAAGATAAACGTAAGTTATATGTACGACATACACAGGCAAGAAAAAGAAGAGAACGAAGGAAGAAAGAAATAAGACAGTAATGGAAAAGTCGAAGAAGGAAGGAGCCATACGAAACATGAGACAGATAAAACTATACCAAAATAGAAAGAGAAAAGAAAGCGAATTGAAATGTGAACAAAACCAAGGAAAGCAAAACTTCTGACACAAATAAGAACATGCTACGTGAGTTATGCAAATGCAATATGAAAAACTTCTTCACGTACGTCACATTGATATTGATTTTTATGATCACTGGCTAGTTATAGTGCACCACCATTATAGTTAATTACTTGGACTTAAGTTATACTTACGTCGTTATTGTAGTTACACGTTAATATTTTACCATTACGTTGTTCATTGCAGTGCGTTACTGATGAACATGATTCAACATAGTGTAGTTATATCGCAAACGTATTGACAAAGAGTTTGTGAGCGTTCCTCATGGTCACTAATTCTTCCGAAGTATATTTGAATTTTGCAATCTCAGTTTCATTTTCAAAAGACGGTGTTATACATAGAGAAATGGATAGACTGTCTCCCTATGTTTTCTTCTTTTAGCTGTGTTCACCTACTAAGAGAGTCCTTTGAGCCGAGAAGTGTAAGCTGAGTGAGTAGTTTAAAAATCATTAATATAAGGAGAATACTGGTTAGGATGTGCCACATGCGTCATAATTAGAATGGTCATTTTTATAATTTTTTCGACGATAGTATTCATATTATCCACACGAGCTACAGTCCGCAGCAAAAAAAAAAAAAAAAAAAAAAAAAAAAAAAAAAAAAAAAAAAAAAAAACCTGCAACATGAGCATGTAAGTTTATTGTGAAGCGACGAAGTCGTTTGCTCCAAAATAAGTGTGCAGGGGAAGACACCGAGGTTTCTCCTGGCGTGATTCGTGTAACTTGGACGTTATGTTGATTCCCTTGGCTGGTAGGTGTAGTTTCACAATAAACTTACATGCTCATGTTGCAGGTTTTTTGCTGCGGACTGTACAAGAAACACTACAATTAAACTAACTAAATTATGAAGGATATTCATATATGAGATGTGCTCCCATTTGAAAACATCTAATATATATAAACCTAGAGTGTAAAAATATATTTTATTTCCCAGATGGGGAGCTACGAAACTCCCAAATTGAAAATAGACGAAGTTTAAATAATTGTTTGTATAGTGGTAAGGAGTAACTTGGAAATTTATTAAATGCTGAAATATGTGATTAAAAATGAAGTGTAAGATGTCACAAGTTCTAGAAACTTATAAGCTCTTCTCAAGTCAATTGTACGTTTGAGGGATTAGGAGAAATATTTCGCAGTTGATCTTCGTCATAGATCATCGTCTGCTCTTGATTGAAACTGGACCACCATTAGCAGAAAGGAAACTTGATTCTGATTGAACACGAATTCACATGTAGAAACGTTAGACAAAATAAACAAATTGGCATTCTTTTTCTTTTTCAGTATATGACGGAGAAGATGGGAGGAGCGGAAGGAACGAAATTGGATGACGATTTTATGGAAATGGAAAGGGTAAGTTTCCTTGCTTAAGTAATTTTCTATATTTTAACGATGTAATTAAGTACCTTAATTAAGTAAAAGTTATAAAGTATATGGTAATATATGTAATTTCCAGATTGAGATCGCACTCTGAAAAGTGTTATAAAAATTACAGGATAACTGAGTGCTACAATTTTATATATGACTTGCTATTTTACCATTCGCAGTAGGACCGAAACGAAGTTTTGAGTTGAAATAAAAAGTGGTCACCCAATATTTCAGACGAACTTTTATATATATTTCTCAGGATCTTAATAATAATAATAATAATAATAATAATTTATTATTATTATTATATTGTTATTATTACTATTATATATATATATATATATATCCGAACAGCATTATGCAACAAAGGGTCGTTTAAAAAATGCATTTTAAACTTTCTTCAGAAGGGCAAACTCGGCAAAACTTCCTCTATCGTAGTTATTATTATTGTTATTATTCGTGAAATATCTTGTATTATTATTTTGGGCAAATAAAAAGTGACCTGATATTGGGTTCAACGTATCTACTTGGAACACCTCATATTGTTTTCAAGTATATATATATATATTCTAAGTTCAAAAAAAATATCTAAATAATCTAATTTCAAATCAACACTTAAGGCCACAATTTCATACAAGAGATCGGGCAGAAATCGCTATGAAACCACCAGAGCATTCCAAAGCTGAAGCTCGAGTAGGCATTACACAACCTGAAGAATCACTGGGAGCTGTTTGTGCACAGCGGAGAGGAAGTACTTTAATAGATCGAAACTGATTATTATAAAAAAAATTAAATAAATAAATAAATAAAAATATAAAATTAAAAGTTTAATTTATTATAAAATGCCATTGCATTAATATTTGAGTTCCATTATTGTTGTTGATATTTCAAAATGTCCAGTAGGAAGTACATTTATCGATGGTGAATGAAAGTACACTATAATTGTCAAAATAACTTCCTTGTATAATTTCTTTTTGTACGTTTGATGATAATATAATACAAAACATCTATCTGCAATGGAAGTCATCTTGTCGCAAAACAAGAAAGCGACTGAAATGTTTAAAAATTAATTTTTGAACATAATTGTTATCTAACTTGGACTAGGTTTTTATCCTGTCAGTTTGATTAAAATGGATATTCTAAGGGAATATGAGAAAGAAAGGGAGGGGGCTATCGGAAAATTTATGAGAAAATTTTACTGTCACGAGCCTGGCAAGTTAGGAAAATGAAAGTCGGTATATAAATTCCTCATTAAAAATAAGCGAACAGCGGTTTAAAAATTATCCTTTTTTAGGGAAGGGATAATTTGCTGTATGTTTTCACCATATTGAAAAGAGACGTCTGTTGTTTCTGATCGCATCACTGGAAAAGGCTGAACAGTTTGAAGTTAATTTCGGAACATAATATCTAACTTGAACTAACTTTTTATTTATACAAAACAACATGAGCAGATGAAATACATTACATTTGAAAAATAACCGAACAGAACTGGAGATAGCACATATCCAAATTAGGAGAAGAATATTCCAATGGGGTAGCCCAAGCCCATTGCCACTCTGTTTAGGATTTAACCCACTGTCTGACTTACTGTATAACACGAAGTACAGATTCAACATAAAACTAAACAAACAGAATTAACTATATATATATATATATATATATATATATATATATATATATATATATATATATATAGATATATGGATGATATCAGACTGTATGTGAATACGGAAAACCAACTGAAGAATCTACTGAAGATCACTGAGATGTTCTCAACAAACATAAAAGTCAGTACTACATCAGTGTCGTGTTATTTCAGTCAGGGATTGCGACTGAATTCCATCATGGATAACGCATCAGACTAGAAGTGCAGTGAGAAACAATTATGTTTTGTCGCTACAGCGTCCTCCCCCAAAATACACTTTACAACGCTTAACACAAATGGCAAGAAACTAGTGACAATGATCGTGACAGCGTGATTTCACGCACGCAAAGTGTGGTAACTCAACTGCTGTACGTTATGTGTTTAGTGTTATTGTGTGATGATGCCCAGATGAATCCTGGGCCAAAATGTGGTGATTAGAAAACCACCTTTAGGGTGTACATACAAAGCATTAGAAACAAATTTACGGATTACTATTAATACTAGCGAATTACTGGAATATGACCGGTATCAATGATCGGTAAATCTTGGCTGAACGAATCGGTAAGTAACAATGATCTGCCATTTTCAAATCAATTCTCTATATACGGAAATTTGTTTGTTGGGTGTTTCTACAGATCACATAGAAACAATCCTCAGTGTTTATCTGAAGCGTGCCACGGATCACTTCTAGATGCCATGTCACAAAGTGACAAACTCGTTCTTTTCGTGACTATACCTTGGGCCTGGAATGGATCGACAGCAAACATGGAATAGCATCAGACAGAAATGACGCTTTTTCTTATGGACTGTTTTGTTCCCTAACTTTATCTGGGACAGTATATAATGTTTAATACACATAGAAACCACTTTGATTATATGCGTCAACTTTTTCCCAGAGAGTGTCATCTCATCTAAAAATTTGCTTATTTCAGACCAAGAGTCTGTATAAGAGACCTTGCATGTTTCCCGTCTTACTTCCTCCACTGTAGCTCAGTGGTAAGCACTCATCTCTGATGCGAGAGGTCCATAGTTCTATCCGTGCCCATGCAAGATTGCGGTGGATAGCATCCTGTTTGTAGGTTTTCTAGGGTTCTCCCTTTTCCCCACATTCTCATTCCACTAATCTTTCCATATCACTAACATTAATTATTAATCTCACACGGGGGGTCCCACAAATTGTGGCTAAAATCTGGTTGCCACACAGCACATCTGATAGAGCATCATGAGAAATGAAAATGAGCAAAATTTAAGGTGCTATGGACCAGAAGGATAGGAGCTAGGGGGCTTCAAAATTTGATTATCCAAAAGATTATATCATGAAATTAAGTACATTTAAAGTAAATATCTTGAAAACCGTTAAAGCAATCAAAACAAAAGTTGCACACTATAACGAGAACAAAATGCCCTATCGAAAACCACAAACAGTGTTGCCATAGATGAGGCAGTGTTGCCAACTTAGCATAAAAATATTTTATTTGAAATAGCACCATTTACAAGTGTTCACAGATTTAAAATGCACTACTATCACTGAACATAACAGTGAAGTGTAGTGGTACAGTGTTGTACACTATTGGAGCAACATGTACTGAAAATGTACAATAGAGAAGTCTATGTAACAACAAAGGGTAATAAAGGAATGCTTTGGAAACAAGTAAGGATTTTGCGTTATACTTCTGAAGCCCCGATAAATAAGCAGACAACTCGCGAAAACAAAATGATACAAGCGGGGAAAGAAATACGTGTTTTCTAATTCTGTAAACTGGTTCTCGATTATCTTATCAATATTTGGAAGAGTAATTTCTTTGTTTCTGTCTTTCGTGTTGAGTGACATACGCTTTTATTTCCTCTCCTACATACCATATGATTATGTTTGTACACTGTAATATTGCCATATTCATATTGGAAATATTTTATTACTGCCTCATTTCGTTTTTAGTCGGCCAGGATAGCCATGTGATCTAGAAGGCTAGGCAACAGACATATTAGGCATCGCGGGTTCCAATCCCGCCTCGGATATGTTTTTGTTGTACCTTTCACCTTACATTTCATTGTAATCTTTCTCTTTCATAGTAATTCGGATCCCACTTTACACTCCTATATAGCTTCGGAGCTGACACAGGCGTAAAAATGGCATCACTCAATTTCGATTTTCAAATACATCAATATTTTGTGACACTGCTGACATTTTGCTATGTTATACTTTCAGTATTATGCATTTGAACTAAATTCATAATATGAGATCAGATTCTTTTATTACCATCTATTGTCACATATCAGACTTCTGCATTGTACATTTTCAGCACACGTAGCTCCAATATTGAGCAACACTGTACCACTACACTTCACTGTTTTGTTTAGTGATAATAGTGCATTTCAGATCTGTGCACAGTTGTATATAATGCTATTTCAAACAAAATATTTTTGTGATGAGTTGGCAACACTGCTTCATCTATGGCAACACTGTTTATGGTTTTCGATAGGGCATTTTGTTCTCAATATATTGTGCAAATTTTGTTTTGGTTGCTTTAACGGTTTTCAAGATATTTACTTTAAACGTACTTAATTTCATGATATAATCTTTTGGATATTCAAGGGGGGGCACGGTGGCTCAGTGGTAGAGCGTTCACCTCTGGTGCTTGGGGTCCCGGGTTCGATCCCAGCCCCCGCCAAGTGAACTTTGTGGTGGACAAACACCGTGCTCGTGGGTTTTCTCGGGGTTCTCCCGTTTCCTCCCACTATCTTCATTCCACCATTTCACTCATCTCTCATCATCACCGTCTCCTTTAGCCTAACCGGCATAACCGTGGGACGTAAAACTCAAAGATTTCATTTTGGATATTCAAATTTTGAAGCCCCCTAGCTCCTATCCTTCTGGTCTATAGCAATTTAAATTTTGCTCATTTTCATTTCTCATGATGCTCTATCAGATGTGCTATGTGGCAATAAGATTTTAGCGACAACTTGTGGGACCCTCGCGTGTTAGTTAGCCTAAAGGGCACAATCGTGCTATGTAAAACTAGAAATTTCATTTTGTTTCTTCCTTTAGAAGAACTTTTTTATATTTCTTTCGTGCAAAGGAGCGACGTAGAAATTATATACATCAGACATAGGCGTATTTGGCTTTATCAAGAAACACAGTCCGATCTTTTCGTGCTTTCAATCACAACTCTTGTTTACTTTCAGGTATATATATGTATATATTTGAAAAAAATGCAATGTCGTTGAAATCAATTCAAATACGTAAGACTGATCCTCTCGTGAATCATTGAAGATTGATACTACTAAAATGTTGTTAGACTTCTGTCAAAGGAAAAATAAATTAAAATGTTATAAAACGTGAGTTTTAAAAAGCAAATTTTTAAAGAAGAAAAACCTTAATAAGAAACACACAATTTTATTGTAGTATGAACCACTTGAAGAGCAATCTTATCAATAAATTCAAACGTACTCACTTTTGTTCTAAATTTTTAAAGATTTTTAAAAGAATATTGTGCATCGAATTTTCACTGACCACTTAATATTTGAAAATTAAAAACATCTTGATGCTCCACAGAATATACATCATAAATGTTTTCTTCTATGGTTGGTAGCGACGGTGAAGGCATCAATGATGTTATTCCAACTTCTGTCCTGGGTGCCCATATCCAAATTTAGTTTTGGTGTCCTCGTTTGAATGTAGAAGACCTCATGTTCCTGTCTTCCTTCGAATGATGATGATTTTTTGATCAATTTTACTTTATTGATGCTATGGTTTGAGTGTTTTGAAAGGCCCGATGTTGGAACATGGTTATGTTTGGGATCATGAATATTTTCTTTTGTCCTAGTGAGTGTATTTTTTTTCCAAATATATACATATATCAGGGTTGTAAACGCTCACTTTTGAAACGAGCTTAGTTTAGCTCAAACTCAGAGTGTAAAAAATGAGTTAACTCACTCTCAAAACTCAGCTTTTTAAAAGGAACTCGCGCTCAACTCACGCTCAACAAAAGAAAAATACAATCTGATCATTTAATAACAATATATATATATATATATATATATATATATATATATATATATATATATATATATATATATACAATGATGTAGATTGATAGCATCCGGGATTGCAATTGGAAATAAGTTTCTGGCATGTGTATGAAATTTCATAGACACTTGCCTACTCAAGCAGATTGGTATAAACACTTTTATACCTTGTAATTGTGTGAAGCAATGAGATGTTTCTGTTTTCAGGTATAAATATTTAATTTCCATACTCCTACACAAATACTGTTCCTTATCTTAGTTTTGATAATACTTAAAGTTATCAGGGAAAATTTGACGCACAATATTTCTTTTAAAAATTTAGAGGATCGAGAGTGAATACCTTTGTGTTTATTGACATGTAGCATCAGATCAGTACAAAGTTGTATTGACCTGTTTTCTTTTTGTCGTCATAACGAATTTTATTGAAAGCAGCATAATTATCTTTGGTCACCAGTTTGCACGTTCATTTTCTCAAGTGAGTCAATATCATTGTCCAATTGTAATTGTTGTCTAATTGTAGAAAACAGATGTCACATATGAGTTAGTAGAAGAATTACAAATGAAGACAAAGGAATTTCTTCAACCGAATCCCACAGCACGGGCTAAAATGGCAGCTGTAAAAGGTATTTCCAAACTAAGCGGACAAGCGAAGGCATCTACGTATCCTCAGCCTGATGGAGTACTGGGTGATTGCATGATAATGTATGGAAAGAAATTAGGAGAAGATAGTATATTTGGTAAGTTCAAGTTGTTATACTTAATTCCCTATCTCTTTACAGTCTAAACAAGTGTATCTATCTATCTATTTATCTAGAGCATAAGAAGATGATAATCACTACTTGCTGTAAGAAGTGAAGCGAAGCTCTAAAATTTTAAAGAAGTAAGATCAACGTAAATTACAAATTTTAAGTTTATATAGAACTTATCGTTAAGTACTTTCAGGAGAATTCCCATAGAAAAATAAAAAAAGAACTACAAGTAAAATCACTACTATTCCCAGATAATAATAATAGTAAACTTATTAAAAATCTATATAACTAGTGATGCTATGCATTGTAGAAGCGAGCGACTCTCCCTTTCCTCCTCACTAATGTTAACTCCAACGAATTCGGGTAAGTCTCCATCTCAAACAAAACATACCAAATGTTTAATAAAAATCGGAGAATTTTTAAGAAAATTTCACGGAACACATTTTTCAAAAGCAGAAGGGTATTTTCACTCCCTCTTTATCGGCCAATTTCAACTCCAAGCAGTGACGATGTTAGGAAATGAAATGAAATCTTTAAGTTTTACGTCCCACGCTTATGCCGGTTATGCTAAAGGAGACTGTGATGATGAGAGGTGAGTGAAATGATGGAATGAAGAAAGTAGGAGGAAACGGAGAACCCCGAGAAAACGCACGAGCACGGTGTTTGTCCACCACAAAGTTCACACGGCGCGAGCTGGGATCGAACCAGGGACCCCAAACACCGGAGGTGAACGCTCTACCACTGAGCCACCGCGCCCCCTGTGACGATGTTAGGATGCCTCAGGAAAATTATTCGTTTATCGCACTAAAATCGATTTTTTTATTACGCAGATGATTGTAGACCATGCTTTATCAATCATGTTGGATAGCTAATTGAGTCCTCTTCTTGAGCGACCCCATGAAGTGGAAACATTAAGAAAACGTGGAGTTTATTGTCAAAATCGAATATTTTTACGAAAGTTACCGTGGAACATTCCGAAAAACTGAGTGTATAGGAAAATCTATTCCTTTATTCTTCGCTAATGTAGTGGGTAAGATTGCCAAACCCTAAAGAAAATATGCACCGTAGTGCTCCGAAATGAAATAAAATATTTACGGATTGAGAATCATATTTTTAAAATGAGAGGTATTTCACTTTTATTCTTTACAGATTGTAATCCGAAACAGTGGGGATGATTGGAAAGCCTCGGAGGAAAATACACTCTTATAACATTTTACATAAAAATCGATTAATTTCGGGCGAAAGAAATCGGGCAAAATTATTTTCTTTAACTGTTTAAATATGAAAGCTTCCAATTTTCGGGGAAAATTGCCCCCAATTTTGGTTGAGAATAAGAAATAGTTTAAAAGTTGAAGGAACAGGAGGTCATTGACGCTCTCAATAAATAAATATAAAGAAGCAAAGTCGTTTCCTTACAGGTCCCCAGTAAAATGATCTGAGAAACCAGAAAACATACCAAATAGGATGTTTTATGTATTTCTTCTCTAAAAGTATATCATTAAAATTTTAGTAACCAATAATAATAATAATAATAATAATAATAATAATAATAATAATAATAATAATAATAATAATAATAATAATAATAATAATACAGTTATAATCCTGAGGGGAAAGAACTACGTCTTTAACCGTGTTTGAATTTGTGTGTAATTTTGTTTGAGTATTGTCGCATGGCTTAGTAAACCCTCCAAATAAAGGGAAGAAAAGCCAGGCCAAGGCTGGTAATTAAGTAGTTTATATATTACTGTTATATTTGTATCAACTTGTTCTAATTATTTGTGTTAAAAAAAAAAAGACTCTCATTTTCCAATAATAATTAATTTTATCGTCTTTTGCAGCACAATCTTTGATCGAGACTGGCGAAGCGTTGAAACAGATGGCTGATGTCAAATACTCCTTGGATGACAATATCAAACAAAACTTTCTCGAACCGTTGCATCATTTGCAAACGAAAGACTTAAAGGAAGTAATGGTAAAATACTCACTTTACTTATTTATCTTTAATAATTTATCATTGCATTAGGCTACAATTTAGTAGAAAATAAGAAAGAGAAATCTATAACCGTAGCACACATGCGCTTCAAGGTTTAATACCACAATATAGTAATGTCTTACACTTTTCAGTGCAACAGAATTTTAAAAGTATACAGCGTAAGCCAATTCATTGTTATATCATATTAGGAAGTTTAAGTTCCTTCCTTTCAAGCCGTCGTAAGAAGGGTGATTGAATTTGACTCAATGATGAGCAATCTTAGAAACAGTAGTGGTCAATAGTCTGCATCCTAAATAAGAAGAAATTATCCTAGTGTGCATAATTGAAAGAAAGGAAGAAAAGAGTGACCAACTAAAACTAAAATATTTAAACAAGAGCAGCACAGTCGATGAATCGAATTCGGAAGCTCCTGGCGTATGAAGTTGGTCCCTGACGGAGCTCATCCACCAAATATAGCGAACCTTCATCTTAGATTATGGGCTACTTGTCCAACAAACTTGATTTAGATCCCGTCTGTAGTTTTTGAGAAATAAAGTACCACATACGAGACGAGTCCAGCCGTCTCTGGCCGAGCTAAGCCACCGAATATAGCGATCTTTATTCCTTAGATAATGGGCCAGAGATGTTCACCCTCGCGAGGGTGGCCCTCTCGAGGGCATCCTCACCCTCAAGTTCCCTCGCCCACAGTGACGCGAGGGCGAGGACAAATTTTGGCCGCGAGGGCGAGGGTGCGCGAGGGCGAGGACAAGCTTCGATGGCGAGGGTGAGGGTGCGTGAGGGCGAGGACAAGTTTTGGCCGCGAGGGCCAGGACAAGCTTCGATGGCGAGCGTGAGGGTGCGCGAGGGCGAGAAAAAGCTTCGACGAAGAGGGTGAGGGTGCGCGAGGGCGAGGACAAGTTTCGGCAGCGAGGGCAAGCTTCGATGGCGAGGGTGAGGAAAAGCTTCGACGAAGAGGACGAGGGTGCGCGAGGGCGAGGACAAGTTTCGGCAGCGAGGGCGATGGTGCGCGAGGGCGAGGACAAGCTTCGATGGCGAGGATGAGGGTGCGCGAGGGCGAGGAAAAGCTTCGACGAAGAGGGCGAGGGTGCGCGAGGGCGAGGACAAGTTTCGGCAGCGAGGGTGAGGATGCGCGAGGGCGAGGACAAGCTTCGATGGCGGGGGTGAGGGTGCGCGAGGGCGAGGAAAAGCTTCGACGAAGAGGGCGAGGGTGAACGAGGGTAAGGGCCAAGTGTTACTGCGGGAGCGAGGGTGCACGATGGCTAGAGACAACTTCCTTCAGGAGAACGAGGGCACGCGAGGGAGAAGGACAAGCTTCCTTAAAAGCAACTGTTTTGGAGTTTGCTGTTTGACCTCTTTTGGAGAAAGGCAAAATTTAAAATATCATCTGCCATGTCCCCTAGATGAAAAGTTAGTGTCATAGCAAGGTTATACATTAATCGTATTTTTCCTTTCAATTAATTGCAGTAGACAATTTCTTGTGTATACGTACATAATTATTAAAAATAATAATGCAAATAAGAATAATATTTGATTTTTCCCATGAAAGTTTCCGGGTAGAAATAGCGCTACATTAAGAAGTAAGTGTGCCTCATTGTTGCCCTCCCTGTGCTGGAGACGTTTTAGATAAGAAGTGTCTACTAGACTGTCATGTTTAAAGAGTGTTGGTAGACAGACAGACAGTCACTCACGTCATTCAGCAGTAAATGACAAGAGTGCTGATATCTGAACAAACACAATCAATGAGAGAAACCATCAGAATGCAATAGATCAGATGGAAAAAGACTTGATGGAATGAATTTGGTTCATAGATGGCCACTTTGCTCTGGACTCTCTCGGACTCGGGCTCATTTTTTTCAACTGGGCTCTCGCTCATTTATTCCTTTGGGAATCGTGCTCGGGCTCACTTCCCTCAGTTGGACTCGCGCTGACTTATTTCTTTGGCGCTCGGGGTAGCGCTTAATTATTGAACCCGAGAACGGTTGAGTGCGAATGCCGAGCTAGCGAGCGTTGGGCTCGTGAGTTTGGATGCCAATGAAATGGGCTGATTAATAGCATACATCCTCCTCCAATATCCACCACTGATGAAGTTGTTACAATTAATCGGAATTTTTAACTTTTCATAGTTTTGTGACAGCCCAAACTATTATCTGAATCGATATTTGTTAAAATAATGTCAGTCACTATTGTATCGATTTTCATTGTTTCTGCTTTTATAATCTACATGGGTAGAGCTATCATTTAGTTACAAAATAAATAATATGTTTTTTCTTGTCCTTAAATAGAAATATCTTACACGTTAATACTGAAATTTTGTTAAAAGAGCTGCTTTAACAAAATACATTTAATAAGTTCTACAAGACATAAGTTGTTTATGCAGCCGAAATTTGCAACTGTTGACTGATTGCCGTTTAGCGTCCTCTTTCGTCGGCGAGGCTATATGAGAAGTGGACCTATAGGTTTAACGCGGAATTCGATCCACTGTCGTTCAATGTTCTCCCACTCGGAATTGTCCCCAGGACCCCATGCATCAAAGGTTCGCGTGCAAGCCAGTGAGATAGGGTTTGTATGTTGTGTTGTTCAATGATTTTTATTAGGAATAAAATACGTTACAGGATGCTATACTGATTGTAAATATTATAGTGCAAGTATTGAACGATTGTGTGGTAAAAGGAGAAATATAAATTTGGACAAATTAAAAAAAAAAGGCCTGAAAAAAACTGTAGGATATATGAAACATATAAAACTTAGGAAAAGCCACTTCAGCAAAACGAGCAGGATTTTGTTGTGGGTAAAAAGTTTAATCATATTATTATTAATTTCGCACAAATGTGCCACACATCATAGCATGGGTGGCGATTAGGGGGGCAAAGGGGGACAGTTACCCCTCCCCCACTCTTTTGAAATGACCCATTAATGTCGCTATATAGTTTCATTTGGAAATAAAAAGTTTTTGTATGTATTAAGGTTCATAGAATGAAAATGGTGCCATAAAAGACTCTTTTAATGAATTATTTAGTGATAAAACAGGAATCACGATTATTCAATTGAATATTAGAAGTGTTAGAAAAAATTTAGATGAATTTTTAGTATTGTTACAAAATATTGCTATAAATGTAGATATAATTGTCTTAACAGAAATATGGAAAAATGAAGCAACTTGTAACATTAGCATAAACGGATATCGCTGTTATTACACAAATAGGTCTTTAACACGTGCAGATGGAGTCATGATATTTGTAAACGAGCAAGTTGACATTGACAAGGTAACGGAACTGAATCTTGCTGACGCCACTGGAATGCGCTTACATTTAAACAATGCAGAAGGTTGTAACATAATAGCTATATATCGCACTCCAAGTGGTGATGAGAAAGCATTTCTACAATCACTAAATGATGAGCTTAAAAATTCATCAACTTGCTCTTTGCTTTTAGGTGATGTCAATCTAGATATATTAAGTGACAAATACTGTGAAAATATAGACACGTATTTAAACTTACTATGGTTATGTTTCATGCATAAATAAACACACTAGAGTTACAGAATATAGTAAGACTTGTATAGATCATATATTTTTAAAGTACCAAAGTCCACTGAATGTCACATCAGCTGTGTTGCAAACAAGTATAACTGACCACTTTCTCACTAGTATAAATGTTCCCATTACAATGCAAAAGAGGGAAAAAATGCCATATGAAAGAACAATTATAGATTATACTTTATTAAATGAAGAATTGAAAAAATGTAACTGGAATTTGGTAATACACAGTAATTGTGTTAATACTGCAACCTCGAATTTCATCCAAATAATGAAAAATTGTATAAGTAATTCATGTATTAACAATAAAAATAAAAAAGTAAGTAGTAAATATCGCAAAATAAAACCATGGATAACAAAAGGATTAGTCAACTCTGTAAGAGAAAGAGATAGATTAAGTCGTTTAGTAATAAAAAAACCAAGACGATTTAGAATTTAAGGAATATTACAGAAGGTATAGAAATAAACTTACACAATTAATAAAAGAAGTTAAAAATGACTACTATAGAAAACAAATTACATTATGTAATAACAATGTTAGTAAATTATGGAAGGTAATAACAGATATTATAGATAAAAATGACAAAAAGTATATAGAAATAAATGAACTAAACACTAAAAATGGTCTAGTAACGTTTGAACGTGATCCAATGCTAATAGTTGAAAGTTTTAATGAGCATTTTTCCAGTGTTGGCAAAAAGATAGTTAACAAAGAGATTGATGATAAAATAAATTTGAATTTGAATTCCCAAACTAAAGTAGTAAACTCTATATTCTTCACTCCAATCACTGAACAGGAAATTGAACGCTTCATAAATGAATTGTCACCAAAAACAACATCTGGTATAGATGGATTATCAGCAAGTGTATTGAAACATACGAAATCAAATATATTAAAACCTTTGCAGTATATCTTTAACCTAAGCTTAGAAACTGGTGTATTTCCTGATGATTTTAAGACTGCTGTAATAAAACCTATATATAAAAAAGGATCAAAGGCTGATCCTAATAACTATAGACCTATATCAATCCTCAGTAACTGTGCTAAACTGTTAGAAAAATGTATGAAGAGAAGATGTTAATTTTCTTGAACAAAATAAATTCTTTTCTTCAAATCAATATGGATTTCAAAAAGGTGAAAGTACATCAGATGCAGTATACAATTTAACAGAGATTGTTTGTAAAAATGTTGATAAAGCTGAAAAAATAATTGCAGTTTTCCTAGACCTAGCTAAAGCATTCGACACAATATCACACAAAATTCTCTTAAATAAACTAGAAAGATGTGGAATAAGGGGTATATCGCTATCTTGGTTTAACAGTTATTTGAAAGACAGAAAACAGGCCGTTCAAATAGGTAATTTTCAAAGCAATTATTTATATGTAAAACAAGGAGTCCCTCAAGGAACTGTATTAGGCCCAATATTATTTTTAATTTATATAAATGATTTGTGTAATTTAAAAATGGACGGGCATATACAATCATTTGCTGATGACACCTCACTTATATTTACTGGTAAAACATGGACAGATGTATTTAAAAAAAACTGAAGCAGAAATGAAGAAAGTAAAACAATGGCTTGATAATAATCAGTTAGTATTAAATGCTGAAAAAACCAGGTATATAACGTTTTCACCAACTTTAACAGGACAGCCAGAAAACATGTCACTTAAATTGCATCATTGTCAAAATATTGAAAAATGTAACTGTAGTCCTCTTATTAGTGAAAATAAAGTAAAATACTTAGGTATATTTATTGACAAGCATCTAAAATGGTCTTCTCATATTACACATATCGCCACGATACTAAGAAAATTATTATATAAATTTGTTCAATTACGAAACATTGTAAGCATAAAAATATTACGAACTGTATATTATGCTCTTGTAAATAGTATACTTACATATGGTATATTAATTTGGGGAGCTGCTTACCCTACTCATTTAAAACCTCTGATTGTTCAACAAAATAATATTGTAAGAATATGTTTAAAAAAGGGACTTGAGAGTAGACTAGATAGAATCTATGACCAATTCTCAGTATTACCACTTTCAAAATTATATTTGCAGAATGTATTAATATATGTTAAAAAGAACAGAAACAAATGGGAAGTAATAAAACATGCGTATATAACCAGAAATGTTGTAAACAAAAATTTAGAAATTAGAGCAACGACTAAATCTATAACTCAACACCAAACATATTACAGAGCATCGAAGATCTATAATGAACTCCCACTCCGAATCAAAGAAGAAAGTAATTTCAAAACATATAAAAGGTTAATTTTACAATGGTTAAAAGAATTAAAAAGTGTTTAAAAAAACTATTGTTAGTTAAAAGTAAGAATAAACCTCATATGTTACGATAAGAAAATAAATACAACACGAGAATCAGGCTCACACACAAGCATTTGCTTATGTGAGCCATTTTCTTTTTTATTCTTTGCATAAAAAATACAAAAAAAAAATCGCAATATTGAAATAAGTGCATTGAATTATACTGTGAGACAGACTGTGAGATAGACATGACTTCTGGAAGTCCGAAGTCCTGTCATCTCTGAATTCCGGGTACGTTTTTTTTTAAAAAAAAATATTTGCCGTACTTAGAGCTACTTTTAAGAGCTCCAAACTCTGGGATGCGTTTTATTTGTATATATAAAATAAAGAAGTTTCCTCGCCCCGATCGCCCCCCCTGGATCCGCCACTGACGATAAGGAAATAATTCAACAAATAGGTTGAATATTTGATGCTCTGATCCTCACGAAGGAGGCCCTCTCGAGGCCTCCTCACCCTCAATTACCCTCGCCCTCAATGATATGAGGGCGAGGGTGCGCGAGGGCGAGGAAAAGTTTTGAGCACGAAGGCGAGGGCGAGCGAGATAATGGACAACTTCTATCGCGAGGGCGAGGGTGTGCCAGGGCAAGGACAAGCTTCGATGGCGAGGGTGAGGGTGCGCGAGGGCGAGGAAAATCTTCGACGAAAAGGGCGAGGGTGTGCGAGGGCGAGGAGAAGCTTCGACAGCGAGGGTGAGGGTGCGCGAGGGCGAGGACAAGCTTCGATGGCGAGGGTGAGGGTGCGAGAGGGCGAGGGTGCGCGAGGGCGAGGACAGGTTTCGGCAGCGAGGGCGAGGGTGCACGAGGACGAGGACAAGCTTCGATGGCGAGGGTGAGGGTGCGCGAGGGCGAGGACAAGCTTCGATGGCGAGGGTGCGCGAGGGCGAGGACAAGTTTTGGCCGCGGGGGCGAGGACAAGCTTCGACGGCGAGGGCGAATGTGCGCGAGGGCAAGGACAAGTTTCGACAGCGAGGGTGAGGGCGCGCGAGGGCGATAGGCAATTCCATTCGCGAGGGCGAGGGTGAACGAGGGCGAGGGCCAACTGCTACTTCGAGGGCGAGGGTGAGTGAGGTCGAAGTAAAATGAACATCTATGTAATGGGCTGCTTGCCCACCAAATTTGATTCAAATCCAGCCAGTAGTTACTGAGAAACAAATTTATACATCTATCTACACACACACACATATATATATACACATAGGGCGACCATACGTCCTGTTTTGACCGGGACAGTGTCGTTTTAGAGGCGTGTCCCTGCCGCCCCGTCAGTAGATGGAAAAAAGTAGTTTTTGTCCCGTTTTATGCAAGTGAAAGAAGTAAATAACAAACCCAGTATCTTTACTCCTTGTAAAGGTATTAATAATAACAAAGAGGCAAGAATAAACTGAAATTCCTTACATTAAACATGATCTTTATAGGTTGCAGTACTGCCCGAAAGACAGCAGAGGTTTTAGCAGTTGCTTGTTTGTTGAACAAACTTAATATGCCTTTCCTTTTTCATAAGTATCAGATTACTTGACTCCGCCATGTAACAAAGAGAGAGAAAGAGAGAGGAGGGGGAGCGCTGATATCAGGGCTCTGATAAGAGCAAAGGTAGGCGTAAAAGTCCAGGGTTGCTAATTCACCACCAGTAGCAATACTTGCCACATTCTTTTTACTTATAGCCATTTTACAGCCAATTTCAACTTCTCATCGAATGTAATATCGAGGATTCGGACTAAGGCAAAGGAACAAATGCAGGCACCATCATGTCCTAATATATTGTAAATTAAATACTGTTTATATTTTACATTTACATATGAGGCCCCTAGAATCAAACTCCGCCAAATCCTATGCACACTTTTATGGAAAAGTCACAAAAACTGTCACAAACAAACTCTTGATACTACAAACGATTTTTTTTTTTAACCAAACATGTTATTAATTGGATTGTTATAATGACAAAATATGAACACAATCCAACAATAACAATTTAAAATATAAGGAAAAATAGTTGGAAATTCGGATGTGGCGGGTTTTGATACTAAATGAAGGATTTGGCGGGGTTTGATACTGACAGGATTTGGCTGGTATTGAAAGTCAGAACTAAATTTATGCTTTGCTTCAAAGGGGTTTTAAAATTAAGTACGATTTAACAATTAAAAGAGGGAAAACTAATAAATGATGACATTATAGGATATCAATTACAAAATGTAAAGTTAAAAAATTCTTTGTGTTGTTAAAAGTAGATTACATGGTTATTTGCAATATTAAAACTATCCCAGGTATGAGAATATAATGTTGTTAAATCTTAGGAAGAGTGGCTTTTTACCTTTTTCCTAAACGACGGCAAGATTAAAATCTGCTTCTTCCTTGACTACTTAGTCAGACTCAGTTTCATCAACTGGTTAAGACGTCTCTCCAACTTGGTTTTTCTCCAATTGGAAATAAAACCGAAGAGATTCATTGTTCCTCTATTCTTCTCCAATGTGTTTAGATAACAGTTTCGCAGCATCCTTTATTTTCATAGGCCCCTTCCCTGTTCATCTCTTTTGGCCGCATAGTTTGATGTGAATGCTTTGATTTTGTTACCTGTCTGAATTTACAGGTATCTGTTCCGTAAGCCACTTCACCCTTGACCAAAACACATGATTTCTTGTAATTTTGCTTCAAAATTATTTGTTTGGATGGGTTGAAGTTGAAATGCCAGTTGCCTGGCTTCTTCTGTATCTTTTCTGCTTCTGTTTTCCAATATTTAACTGGTACTGTTACCCTCCCTTATGAACTGTACCATGTTTACCAAGGATGTCCTCATATTTCTCTGGTCTCAGAATCGTGTCTTTATATTTCAAGTATTTTTCTGATAATAACTGGTCTATTCCCGTTGGAATGTGACAAGTGGAGGGGCGGGGATGCTAGTACGTATTCAGTTCTTGGAATTTTGAAGCAGTTTTCGGTTCTTGGAATGACAAACGAAGATGCTTACTTTCAAGAAGTAGCCAGGTGGGCAGTTATTATGAATCTTAGGCGTGCGTGATACAGAACTGGTATTTATGTGCGTTTCAGTATTTCAAGATGATGAAAGTTGGTCTTTCTGGGCAACAGAAGTTGGAAAAATTTGTAAGTAAGTTCGGGCGTACTGTGTTTTCAACAGACGGTTCTCTACTGTTTTGTAAGTTATGTGAAACTGTGGTTTCCGTTCAAAAGCGTTATGTTTGTAACACACCATATAAGCACTGCAAAACACAATTCTGCAAGGACACGCAAATCAGCTAGTGAAAAGGTTCAAAATCTTCTTGGAACAGTCACGAATCCCGCTTCGCATACAAACAGTTTTGCGAATGATCTGTGTGAAGCTCTAATTAACGCGGACATTTCTTTATGGAAGTTAAAAAATGTTTTCTTTGGAAACTTTCTCGAGAAATACATAGAACAAAAAGTTCCAAGTGAATCATCTTTAAGAAAGACTTACGTTGATAGCGCGTACAGCAGAACTATTGACAATATCCGTAAAAGTGTTGCTGACAAAAATATATGGATTTTAATTGACGAAACTTGCGATATTATAGGACGTTCCATTTCCAACGTTGTAATTGGAACTTCGGAAGTGGAAGAAGGCACACAAACATTTTTGATTGCATCTGGCACGGAAATATACATATTTTACATATTTTAGTATCTATTTTTCCCCCAAAGTTCGTGAGTGCTTGTTTATTTTATTTTGCCATTGTACCTGCCATTTTGGGGTGTTTATTTTGCAAATTTTCCAGCCATTTTCGGGCTTTTATTTCGCCATTAATTCCGGGCTTTCTATATAATATAGTGTCAAGACGATAGATATTGTATAATTAAATTGATGTAGTTTGAAATTATTGTCAATTCTTGAAATCTAACTTCAGTCTTATTTTCGTACTGTCTGGGAACTTAACATGTTTAGCAAACCATTGATGAACATATAAGGTACATCCTTAGTATGTGTAAAAAATATGACTGATCAAGAGCAAACGTTGTTGTTTCTAGCAACTGTGGAATTGTTCATAATTGTGTAATTCTTCTTCTTCTATTACCACTAGAGGTAATAATAGTAATATTTTCGTTCGCTATTTTCAATACGTTCCATATATCCGTTCAACCAAAATCTGTAAATGGAAATAATTATTTACTATATTTGTATTATATTTTCTTCAAATACCAATATAACGCATAAATAATCATAATTCTTTCACGCAAAGAAAGACCGTTTCTATGTATCGTGATGAAGACGACAAATCTTACGTATTTTGTTATGAGCATGACTATAACCTTACTATCGTTAGTGTTCTGCCACATTGACAGGTCCTTACAGCAAACGAATCTTTCTCCATTCATTTCAATTCTCAGCTTTTGTTTTGTTACTGCATCCGAATTTTTGACATTCATATCATCCAGGAGTTGACACCTCCTTCTTCTCCTCTTGCTCCTTCCAGCAACTAATCTTTCCAAGGTATTTCTTATAAGACAATTCATTCTTAGACAGTGTCCTAACCAATTTCTTTTACTTTTTGGTGTCACTTCAGTATTCTTATTTCTTCATTCATTCTTAGAATTTCTTTATTTCTTATTTTCTCTTTCCAGCTGATTTCTCCATCCTTCTCCATATCTACATCTCGAACCTTATTATAATGGATATAATTACAATTGTAGTAACATGTGTGGAAATAATAGTAATGTGAGTATGACTGTCCAGCTCTACGTTATAATACTGAACGGAAGACTCAGAGCCCACTCTTATAGCCACTTTTTCTAGAGTTAGATTTGTTAAATATGTAATAACGCGATAACTGTTTGTGTGAATATTTACGTTTTATTTCCTTAATGATGACAGTAGCAAAAGGACACGTTTGGTGTAGGGCGTGTTTCCCCTATTAGTTCTCACCCTGCCCGAAATAAGCTATTTCAAAACAGTAAAGCTTGTTTCGTATAACATATAATATTTACAATTTACGAAAAAGTGAATTTTATTGTTCCGTTTGTTAACATATGACCACCCCAGACAAGTAACATTTCGATTCTATAAGGTTGCTTACTAGAATGGTTTAATGCTGTATATGCCCCACTTAATTTTCTTGAGTTTTTCCATTTCCTCTACCTCTCTTCAAGAGACTGAGTGAAAGTTGAAAATCTCAACCTAAAAGACATGGGATTCTTTTTTCTGGTAGCCGTTCTTTTCGAAAAGACAGCAGCTTGATAATTATTGACTGAATATCGGATGATCAGTTCATATTCTTAACGATTGTCTCAAACTTTTCATTCACACGTTACACCACAGCAGAGATCTCTTGATTTTTATTTGTAGAAATGTCGTACCTCTTTTCATTAGGAAAGTACCAAATATTTTTAAAATTCATATCGAATGATCATATACGAAAAGGATATGGAAATACTTCATAAAGCTGGGAGCACAACTCTTCGTTGTACAGTAAGTTATGGATATCTCTATTCGTCAGAGTAAAAAAATAAAATTACCTTCATTGCAGTGAGTGCACTTTAACTAAATATTTTGTTTTTAAGCAGTCAGTGTTGTATGAGTAATTGGTTATCAAATATATTTCCAGTAGAAATGTATTTTGTTAGATGGAAAATTAATTTGGCATATATTTCTAATTACATGCTTATTTGCATTTTTTTAAGTCTAATTTCGGACCCATCGAAATGTCACTGATTATCCTAGAGATTTTAAACCGAGAAGTCCTATAAGTATTTTTTTAAAACTAAAAGTAAAAAATGCAGTATAGAAAATAAACACCAATTTTAACAGCAAAGCATTAAATTTGAAATTTGCATGTGTAACAAATATTACACTTTTAATTATTTCATAATATCTTCATGTTTAAAAAATAAATAATTAAAAAATTCAGGCGAGTTTCAAATCCTTAATCTTCAGGTTTCACAAGTTCTTTACGAAGACTCAGTGCCTTACCACGCTCAGCTACTGCTTGCAGCAAGTGTCGATATAAAGGACAGAGGGATAATGCAAATCCCTCTGTACAGATCTGTGGAATTGTGATGGATCTAGGCTCACTTTTCTGGACTGCAGGGTGTTTATCGGTCACGAAAGTCACGCATGTCACGAAAAAGTCATGAAACCAGAAAACGGTCATGAAAGTCACGAAAAAGTAACGAAATTTAGTTTTGGGGTCACGAGTTTTTTATCTGTATAAGTAGAGACTGGAAAATTTTGAACTATAAACCGTCAAAATTCACAGCCAAAAATGTCTATGGTCGGTTTAGACGCTACCAAATCGCAAGCAAAGCATGCTTCTATCTCATGCATGAAAATTCGGTCTAATCGCACCCAAATTCGCTCTTGAGATTGTCCCTCAGCTGGCATCAATGAACAGTGGCGATGCAAATCGCATCGCATCGCCGAAACCACCAACGCATCTAACCAGTTTATTCAGCTGCCGCGAAAAGTTAACTAATAGAAGTACATAACTACTACTTCAGAGATGTTCTCTATAGGCGTGCACATATTTTGTGCGTATTACAGGTTCTTATGTATTCCCGTTAAAAGTGTGTTCCGTTAGGTGGATCGAAAATTCAAAGGTAATTGGAAGAGCGATCGAGATTATGCCTTTCTTGAAGAAATATGTCAATCACACAGAATTTCCACGTTCTACAGAAGTTTTTAGCAGACGACCAGCTACAAGCGAAACTTTTATTCCTGTAAGCGGTAGAATTAGAACTAGAACACTATCTGACAGATTTTCAATCGGACAAGCCTCGTTTACCATTCATGTATGTTTGACGAACTGTATTCTGTGCTCCGCAGTATTAATAATCCTTCTTGAAAAAGAATTTAATGTTTCCTATTAAAACAGCCAAGTAAGTGACAGCTTTGGACGTGACAAAGACAGTGAATCTTCTGAATGTTAGAACAGTGGATGTGATGTAACAGCAGCATGCAAAGGAATACGAGAATTTGGAATTTATATATATATATATATATATATATATATATATATATATATATAGCAGAAATTTTCTCGTTTCTTTGTTTTTACACCATTAGTTAATCAGAAATCACTATTGCGCATGGTTATGGTGAGAGAATCATCATGTCTTTCTGCGTATGTGGTGACAAATAGTTCTTTGAGAGATTCTCGTATTACTAGTGCTGTACAAGAACTGGCCTCGAAAAGTCATGTAGCTTACGACGAAGCAGAGCAAATTAAGAAAAGTTTTACACTGTAGCCCACTTATAACGAACTCGGAAATTGCGAATTATTGAATATTACGAACATAAATAAAATCCCCGTCACACCGCCTATGTAAAATATGGAAGAAATTACCGTGTATTACGAACAATATTTTCCGTAAAGACCGCTTATAGCGAAGTTTACAGAACGGAATCATGTTTTCCTTTCTTCTGCTCGTGGATAACTCAGGTAACGCAGAACTGGTTTTCATAGCTGTTGTCGCTGTGCAAACCAGGCATGACTCACTCCTC
The DNA here is from genome assembly GCF_964235325.1 of Thermobia domestica. Taxonomy (NCBI): domain Eukaryota; kingdom Metazoa; phylum Arthropoda; class Insecta; order Zygentoma; family Lepismatidae; genus Thermobia; species Thermobia domestica. The sequence continues at coordinate 73,615,494 of NC_137465.1, read as the reverse complement.
CTCCTCCCACGCAAATCTTCTTTGTGATGAACCTGATGTCATTGCTACAAATGCGGCGGAAGAGGCTGTTGATCCTAAAACTTGGATTGAACTCCAGGAAACAGCGACACAGGGAATTACGTTTGTCTAGTCGCTGCAGATGATGCGCTTGTGACTGAGGATCCCGATGGTGATAATTCTATAGTGGAAAGTGTGAGGGAAGCTGCGAAGGAAGATGAAGCAGATTCTGGTGATGAGGGAGAAGTAGAAAATGTGAAACAACCCGTGAGTTCCAAAGAAGCGATCCAAAGTTTGAAAAACTTGCAACACTATCTTTTCGAACACAACAACACGCTGCCGGACAATGCATTTCGGGCATTTGAGAAAGTGGAAGCGGCGGTGCTACGAACAGCGGGATTAGACACGGTTCAGAAGAAAATTACAGACTTCTTCAAACGTGATTGAACAGGTAGGAAGAACTGCAACATGTAGGATAGGCTAGATAACAATCAAATTAATAAAATTATCTTCAGATGTAATGTTATACTGTTGTATATTCTGTTTTAAACGTATCTGCTTGTTATCTAATACTTTGTATTTTCCATAAGTCGGAAAAATGCATGAGTTTGTTTATAACGAAGTTCGGATATAAAGAACTCATTGTGTTGGTCCCTTGAAATTCGTTTCAGTGGGCTGCACTGTATATCACCGTGTGAAAAACGATATATTCAAGAAATATGTAAGTTGTTTAATTAGAAGAAAGACAGGTTAGATATACTTCTTATGAAAATGTTCAATTATGATGAAAAACTTGTAGAATTTTCTAAACGTATACTTACAATGTTCCATGGAGATAGTGCTGTAGAAAGAGGATTTTCTGTTAACAAAGAGTATTTAGTGGAGAACCATTCTAAGCATTCTTTGATGTCCCAACGTTCCGTATATTGCGCTGTATTATCCATTAAAGGCTTATCTAAGGCAGTGGTTCTCAAACTTTCCGATAACGTGGACCCCCTGTGCATTCGGAAAGTGATCCGCAGACCCCTGTGGAATGCTATCTGAAATTTCACATGATATTAAAAACTATACTGATTAGAATTACCACTGACAAGAAAAAGATCAAGAAAAATATTACAGTGAGCAATTATTCTAAAGATACATGATTGTTTCCTAGTGAACGAAATATACTGAAAATCATTTTTTTTTTTTTTTAAGGAAATTCACTTGATAAACAATGTTCTCAAATGTGAGATCACTAATATGAGGAATGAAATTCTTTATTTTTTCATAATTGCATTGAAATCCGGAATAAGTTTTGTCACCATTAATTTTAAGTCCGATTCTACATTAAGACTATTTCGCATTCAGGTTTTAATACTACAAAAAGCAGAAAAGGACTGTTCACATAAGTAAGTGGTAAGGAAAGGCATCAAATGTTGCAATGCCTTTTTAGACAACTCTTCACACTCACAGGTCAAAAATTTAGTAAAGTAGGAAAACATTTAAATTTAGAAACGTTGTATAATTTCTAATTACTTTCGTTTTAGTAACTGAAAAAAAAAAATACTTCTTGTATAACAGCTGTGAGTTCCATTTTATTATTACACATTTCAATTTTTAGGCGTCGCGGACCCCGTGACTACGTCCCACGGACCCCCAGGGGTCCGCGTACCCCACTTTGAGAACCATTGATATAAGGTATCGGAATAAGATCTATGGTCATGGTTGTGAGAAATGCATCGTTGAAAAGAAATTGAAACTTTGAAGGTGAATCAAAAGCGAGATGAGGAACACGAACAACTAAAGAAAATTCAGATTGAAGCAGAATACTTTAAAGAGTTGAAGGCGAAGAAAAGGAGATTGTTACAACAGATCGAACAGGAAGTTGAAGTACTTAAGAAGGAAATCGAAAAGCTCAAAAAAGGGTAAAATAATATTAGCCAACCTAAAAGAGAGATAGAATCCATCAGTACAACTGTTTACAATCAGTGTGACATTTTTTAAAGGATTGCTAATGATTTGTTAATATAGGTACATCATGTGTATTTAGATATGTAATTTTAAGATTAGTGGATTTGTGAGTGTTCGCTGTTGGTTAGTAACCGAACAGAACAGACTATACTGTATACAGTGAACATACTGAAAGTGATGTGAGAAGACACCGAATTTTTATCACTCCAGAGTACAGCCTTTGAAAGTAGAGATAAGATAAAGATAAGTGCTAAAGAATATAGTTGTTGTTCTTAGTTTTTGAATGTTACGAAATTTTATGGTTTGGTAAAGAAAAGGTCACGAAAAAGTCACGAAATTTCATTTTGGAATTTTAGTAGACACCCTGGACTTAATTTCTGAAAGGGTTTGTAGGTTTGTGAATTGAAGTGTACCAGACCTGACTTCTCAGTTACTCCCTCTTCAATTTTTTTGCTTCTTAGTTCTTTTCCTACTGTGTTTAATGTTTAATATATGCTGGGTGGGAGAAAAAGAACTAGGTATTTTTAATATTCTACAAAAATTATATTATTACTGATTTCATGTTGAAAACAGTGCCATAATATAAAATATTTATTAAGGTTTCATATTGGCTGTTTTTCTTAGTTCAATTGTTGAACACTGGAGGCAATACACGCAATGTAAACAAACACGAACCACCCACGGAAGAATTGGATTATCGCCCACGGAAACTCCATTATGCACAAGGGTTGAAAACTGAGGATTGTGACCAAAGGATGGAACTCAGGGAATTAACGTTGGCTTGGCATGTGAAAATTGGGCACAACTATTTGGAAACATCTTGTGAAATGACGAGGCCATATTTTATGTTGGGGGTTTTGTCAATCGCCGTAACTGCCATTACTGTGCATTACGTAATAGTGATCCTCAAATAACTGTTGGAAAAGATGCAAACTCGTTCCAAAGTGGCTGTGTGGTGCGGAATGACAGCGACAAGACTCATTGACCCGCATCTTCTGCGTGCTACCGTGAACACCGACCTCTACCTTCAGTTGCTTCAATACGTGACCTACACTATCAGAATGGGTAAACATTGATAACCTCATTATCATGCAAGGTGGTGCACCACCTCACTTTGTAATAATTGTTCGCGAGTAGTTGAACCAGAAGTTTCCTAAGCTTTGAATTGGACAGCGTGGACCTCAAGAATGGCCAGCAAGAAGTCCAATTCTTATTTGATTTTTTGTTGTTGTTGTTGTTGTTGTTGTTACATTAAGAAGGGAGTGTACAAGTCCAAACCTCGCACAGTGGAGGAATTGGAGGCACGGATTCAAGAAGTTATTGCCAACATCCCAATTGATTTCCTTAAGAGAAGTGCCAATTGTATTAAGGAAGCTGGTTAACAACACATGTGCCTATGCTGAGATTTAACGTATTCTTTTGTTTTTTATATAACGAACGACATGGGCTTGTTCTTCTAATAAGAATCAATATTACAGAATTTGTAAGTTAATACCTAGTGACTCTTCACCCACCCTGTATATACTAGTGTACTGAAGAGCTTACAAATATTATATATATATATATATTTCTGTTTATTTCGTAGCATCATCGAAAGAAACTGCAAGGAAGAAGACTAGATTATGACTGCAAAAAACGAAGACAGGCGAAGGGTATAGTATTTTCCGCATATTGTGTAATTAAATTACTTTCTAAAATGGATTTTGAATCGATCTTCATATAGCTTTTAGACGTATAGTTCTTGAGCAAATATGAATGAATTGTAGTGTGTAAGGTTAGAATATCATTTATGTAGAGAAATATTCGAAGGGAAAATTTGCTTGTCTAGGTTGTGACAATCTAATCACAATCATAATTTAATACGTATTTTTTAAATATACTTTTGATTAAGAAATTTTATTTTTCTTGTCTTCTTACGTCTCTTACTTTTTCTTACGCTTTTAGATTGACATATTCAGATACAGGAAAATTGTTCTTCGTGTTTTAGTGTTATCATAATGTATTGTGTGTTTAGATTCGTGGTTTATATGAGAGGCTAGTTTCTTCTTTATCTCCTATTTTGTTGTGTATTCAAACAAGAATTTAGGATCTCTTTCCAGTTACTAATTCATAATGACTTCTCAACATTATGTTCCAAATCCCATCACGGGTTTATAACTAGATTAAATATTCTAAAATATGAAGTCAGTTTTTTATGAAACGAAATAAGTAGATTTTACTTTATCAGTAACAGTTCAAAGTATAAACTTCATTTGTTATTTTTGCTTTTAAAACACGTATTTAGATATTTGATTTCACGGTTATTTTACCCATACAGTGTGCTGTTCGCAATAAACAAACAAACAAACAAACAAAAATCCTGTTAATATTTTCCTTCATAAGAATGTCAATATATTTTTATGCATTTCTTTGTAAATTGAACTGCAAAGTTAACTGCAGTTGCTCTTCATCACGTGTGAAAGTTTTAGTTCCAGTTCTAGTGAGAGGGTCATGGTGTAGGTTAAAAACTCAGTGTACCTGACGTTTTCTTTTTGTTGATTCACGATTAGTTTTCTGATAAGGAAAGGGTAGAGTGACGTTTGAAATGTGTGATCATTGATGGAACTTTCTATTTTATATTGTTAAAATCCGTTACTCTTAACGTTGCTATCAAAATTGAACGACTGGCCTTCATGTCCTTTGTTATAGGTTTGAAACTTCCAGTTAGTTTTACTTATCTTTTATCTTCAGCTGATGTTCACACATTTATAAATGTTCCTTGTTGCTTTAAGATGTATGTATAACGTATGGAAGAATAGTATATTCATTTTGTTTCTGGTTTCGGTTTGTTTCTTTCTCGTGCTAATAAATTTGTAAATTTGTATGGAATAATAAATAATCCATATTTAGTCAGTCTTATGTAGATTTATATGTGATATTGAGTTTAAAGATCAATCGTGATGCTAAAGAATAGATTATTTCGTAATACCAGTATTTGACAAATAGTCAGTAGCTAGAATACGATAGAAAACATTGTATTAGAAGTATTGCATAATATTTTAAAGTATAGGATACTACTGCTTCTAGCATGTATGCTTGTATTGAATGATCTCAAGTACTTAGTTATTTGTAATGTTTTATTAAAATAAATAATATTGCAAACTCAACGAGGAGTAGACAAATATAAATACTAAGTAGATTAACTTACATAGCATGCTTTGATGCCATATATTATGATCTAAAATAGTATAGTAATGAATAACTTCTGCACGAAATTTGAGTTGATGTATCTTATTCGTAGATGAAATGCAAATTGAATGTGTAGAATTTTTAACTTAAGTCTTAATATTAATATTAAAAAATAAGTAATAATAATAATCTTACAGGTAGTTAAAAATGTACTTTCCGCTCAGTAAAATAAGTTTGTCTAAGAGATTCTTTCTGATAAATATTGATAAGATGCGAAAAGATGTTTGATTTTAGTCATAAAAAATCAACAGAACATTAGCATATAATGGATTAATTTCCAAAGCCATGCAGAAACACCTAAAAATTTGCATGAAAAACTTACTTTCTGATGAAGGAGTATTAACTCAGACAGGAATTTTCCATCAGTGGTCAATGGCACGTACACTTATATATATATTGTTTTTTCTTATGAGTATTTCCAATTGCGTCAGCAATAATTTTCGAAATTGCAAATAAATATATAACTATTAATATGGCAAAATAAAAGCATGAAAGTCAGGAACGAATTCATTACTTGTACCAAAAATGTCTTTCTGCCATTTATTGCGCAGAGAACCAGAAGTCAAAAATGAAATTTAGAGAGAAGTTTTATGAGCATTTTCTTAGTAAAAGAAACAACAAATAAATAAAGAAACGTAATGTACACGACGAGTAGTAAAACGTTCTTGAAAATAGAGAAATTACTTTTCAAAGAAAATATCCTCCTACTTCGGCCATTGATAGGAAAATAATCTGATAACGTAGGATGGCAACTGTTGTGCGCCCAGCCTATATTTGAATTGGCAATGAACAAAAACAATGCTGCATCCAGAACTGAGTTCATTTCAGTTTTTGTTCTTTCATTTTCATGTTTTAGTAGTTTTATCTTTCTTTATGTAGTTTTATCTTTCTTTATTTTCCTCGAAAATATCTTCCGGGTGGCAAGATATGCCATTAAGAGAAACAACATGGAAGAATTAACGGTTTTACAAATTGCTATATTCTTTTGATACTTCATCACTGAAAGTAAAAATAAATAGATAAATAAATAAATAAAAAGAAGATATTTCCATTTACTAAATCTTAATAAATGCGTTCTTTCCTTAAATGCAGTGTGAATTACCTCTTAAAATTTTCAGTTGTAATTTCATTAAAATACAGGAGCTGGATAAAAATGAATATTTATCTAGTGACAAACAGATAGGAAAAATCCGAAAAGAGTCTCGTTGAGCAATACGAAGAAATGGCACACGTTGCAAATTTTCTAGTATCTATAAAATAGTGTGACCAGTTATCGCATTACAGATGAATTTTCACAGTGATATGTATGGGATCTGTTTGAGACATGGCGTAATTTTAAATGTTATTCTCTATGCAATCCTAGGTTTTAAAATTCGTATAACTGAATGTAACAAAAAGTCAAATTTTTGTTCCATGGCATCTTACGTGATTCTATAACTGTAATGCTGCTACGAAATTGTGAAGTGAAGTATACGAATATAAGTGTTTTCACTGTACACTCTTTGCGACGGGGAACAACGGTGACATAAAAACCTAGAAAGTAATACTTCACATACAGAAATGCAAAGTAAAACTATAAGTAAGCAATGAAGAGAAAATTGTAAAGTGTAGTGTTATGCTACAGTGTAGTGTTAGTGGCACAAGTAATAAAAAAGTCAAAGAAAGTCATGGGTGATTGACAACGTGTAGTAATCACTCATAGAGAGGGAGTGTGATGAACACAAGAAATAGAATAAAGGGAAATTTTCAAGAAATTACAACTTTCAGTACTTTTGTAAAAGAGAAACTGCAAATGTAGCAACCAAAAAGTATAAACAATACATTTGGAACAAAGAAGGATTTCTAAGAAAAACATGGAAAACAAGACGATATTTCAAAACAAATAAGTTACACCTTTCTCTAGTACAAATATTAAAGTAAAACATACTTGAGCACTCCTGAATCGACACTTTCCAGCTCATCTATTTTTAGACCTTCTTGGTGTAATCGTAAGCATCTACCTGTGCATTCTCATTGAGAATAGAAGTTTGAAGGTGATACCCAAAATTTAATGTCAGACCACGACATTAAGTGACGATGGTAAAGACAGTCATATTAATCATCTGCAAAGCTCTCATTCAATTTCTGAATTTTGCTTTCATTTAAGTTGAAGAAATTCTCTATCTTCTGTAAACAGACGCAATTTTCGTGAAGCCAGCTTGATCAACGATGAACTGAAGCGATAGGTTACATAATTGAAACAACATAAACAGAATTTTTGATTTTTCCACTGATATGATGGAAACATCATTTTTTTTTTTTTTCAATGTTGTATATTAACATCATTAAATGAATAAATTAACACGAATAATATTGTAGAGTCTCGATGGAAAATGAACATGATGTTAAAACATTTCGGAAGGGTTTTGAAAAATACGGAATGAAACTAAATTCTAGAAAAGCGAAAGACAATGACGGATGAGAGGAAAGGAGATGTGAAAATTAGGTTGGAAGAAAGAAAGAGAATAAGTGACAAGTTTTCAGTATCGAAGTATTACAGTTCTTAAAGATGTAAAATACGAGTTAGAGATAATGGCAGTAGTAATTGCCGTACTCTATCGCACTTTTGGTTATCTCCATTTGGGAGCCCATGCATCATAGCGTTAATGCGAATGAGTCAGAGGTATTTTGGCCCGGGCTTTGCGTTACCCATTGAAATTTTGCTTATGCTTACTGTGAGGCCATGGACCGGGGGATGTATAGGACCTCCTTTCCTTTGATGAGTATAAAATTATCAAAAATATAAATTTTGGAAGGTTTTTTTTTTTTTTTTTTTTTTTTTTTTTTTTTTTTTTTTTTTTTTTACTTATCCTGCTACCTTTGATGAGATCTTATTACCTTATATAACCATATAAGATAATGAGATCTCATCAAAAATAACAGGATAAGTGAAAAACAGGTAGATCAAGGTAATCCTATGTGCCCCTGGGTGGTCCCATGCATCCCCCGGTCTATGGCCCTTGAATAAGCATAAGCAAAATTTCAATAGGTGACGCAAAGCCCGGGCCAAAATACCTCTGACTAATTCGCACTAACGCTATGGTGCATGGGCCCCTGAATGAGGATAACCACAAACTCGATAGGGTACCGCAATTACTACTCTGGCAAAGATGAGAGCGAGTTTCCCCAATGTGGCTACAGAGAAAATAATAATAATAAAAAAAAACTGTAGAAAAGTAAACAAACAGGCAGTATTGATAATAGTAGAGAATAAAATAATAATTAATGAATAGAAAGAAATTAGTTAGCACATATTAAGAAGAAACTTTGGAGAGGTAAAAGAAGGGTATAAATAACTGAAAGATTGAAACAGGTAATTCCTGTCTAATGGTGAAATTAATTAAGAACTGAGTTCAAGGAAGCTTCTTAAGTAGCGGCAAACAACATACTAGTGATGTCAAAATATGATCTGATATACTAGTATCTAACCTAAATTTTATTAAACTATTCGCTGAGCAAAACAATTCATTTTATTTAAAAACAAATAACGTGTAAATTCTTGTCTAATTATCCAATTTGGCTTCAACAGACACTATAAATTACATGAGCTGTAAGAGATTTAATGCGCAAGACAGCTGAAATATCCTCTTTTTGATTGATTATCACCAGCCAATCTTATTACAGTCCAAGCAATCCGAAAGTGGACACCTTTTCTTGTTGTTTTGATTACAGACACGTGTACATTACCAAAAACAAACTTCTATCTATACAAAATATACAATTTTTATTGAGACAAACTGTATATCTTAACTTCAAAGTTTTATATCTTAAGCTTCTTTATCAACATGCATCCCTCTGAGTTCATCACTTTATAACCGTCTTTTATTTCAATAAATCTTGTCTCTTTCCGTTTCCTGGCCACCTTTCTATCCTTTTAGCTTACTACTTTTACTTCGGTCCAGTTAATTGAATGTCCTTGTCTCTGATGTGTTTGTAGTTTACATTTCTGTCTCTAACGTAATGTCGTGCTTGTGTTGTTTCTTCGGTCTTCTAATTTCTTTCCCGTTTCGCCAATATAAAACATACCACACTCATTGCACTGTCTTGTATATCTCTCCTTTTTTCTCCGTCTTTCTCCTCTTCTTTTTTCCCCTTCTCTCTTAGGACCTTCAGAAACCTCTTGTTTCCTTTTCTGTATGTTGAGAATCCTTCCACCCTCTTTCCACTCTCTTAGCAATACTCTCTATTATCCACAGCATCTTCTTTTTCACTTTGTTCTCCTTTCAATCTTTCTTTTCTTTTTAACCTGTTTCTCTTCCTGTATTTTAACTTTTTATCATATCTCTTTTTCTCTAATCTTATGGAAAGCCTCTACAACCATCTCTACGTTTCCTTTTTGAATATGCGTGCGCAAAATTCTTTCTACGAAGTACTTCTTGTCGAGTAATCCACATCACATTAATATGTCACGAGTTCCCAGACGCATAACTTTTTTGGTACTATTCCATGTGTATCTTTTCTTCTTTTTTCTTTATCTTCATATCCACGGATACTATGGCTTCGTTCTTCTCCACTTCCAACTCCAGTGCCATTTTCTCTTTCTCCAGTTTTTTTTTTTTCTCACAAACTTACTCCTTCCATATCTTAATGCAGTCATCAATATATATCTGTTGAATATCACTAACTTGCCACTTCCTTTCAATCTTAATTCTAACTAACTTTCTAACTAATTTATTGCTTATACAGTAACTGTTCTCCCACATAGTCCTGAAGGCCTCTTTCAATTCTCCTACCTCCTGTCATGTTCCTTTGTAACGCATACTATTTCTTTGTTCTTAAACTTGGAAACATGGCTTTCACATCTACACTAAACATAATGGCTTCTGCTTTTATCTGCCTTACTTCTTCCAAATTCCTTTCTAACTCATCGAGTCCTTTACACTTTCACTCTCTTGTTGCCCCTTATCAACTCCGCCATTTTATTTGTTTATTTACTTTTATTATATCATATTCCAGTGGTTCACATATCTTGCGTCTGCAATCCAACACTGGTCTCAGTTTAACTTTCTCCTGTTGGATATTTGGTAAACCTTTCATGACCTGTATTTTACCGTCTTCATGTAGACTTTTTTTTATATAGTTTTATTTTGTTAACAATTCTATCACTTTTTCTTTTCTCTCCTTACACATAACTCAGTCCCCTATCACCTCATAAGCTTCATAGATAGTCACAGAACTATGTGCGAGGCCAAGAAGTTAGAAAGATGGTCAGAAACTTGAAAGAGGCAAGATTCATTGAAGTGGAAGCTAATAAAGTGATGGAACTCTTATTGGAGTAATTAGTTCTGTTTATAAAACATACATAATTTAATATATTATATTTAATATTTAATAAATATTTATTATATTTTTTTTACGATGAAATTGAGAACTATGAGTTGTCTTCCATTATATTTTACATTAAGTTGCAGAGTAGTAGTCAGATTAAAATATAAAACAACGAGAATGTGTAATATATACACATGTTAACATATATCAATAAAATGTTAATATATATATATATATATATATATATATATATATATATATATATATATATATATATATATATATAATATATAAAATATGACTGTTATCAAATCAAGATTAACTATTAGTTCTGTTATTACTGTTGTATTGGAATTATTCGTTACATTTAATAAAATATTGCATGCTTGCTTTGGAATGTTTTAACCTATAGAGATTACACCTGAAATAATCTTTATTATTATTATTTAAAAAAGAGATGTGTATTTTTTGAACATTCTGCTCATATGCCAAGGTAGGATATTACGATACACAAAAATGGAATAAAGAACTCAAAGAAAAAAATAGTAACTCCCCATACTTGACTGTTGATTATGTATTTGTATTTATTATAATAAGTTATGTGATTTCAAGAGAAATCTTGAAATTTAGTATATGCATATATATATCTCTTATTTTAACAGCTACTTGACCATCCTTTCATATTTTGCATGTGCTATTCCAAAAGTGCTGCAGATTGCTTATCCATGCATTGCAATAAATAAACTGAATTGAATTATATAGAATTAGTAATCAAAATATAAAAATATGGAATACAAGAGTTTATCTACCCTTGATATTCCTAAATAACTCAGCTCTTTAGTTTAATAGTGAAACTGCACATAAATTTATGATGATTTTCGTATGTATTCATAAAAGTTCATAAGTGACTTTTTCTACCACATATTTTGACTGCTTACTTTTCTAGTGTACTGAAAATGTAGGTATTGTATTGATATGGTCTTGTGTTTCTGAATTTCCGCATTCAATAGAGCAGCGTGTGTAAGCCTCATCAGCCACTGAAGCACCGCTTTGCATGTGAATGCCTGTAGTCATGGTACTGTTCTTACTCCTGTTTACAGGCTCTCACATTACAGATGATGAAGTCAAACTGTCCGAGGACAAATTTGCAGAATCTCTCCATCTTGCCCAAATGGGAATGTTCAACTTACTGGAGAACGATGTAAGTATGAATATGGTACAAGTAGGCAACTTTATAAAAATGCTTTCCCATTCACTTAGTGATATACAGGTGCGCCAATAAACTAATCGACTTTCTACAGAAACAGTCAATTCCTTTAAAAGTATTACTATGGTATGACAACATTCGAAGGGCTTTTGTTTGAGTTTCATATTAGTGCCTGTTAAACTGGTTTGATACAGTTTCTTTCTGGGTAAGCGTGTGGCAGATGCATATAGTATGAAGTCGTCGTATAAAACACGCGCATCAAAATATAATAGAGCAAGATTTTAATCTAAAGTTTTGTTAGAAATGGGATAAAATTTTTACCGAAACATTGCACATGGTTTTTACATAGATTGTTTGGTCTCAAACAGCACAATGCACGTACAGTACCCGTATAGTACATTTACAATTGCACGGATGCAACATGTGCATCACCTGTATAAATGCACATATGCGTCACAGGTCCTATTCAACATCTTCACGTGCGCAGTACATGTGCAATGCACACGTCCTGCACAATTGATCTACACCTACCGCACAGGTGATTTACACGTAGCACGTATTCGATTTAAATGTAGTGCACAGGTAATTTACATGTAGGACAGAGGTGATTTACATGTAGGACAGAGATGATTTACACGCAGTACTCAGATGACTTACATGCAGAACACAGGTGATTTCCTCGTAGTGCAGAGGTAATGTAAAAGCATATTCCAGATCCAACGAAAAAAAAAAAAGAGTTTATATATTTGGTGCCTTACGCTGTAACACCATGTGTATTACTAAAGACCACCTTCCAAGTATATCAGAAGTAACTAATAATTGTCAGTGAGAATTTTACTTTTGGAGTTATTATTTGCAAGGAGCAAAGCTTTAGGTAGTATATTTGACATGTTTGCCCAGTAACAAATAACGCAACATTTTCTGCTGTAATCGGTCACGAAAATAATTTTGTAAACCTATGAACTGTCTGGCAGTAGTTACATCAGTACTTTGCTGCCACCTGTTGAGGCAGCCGCTTCGGTGGATTCCCGCTTCGAACCGTCATTTTTCCTTCACTTCGGCGGCTATCCGCCAAAAGGCGACAGCGGGCCGATGGTAGTTAGCGGCACATTGCACATGGGGCACTTTCTCCATAAATAAAGCTAAAAACTATCATTTAAGCTCAATAAATCAGCATCAGCAAGATAGGCAGAAGTATATACAGTAGTGCATTCTGTATTTTTCTCTGGGAGCGTCTGAGGATGGTTTAAAGTATGAAATGCAAATAAGTTACGTATCTGCCCTTGAAATTATACTCATTTTCGTACAAATTAAAAGTTATGGGGTTATGTACGTCAGTACGTGTGCATCATCCACGCAAATGCACATGTGCGGCTTATGCATGGATAATGCACATGTGCCGTACACGTACGTGTTGTCTGGGGTGATACAACATTATCAAGAATCCAGGTACATCAATAGTACAACTGTTACAAATATGAATGCGAAAATGTTGAGGATGATTCAAGGTCAGTATACTCTTAAACGTCAAGGAATGACGAAAATATGGAGAAATTTTGTTCACTGGTGACAGCTAATAGACACAACCACGCAGCAACTGATAACTATGCTTTAGATAAAGAAAGAAAGGTTTTGGTTAATTATAACCAAGAACCTGAAAATGAGGAAAATGTCTACTTGTGTCACAAAATGCCTTTCATTTTTGACGAGCAGTAAAAAGCCAATAGGAAAGCTTACTGTAAAAATTTAGTGCCTACTGCATTAACGGATAACAACTTTCTATAGTACCTCAGGGCGGGCAATGAAACATGACGTTCAACAATTTCGTGCGACGACTTCACACTACATGCATTTGTCGCACACTTATCAAGATACAAACTGCATCAAACCGGTTTAAATAGGTACTAATAGAAAGCGTAGACAAAGGTCTTTTTAGTGCTATACTACGGAAACATTGTTAAGCGAAGTAGCTGTTTTTGTGCTGCCATATTAGGGTAACATTGTTAAGGGAGTTAGCTGTTTTTGTAAACATTTTATTATTTTATGAGTACATCTTGTATTTCATTACATAAATCTGCCTCGTATTGAAAATTTAAGTACTTTATTAAAATGTAGCTCTGTTCCTATGTGCATTGATATGTATGTCAGTTTAACTTCTGATTCTTGATTTAGGGTGATGATTACATTAAGAGAAAAAAAAAAAAAAGGATTTAAATGTAGTCCATGCAGTTGCTATCTTGGATACTAACAGAGCTACCAAATACTAATGGAATGTGTCATTGAGAGAAACTACATGCCCTACAAAACTTTTTATGTTTATTATAGAAAAAATATAAGAAGAAAAATTGTAACGAAACTTTAATGTTAAATATTTACCAATATGGCTCGTATGAATCGAGTTACTACCCCCTCAATATAAGAATAATAGGCAGAAACTTACTATATTTTATTTCCCTAGCAGACTCTCCAGGAGTAAATTGTCAGAATAGTATCTCCCCAAATCAGAAGTTTTATCAATAGGAGAAAGTAGCAAAAAATAAAATGAAGTTAATATAGTCGCCTCTCAAAGGACATAACTCAGTAACTGCCTGAGCAAAAATGTAATATGACTAATTCTTTAGCAAAGAACTTTACCTCATAGTTGAAATCGAGTGTTCCAGTTATGATCAATTGTTAGAAAGAAAAGGGTATCACAAAGATTGTAACGATAGATTATAAATGGGAAAGTAACCACTTGCTTTTGCTGTAGTTACTTCCATCGAGCATTGTTATCTTTTAATAATCACCAAGAGATGTTCGATTATAGTGTTAGTCGATTAAAATTTCTGGTAATATACCTACTTTGATTTTTTTTTTTTTTCATCTTTGTTTTCCTTTTACATGCGTATTGCTCTCCATTACGAAACATTTGTACTCTTAACACCTAACAAACAAAAAGGCTTTGGTGTAAAACACAGAAACCACATCCTTACTCTACTTCTTGACACATTCGCCATATGTTTTCAAGCACATATTACAATGTGATACCAGTTTTTCTACGGCTTCTTTGTACTCTGTTTCCGCCAATATGTTTAAGGCATCTTCGAGTTACTAGCAGGAGAGAGTGCTCTTCACGCAGAGCTTTCAGCTTCTGGAACGGGTGACAGTCAAACTATCATATTCCGCACTTCACAGTTACCAGGATCTGTACCGAGCTTGGCTGAAACATGAATCGTAGACAGAGTATACTTCGCGCTACAATCAAATGTTCCTTTTTTCGGAAAGCACTTTTATACTTTTGACGAACTCAAAAAAGCTTTTATACATGATCAGTAGCGAGTCACTTTTTTAACTAAAAGTTACTTTTTTCAAGTTGGTGACTAAAAGTTACTTCTTTATAAATTTTCCACTAAAAGTTACTTTTTTAGTAGGTAAAGTGACTTTTTCGTGTGATTTATGTTTTGCATTGGCAGTTTCCTAAGAAAAATATAAAAAATAAATGGAAAAAGGCAGAAACTTGTTACTCATTACTCTTCCGTACTTGCTGCCACATGTGAAACAGTCAGCTTTATTCTCACTTCAGCTTTCATTCTTTCTAAAGCACAGTGGATGGTTGGTGGATGCTTAAGCTCTCACGGTGGGGTTGAGAACCCTTCTGTGTCTATTCTTTCTTCTATCATAATAGTCTTTTAGTTTTCTCTCGTAATGGTTAACGCTCCGCTCAACGTTGTGTGTGTGTGGTTGTGTGGTTCATCATGTTCGTCCTGTGTTATGCTTCTTGCGTGTTCTTCTTAAGAGTAGGTGATGAATTTTAATATTACATTGCTTTCAGAACTCTCAGTGCTAAGATAAATATAATGTCTGGGATGAAGAAATTCGGAAATAGGCTAGAACTGGTTCTACTTACTCAGGAACTTCTTACATCTGCTAAATCTGCTTACTGTAACTACAAAGCATACTTAGAAAACCTAAGAAAGGAGGAAGCTCAAAAAGAAGTAAAGAAGAAAAGATGAAACAAAACAACAAAGAGAGAGAGGTGATGGAGAAATTGACAAAGGAAAAAAGGGTCATGATTAGATTTTGGTGACTTTTTCGTGTGCTTTCGGTCACTTTGTCGTGTACTTTTGGTCACTTTTCAGCTATTTACAAGAGACCAGACCACTATGAGCCTTGCATGATTGATAAGATTGGCGGCAATGCAATGCACTGACGATATAGTTGTTACGAATGGTATCTTGTTATAAGTGCTTAAATGTGTATGGCGAATATGTTGAATATTGTATATTGTAAGTAGTTTCTGTAACGATTATTTTACACACATTTGACGTTCGTATTTCATACCAAAACGTTTTTGATGACCCACGTAATAGCTCTTATAACCATTTAGAAACTTCTCTAATTTTGTGTGGTGTTAATGCCATTATTTTATTGTTATAATCTTCTAGTAATTTTTAGACAAGATGGAACAGCAATACAATTCTTTTTAAGGATTCCAGATCTTAATAACTATTTGTGTGCTGTTAATAGTACATTATACTTTAGAATACCTTTTTTCCAAGTTCATTTACGTCTGATGATTTTTTTTAACCTTAAGAATACATATATTGAGTTTCTGGTAATAAACTAGTCTGACCGAAGGGAACCTTAATAACCTCTACAGAAATATACTCCACATATTAGCCTTCGTTATCAGCAAATGTGTTGAGGCAGTATTAATGTATATATCTTTTATGACAGCCTTTCTGTGAATTCTTTTTTGCGAATTTGTTTGTCCTATAGATGTGTAAGTAAATAAATAAAAAACAACTTTAAATAGTGCTACTAGTAGAAAATAATTTTAAAAAGCACTCAAATGTAACTATTATGAATACAAATATTTGAAGTATCTATCATGCCAAACAAATTAATACCTAATATAAAATTATAGTTTCAATAATTTTATTAGGCATTACTTTGGCTTGGCACAAACTTCAAAAGTTTTTATTGATAACTAGTTGAACCTGCGCTCTCTACACAGCGCATCATTCACATATGAGCATGAATCTTGTTATTCTTCACATCTGTACATGTCCCTTTACAGACGTAATGGAAAGACGTCTTGATAAAAAAATGGTAAGAGATACCATAAAGGGGAGATCTTGTCGATTACTTTTTCAATATCTCACACCGTTCGCAAGATTCGAGCCTACTTCCGGTTGGAGCTTTTAATTCATGTATGATCAGTGTTTTCTTTCTTCTTGCATGCAGTATGTAATAAGCAAATACATTACACACACAATTAATTATGATGTCAGTGATATATGGTGTTCATTGGGCAAAACACTCCAAACAATAAAGATTCAACTTACTGTTAGAGTGGAGAAATGGTTATCCTTCGTTTTTCATCGTCAGTTGGCCATGAAACAAACTCCTGAGAGGTTTGCGACCCCTGTATACAATTATGTGGTGTTGGAATGTATAATGTGTAGGATATGATGCTTTAGTTTCTTCTTTTTTAATTTCAACACTTCCAGTGTACCCGTAAAAATGTAATAAAAAAATAATGGCCATGTTTTTTTTTTTTAATATTCAATTAGAACTGGACAATATACACAAAATTCGCAATCGATCAGTGAAAACGTCATCTTTCTAGAGAATGTAGTTTCCGAGATCTCATTGTCGAAAGGATTGGCCACAAACATATAAACGCCCACAAACGTATAGTTTAAAAGAACTCCAAAGATGGCAGCACAATTCATTTGGATCGATTTTGGAGAAGGCTTATTAAAATACAAAGGCTTTGAACAATAATTTAAAAAGATAAACTTTATATGAAAAAGGTCTATTTAAATAATTTATTTATAGTACATATAGTTTCTGTTAAACGTGAAATCACAAATAACCGTAAATCAAAGGTTTGAGATCCAAAGTTACAGGTTGGAGCTCAGGCGTCTTTGTTGTTATTGTAGCATTTTAATAGATAAACTTGCTGAACCTGCGCTTTCTACACAGCGCATCATTCGCATATCAACATAAATATCCTTCTCATTCCTCACAACATCTGTACACATCCCTTTAAAGACACAAATCAAAGAAGTCTTCAAAAAAAAATTGACAAGGCGTATCATAAAGGGGAGATTTTAACGATTATTTCTTCTCAATATCTCGCACTGCAAGATTTGAGCCTACTTCCGGTTGGATTTTCTTACTCATGCATGACCAGTGTTTTCTTTCTTCTTGCATGCAGTATGTAATAAGCAAATACAGTACATACACAACTATTTATAATGGCAGTTATATATGATGTTCATTGGACAAAAGAAACACTCCAAAAATAAAAATTCATCTTAGACTGGAGAAATGGTTATCCTTCCTTTTTCATTATTTGGCCATGAAACAAACGCCTGAGACATATGCAACCCCTATATACAACACTGTGGTGTTGGAATGTACAACGCGTAGAATATGATGCTTAATTTTTTTTAAAATTTCAACGCTTCCAGTGTACCCTAAAAAAATGTAATAAAGAAATAATTGCCGTTTTTTTTTTTAAATATTCTATTAAAACTGGACAATCTACGCAAAATTTCCAATCGATCAGTGAAAACGTCATTTTTCTAGAACGTGTAGTTTCAGAGATCTCATTGTCGAAAGGATTGACCACAAACATATAAATGTCCACAACATATAGTTTAAAAGAACTCGGAAGATGGAAGCACAATTCACGTGCATTGATTTTAGAGTCGGTTTATTAAAATACACAGGATTGAACAACAATTTTATATCATAAACTCTATGAAAAAGATCTAGTAAACTAATTTATTAAAAGTACACGTACTTAAAATATTTGTTAAACGCAAAATCACACATAACCGTAAATGAAAGATTTGAAAGCCAAAGTTATAGGTTGAAGCTCAGGCGCTTGTAATTGCTATTGTAGCATTTTAATAGATAGATAGTAACCTCTAGCAGTTTCTTGAAATTATTTTCTGTTTTTAGTGATTATTATTATTATTATTATTATTATTATTATTATTATTATTATTATTATTATTATTATTATTATTTTGAATTTTAGCACCTGTTATTTATTTATTTATTTATTTGTCATTTTGCTTCTAACACTCTTTTTAAATACGATTAATATTTCTTAAAGTTGGTTTTATATTTTCGTCTTTTCGTTACTCCAGTAGATTGGCTAGGTAACTAAACTACGAGGGGAAGCCAGGAAGATTTAAGTGTGAAGATGAGCTAAGGATCTACAATTCCGTCCGCGGATGTTATGAGTGTATTGGGGTTCGATCCTTATGAAGGAACAACCACTGTAAGACGGTATTGGGTTCGGGTGTTATAAGATTCGTGAAAGGGTGTTGGCTAAGGTTTTGGGCCATGTACCCACCGTCACTAACGAGTCAGTAATGTTATAAAACACACTAAGAGAATTTTGTTTATTGACGGTCTAATATATGTTGTGTTCGTGTTTTAACACGTCTCCTTTAACTTCGAGAAAGAAATTCAAAGGAGTTTTAGGATGTAACATTAAACACCTGATGCTTGAATAGCGGAATGAATGTACAACTGTGAGCAAAATAAATGACGCGTCTCTTTATTTAGAAGTTTTTTTGAAAATATCTCCGTTTTCTTTATATGTTCGAAATTTCGTAAGGTTTCCCCAGCAGGACAGGTTAACAACAAACCCGTTTTTAATATCTGTGTTAGATATTAGCTTAAAATAAATAAATTAGAAGCAAAAAACAATAAATCGACCGAAATCACGATAATTACCAACTCTGCTAAAGTGGGAAATTTTCAAGAACGCGAGGGAATTCTGCAGTTCAACACGATGCAGCGACATCTATGTCATTGAGAGAAATGTGGATTAGATCTACAAACGAAACTTTTAACGAAACATTTCTAATGTGTCTTATTACGTGCATTATCTGCGAACTCCAAATGTATGAATCTATACTAAGTATTAACGTATAGATAGAGCACAAAGTGGAAATTGCCTATGGAAAAGGACGAATTGGTAGCACGATCGTAATGAAAAAAGTCATCTCTACCGTAGAACAGGTTCAGTTCGCGTAAGAAAACAAATAGCTCAGTTTGTTAAAGGAACGAGTCTGTATGCCGGAGGTAGCTGCTTCGAACCCCACAGCGGTGCAAGTCATTTTTATTACTGTAGTTATTTTATTTATTTTTTTAAGTGAGAAAGAATCAAATTGTAACATATGTGTAAAACTCCATGACGATACCAAAAAAAGAAAAAAAAAATGTTTTCGCACTTGCATTAGTGTCACTAATTTTGTTTGCAAACAGTTTCGTAATTATTTTCCCTGTGCTCACTCCTCACAATATGCTCACTGGTGCATAACGAATGTTTTCTAGTAAATGCTAATTCTAATTTTGAGAATTTTATAAAGTTTCACAATGTTTATCATTAAATAGTCTTATATCTACTTTTTTGGACACTTTGATAACAGATTTCCCTATTAAATGTTTAATTTTCCCCTAGATGTTTAATTATGGAAAAGTTTTACAATGTATTTGTTTTAAATTGAAATTGTTTTGAATTTACCACATGAGGTAAGTAGCCCGAAGGAGGGAAACTCAAGTAACTGATATTATATAAAAAGAAACCAATTTTAGATTGATGACGCTTCTTATCTTCAGCACATAATCTTTACGTTAGAGAGTCAGACAGAAAAATCCTGTTTTTTCCTCCCCTATGACCACCCATCTTAAACTTCTACATACCATGGTTCGTTTCACACAATTTCGGTGCTCCCCCAAGGACATTCACATAATAATAATAATAATAATAATAATAATAATAATAATAATAATAATAATAATTCTGAATATGCCATCCTTACATAATGTAGTTATTACGGTATTGGGTTCGCGCAGCTTTCTATTACGCACCTGGGTTCGATTCTTGTCTGTTCCTGATCGGCAAAGCCATTCTAATATGGTATCCGGGCTCGATCCGCGTACCTTCCTGATAGAGATTTTAGTCCCTGTGAAGGGCTTAGCCATTCTATTACGGTGCAGCATAGGGCTGCGCGGTGCACACCATCCTCAACCGGCCTCCGCAGAGAACTCTCTCTACTCTTCGCCCTCAAATAATATAGTTTTACACTATTTTATTTGAGGGTTCGGAAACTTCGTCCCCACGACTATCGCCTAAGGAAGGCGCGACACACCTTACCGTTACGGTCCAGATCCGGACGGAACCACCTGGGTGAAGATCTAAGGCGGATTATGAAATATAGATGATAACATCACCTACTCTCATAGATTACTTACAAGTGACACAATGACCATAGTCTTACTTCGTCATGCAATTTAGAATAAGAGAAAACAAACAAATTTAAACATTACTGTGCCATTTATTCAATGGATAAACATACCTGTGATACACTGATTATTTGGAATATTTAGCCCCGATTGCGTAGTAATTCGTAAAAACGCGTTAAAATCGTCCACGAAGATTGTCTATTTCGTCATGGCGCCAGACACTATTATCACATTTTGCTGCTCACTCACCAAATCTGAAACAATCCACGTATAGAAATTGTCCTTTCTTCCGATTTTATGTATTTAGGCGACGATCACTCCACGTCGATCTTATAATAGCATTATGCAGCAGCTACCGTTGGATGAAGCAAGTAGTTTGGACGTTTTTTGGTTTAGTCTCATTGTACGTCCATTATCAACAAGAGCAATCTGACAAGTCTTTGTTTTCACACCTAATCTCTATCCCATAACCTCGTCGTTATGAAATATTATTTAGGGTCGATTTACTTTAATAATGTCTCATTTCAAAACTACCAAAACGTCCACATCAACAGCACTGTTTTTAATGGATGATTACGCGAATTCACGAATATCAAAGTTTTCTTAAAAAAGAATATTACTATTTATATTCTTCAAAATGTTTTGGGTCCAGGATTTAGCATTATTCTCAAATTTTAGCTGAGTCATGCATAAAACACACACACACCAACACACTGAAAAACTTGTTGTTGCCACTCATTACTTTCCTCTTCCTCTTCTTCTACCCTGTCTTTTAGCACCACTAGGCGGCAGCACAATCAGTGAGAGACATACACAACACAAAGTGTACGAATTCAGATGAACGTCACATAATGCACCAACGCAGAATTTGCGTTTATACGGAAAATATTTTAAGCAAAATTTTGGTACAGTTACATTGGCGGTCGAAAGGAATGTACGTGCACCATTGGATAATGGTAAACGTTCAAGAACCCTGACTGTAATTCCACTTCAACAATTATCACTGTTTCAAAGTGAAGATGAGCACTAGTTCACAAGGAACCTTATAAGTACTTTCGTCGAATTACACCTCATCAGATGAAAAAGTTTCATTAAGTTTCATTTAACGTAGAAAAACGACACACGCGTGGGGCATTTATACACTTACGTAAAAGTTTTATGGGGCTTTCATATGTAAAGTCTTTAAAGTTCTTTTCTTTTCTTTTTTTTTTCTTTTACATTCGGCACTATCACTAAGTTAAACATTTATATATGCCTGACTCACAATTAATATACAAAAATTCTCATGATATACTTTTGATATTCGAATTACAATGTTGCTATATGCGCTCTTACTATTAAAAATAACACAAACATTATACGAAATCATGGCATTATTTAGACATAATATTCACATTACTTACTTTACGATATTGTATGAAAAACTATAGGACATGAACAAATAATCATTAGGAATTACTTAACTTTTCAGCAAATAGATAAAACAAATATTATTTGAATAATATATTTCCATATTCCACAAAAGGAAATGAACAAACTTATTCTACCCACATTACACTTAAATCAAGTAAATAAAGTATACATGCATTTCTCATGCTATTCTGACGAAGAAGTTACGAAAACAAAATTGTTATTCACAAATACAAGGATTACATATTATTTAAACATAATAATTACATGAAATAAATTTATTACCACTCTTTTGTACTGTAACAATAAGAGTGGGGCCGGATAGAAGTAAGTCTGCCACACTTTTACGCTGATAAGCGCCTATCCACTTAAATTTTTAAGTCTCCCTTCCCCATTTTACATTTATATTATCGTCCCACCCCTTTGGAACGGCAACAAGACCTTCTAGTGAGGTAGGAATACAAAACAACATAGAAAAAATGAACCCAAAGGTTAAAAATAAATGAGGGGGGGGGGAGTTGCCATTCATAATTCAATACTCGTGTCACAGTGTTCCACTGACACATAAAAACTTACTCTCACTCTGATTACATCAGAGCATATCATCGTTTACATTCTTAATAACACATGAATGCTATACAATTCACCTCGTACATTTGGTGGTTTAAGATCTTACAGTTAGTCTTGATAACTTATCGCAAAGCATCAACAAGACAATACAATTATTCATGTAAACGAGTTTTTTTTTTATCTTATGTTTCCTTTACATATGATTACTAATGAACAACATTCTCATACATATTAGCATTTAAGAAATAATCATATCAGTGACTTTTTTTTTTTTTTTTTTACATGTCACGTCTGTTTAGTTTAGGATTCAGCAAATGATTTAAAGCTAACACAAGAGTACGATACCGACAATCTAGCTTGTCGTTTAAATATTGCAAATATGTATCACATTTCAATAGTTCTTTCAACAACAACTGAACATTAAACTTATTACTTTCGCTCTCGTTGAAAACAGACAAACTAACTTTCGTTATATTCAAAGAATTTACATTTACTAAAGTTTCTGGTTCACAAGAATCGGTTTTTTCACTATTTTCTCTTACAGAATCAAATTCTCTTTCATGTATATGTTTCTTAGCTAATTCTAACCAGATGTTCCTAGTTTTCTGAGTGGGTCTCCACACTCTCATACGATCAATAGAATGTACGCCACAAGATTCTCCAGTTAAAGGATCTACAAGCTCAAAAACTTTGTCTGAAATTTTATTTTTACAAAACAGCGGACCTTTGTAAAGCATGAAAAACTTGCGGATCTTTTTATCTACTGCTGAACTCAAATGTGATTGCAACAGAAATACCAAATCATTTTCTTTTATTTTGTATTTACTTTCTTGGGATGCATTATATTTCTCGTTTCTTTTTCTAACTTTTTCGCTTCTGCGGTAGTCAGCCATTATGAGTTTATTTTCCCAATTTACAGGTTCACTTTCATCATAGCTTTCGTTTGTTACAATGCCAAAATGCTTCAACACAGAATAATTTGCTTTTACATTCAAATGAAGACTAGCAGGGCTGACACCTAAACTACTACACACAGAATAGTTCAACAAAATGACAATTTGAGGTATGTATCTCTCCCAGGAAGTATGTTCTTCGTTACACAACAATTTAAACAACCTATTCGTCTCCCTATGAATACGTTCTACAATTGAACTCTTTGGATGGTAAGGAGTTACATAGTGAATCTTAATACCATACTCTTCCATTTTAGATTTAAATTTTGACGATACAAAACATCCACCATTGTCCACCAATATGGATTTTGGAATTCCCATGGTTACAAAATAGTAATATTCTAAACATCTCAAAACACATTTGGTCGTTGCATTTCTGATTGGGAACATCGTGTAATATCTACTAAATACATCCAAAATTGACAATGCAAATTTATTTCCAGTATGAGAGGGTGGATAAGGTCCTAACAAATCGATCGAGACCATGTCTCTTACATTCTTTACAGCCACAGTTTGTAAAGGTCTAGGTGGTGGCGAAGTTTCAACTTTCGTACGTTTACAGACAACACAGTCCCGCAAATAATTGCTGATATCTCTACGCATGGACTTCCAATAACAACAATCACTTACAAAGCCTAAAACCTTTTCAAAACCAAAATGACCTTGTTCATGATAATTTTGAATTACATCGTTCACAAGTGAAGGAGGAATACAAATTTTCCATTGATTAGGAAAATGGTAACTACGATTCAACAAAATACCATTTTCGATTTTGTAAAATTCACCAATATTTCGATTCTTAACCTTAACATAAGGATCATTGGGATTCTCTAAGTACTTCATGATATTTTCATACTCCGAATGTTCTCTTTGCTTGCTAATTAAATCTTGTACAGTCAAATTTTTAAAACAAGATGGCAACACTTCGTACTTATTAACTTCATACTTTTCAACCTCAGGAAACAGAATGATACGTGACAATGCATCGCTAGCTTGATTATCTTGACCTTTAATATATACAATTTGTACATCAAATCCCTGAATTTGTAAACTCCAACGAGCAAGTCTAGAATTCCACTGTCTCATTTTGTGCAAATATACCAATGAATTATGGTCCGTGTAAATTTTTACATGTCTTCCATACAACAATTGAGACCAACGTTTAAGCGCGACTACAATTGAAAGACACTCACGTTCAGTCACAGTGTAATTCTTCTCAGCAGGTTTTAACGTTCTACTATAAAACCCTAAAATATGTTTCTTACCATCTACTTCTTGAAAAAGAATGTTTCCTAAAGCAACTGAACTACAGTCCGTGATTAAACAAAAATCACGATCTAACAAAGGATGTGCAAGCATTACCTCTTGAACCAAATCACTTTTCAATTGGTTAAAACTATCTTCACAAGATTGATCCCAGATCCATTTTTTATTTTTCTTTAACAATCCAAATAAAGGTTCAGATTTTTGAGCGAAATTTTCAACAAATTTGGCACACCACTGGAACAAACCTAAAACTCTTTGCAATTCTTTCAAATTTCTAGGCCTTGGTAGGTCTTTGATACACTGTACGTAAGAAGGATTTTTTGTAATACCTTGCGGACTAATGTCAAACCCTAAAAAAACTGAATTTTGTGTTACAAAAAGTACACTTTTGTAGATTTAAAGTCATGCCAGCCTCGTAAACTTTCTGAAATATTTGATCCAAAAATTGTAACTGTTCTTCAAAAGTCATAGAAATTACAGAGACATCATCGATGTACGAAACTATTTTTCATATAAACCTGCCCCAAGGACAGTTTGCAAACACAACATAAAAGCAGCTCCTCCGTTTATGTAACCAAACGGAACTCGAGTATACTGATACATTTTACCGTTCCAACAAAAGGCTGTGTATTGTTTACTTTCTTTACTTAAACATACTTGTAAATAACTTCCCACAAAATCTAAACAAGACACGAATTGAATTCCTTGAAATTTGATGAGAAGGTCATCGATCTTATTAACTTTTAACTGCTTTAATTTCACAAATTTGTTCAATTGAGTTAAATCTACGACAGTACGAAGTTTACTAGTGTTTTTCTTAGCTACGCACAACAAAGGATGACAATGTACAGAAATACATTCTTCCACTACGTTACATTCTAGCCATTCAGCTATTTGCTGTTCAATATTTTCTTTGTACTTAAAAGGTAATGGGTACTGACGTTTTACAATCGGTTGGTCTGTTTCAACTTCGATGGTGTATTCAAATTTATTACATTTACCTGGCAAGTCGCTAAAAATCAATCTATGTTTCAACAATAAATCATACAGTTGCTGTCTTTGAACGTTAGACAAATTTTCAATTTCAAGGACTTTTGTTCTAATTTCAGTAACAGAAGGAAAGTGACTTTGGGAATTACGAGTAATTTTACTCGTATTACAAACATCCTGATTTATTCTTACATTATTATGAGACTTTTGAATTTCCTCATCCAATTTATGTAACTGTTCCCCATAGAAATGATACATAAAATTTACTTCAGCAGCTTCGTTCAAATGTGCTTGTTTTATTTGCTCTATGTTTAAATCATTGTTGGTAGTATACTTATCTACTTGTTCAAATGCTTTACTGTTTTCTAATAAACTATTCATCCATTCCTGCGTCAGACGTTTCTTATGAATTTCTAAACTCTGAATTATCGGACACTCTAGCACAGGTTCGACTACATCTTCGTTTTCGCTTTCAATAGCAGAATTAGTGTCAACACAATTCGCATTATTTAAATGAAAACCAACCTTATTAACACTCTCTCTTGTAAGTATTTTTACTTTACCTTTACTTTCATTACTCAGAAGGGGGTCACTACCAAATCCGTGCTCATACTCTTTCATTGGTACCTTACAAGTGTTAGGGTCGTAACCTACAGTAACGGATTTCTCGCCAAAGTCTAATTTCGCATTAGCTAGCGATAAGAAATCTCTGCCTAGCAGACAATTACAATTAAGGTCACTGACAACAATAAATCTAACATCACAAGTTACAGGTCCAATTTCTACACAGAGGGTAACCTCGCCCTTAACTGATTTTGTTCTTTTTCCACTATAATCTACTAGAACAATCTGAGGAGCGGGTTGTAATACAGCGTTTGACACTATATCAGATATTTTTTTCCACGCATTGTAACTTAACAAACAAGCCGAAGCACCTGAATCGCACAGAGCATACAGATTTTCGTTCATGATTTTGACAAGAATTTCAGCAGTGGCACATGAATTTACATTAGTTTTACAAGAATCTTTAGTTTCCTCTTCGTCAGATGAGAAAACATCATCCCACTGTACTAAGTTTATTAGATTTTTATCAAGCTTTACAAAAACAGTCTGACTATTTGGAAGGAGTGCATTATTTAACTCATTACTACACGTTTGAATTAATTCCCTGCTATGAGCACTCTTCAGGCAGGGTGCTTCTAGTTTGGGGGAGGAAATCTATTTTGAAACCCAAAATTACCTGCAGTGACATTTGTAAAATTCGGTCTTGGTGGCCTAAAGCCAGTAGGATTACCAAAATTCGAAGGATTTACAAAGTTTCCATTACTGTACCCAGTCTGGGGTGAATTTCTCGTTTGGGAATTACCATTCGCTGACCTATTAGTCGCATCACTAGTGGCTTCATTTCGATTTACATTAGCATTGGTATTACTTACATTGGAACCATGATTGCAAAAACACACGCTTTCTTCATGCCTATCAGAACTACTATTGTTATTCCATTTTTTCTTTTTGTTTCTACGAAAGGAATTTTTTCTTTTCCGATTACCTCTGTTGTTCGAATTTTCGTTCGAGTACACCTGATCCGACTCATCACAATCATTAACATTATTCTGATTACTTTCACGCTTACCATTCTTATTAACAGACACCTGGTTGACTTTCAGAAATCTATGATTATTGCTGTTATTACGGTTATCAGACCTAGGAATTGCTTCTAATCTTTGTATAACAGACAATACAGAAGACAAATTCATAGTAGACAAAGTTGTTAACTGACGCCGGTAATAGGGTGGAATCAAATTGAGAATCATACTGATAGCTAACGATTCTTTTATGTCGGGATTGATTTCTTGTATCTTATTACATCTATATGACACGAAATTGTACACACTCCCGTCAACTTTTGCATCATAGGGTTTGTATTGCAATACCATTAACTTGTTAGCACGAACCTGTTCATTCTCGAACTCTAATTTGAACAATTCGGCAAAACGATCGTAAGAAGTGAAAAACCCACAATTGTTTATGTACCAATTTTGTGCAGAACCAGTCAACAAAAATTTGATAATTTCTAAATATTGACTACGAGAAATTGACATAAGCGAAGCTTGATCTTCAAACTTACGTAAAAATGCAGTGGCAGTCAATTCGTTCTCGTGACCGGAGAATTTCTCAAAAGATTCTAAATCTCGTAATTTTAAAGCTACTTTTCTTTCTCGCTTTTTCCTCCGTTTGATTGTTTTTACCCCAACAAGGCTATTATCACTGTGAGAATCCGAAGAATCATTTTCACTTAACACAGGACTAACATCATAGTCAAGAAAAGGGTTGGTATTTTTTCGTACACTGGTATCAACTTTTTCTTCTTTAATTTCTACCTCGGGCTTTACATTTCCCACGAACGTAGATGACCTAATTTGACTTTCAATCATACTCACGCGCAAGTTTCTGACCTCTTGATTTACTATCTCGAATTTACTTTCTACTTCACCCTTAACATCATCTATTATCGTTTGAGTATGATGAGCTACTTCTCGTGTTGCAATACTTACATCATAAATCTCACGAACACTTTGATCTAATTTCATGATTCTACTTTCGTGTTCACCCACTTTTTCCTGCGCTCGCTCAGCTTTATCATTCACTAAATCGACATCGGAACTTAAATCCTTAACTTTATTTCCAATCATTATAATACGTTCCTCAGTGTCCCTAACTTGATCTCCTAACTGATTAGCTCTAGCATTGACAAAACGTATTTTGTCTTCATTATTTTTCACGTCAAGCTTAACTTCATCAACCTTTGTTTCTTGCACATTTAATTTCTCCTGAAACTGTGCTGACAGTTTTTCAAAGTTATCCGCACAAGTACGACTAACCCTGTCTATTTCACTTCTCAGTTGTACTAACTCGGTCGACAGTGTCTGAATTCGCCCATCCATCCTATGTTCTAACGTTTCTAATTTACCTGTAAGATCGTTAGAAAATTTTTCTATCTGAGCTTGGGTTTCATTCACAGCACCATTAAGTGATTGCTTAGTGTCATTAATAGCTTCAAGCAAAGTTTGCAAACTCAAATTTTCACTTTCTGCCATGATTACCAATTACAAATATACAAACACAACAAACACCAGTAATATCTTCAAGTTAGCGCATATAGCATATCATGAGAAATAAAACCTGTCAAATATTACACCCAGATCTTCTCCCAGATGTTACATCCGTTACGAATCAATTAATAAAAACGCGAATAATCATTAATTGATCCGTCCCTGTTCGGGCGCCATTCTATTACGGTATTGGGTTCGCGCAGCTTTCTATTACGCACCTGGGTTCGATTCTTGTCTGTTCCTGATCGGCAAAGCCATTCTAATATGGTATCCGGGCTCGATCCGCGTACCTTCCTGATAGAGATTTTAGTCCCTGTGAAGGGCTTAGCCATTCTATTACGGTGCAGCATAGGGCTGCGCGGTGCACACCATCCTCAACCGGCCTCCGCAGAGAACTCTCTCTACTCTTCGCCCTCAAATAATATAGTTTTACACTATTTTATTTGAGGGTTCGGAAACTTCGTCCCCACGACTATCGCCTAAGGAAGGCGCGACACACCTTACCGTTACGGTCCAGATCCGGACGGAACCACCTGGGTGAAGATCTAAGGCGGATTATGAAATATAGATGATAACATCACCTACTCTCATAGATTACTTACAAGTGACACAATGACCATAGTCTTACTTCGTCATGCAATTTAGAATAAGAGAAAACAAACAAATTTAAACATTACTGTGCCATTTATTCAATGGATAAACATACCTGTGATACACTGATTATTTGGAATATTTAGCCCCGATTGCGTAGTAATTCGTAAAAACGCGTTAAAATCGTCCACGAAGATTGTCTATTTCGTCATGGCGCCAGACACTATTATCACATTTTGCTGCTCACTCACCAAATCTGAAACAATCCACGTATAGAAATTGTCCTTTCTTCCGATTTTATGTATTTAGGCGACGATCACTCCACGTCGATCTTATAATAGCATTATGCAGCAGCTACCGTTGGATGAAGCAAGTAGTTTGGACGTTTTTTGGTTTAGTCTGTCATTGTACGTCCATTATCAACAAGAGCAATCTGACAAGTCTTTGTTTTCACACCTAATCTCTATCCCATAACCTCGTCGTTATGAAATATTATTTAGGGTCGATTTACTTTAATAATGTCTCATTTCAAAACTACCAAAACGTCCACATCAACAGCACTGTTTTTAATGGATGATTACGCGAATTCACGAATATCAAAGTTTTCTTAAAAAAGAATATTACTATTTATATTCTTCAAAATGTTTTGGGTCCAGGATTTAGCATTATTCTCAAATTTTAGCTGAGTCATGCATAAAACACACACACACCAACACACTGAAAAACTTGTTGTTGCCACTCATTACTTTCCTCTTCCTCTTCTTCTACCCTGTCTTTTAGCACCACTAGGCGGCAGCACAATCAGTGAGAGACATACACAACACAAAGTGTACGAATTCAGATGAACGTCACATAATGCACCAACGCAGAATTTGCGTTTATACGGAAAATATTTTAAGCAAAATTTTGGTACAGTTACATAGTAACCTTAGACATCCTAGTTTAAAATGCTTTCTTCAGTAATAATTTGAGCAACCATGTAGGAGGCGGCACGACGTTTTATTTTGCCCCTCTCATTTCAGTACCCTCCCAACAAAAAGTAATTTCTGATAAGCAGAGCAGACAAAATTATAAGAAATATATTTACAGCATCCTCTCCCCCTTCATGACTGGAATATCACGTAGCATTTTTATCCTACCGAAGAGCCCTGTGCGGTTAGGGGTAGGTAACTAAAAAAATACCTAATATATAGCGTCCCTTGATTGTAATACGAGGAGGCTATATATTAGGTATTACTGCTTCTTTATTTGTTCGAGGGAGCCCCCACACAACCAAGGGTGACAAAACAATAGGAGAAGTGTCTATTGATTCTAGTGGCGGATCCAGCACGGACTCCTGGGGGAGGCGGTGAAGTGAAAGATTCTTTTGATGATGTGAAGCTATCACAAATTACCACTTAACTAAACTAAACATAATCGTGGGGTGAACCGGAACCCACTTAGTTCAAATTGATGTAAAAGTTTAATTTTTGGCTTCATATTAAAGTTCAGGTTGCAAATGAGAATTTCAGCCCGAGTGGTTAATGATCAAATCTCGGGGGCTCTTCGGTGTAGATGTTATGACCCCCGTATGGTAAAAGGCAAAAATATTAAAATTCTTAAAACTTTTAGAATAGGAAAAGTGTCTAAAGATTACAAAACACTTTATATCTTGTCAGAAGTATGGCAGTGTATACACAGCATTGCTTTCGTTAACAGGTGTTTCACCCTTGAGTCGCTTATAAATTAGGCAGAATGAACTTTTGCCGATCATTGCTCTAGAGGGATTTGTCCAGGATCTTTTGGTGTCGGGGTAATAACGATGAGTATGTTTATTTATATCACCGTTAAAGAAATATCAAACTTTCTGAAAGGAACTTACTTAGGAAACATCAGATCCTCCTTATATTTAGCCAGAGCCCATTCTGAAAAATTACATCTGGTGTTTTGGGGGAAAGATCTATGGGACTATTAGAAAAATATATATTCCTGTAAAAAGCGCCCCCGCAGCCCTGTGGCGTGGAAACCGCACAAGGCTGCAAAGCCTATATATATATATATATATATATATATATATATATATATATATATATATATATATTACGCAGGGGCGGACCACGCCAAATTTTCACCCGGGCAAAGTGACTTTTTGGCGCCCTCCTTCCCTAGTACTAGCCTATATTTTATCATAGTGTTTTTAATATTTTAAACCCATTTTTCAAAAAGACATTCATTACCTAGGAAAACTTCACAAAGAATATGGCCCGCTATGAACAATACGAACTCCGCTCCCTTGCTTGGCCTAGTGGCTAGCATGCCTGCCTTCTGTGGTCCCGGGTCCAATTCCTGGTGGGTTACTGTGGAACGATAAACGTGGTTCGGATTCCACTATAATCAGTATCCACAGCTCCTTTGGCCATTAAGGCATAACCGTGGAACGCTAAACTCAAGCAAACAAACAAACAATACTTACTCCCCTCCACTCTTTATTCTGCATGCCATAACTCCATTTGTCGATACACTCCCCGTAGTACTATGAAACTCTTCTTCCATGGTGAAATGGAAAAAGATTATGTAATTGCCTCTACTTTACAAGAATATAAACCAAAAAAGCCAGTAGAAAACACATTATAAAATTTACTTTTTGAGCCTCGTTTTGGAGCCCCGGGCAGTTGCCCGGCCCTTGGTCCGCCCCTGAAAGTACGGACGCATAACTAGGGGCTGCGAAGGAGAGGTTAACCTTCATGTTATGCCACTGGTTTGACGTATTTGGAATGTTAAGTAACTGATCGGTTAGTGAAATAATTTCGACGGTTACTGATATTTAAAGTTTAGCTAAGACAAAGTTACCTAACCAAATACATTTGTTATCGCGATGTCACAATTTGATTTTTCCTCACATAAAAAGAGGAAACAATAGTAATAAAAACCATTGCTCGTACTGGGGTCGAATTAATAAACTAATTCGTTCAGACTAGTTGTTCTGACCAACTGAGTTTCTATTTCTTAGGCGAAAGAAGTCTGTTATATTACGAGGCATGCTTTTCATTATGATCGTGCTGTTAATTTATTCTTTGGATAGGTAGTTTCCACTGTTTGCTTTATCTATATAAATAAATGTATAGATTCATATATTAAGAGTCTTTGGGTAATGTGTGTAATAATTTCATGACAAATATACTTGCGTAAATGTATGCTATGATTGGCCCTGATTGTCTGTTCCTATGGAATTTGGAAAACAAATACGTCAAAACTGTTCGAAGTAATATGAACACGGCTTAAGAACAGGGACGGAACTGGGTTATCACTCGATTGACCTTGAGGGCAAATCACCAAAGGGTAGCTATAAACGAAAGTTCAGCATGCATTTCTGTGGAGTTCTGTTCAGTATTGCTATCTGCCAACATTTTACAAACCTCACCATTCGATAGAGCGCAATGGCAAAGAACAAAGGGAAGGAATTCTTGCTCTTGTTAACGTGGGGTATCACCATGTCCAATAAAAATGTCGCGTCTCCTTGATGTGATACTTTATCGAAAATAACTCGTTTTCCTTTAAATATTCGAAGTTTCTGAGGGTTTCAAAATGAGGAAACGTTACTGACAAACAAGGACGCATTTAGGGGTGGGTCCAGGGGGTCTGGACCCCCGCTGAAATTCCAACTTTTCTGTAAATTTAACCTAATTTTGGGGGTTATTTTTAAAACTTTTATTATAATTTATGAGTCGCCACCCCCAATAGATTTGAACCGCTCCCGAAATAAGTTCCTGCATACGTGCCTGCTGACAAATATATTTTCAATATATTCGTTAAATAATAAAGTAAAATAACAAAATTAGGAGCAAAAAGCTTCAACACGAGCTAACTTTTGTTTACTGCCAATATTGTTAGAAGGGATATTAATAGCAAAAACTCCTAGTCAATGCTGAATCTTTGAACTTCACCCCGAACGGCAAGCATATTTTCGAAATACACTCAGCCCTAACCAGAAGGCATTGTAAGCGAGTTACGTTTGGTAACATCGCATGGAAACTAATGAATACTGAATTGCATTCTAACCCGTTCCTCCTCCTCCTCCTCCTCCTCCTCCTCCTCCTACTACTACTACTACTACTACTTCTACTTCTACTTCTTCTTCTTCTTCTTCTATGGATCTGTATAGTACAGGGGCAAACTTATTTTAATGAAAGAAGTTTAATGAAAATTAAAAAAAAAATACGTTAAATCACTTTTTGAATATTATTTTTAATCTTATTTTAACGAAAGAAGTGTTATAAAAATAATAACTTTCTTTAGGCAGGGTTTGAACCCACGCCAAAACCAATTTTCCTTACTATCATGTTGCGCTAGCTCAGTCGACTACGAGAGCCGACAGTATACTTTGTGCTATATTTAGGCCATGACTCGTGATGTCACCAACAGGATCACGATATAGACGTCATTATTTTTCCTGCATTGGAGAGCCCCCGATATTTGATCATTGTCTACTCGGACTGAAGTTGTCATTTGGAACCAACATTTTAATATGAAACCAAAAATTCCTTTAAAATAGATGAAAACTTTGAAAGTTTTAAGAATTTTAATATTTTTGTCTTTTCCCATAAGGGGTCATAGCCTCTACACCGAAGAGCCCCCCAAGATTTGATCATTGACCACTCGGGCTGAAATTCTCATTTGCAACCAGAACTTTAATATGAAGCCAAAAATTAAACTTTTACATCAATTTGAATTAAGTGGGTTCCGGTTCACCCCACTATTATGTTTAGTTTAGTTAAGTGGTAATTTGTGAATGCTTCACATCATCAAAAGAATCTTTCACTTCACCGCCTCCCCCAGGAGTTCGTGCTGGATCCGCCACTAGAATCAATAGACACTTCTCCTATGGTTTTTGTCACCCTTGGTTGTGTGGGGGCTCCCTCGTACAAATAAAGAAGCAGTAATACCTAATATATAGCCCCCTCGTATTACAATCAAGGGACGCTATATATTAGGTATTTCTTTAGTTACCTACCCCTAACCGCACAGGGCTCTTCGGTAGGATAAAAATACTACGTGATATTCCAGTCATGAAGGGGGAGAGGATGGCCCTACTTTTCAGAAATTACTTTCTGTTGGGAGGGTACTGAAATGAGAGGGGCAAAATAAAACGTCGTGCCGCCTCCTACATGGTTGCTCAAATTATTACTGAAGAAAGCATTTTAAACTAGGATGTCTAAGGTTACTACATTATGTAAGGATGGCATATTCAGAATTATTATTATTATTATTATTATTGGGGGGCGTGGTGGCTCAGTGGTAGAGCGTTCCCCTCTGGTGCTTGGGGTCCCGGGTTCGATCCCAGCCCCCGCCAAGTGAACTTTGTGGTGGACAAACACCGTGCTCGTGGGTTTTCTCGGGGTTCTCCCGTTTCCTCCCACTTTCTTCATTCCACCATTTCACTCATCTCTCATTATCACCGTCTCCTTTAGCCTAACCGGCATAACCGTGGGACGTAAAACTCAAAGATTTCATTTATTATTATTATTATTATTATTATTATTATTATTATTATTATTATTATTATTATTATTATTATTATTATTATTATTATGTGAATGTCCTTGGAGGAGCACCGAAATTGTGTGAAACGAACCATGGTATGTAGAAGTTTAAGATGGGTGGTCCTAGGGGAGGAAAAAACAGGATTTTTCTCTCTGAATCTCTAACGTAAAGATTATGTGCTGAAGGTAAGAAGCGTCATCAATCTAAAATTGGTTGCTTTTACATATAATATCAGTTACTTGAGTTTCCCTCCTTCGGGCTACTTACCTCATGTGGTAAATTCAAAACAATTTCAATTCAAAACAAATAAATTGTAAAACTTTTCCATAATTAAACATCTAGGGGAAAATTAAACATTTAATAGGGAAATCTGTTATCAAAGTGTCCAAAAAAGTAGATATAAGACTATTTAATGATAAACATTATGAAACTTTATAAAATTCTCAAAATTAGAATTAGCATTTACTAGAAAACATTCGTTATGCACCAGCTAGCATATTGTGAGGAGTGAGCACAGGGAAAATAATTACGAAACTGTTTGCAAACAAAATTAGTGACACTATTGCAAGTGCGAAAACATTTTTTTTTTCTTTTTTTGATATCGTCATGGAGTTTTACACATATGTTACAATTTGATTCTTTCTCACTTAAAAAAATAAATAAAATAACCACAGTAATAAAAATG
This sequence comes from Thermobia domestica, assembly GCF_964235325.1. Taxonomy (NCBI): domain Eukaryota; kingdom Metazoa; phylum Arthropoda; class Insecta; order Zygentoma; family Lepismatidae; genus Thermobia; species Thermobia domestica. The sequence continues at coordinate 73,579,446 of NC_137465.1, read as the reverse complement.
ACCGTTGCACCGCTGTGGGGTTCGAACCAGCTACCTCCAGCATACAGACTTGTTGCTTTAACAAACTGAGCGATTTGTTTCCTTACGTGAACTGAACCTGTTCTACGGTAGAGACGACTTTTCGTTACGATCGTGCTACCAATTCGTCCTTTTCCATAGGCAATTTCCACTTTGTGCTCTATCTATACGTTAATACTTAGTATAGATTCATACATTTGGAGTTCGCAGATAATGCACGTAATAAGACACATTAGAAATGTTTCGTTAAAAGTTTCGTTTGTAGATCTAATCCACATTTCTCTCAATGACATAGATGTCGCTGCATCGTGTTGAACTGCAGAATTCCCTCGCGTTCTTGAAAATTTCCCACTTTAGCAGAGTTGGTAATTCTCGTAATTTCGGTCGATTTAATGTTTTTCGCTTCTAATTTATTTATTTTAAGCTAATATCTAACACAAATATTAAAAACGGGTTTGTTATTAACGTTTCCTGCTGGGGAAACCTTCCGAAATTTTGAACATTTAAAGAAAACGGAGATATTTTCAAAAATCTTCAAAATAAAGAGACGCGTCATTTATTTTGCTCATAGTAGTACCTGTGCACTGCGCCACAATACCTACGTCGTCAATATGACAAAATATAAAAATATTAATAAATACATGCAAAATAGGGCATTACTTATCCTGTTGAAAAAAATATCACCATAATATACGCACAATTACGCTATTTGCGTCATATCACCAGACACATAATAAGCACTCGTTATATATCTTTTTAACACATATATTTTAGGCTTTGAGAAATCATAATCACATACGTTTTACACACTATTGATATATTTTTGATTAGTAAAACATTGACTCAAGAATAATATTCATAGACGAACGCGATAGTTCCCGGTACCGATTTTAATGCACGAACATTAACGATTCCGATAGTTCAATCCTCGGAAGATACAAACATTCTTCAAACTAAATACATATTAGTCTCCGACTACCACTTGGGAGATTACTTCTTTTAGGAGGATCCTTAGATGTTCTTCTCTTGTTTCCATAGTTTTGATGCCACTGAGAGAAAAGGTATTACTTTTTGAAAATTCAACTTTTCATTTTTAAAGCACACTAACTTAGTGTATTCGTATGAAACAATAAAGGATTTTTTGAGTCAGAATTTTATAAAAGAGCAGGTGAACATTTTCAGTGATGAAATCTGACTGCTCGCGCTCTCCGAGCGTCAGGCTTACCTTACACAATGGAAGCGCAAGAATACATTGATAGGAGGAAAAATAGTTCCCCCAAAACACTTAGTTTTTATGAGGTTGCTTCACTAATAAGAATTGATTAACTGATCATTATCTTATTGGAACGCATTAACCACATTTAAACACATAATAATGTAAATAATAAATGATTATTATTTAAAAATGCACATTATGACGTATAATCGAACTCTGCCTTTTAGCTTAGGAATTCAGCTTTGGGTAAGAGGGAGAAGAGAGTTAAGCTGAGTTGAATTTTTTGTCCGTATTTGGTCGTACGAAGAGAAGAGTAGGTGGGGAGACGCACACACACATAGAAACTTGTGAGCAAGAGGGTTCGCAGCATTTCGAATTCTAAGAATTTTGTCCTAGTGCGCACTAATTCCAAGAAATCCTCTTCCGTATACGAGGGTTGATAAGAGATATATAACGATAGCGTTATATCTGGCGGTGGGCAGGAATGTCAAATGATGGTGTCCAAAAAGTTGACAAGAACCCTGGCAATTTGTTTTTTGAAATCCATAATTTCCATAATAATACACTCACAGAACTATTGGGTTGCATATCCCAATGGTCGACAAAGGGTTAAAGTTATTTAAAGTTTGTTTGCACTGAAGTATAACAATCCGTGTATTCACTCGAAAATACGAAGACACGAAAATTCGAACGATAGCAAACGCGTGGGCCATTTACGGTAACGGAGGGCCATTTCATTAATGCCTTTGAGTCCATTTTTTATTCTTCACATTTTCCTTTTTATTTTAATTGCCTCATAATGTGTATATGCAAACACAATTCTTAATATTCAAATACAAACTAATTGTTATATTTGGTACAACATATTATTCAACACAAATAAAAAATTTAATGTAAATATTATATTCAATGCTATGGTTCAAAACTTAATCTAAATTAAATAGGTACATATGTATATTCAATGTAAATGTTATATTCAGTGCCATTTTACAACTAACAATACACAATAAAATGTGATATGAACCAAGTATGTTGTGATAATTCTAAGTTTAATGGTAATTAACACATCATATTATAAAATTTTTATTTTTTCTAAAATAAAATATGTGACAGTACTAATATTTTTTTGATTATTCAGTAATATCGAATCCATCAATAAATGGTTCAAGATTACTATAATTTTACCTTTTATAAAAGTAGGCGTACTTCTTGCTGTTCAGTGCACAAAGAAATATTTATTACACTTGACACAAACAAAATATTTAAAATATTGATACTATTCATGAGAATTCAGAGTTATATATTCCTTCACATTTTAACATGGTATATTTCATGAAAATGTTCAGTGTAATTCAATAAAACTAAAACATAACGCATAATATAAATACGTTTATTCTAACATTCATAAAAATTACAAATTACAACATATATTTAAACATAATGTTATAGGAAATAATATTTCATTTACCTAAAATGAAATATGACTAGGCTTACGCAGGTTTGTCACACCGGGAGCATATATATGCTGCCTGCGTGAAACTTGGAAGACCCTACCCCAACAATCTATCAATATTTCCCATCCCCGAAGCAAAGTGGAAAGGACAGAAAATAAGATTACTTATTAAAACTAATGTACAGGGGACAAATACGAAAATTGCGTCTCTGACGCGTTACAAAATATGATTAAACCCAAAACTAGGGGGGGAGGGGGACTTTGCTTTCAATCTTAATACTCATCTTATCGTACTCTTCGTATTAAACGAAAAGATTAACACAAAATATGTGTAGTAACAATTGCTTACAATAAGCACATGTATTTTGTCTTCAATCGAGTTACATCAAAGATTTCTTAGTTTTTTTTTTTTTTTTTTTTTCCTCGTTTACAATGCATATGTCCTACAACGATAGGAACTAATGAAGGTGGAATACAAACTCTCCAGGAATCTGGAAAATGAAAACTCTTATTCAAATTTCGGTTTCTCATCTTACAATATGGGTCACTAGGATTTTGAAGGAATCGATAATCGAATTATATTCTGAATGTTCACGTTGTTTTTCAATTAATTCCTGTATTCCGAAAAAAGATGGTAACAGTTGTAAGTTATTCACCGTATGAATTTCATTTTTGGGGGCCAAAACAATACGTGACAAAGCATCACTGGCTTTATTATCAACTCCTCGGATATGTATGATTTCCAAGTCAAAACTTTCCAATTCTAGGCTCCAACGAGCCAAACGAGAGTTCCAATTCCGGATTTTGTGCAAATACACCAAAGAGTTATGATCTGTATACACTTTGACTTGTTTACCATACAATAAATGTCCCCATTTACGAATTGCGATTACTATTCCAAGAGCTTCCTGTTTCGTCGTAGAGTAGGAGTGTTGTGCTTTATTTAAAATTTTACTATGAAATCCGTTTACCATCAATTTCCTGAAAAAGTATACCAGCTGCCGCAACTTTTGAACTGTCTGTGATTAACGAAAAATCAGAATCAAGCTTTGATGGGTGAGAAGAATATCTTGGACTAAACTGTCTTTAAGAGACTGAAAGCTACTTTCACATTCAGGAGTCCAAATTCCGTTTTTTCCCTTTCTTGGTAAGTTCAAACAAAGGAGAAGCTAATTCAGAAAACTTATGCACAAATTTCTAACACCATTCAAAAAGAGCTAATACTTTCTGTAATTGTTTCATATTCGTAGGACGAGGTAAATGACGAATGACTTCTAAATACGAAGGATTCTTACGAATACCTTCAGGTGTTACAACAAAACCTAAGAAATTAAATGTAGTTTTACAAAATGAAGATTTTGAAAGGTTGACAGTCATATTGGCGTGTTAGTAAACAACTGGTCTAGTAAATGCAATTGCTCTTCAAAAGAAAACGTTGGGATACTCAGGTAATCTATATACGGTACAAGTTTATCGTATAAAGCATATCCTAACACCTTTTGTAGCGCATCAATTAAAGCAACAGAACCATTGTGATATAAATGGGATTACTGTAAATCTATACATATGTCCGTTCCACGAGAAGGCAATAAAATCACGAGATTTTTCAGACAACAACAACTTGTGAATATGACGACACAAGATCAATTGAGGTTACGTATTTAGCACCTTGGAACTTTAACAATAAATCATCAATTTTATTTACTTTTAATTGCTTCAATTTAACATGCCGATTCAATTCAGTCAAGTCAACCACTACTCTAGGTTTATTTATATTTTTCTTAGGAACACAAAAAATGGGATGGCTATGGTGAACTTCTTTTTTGTTCTTCCAAATCGGTCTATGCGTTACCGAATTGCGTGAACTTACAATTACGCTATTAATACTGTCAGCCGTTGAAGAGTTTAATGGTCTAGCTCCTTATGTTATTTACATGCAACTACCACCACGTAGGCGTACTTTCAAGCAAGAAAGGAATCCTGAAAATCGGTGCACACGTCAAAATTTGTTTGAACGTACCGGTACTCATAAAATGACCATATGTACTCATAAGCCCTTGTAACTTTTAAACTAATAGACGAATAAGCTAAAATTTTGCATCATGCAAATACCGACAGAGGGACATTGTTTGACGTACTCTTTAATGTCACCAGATTAACAGGATTGCCACCCAACATAAAGTTTTTTTTTTTTTTTTTTTTTTTTTTTTTTTTTTATGGAATATGTCAGGTTATTACATATTTCAAATCTACATGTAAAACGTTGCAAACTAAGGACGCTACAATATCCCATACATCGAAAAATAACCTAATTATGGAGGATTCTACAACAGTACTTACGCAAGTGAGATGGACGGGGTAACGTACAACCAAGGACTTTAGTGTCGAATACTATAGTCACCATATGAGATATTTAGAAACAAACAAACAAGAAATTTAAAAAAAAAAAATGTCTTTTTTCAGAAAACTTTATTTCCAAAGAGCGTTTAGATACTTACCACATCCAATTACGTATATGGTTTTCAATAAACATAATTTCGTTTAGAGCAATGATATTCTAGAGATATAAAAAAAGTTCTTAAATTTGATATATTGCTTAAGATTAGGGGCGTCATTTCAGTCTTCGCTTGAGAAGGGCAAGAGCACTACCGACATAAGACTTTCACGTTTTCTACTAGTATATTAGAATCGATTAAAGTATATGTATTCCTCGAACTCTTGGGGGAAGAGGGCAATTGCCCTCTCCTGTCCCCCGTAAATGACGCCTCTGCTTAAGATGGCAATTTGTGGGAACTTTTTAAAACACATTTATATTTCTATGACATTGTAGCAATACTTTTTGATAGGTGTAATTACAAGTTCTCGGAATTACATAATTTTAAGCAATGTTGCAAAATGTTTGTTTCTATTGATTCGAAATATACCATATAATTATAGCATTAGACACAAAAGTACTTTGAATGTACATTGCTCCATCTGTCTTACTTGCATTTTAATGCACCAAAATTTGGTGCACCAAAATTTGGCTGTTTGTGATACTGTGATGTCCTTAGTTTGCAGCAGTGACAAATTTGATATTCTAAGTTTTCTTTCAACATGTAGTTTTGAAGTATGGAATTACCTGTCGTGGTGCCAACTTTGAAAAAATATAACTTTATTTTGGGTTGGTAACTCTGTTAACCAGGTGGTATCATAGAGTATGTCAAACGATGTTTATTTCGTTGTCTAGACCCAGATGTTGTTGCTTGTTACGAGAGTGTTCCGACAAGCTCGAAGTGCAAACCAAGTACCAGACAGCGGGGATGCAGAGGAGGGTCCTCATGCATAGATATAATCAGCATCTAGTTTTGCATATTACATAGACTATTATGTGCTTTTATACTTACAAAAATTTGTGTTCATTTTGTGCTGTGATTCCTGTCATAGTATTACGTTTCTTCAGTTCCACAAGGTGTATCACACGACTGCAGAGATCATGTACGCAAGGATTATACAAAGTTGTTCTTCCTAAGAATTTCCTATGTACGTTTTCTTTTAAACACTCATATTGATGTTGCAGTGGCACAAACCCTTATCTTCTTGTTATTTTGTGAGAGGAGATGAATAAACGTATGTTTTCCTTGTTGGGTGCATATATGTACAAATATAAAACACAAAAGATATCACGTTTGAAATGTTTACACGTTATTATTTTAAAACATGATTTTTCCATTCTGGGCCTTTATTACATAGAACTCCTCGATTGTAAAGAATCGGCTTCCTCTGTGATTACCATACGAAGATTACGCAGATAATTTATATCTTGGTTTCCTTACCATCCAACATTCTTCCAAATTATATTAATTCGCTACGATATCAAGGTTGAGAGGTAGGAATGGAATTTACGGATAAATTTCCCGTTTCTCAAACTTTTGCCAACACTTTTAGTCATGCAAATATCAGAGTTAAAATAAAAAAGTTCTTTTTTTAACGCACACATTTCACACAATTAAATCTCGTAATTTTTAAGGCAATCTAATACATAAAACTATACATTACACGAAATAACGTAATTTGAGTTCCTTTTTTCTTCTAAGTGGTGTCCATGATTTCCTTTCAGCTATCACGGTTCTCGTTGTAGTTGTGCCGTGTTGGAGTAACACAGCTGTTTTTGGTATTAGTAACAGTTACACCATATTCTGCATCACGTATTTGTGTGTTCACCTTACTAAGGCAGAGTATTAAATAAAATTAATAAAACAAACGAAAACTATAAAATCGTAGTATTGAGTCAAAACTAACTTTAAAGAGTATACGATATCTTTTTATAATATAGATAATCAATTTTTCCAGTTTTAATAGGAGCATGTATACTCATCCAAGTGCATGTTTTATTTGTAGGTGGAGCAAGTATCCCAGTTAGCTACATTTGCAGAAGCCCTGTACGAATATCATCAACAGTGTACAGAAGTTTTGAAAGTCTTAGCGGAGAACTTACTTGAGAAGTATGTATTTATATCATTGAGATTTATTTTATTTATTTATTTATTTTAATGAATAAAAGTGTCAGTTATGATTTTGATTCAGATATGACGCGGAAAGAAACTGCGAAAATATGGTATTTCTTTATTTACAGCTTTAGACGAGTTTACATGAGTAGTTATTTAAAATTATTCCGGATTCTCCCCTCCTCTACCTTCCCCGTTAAATTTTATCTTCTTTCAGTTACCGTCCGTTTTGAATACTGCTGAGGATTTCTGGTGAACATTGCAGATAAAAGCTTAAATGTATTATTACTGGAATTCTAAATGAAATCAGAAACTTACTGTGGTTCGTTTCGATTTACATGTAATTTATTATTTGAACGTGATACTTGACTACTTAGTTTATTCCAATGTTTTTTTTTCTTTCTTTTTCTCAAACACTTTTTATTTACTTTATTTCGTATAGAATGCGACAAGTTTTCTTGATAGGTTCGTACTGTAACCAGGTATTGCATTTAAGATCGATTATAGTTTACGAAAGCATACTCAAATGCATCTTGGCACTAAATACTAAACTCATTGGAAAGAAATTATTATTTTCGTACTTCATTACTGTACGATAAAAGCATTCATGACGGTGATAAAAGCATTTATCTGATTCTAAGAAGCCTCCGCTTTTAGTATCAATGATTCACATGATTTTAAGCCTATCCAGAGAAACATGGCTTTTGTAAGGCAATGAAACCTCGGAAGGTTGTTCAGACATCATTTTTTTTTTTTTTTTTTTTGAATACTCTTTAGACTTAGATCGGCAACATGACGACGGTGATAGAGTTTAGTCACACTCAACTTAGTAGCTATGTGGTGGACAAACACCGTGCTCGTGGGTTTTCTCGGGGTTCTCCCGTTTCCTCCCACTTTCTTCATACCACCATTTCACTCATCTCTCATCATCACCGTCTCCTTTAGCCTAACCGGCATAACCGTGGGACACAAAACTTAAAGATTTCATTTCATTTTTTCAACTTAGTAGCTAAAAATAGTGTAAATAGATGCAAGGATTGCAAGAGATTAAAAACTATACTATCGCACGATTTTCCAAACTTTTTAAATCGTAATTATAAACAAAAACACAATTATTACAAGATAAACTTCAATAAATAAGTGAGAGAATTGAATTTAACCGAGATAAATGGAGATAGAACTACTACAAAAAAGTAAAAAAGTGAATGCATTACATCTAAAATTGTGTATTGCACGAAGAATTTTGTGCCTTAAAAATTGAATTGGACTTTTGAAAGCTGAAAACGTTGAATTGAGATCTAATCTGAATCAAGTAAGCTACAAATTAAGTTAGCAATTACCATTCAACAAATGAAGACAATGTAGGATAGGCAATCTAAACAACTAGTCCCAGAGAAAAATCGGTATGAAGTGTTACATAGTCAAATGATAGAAAATTCTAACAGAAAAATTAAGAAAAATCTGGTCACAAAAATTTAGGCCGACTTAAAAAATAAAACTTATGTTTCTCGGTTCTGTGCTTAGAGGCAAATCTACTTCCCTCTATTCTACCACAGAATAACATGCTTAAATATCTGAAATAGTCAATAAAAGAAATAGACTATCTGGACATTCTCGCAGAGTAAATATCTAATCGTTACATAGAAAAGGTCATAAATGATGATGATAAAAAATAAAATAAAAAAACTGATATACTCGGTAATACATGATTCAAGTATGTTGTGGGCACAGGATTTCACGATAGAAAGATACACAGACGGGAAATTATCAGTCGTACCTTTGTGGTTCAGTGGTTAGCGTCACGGATTAGTATATAATTTTCATTTTAGCATGAGTTCGAATCCTGCCTACCAATTTTTTTTTTTATATTTAGAACCTGCTTTCCTATCGCAAAAGACATGCATGCATAGATGTAAGAAAATTATAAATATACCACAGCTATGTAATATATATTATTAAGTCATATTGATTGAAGCAATCGTTAACGAAGCTTCTACGACTCGATTGGTATTTGTGTGTCTGTCCGTCCGTCTGTTCCACGATAACTCGTAAAGTTGATTCAGTTTTGTTGAAATATGTGCCTTCTTACTCGCAGAAATAACTTTATTGTTTGGGGTTGCAATCTATCAAATATAAGAAGGTAAAAGGGGATAAAATCCATCCCATGTTCCATGTTTATGCACGAACATAGAAGACAATTTTCCAAATACATATATATACAAACTGTTCCATAATTCGTGTTATTTTCTACAGCGCTGGGAGAAGATGAAATTTATACACTATTAATGTAAAATTTGGCACTCTTATTGAGAAATATCTGAATTTTTCGAATTTCTAAAGAAAATAAGAGAAAATTGCTGTTTAGCCCCCCTTTTAGGGATGTAAACACGAAAGTTCATTTTCATTATGGGAGATTCAATGTTAAATTTTAGAAACAGTTTTCTCCAATAATTATTCGTGAAGATTTTGGAGCAAATGAGTTGTATTTGTTACAAAATGCAAAAACACTCATTCACAAAGCTAGTAAAACCGTCTCAAACATTATTTTGCAAAGGTCCTCCTTTTGGGGGGCAAGGGGCGTAAAAAGGTGGTGGGTGATATGTTACCAAAATCCCAAAATTTATTTTCGGAATGCCAGTAAGCGTGAGATTAATCACAAATGTCACAGAATTAATGCTCCAATGTCCTTACATGTAAGAGTGACTGATAATGGGGCTACAGCCCCCTTTCAAAAATAAAAAAAATCACCATAAATATCCTTAGTAGGGACATACGAGAAGAAGGTATTTTTGTTAATTAATGTGAAATTTGGCGTCATTGTATCAAATGAGTATGCGTTTTTTAAATCTGGAATGTTATTTTGATAACGAACCGCCTTAGGGGACACAGGGGGCGAAGCGCTCGACGATGGATCTTTATAAAAATTCAAAATTTTGTTCCGGAAATGCCAGTGAGCGTCAGATTTTTCACCACTGTCACAGAATTAATATTCTAATGCTCCTTGCATGTGCCAGTGACTTATATGGGGCTATAGCCCCCTTTCAAAAATTAAAAAATCACCATAAATATCCTTAGTAGTGACATACGAGAAGAAGGTATTTTTTTTAATTAATGTAAAATTAGGCGTCATTGTATCAAAAGAGTATGCGTTTTTCAAATCTGGAATGTTATTTTGATAACGCACCGCCTTAGAAGGGCACAGGGGGCGAAACATAAAATGATGGCTTTTTATAAAAATTCCAAATTTTATTCTGGAAGTGTGAATGAGTATTAGATTAATCACAAATGACACAGAATTAATATTCCGATGCTCCTTGCATGTGCCAGTGATTGATGTGGTGCTACAGCCACCTTTCACAAATCACCAAAAATCACGAGAAATATCCTTAACAGGGACATACCAGAAGAAGCTTTTTTCCTATTGGTCGATTAATTTGATATTTGGCGTTATTGTAATAAAAAGTTATGTATTTTCCAAATCTGAAATGTTATTTTGGTAACAGGGGACAAAGGGCGCGGTTGTTAATTTTTGGCTTTGGAGGACACAGGGGCCGAAGTATAAAAATTCCAAATTTTATTTTGGTAGTGCCAATGAGCATGGAATTAATTGCAAGGCGCACAGAATTAATGCTCCTATGCTATTTCCATGTACAATCCGCAGCAAAGAACCTACAACATGAGCATGTAAGTTTATTGTGAAACTACGACTAACAGCACAGGGAATCAACATAACGTCTAAGTGGCATGAATCACGCCAGGAGAAACCTCGGCGTCCTCCCCTGCACACTTGTTTTGGAGCAAAAGACTTCGTCGTTTCACAATATACATATATGGTCATGTTGCAGGTTTTTTGCTGCGGACTGTACGAGTGACTGATATTAGGCTACAATCCCCTTTCATAAAACTATAGAAATTCATGATGAATTTCCTTATACGTAAGGACCTACTGGCAGAAGGTAAATATTTTTAATATTAAAGTGAAATTTGGCATTATTGTCGAAAAATGTTTGTTTAGAAAAAGAGCTAAAGCGACAATATGATAATGGTCATGTGTTGATCTCTTTTAGTGGCGACTACTCAAAATTTGATTGGCCTAACTGGAGTTTCAATGTAAAATGCGGAAAGCAGTTTGCTCTATATTTATACGAATTTTGCTGTAAATTAGCAGTTTTAGGTAGAAAATACGATACCATTCCTCTTCTTCCTCCCCTTTCATCTATGATGGTACATGCGTTTCTAGTTTTATTACGCCAAACCTCCAAATTGGGGAAGATGGGCAGTAAGAAAAATTCAAACTTTTCGTTATTTCCCGTGAGCGTCAAAATATTTGGAAATATACCAAAATTAATGCTTAGAAGCTACCTCCATGTGCCAGCGACCACTTTAGGGATTCAATTTCCCCTTCCCGGTCCCAAAATCATTTAAAGAACCACACCACTTTGTTTTATTATTTCCCATGCTTCTCTCTGGCCTATTCAGAATGCATGCTAAGAGATGTGTGTTTAAGAAGTACTGGAACACGTCCGAATCATTTGTTGGCGTCCCACTGTAAGCTGATTTTAAGCAATGTCAACAAACTTTTGTTTATAAAACACCCTCTAATTCCTGACTCAACTTCTTGTTCATGTGTGCTGACAACAGTTTCAGACCTTTTCTTATCGCAATACACCAACGATTTACGAGTTAACGTGTTGACAGTTCAATAGGATTTCGTGTCTGTAATCAACACCTGGGTTAGATTGACTTCTTCGGAAATGGACATTACATAGTAGGTGAATCTCGGGGATAGACTGGCTTAATCATTTGATAATTACTTGTCGTTTCCAGTATACTTTAAGAGTGCATTCATACTGTAATCTCCTTCGATCATGCAGTCTTTAACTCAGGATCAGCGTGCTAATGTAATTGAATGGTACATTTTATCAGAAAAATCTGCAAGAGCAACAAGATCCCGTATAGTTAAAGAACTCGGATTAAAAGTACACGATATGCAAATTCACCGTTTGTACAACGGTTCCGCAGCAATTGTTTTCACACTGCCCATCTTGCATCTAGAAAAAGTGCAGGAAGATCTCCATGTGTATCTACGGAAGAAACAAAAAGACAGGTGTTGTTATCTGTTATTAGTTCACCGCGGAAATCCCTTGCTCGTCGAAGCTTAGGCTTAAATATTAAGAAAACTACGCTACAAAGAATTTTAAGAAACTTGAAGGTAAAACCATACAAGGTCCGAATGGTTTCTGAATTGTGTGCAAGTAATTATGGTGATCGTGTTTATTTCTGTAACTGGTTTATCGAGAAGTTAAATGAAAACCCTATGTTCTTATTTCAAGTGATGTTTTCCGATGAAGCAAAATTCTTTTTAAATGATTCTGTGTCCTCATCACATGCAAGATATTGGTTATCGATACAGCCGAACGTGAGATCAGAAGTGTCAATGGACAAACGAGGAATAATGGTTTGGTGTGGTATAACTGCGACTGAGGTGATAGGACCTTTCTTTTTTGATGAAAATGTAACAACGTCATCATACCAAAAGCTACTAAGAGAAAAAGTATTTGCTGAACTTGATCGTTTAAATTTAGGTCAAAGTGATGAATTATGGTTTATGCAAGATGGAGCGCCAGCGCATCGCTCAAATACGACTATAAATCTTTTGAGAGAGAACTTTGGGGAACGCATTATTTCTATGGGGTCAAGTGTCGAATGGCCACCAAGAAGTGTGGATCTCACACCATGCGATTTTTTCTTGTGGGGATTCCTAAAACAAATTGTCTACCAAAAATCATGTAACAGTGTACAGGACTTGAAACAGAGGATTGTCCACAGTATAGAGATGATCACTCCAGATATGTTGGAGAAGGTGTCACAGTTTCTTTAGTAAATCGCATTAATTTATGTCTTGCTCGTTCAGGAGGGCATGCCGAATAAAAGTAAGTTGGTTTTATCGGTTTTACACTTAGGTTAATGATCTTTTTAAACAATTAGTGATAGTAGAGCCAAAACGAGTAGTTTTCAACAAAGAATAATTTCCAGCAACTGATTCTTAATTCTCGGGAAACATTTGTTTCTATTACAACCGTGTGTCCGTGTGTATTACGTCTGCAGTACATATGAGTAAGTTGTTGTATGGAAAGTTGGATAATACGGTTATTGTGTAAGAAGTAATGAAAATACATGCTTTTTCTTTTTACGAATAAAGCAAACAATATTGAAACTTAAAGCTTACTTTTAATTTTTAAAATCTTACTTTTTCATTAAGATTTTTTTTTCTTTTGTTCCTGCTACGTTTTCCATTGTCACTTTGTGTTCTATTTCTAGATGGTTCTGCTTAAGTGTGTAGAAAATACGTAGGTGATTTGTGTGTGAGATTTTCTGCTATAAAAAGAGCCCTAATTGGATTTTAAAAATATAAAATTCTTTGATTATATTCCAGTGACACCACAACAACAAAGCTATATGCATAATCAGTTACACTGACAGAAGTTATTCATTTACAGTAATTTCTAGGTTTATTGTATATATATATATATATATATATATATATATATATATATATATATATATATATATATATATATATTTGTTTTGCAATAATGACAACTTACATATTAATTATGACATATTTATTGTGAATTTTTGTGATTTTTGGAAGGGGGCTGTAGCCCATATAAGTCACTGGGACATGCAAAGAGCATCGGAATATTAATTCTGTGACATTTGTGACTAATCTCACGCTCATTAGCATTTTCAAAATAAAATTTGGAATTTTCATAAAGATCCACAATCTTATGCTTCGCCCCCTTTGCCGCTAAAGGTGGTGCGTTATCAAAATTATACCGAATTAAAAAAAAAAAAAAAAAACGCCAGCGCCAAATTTCACATTACTTGATTTTAAAAAATAGCTTCTTCCGGTGTGTCCCTGTTAAGGATATTTATCGTGATTTGTGGAAAGGGGTTGTAGCTTCACATCAATCACTGGCACATGCAAGGAGCATCGGAATCTTAATTTTGTGTCATTTGTGATTAATCTGATACTTATTCACATTTTCAGAATAAAATTTGGATTTTTTAATAAAGATTCAAATGCTTATGCTGCGCGCCCTGTGCCCTCCTAATCCGGTGTCACCAAAATAACATTCTATATTTCAAAAACACGTACTTTTTTTACTAAGATAAATTATTTTACATTAATTTGACAAGAAATAATGGTTTCTCGGATGTCCCTGCTAAAATATTTATGGCTAATTTTTATGTGATTTTTTGGAAGGGGGCCATAGCCCCATATCAATCACTGGCACATGCAAAAAACATCGGAATATTAATTCTTGGAAATTTATGATTAATCTGATGCTCACTGGCATTTCTAGAATAAAATTTGGAATTTTTATAAACATCCATCATTTTATGTTTTGCCCCCTGTGCCCCCTAAGGCGGTGCGGTACCAAAGTAACATCCCATATTAAAAGACACATACCTTTTTAGCACAATAACACCAAATTTAACTTAATTGATTTAAAAAAATAGTTTCTTCCGGTATGTTCCTGCTAAGGATATTTATGGTGAATTTTTAATATGATTTTTGGAAGGGAAACTGTAGCTCCATATCAGTCACTGACACATTCAAGGAGCATCGGAATATTAATTCTGTGACATTTGTGATTAATCTGACCCTCACTGGCATTTCCGGAATAAAATTTGGAATTTTTATAAAGATCTATCATCTGATGCTTCGCCCCCAGTGCCCCCCCTAAGACAGTGGTTACTAAAATAACATTTCAGATGTGAAGAACTCATACCTTTGTGCTACAACGACGCCAAATTACACATTAATTGACAAAAAATACCTTCTTTTCGTATATCACTACTAAGGTTTTTTTTTTTTTTTTTTTTTTTTTTTTTTTTTTTTTAGAAGCGGCTATAGCCCCATATAAGTCACTGGCACATGCAAGGAGCATTAGAATATTAATTCTGTGACAGTCGTGAAAAATATGACGCTCACTGGCATTTCCGGAACAAAATTTTGAATTTTTATAAAGATCCACCATCGAGTGCTTCGCCCCCTGTGCCCCCCTAAGGCGGTGCGTTATCAAAATAACTAGATTTGAAAAACGAATACTCTTTTGATACAATGACGCCTAATTTTACATTAATTAAAAAAAATACCTTCTTCTCGTATGTCACTACTAAGGATATTTATGATTTTTTTTATTTTTGAAAGGGGGCTATAGCCCCATATAAGTCACTGGCACATGCAAGGAGCATTAGAATATTAATTCTATGACAGTGGTGAAAAATCTGACGCTCACTGGCATTTCCGAAACAAAATTTTGAATTTTTATAAAGATCCATCATCAAGTACATCGCCCCCTGTGTCCCCTAAGGCGGTTCGTTATCAAAATAACATTCCAGATTTAAAAACGCATACTCATTTGATACAATGACGCCAAATTTCACATTAATTAACAAAAATACCTTCTTCTCGTATGTCCCTACTAAGGATATTTATGGTGATTTTTTTTTATTTTTGAAAGGGGGCTGTAGCCCCATTATCAGTCACTCTTACATGTAAGGACATTGGAGCATTAATTCTGTGACATTTGTGATTAATCTCACGCTTACTGGCATTCCGAAAATAAATTTTGGGATTTTGGTAACATATCACCCACCACCTTTTTACGCTCCTTTCCCCCCAAAAGGAGGACCTTTGCAAAATAATGTTTGAGACGGCTTTACTAGCTTTGTGAATGAGTGTTTTTGCATTTTGTAACAAATACAACTCATTTGCTCCAAAATCTTCACGAATAATTATTGGAGAAAACTGTTTCTAAAATTTAACATTGAATCTCCCATAAGGAAAATGAACTTTCGTGTTTACATCCCTAAAAGGGGGGCTAAACAGCAATTTTCTCTTATTTTCTTTAGAAATTCGAAAAATTCAGATATTTCTCAATAAGAGTGCCAAATTTTACATTAATAGTGTATAAATTTCATCTTCTCCCAGCGCTGTTGAAAATAACACGAATTATGGAAGTCTGTATATATATATATATATATATATATATATATATATATATATATATATATATATATATATATATACATACAAACTTCCATAATTCGTGTTCTATATATATATATATATATATATACAGACTTCCATAATTCGACTTCCATATATATATATATATATATATATATATAAACCTCTAAGAACAAACTATCTTTCGTTGACTTTTGGTGGCAAATTATTATTGCCATATTGTAGGATCTGTAAATAAACTTTTATGTATGAAATATGAACAAAATTCAACCAATTCAATAAAACTGAAAATAGTTTCGAGAAAACTTGTTGACCCACCTGCCCCCGAGAATAAACTACCTCTTTGAAGACTTTTCTGTAAAAAAAAAAAAAAAAAAAAAAAAAAAAAAAAAAAAAAAAGAATTACATAAGTACAAAATTGACCAAGAGCAGTATATCCCCTTATGGACATTTTTATGCAGAACTACATTGTGTCCAATATACAGTGCAACCCGGAGTTTGGGATAGTATAACTTTTGAACCGGAAGCGGTAAACAAATAATGGTTATACCAAAATAAAGCCTTGTTCATACATATATTTTTAAACTAGGAAGCAACGATTGAAGTACACTAGGAACTACACAGTGTTGCCAGATGTAACCAAAGGTGTAAATCATTTTTTTTTACAAGACACGTAAATTGACTCATAACTCATACGTATAGATGTTCTGTCGTTAATTTTCGGTTTGTATAGTTGGAGTAGCTTAGAAACTATGGAGTGGAAAAAGGAACTTTGCATTTCCACCGATAACTAATCGGATGAGGCCTCTGTAAGGGGTTACTAGGAAAAACGTGGTTTTCATAAATTAATTTTCTGAATTGACAACAGTGCTGATGTTTCAGTGCATCAAAAGGTGTATTAAGGATCTGTCTACATTATGCAATTCCTAAAAACAATGAAAAAGAAACTTTGAAATTATCATGATAAAACTTTTACTTACATGCACCCGGCAACATTGCTATTCATCACGAACTGAATTGCCAGTTCTACGGCAGATTCTGGAAACCCCCCGTTTTGATTCAATGAACAGCAGTGTTGCCGGCTGCATGTAAGTAAAAGTTTTATCACGATAATTTCAAAGTTTGTTTTTAATTGTTTTCAGGAATTGCATAATGTAGACAGATCCTTAATACACCTTTCGATGCACTGTTGCCAATTCAGAATGTTAATTTATGAAAACCACGTTTACCCTAGTAACCCCTTACAGAGGCCTCATCAAATTAA
This sequence comes from Thermobia domestica, assembly GCF_964235325.1. NCBI lineage: Eukaryota > Metazoa > Arthropoda > Insecta > Zygentoma > Lepismatidae > Thermobia > Thermobia domestica. The sequence goes on along the minus strand of NC_137465.1, from coordinate 73,561,965 downwards.
TTATCAGTGGAAATGAAAAATTCTTTTTTCCATTCCATAGTTTCTAAGCTACTCCAACTATACAAACTGAAAATTAACGACAGAACATCTATACATATAAGTTATGAGTCAATTTACGTGTCTTGTAAAAAAATTAATTTACACCTTTGGTTACATCTTTCAACACTGTGTAGTTCCTAGTGTACTTCAATCGTTCAAACCTTCTTCCATGAACAAGGCTTCATTTTATTATAACCATTATTTGTGTACCGCTTCCGGTTCAAAAGTTTTACTATCCCAAACTCCGGGTTGCATTGTATATTGGACACCCTGTATTTATGCTGTATTGTATTATTGTTAATGAAATATTTATTGAAGAAGTAAAAGTGAAATCCACTGAAAAGTTTTTGAGAAAATTATCCTAAGAAAAAAAACACCTCCAAGAGTGAACTTTTTGGACATTTTCGTGCAAAATGACTGATGCCGTATTGTTGGATTTTTAGTGGCATATTTATTCATAAAATATAAACAAATGAGTCTGAGTCACTTTTGAGAAAATCGTCTGAAAGGAACTCACCTCCAAGAGTAAACTTCCCCTCTTAGATTTTTCCCAGAGAAACAGCTTACATCCTGTTATGAGATTGCTAATGATAATATTCGTTTATTAAAAAAGTAAACAAAATCGTTAGAGCCAATTTTGATAAAATTACATTTTTATTTGCACCCTTCAGTAAACTACTTCTCTTTTGAGAGGCAAGAAGAAAGTTCGAACCTCCTCCTGAAGAACCTCTAAAAAATCTTAAATTTCAATTTAATCTAGATAGGTTGAACAGTATAGCCTCTAAGCAAAAGTATATACATTGGGACGAATGGAAGAACATACACCAAAAGATCACTTTTTCGCTATACAGCGGTCATAAAACGTGTAGAATCCTTAGATATCTCGGATTCAGTTTTTGTACCATCATCGTACGTCGTTATCTCCTCGATACCTTCGTTACCTTCGTTATTCTTGCTCGATAGTAAAAAAGATTTTTAGATATGTGCACGTTCGTTCGTCCGTGTCGATGTAAATATGAGCATACATTCGTCTAGAGGTCATAACGTTCAACGTGTCGAGACCAAATTTTAAACATAATGTTTTCATAAGTTTCTCTTGGAAGGTTTTCGAATTTTCTTGTTACCACCTCAAAACAAATAAACTTTCATGAAGGTTGAAATTAAAATTTGCGATTTGTCGAAAATAACGCAATTTTTTTCAGATTTTATAAATCAATAGTCTATTAACAATCCTATGGTATGGTATGTTTTTTTAAGGAAAAACTCAGAAGAGATGGTAACTCTTGGTTGTTGGTTCTTTCTGGACAATTTTTTCGAAGAAGACAGGCGATTTTGGTCATATTTCATTAACAAATATTTCATTAATAATCAAATAAGAGAGTGATCAAGAGCTTACGTAATGAAGCAGGTATTTCGGTAGGAGGTTGAATGATTAGTTGTGTTCAGTTTGCAGATGTAATGGCCTTCGAATCCGAAAAGAAAATTAGTAAGACGTTAAACACTTGAGGAAGGGCTGTGAAAAATGTGAGGTTAAAATAAATGTTAGAAAGATAAAAGCCGTGGTGATTGGAATAAAAGAATCGGTGTCAAATGTAAAGATAGGAGGGGTGAAAACAGAAGAGGCGAATAGTTCTCGATATTAATTTATCCTGATATATTTACGTGTATCTTTTATTACTATTATTTTATGTATAAACTATTTATTTTATAATTATGATGCAATGTATTTACTGTGCTTTGTATTATTTTTGGCGCACTTGTGGCTGTCAAGCTGTTGTTGCCAATGAACTGCTTAATAATAATAATAATAATAATAATAATAATAATAATAATAATAATAATAATAATAATAATAATAATAATTAGTAGTAGTAGTAGTAGGAGGAGGAGGAGGTGGAGGTGATGGTGGTGGTGGTGTGCCGCCCCACGTGTTGTTTAACGTTACCTTACAAAAGTATGAAATCTTCCGTATTGACGAAAGACGGATGCGTTTTATTTACACAACTATCAGTGCATTTCCTAAGGTTCTAGATAATACGTAATAACACTAATAGTTAACCGCGCTGTCTGCCATATTAACAAAATGTAGTGTCGGGAATAGTTTAAATTGATGCCATGATCACTGGCGATGGTGCGTGGATGTCTTTAGTTACCTTTAAAGGATCGTTATCCACCCTGGATGTGCGTCCGTGGGTTTCATTATTTTGGAGATTATTGTCTCCGACACGTTATTTCTTTTCTTTTTAACAGATATTTATGTTGAGTCTGCGCTCCATCTTCAACACACTATAATGCATTACTGGGATATTACATCCCAGTATGAACTCATGATGCAAACTTATTTAAATCACTTGGATGCAACACATTCCACAGATCACTGTAGCACATCCATCTGCAATGTAGATATATTATCTACATCAACAATTGTTCTTCTGGCGTTACGACTGCCTATTCAGGTGATCTTCAGTAGGTGTTATTCGAGGTTATATTGTTGCAGTACACTCAGAGTCACTTAGAAGTAATGTAGACATTGTATATTTTGGCTGTTTATTTTCGAATCAATTGATATAAAATTTTCTCTTACCGATCTGTCAGCGTGAGTATTTCTGTAGATAAGTTTATTTTTATATTTATAATGACTACTTCGAAATCTATGTGTTCTTTTTACTTTCGTAGTAAAGATTTTTCTGAGTATCTGTATTTTAATACTGCTTGGATTATGCTGCTATAGGACAGGGTACTTTTATAGTACTATGTCATTTTATGATCATTATTTTCTTATGTTTTGCTTCATATGAAAATATGTTTACAATGTTCTCATGTAAATCTTATGCACATTTCAGTAGTTGTAGAAAAATATTTTTTCATGTGATAATGCAGATTATTGTTTAACACTTTATTTTCACGAAATGAGAAATCAATCTTTTTTTTTTTTTTTTTTTTTTCTCGAAGACTTACACACTGTAAGCAATAAGCCTACTAGAATTACACTGTAGGATGATCCTAATGAATTATGATTGTGGCGAAAATATAAGAATATCAAGATTTACCAGAAAGAAATGATAGTACAGTCTTTCTATGCCTAATTGGTGAAAATTGTGATAAGGTAATTTCCGTCGTCTAGCTGCTTAGAGTAGCTATAATTCGTCGTGTACCTATGTATAGACCACTGTTCGAAAAATAAATAATCGAGTTTAAATAAAGTAAAAGTTAACATTCTGTGGTTGATTGAACTTAAATGTTTCTTTTCAAAATTTGGGCTATATGACATAGCACATACTGCTTGAGGTGAAACCAAATCACTAGTCGATTTATTAACTTAGATTTTGTTTTCATGGGGGATCAAACGCGGTACCACCCGGTTAAAAATATACATGTTAGCTACTTACGCACTAAGACGCAAAATAAACATCGAAGTGCATGTGTAAAACACATTTATTCTGTGAATTAATTGCTAAGCGCGAGACATTTTATAATTAACTAAAGTATGTTTTTTATGCTCTGTCTTTTATAGGAAGAACGAGGCAGCTTCAAGACCGAAGAGCGAATTTGTGCCGAAGACTCTAGCCGATCTCAACATTGAAACAATCTCTGATGGTTTAAATGGTGCGCCTCCTCCTTATTCTTCAGTTATATCCAGTCAGCAGTACGGCAGAGCTGGGCTAAATCATTTAGAACCCAGGCAAACGAATGTAAAAGGTGACTGTAGTTGTGGAAGGTGATAGGTCTCTCACAACTAAGAATATACATAATTGCTGGTTGCAATGTAGTTGCCTTGGTGTCGTTGCTGTTCCGTACTTCTTTTTTTCTCTTTGTTGCAACAAAATGGACTATTCTTTCTCTTCCTGTCCGTTTGTTGCATGGTGTGGGTTTGTATTTTCCCTTTCCTAGTTGCCATTAGTTTTGTAAGTATTTATTTACTTTTTTTTATTTTCTCATGAATTTTAGTTCTTTCTTGGTCATATGTTTTTCTCTTTATTGTTTTGTTTTTGTTACAAGAAATTGTGTTATAGAGTGAAACGTGTTGTTTCGGTGGAACCATTAAAAATGTATCCGTTGCTACTTTATGTATGCAGTCGTGATGGCGTTAAAATTGTATAAGACTTAAAGCATCAGCTCTGCCGTGCTACGGCATCTTCTTTACATAGTGGTAAGGCAATTAGATTAAGCGTGCATTTTACAGATTTTACTTACAATCATGCTGTTTGTGGAACGTATGGACTTATTTTATACGTAACTTTAGATAAATTGTTTGACATTTAGAAAGAAAATATACTTTTTGATTATATAGTTGTTAATATAGTAATATTATTTGTATAAAATTAGAAAGTTTCAACGTAACCCAGAGAAATCGTATGTCTCGTGTCATTTTTAAGGGAGATGATTTAAAATAATAATAATCCCATTATATAACTGTAAGCTAACAAGCTTGAAAGAATTTCGAAATATTCATTTCATTTCCACACAACCATTGGAACATGCAGAAAAGATTATGGAACCAATATAGAACAATGCAGAAAAGACATAGAAAAACATATGCACATGATACTTAGTTAAAAGGAAATGTGAATTGTGTTTTCTCTCTCAAAGTATCCACGAGAAATGGATTTCCGGTACGAAAAACTATCAGAAGCTGTCTATTTAGGCAACACAGAGGAAACTGATCGTGCCTGGTAGTTTAAGTGGTGAAAGATTCGTTCGGCATAGTAGTAGTCTCCGCCAGTTCTTTTCCTCTTCTCCCTTCCTTTCGTAAACAGCCAAAAAGCATCTTTGGCTTAAAGGTAGCAAAAGCTAATATCTTAGATTGGAAAATAAATTTTAAAAACTAAAGGTGGATGCTTTGCATTTATCTTGTTTTTAATTTAGCAGGCACTTGATATGAAAGTACTAGTGTCTCATTAAACAAGATAGTCCCCAAAAAATTCTTAGGCAGTGTACATATATGTCAAAACTAAGGTCGGCAAATCCAATCGTAATATATATAATATTAGTCAAGGCAGCACTGCATATTCATGTACTGAGTAGTTTTGAATGCATGGAATGTGCTATTTTACCCTTGTTATCAAGAATGGAGAGCTTCTGTTAGGGCAGTAAAATGACAACACGAAGAAAAGTAACACTCCGTAATAAAGTGAAAGATAAGTTCTTTACAGATAGATCTAAGTGACAGTATTAAAATATACATTTTACCATGTATACAAAGAAGTTTGTCGAGGATCGAGGAGTATGAAGGATCTCAGTTCACGGCAAACGATCTGCCAGTTATGGCTGAATAGCTATAATTGACTAAGTATATATATATATATATATATATATATATATATATATATATATATATATATATATATATATATAATAACACTATAAGTGTTCGCTGAACTCTTCATCAATCTGGAAGGGAAGAAGTAGACGTCCTACCCTTTCTTTCTGATGGAGCATTGAGCAAATAATTGTAGTGTACTATTTTAGTTTTATATTTTTGTGTGATTGTGTTTTCAATCTTTCTGACCTTGGACAGTGAAAATAATTCCATATCCTTTCGAAAGGATATAATTCATTGTTCTGTATTGTTATTAATATTTTATGTACAGTATTTTTATTTATTTATTTATTTATTTATTTTTAGCAGCTATTTAAGCTGTGCGTAGTAAATGCGAGTTTTAAAATGTATTTAAGTACTTGATTCAATGGATTCAACCAGAAATCTAATGCGGAACGTGCAAAGGAAGTTTCTTTTATCCTTTTATACACTTGCTCTATTAAATCAGATCAATTTAAAGTTGTATTAAATCAATTTTCTCAATAGTTGACAACACTCCCTATGCTAAAGTTCTTCTCTTCTTTAGGAAGGCTGTTCAATCTGGAGCCAATAGAAGTGATGAATAACACATTACACGAATCTTGCTTCACATATCCACCACTATTTTCAATATACCTCGCCTCAAACCTTGCCGCATTTTTCTTTGAAATGTGTTTGATACGTGGATCCAGAGCAGCCTTTGAAGTATTTGTTCCCTCTAAGGGGTTTTCCACATCCCAGATTGGACAACACTGCTGTCACTTGTGTAGTTGCCCTAGAACCATGAAACTGGGGTTATTATCAGCGTGGTGTTTTAGCTTGTAGGAGGCGGAGTGTCGTGTTAGTGCTAGTAAAATACCGCAGTAAGTGAACCATTATTGAGAAGAGTAGGTTACGTTCACCGTGACTGTTTTCAACACACTTTTTTTTTTTTTTTTTTTTTTTTTTTTTTTTTTTTTTTTTTTTACAACTGAATTGTAAAAACACTGTCGGCAAAATATTCAACCATCGCAATGACCATAGCTAAAGATGTGGCCAAGCAAACATAAATGGAGGTCGTGCAGAAACATTCGCCAATAAAATGTCCATTCGAGGTTATCAGTAAAGTGTCGTTTCAGATGCTTCATGGAATCCGTCGACTGGCAGGCCAAGAGAATCCACCACTCCAACAAGACATGGCCCAGAAAATAAATCTGACACAGTCAACTGCCAGTCACTTATTCGCTGTCTTAGCGTGCTTATGCATACAGAGAGTCCCATTTACATTCTCTTTCTGCGTTTTGCGATACATAAGAAAACTGCCGCAAATTGTACGGAAAATACTTAGGAAAAAAGGGAAAGATTAGAATGAAACACGGTTGTCACATTAGATGAGGTTGGCGTGGCATTAGAGCGCTTACTTCTGGTGCGTGGGGTATCTGATTCACTCTCAGCTCGCGCCAAGCGGGCTTTTTGTGGACAAATACCATGTGCGTGTTTTTTTTCGGGTTCTCTTCTTTCCATCATTAAATTGGTTGTTATAATCACTGCATCCCCTCGGAGAATAATTGTGGAACGTTAAACTTCATATATACAGGGTGACCGCGTGACTATGTTACAAAGTTTAAGGGATGATTCCTGACACGGAAACAAGAAAAAAAGTTCCAATAAACTTTTGTCCAACGTACATAATTTCGGAGCTACAAGGTGCCGAAAGCGTGGGAAAATGACATTCAAAGCTCTATAGCTCGACTAGGGTGAATGATAGAGCTAATGCGGCATGGTCACGCCAAAGACACCGAAGCTGCTGTATTCAAAAATGCTTAGGTCGAGATCGTGCAATTTGTGGACAAAGGATTCCCCAAAGGAGCGTAGGGATTCCCGGATAATCTGTCAAGAAAGATGGGTCGAAAATGATACGGATGAATAGCTGTCCCAACTGCTAACAATAATGCGTCTGTACTAAGTCGATATCTCGCACAACCATAAAATGGCGAACAGTTTTATACGTGCCATGTGTGGTTGCATATCGCGCACTAAATAATAGTGAGAAAATATGAATAAATTGGTACAAATGGTAAATACATGATAGTACACTGTCCTGTTCATTGTACGTATAGACGCGTTTAATAAAGGGAATAATCATGAAACGTACTAAAATGTTGTACAAACATCACACTAACATTGTTTTCTTCCATGTATTTTTGTCATTGAAAGCAAGTAAAACTAAGGGGAAAAACCGGAGGATATTGGTGCTTTCTTCCAGGCAGAAATCTTATTTTATTTGATGATACGAGCCGAGGATACTTTTTACGAAAGGGGGATTTTTCCGCCATCCCATGTTAATGTGACCACTGCCAGAGAACAACAGTAAAATATCCCTTTCTTATCATTAGCCGTAATGTGCGTTACCCGAACATTGAAAAAGAACAATGAAAAACAATTTATCAGGACGTTTGTTTTAGTCGCTGCTTCCGATGTTTTGCAGGACTGATTCCGAGATTTTGTCTAGAATACTTAACATGTCGTCATATTGTTATCGTTTAGAAGATATTTTGTTTTCACAGACGGTGTTATCACCTGAAGTTTGCAGGTTCGATCACAAGCATTTGTTCTTCCTTCTGTCGTAGAAAACAATCGAAGGTAAGGAAAGTATAAGATAACCCTACTAGAAGGCGTTGTGGAAAGTCATTCTTCATGTGGTTTGTTTGTAGCGTACGAGTTCCTTAGTGCAGTTTGTGCTTTGCTTGTTCGAATGTGAGATCAAATGGAGTATTCGATAGCAGAATTTGCTGACATGATATTTGTATACGGTCAAGCAAATGGCAACAGTCGAGAAGCTGATAGGTTATATCGACTGAAGTATCCACAAAGAAGACATCCAGCCCATACTATGTTTGCCAGACTTTTTCAACGCTTACGAGACACGGGGAATTTACAACCTCAATACTACGACCAAGGAAGACGAAGAACCACAAGGACTTCGGACTTTGAAGAACAAGTGCTTGATCCAAGACCCAACAGTTTCGCCCAAGACCCAACAGTAAGTACCCGGAAAGTAGCACGTGAAAGGGGAGTAGCACAAGATACTGTTTGGAAAGTAGTACACGAGCAACAGTTATCATCCGCAGAGCGTTCAGGCCTTACGTCCAACTGACTTTCAACCTCGCGTTCGGTTTTGTGAGTGGTTTCTCCAATGCTCTGTAATTGATCCGCAGTTTGCTTCCTACGTGCTTTTCACCGACGAAGCTTGTTTTACGAAAGATGGGATATTTAATAGTCACAATAGTCATGTATGGGCAGACGAAAATCCTTATGCAATTGTGGAAGGGGGCCACCAAGACCGATTCGCCATAAATATGTGGGCGGGTGTTATCAGTGATCAGATAATAGATCCATATTTACTACCACCACGATTAACTGCACCAGTGTATACGAGATTCCTGCGAGACATACTTCCAGAGTTATTAGAGGATGTCCGTCTAGGTGTTCGTCAATGGATGGATGTGGTTTCAACATGATGGCGCCCCAGCCCACTTTTCAGTTAGTGCTCGAGAGTATTTGAATCAAACGTTTCGTGACAGATGGATTGGAAGAGGCGGTGCTTGTAATTGGCCTGCACGTTCCCCAGATTTGCCTCCACTTGATTTTTTCTTGTGGGGTCACCTCAAAACACTTGTCTATGAAACGCCTATAGAGAACGCAGAAGAACTATTAGCACGAATACTCGCTGCCTGTGATACTATAAGAACAGCTCCTGGGTTACAGCGGATGCGTCAGAACTTACTGCGACGCTGTAACGCCTGTGTTGAAGTAGAGGGACGCCATGTCCATCACCTATTGTAGGATAATTGGGAGATTTGTCTCGTTTACAGGTAATTGATGATGATCTTGGCTGCATTCAATCCTGCTGTAAAATATTGATTGAAGACATTATTCCCAGTCTTGTGACTTTTGTTTTTAGAAAACAACCTTTTTTTGCATTATGATTGTTTCGCTCAGTTTTGTTTATTTGTTTTCAATGACAACAATACATGGAAGAAAGACTTTAATAGTGTTATCCTTTTACAACATTTTAGTACGTTTCATGACTATTACCTTTTATTAAAAGCGTCTGTTCAATGATAGGACAGCGTAATATCATGTATTTACCATTTGTACCAAATTATTCACATTTTCCTTTCATGTTTCCCACTCTTATTTAGTGCGCGTTATGCAAGCACAAATGACAGGTATAAAACTGTTCGCCATTTTGTGCATGTGCGAGATATCGACTTAGTACAGACGCGTTATTGCTAGCAGCTGGGACAGCTATTCATCCGTATCCTTTTCGACCCATCTTTCTTGACAGATTATCCGGGAATCCCTACGCTCCTTTGGGGAATCCCTTGTGCACGAATTGCACGATCTCGGCCTAAGCATTTTTGAATACAGCAGCTTCGGTGTCTTTGACGTGACCATGCCGCATTAGCTCTATCATTCACCATAGTCGAGCTATAGAGCTTTGAATGTGATTTTCCCACGCTTTCGGCACCTTGTACGTTGCACCGAAATTATGTACGTTGGACAAAAGTTTATTGGAACTTTTTTTCTTGTTTCCGTGTCAGGAATCATCCCTTAAATTTTGTAACAGTCACACGGTCACCCTGTATATATATAATATAACAGATAAGGCCTACATTTATCTCAAGCGTATTGAGAAAGTCTCCTGTAGGGAATTATGATTATTGCCGGACACGTTTTTGAGGGCAAGTTGGAGATACCCAGGTGGTCAAGAACTTATACGTGTATGCAACCTATTTCCAAGAATTAATAATGACCCTAGTCTATCAGGCACTCCTCACTTCCGAAAGAGATGCCAAAAAGAACCAATTGCGGATTGTCATGAACAAAGCGTCCAGCCATACTGCCATATCATCCTCCGGTTTTATCGTGATCTGGAGCAGGAAACAGAAAAGTGGTGTTTATGTAGAAAGCCCTCACTCCAGCCCAATGATTTCTACACGATTGAACTGTTCAAAAATCTATCACTCTGCCACATTCCTGTACCCTCACTGACCTATGGAGAACTTGCAGGAAGAAATGAAATGAAATTTTTCTATGCCTGTGGCGATACGTAGTTTGTTGCAATGGAAATTCGATGTCAGGCGATAGTCCATAATACTGTTGGTCTGATAGAACATAACCAATGGTGGCGGCACAGATTTCGATAAGGTAAATACGCTTTGAAAATCGATTGCTATAACCCGATGAGTCTTCTGTAGTAAAATCTTGAAAAGTTTTTCATAGTTACAGCTAAATTTGGTCAGTTACGAATACAAATGATTTTTATCTCATTTCTGATATATACATCTCATTATATAGGTTGATATGCATCTTATTATTCGTTCTTACAAGTGAAGTGCTCCCAATTCTGAAAAGAAAAATAGCTTTAATAGTAACAACAATAATAATAATTCAATATATGAGGATGTTCTATTCCGACTAAATGTAAAAAGTTGCTTTGAACATAGCTTAAATTCCCCTAGTTAATACTCAAATTGTAAAAAGATAAACAATTCATGTCCATTCTTTATCGTAAATGTAAAGACTGAAAAAAATCTTGAGTTTTACGCTCAGCTTTATGCCGTGTAGGATAAAGGAGATAGATTATTAATGTCTTTCCGTCCACTTATATTGCGGTTTCGTTCTCAATTCTATCATGTCCGGATATGATTCTTTTGCGGCTAAAGATAGCCATATCCCTCGATCTTTATAACGTCTAAATATACGCAGAGGTGATGTCGCTCAGACGTGTGTTTTTCCGAAAGGCTGTTCCATTCAGTTATATGTATGAAGATTGTTACCTACTATCGTTAGTTTTGTTCCGATTCATCATTAAAGTTTTGGTCATGTGCTATATCAGATAACAAAGCAAACAAGACTGTAGTTAATACTGCTGAAGTATAAATTTTACGTTCCGAACGTGAAACTTCATGAATGTTCCCACTTGTAAATCTGTTCAATTTTTAGTTGTCGTTCATATTTCGTACGTTATGATTTTCTGCGCGAAGTATTAGGATACTACTTTGCAAGTAAAGTACTTTCCTAGAAGCTGCGCCCATAAAGTAACCGAACTTTTAAAAAATAGTCAACTCCCTTAATAATGTTACCGTAGTATGACAACACTGGAAAGACATTTGTCTAAGCATCGGGGAAAAACATTAATGATGGCTACTATCATTTCGATATTATAAATTATTATATACCTCTGCGTAAAAATTGCATCTTTTCATTTGCTCAGAAGATCATTAGCCCAAGTAATTATGTGAAGCACCTGTTTGGTAGGAGACGCCAATAATATTAAGATACGATACATCGTCTGATGAAGAGGACGTTAGGTCCTTGAAACTGTAACAAAAAACGTATAGTTATTAATATAATTCATTTTGTTCTGGTCAGAACTGTGTTTTAAATGTTAGATAATCTTAAAAGAAAATTGAGAGAAACTAACCAGTTGGAAACATGTTTAAAAGCTAATAAGTCGGAAAATATGCAGTGAATTAAAATTTATAGGGTGCTTGAAATTCAGTCAGTTGACAACATGAAACTACATAGTTCATTAAAAGTGAAAGTTACTGTAAGTATAGAACGTGGCACATTAGTAAATAATGGCACTATCTATATGGTCGACAGTGAAGTTATTGAGTCGATTTAGGCTATACTTACATCGACTATATGTAATCTTTACTAATCAACTAACACTAAGCAGGTGACAGCACTCTGCAGGAAATAGTTTCTGGCTGTTGACTTTGAATTTTCTATAACAGAGCCGAGCTTTCGTGAGAAGCTTTGATTCTTCAAATTCGAGACAACATGCACTAGCCTTTATTATATAAGTTAATAGTAAATACATCTTTAGATAATAAGGAAGAAAGAAAAAACTTCAAAAAATAAAAAAAAAAAAATCTAAACTCAAATATCTGTCAGTAAATCGCACTGTGCTGGTTATTTCAAGTTTAATAATAATAATAAAATAATAATAATGTAAATTAATTCATTTCCTCGTATCATTATATGTACAAAGTACTTTGTACCTATACTATTTATTAATGTATTAAATACCCACATCATTCTTAGTAATAACAGTATCTTCTTTTCGAAATAGCCCCATAAAATGTTCCTGTTTTAAGTTAAAATCCATATTTTTTATCAGCCTGAGCATTATAATTAAATTTCACATTTCATTTGACCTTAATGTCAGATCACAGGTTACTACAAGAACAGTAATGTTAATTACAGTATATATATATACGCACACACACACACACACACACACACATATGTATATATATATATATATATACATGTATTCATAGACTGCAACGGATTGTACTAAAATTCTCCAACTCTCATATGAGTGCTGAAACAGTAATTTCGAATGTAAAAAGTGGGATATTAAAAGAATAGAAAAATAAGAAAAGATAGAGAAAAACAGGTTGACAGTGAAAATTTAAAAATATAGAATCTCTTGGCAACTTCATTCGCACGTATACCATAACATGCGTGTAGGATTCATTCTTAGTAAACATTAAATTACATCTCAATGAATAATCCTTCAGTTATGGCGACATCTTAATGTGGATAGCTGAAGGTGTAAGAATGTTAGAATAAATGTTTTAAAAATAAGCTTGTTCAGTATTCTTATTGGTAGAATTGAAAACAACAACAGTAGATAATGTGTATGCCTTTTTTGACATTTTATTAGCTGCTTAACTGCAGTAGTAAGGTAGTTGTATCGTTTATAATGTAAGCTGGAACATATACTGAGGTAGATCATTTATCTTGAAACGTCCTTTTAACTAAAATAAAATATGCTGAAATTATTGTACGATGCAAATATCGACAGGAGACATTGTTTGACATACGTACTCTACAATACTACCAGGTAACAGATTTGTCAAATTAATGTAAAATTGTAGTTTCCCAAAATAGCACTACCCCAATCTATTTCAGATCTTCATATTAAACGAAAACTTGAAATACCACATTTGTTAATCAGTGTTAAACATCTTTGGGCCAATGCACATCCGAAGTACCTTAATATCAAATATGCCCCTGAAATAACGAATTTCGAATAAATAGAACGAGAGTTAAAAGGAAATGGAAATTTGAAACTGCGTAGATAAGTGTCACATTCAACTATGTGGATGTTTTTTAATAGACATGAAGACTATAATGCTGTTAACAGCAGTTTGGTATCTGAAACTGTTTCGGAGATACAAAGGCATTGGTGAATTTTGCAGCATTGCTTAAAATAATGTAATTGCGAAAACTTGTAATTACAGCTACCAAAAAACTGCTGCTGTAATGTTCTAGACGCGAAGAAAAGCAACAATCACTGTAAAGAAAACCTCCCACAAATAAGTCATTTTAAGTAGTATATCAATCTTTACTAAAACATGTACTTTTACCAGGATCGTCGTAAAAGAAGTTGTAATTTTTAAGTCTTTTGAAAACCGTCTACATGATTGGATGTTAATACTTATTTCAATACTTTCTCAAATCAAGTCTTTCGAAAAAAAAAGTTACTGCTTCAATCCGTTGTAACTTTGTTTCTATTCATTTGAGATTAATCATATCATAACCCTAGTTTTCGACACTACGGTACTTTGGATATACGTTGCGCCAACCATCTCGCATATGTTATTCCTGCAGTACAGGCCTCCAAAATTTTGATGCTTGTGATATTGTAGTCTTAGTTTTAACACTAAATATTAGATATACGTTTTCGTTTAATGTGTAGATTTGAAATATGCTCATGTGCTGTAATTTGAAAATAATAATAATAATTGTGGATTGGCAACACTGTAAATTTGGTGTTCGTGGGTTTTCTCGGGGTTCTGTTTCCTCCCACTTTCTTCATTCCACCATTTCATTCATTTCTCATCATCACCGTCTCCTTTAGCCTAACCGGCATAACCGTGGGACGTAGAACGTAAAGATTTCATTTCATTTTACTGTAAATTTGGTAGTATTGCAGAATATGTTAGACAATGTTCTCTATCGATATTCGCATCATACAAAATTTCAGTATATTTTATGTATTAGTTTAAAAGTTACAGTGACGTTTGAAAATAAGTAGATGTACAAAGTGTGGAAATAGATGTAGAGTACTCGCATATATAATTATCCTTAATAAGATAGTGAAGATCCAGGGCATTGAACTCATTTTTAGCCATTTTGTAATGTATTTATTACTTAGTGAATTTTTCTCTTGCAGCTTTTGAACATAAAGAAAAGGACCATTTACGTTTGCATGCATTGTTTCTGTGCTCACAAATAACCCTTAAGTCTAACATAAACATTCTGGATGTTCTGTGTATTGTGATTTATTTTGTGTGTCTACCTCAGCAAATATATTTTGTATGACTGCTGCAATTTAATATGGATAGTTAGTGTAAGTGTGTGTGTGTGCGTAGTTTTCAGGTCCTAAATGTAGTCTACAGTACTTGAAACCTTGCACTGACTGGATTGAGAAGCAACAAACACTTGTGTGTAGCGAATATTTAAAACATTAATATTGAGTTGTCACTGGTACTGTCGAGTTCTGCTAGAAACGTTGCAGGCACATTTTTCTTCTTTTTCTGTAAGCAAATTAAGGAAAACCGGTGAAACTTCGCTTTAAATTAGTATGAATAATTCGTACTGTTGTTACTGATGATAGTCAAACGTTTGTGCACATTATTCAGTGATCTAAATTTGACGACAAACATACATTTTTCATTTAAGTAATCTATTAAAAGTTTCAGTTCTTAACGTTTTATACTTTAAATAAATGTTCTGCCTGCAATAATTTTACCAGTTTCATCATTATTATGTTTTACGGTAATTCGATTTTGTGTAATTTTATTGAATGTAATACCTACTCTTTTCGTAAGTAAGTTATAGTTGTCTACACTTTGATGCAGAGCACATGCCTCTATGAATATAAAGAGATTTGTATGTTCCTCCCATCTCTTCCTCATCCGTTTGAAAAAAAAGAAATGAAACATGTTTATTTTCCCTTTATTAGAGCAATCAATGCATATGCCAATGTAAGCAGCTAATGTACAGTAAGTAACTCCACGGTAGTAAGAAACTTCTTACATTCTTTGAACAGTTATTCTCATTTCGTTAATTTCTTAGTTATGTACATTACATAGAATATACGAGAACTATACCGAAACAAAAGAAACTTAAGAGGGAATTACACTTAACGTATTTTGCAGTGATATTTTTGCATTTGAGCAACGTTAGAAGAGGAGAAAATCTTGTCAGCGTGGAAGAAGAAAGGAATCGAGATTTCAATGGATTTATACAATTTATGGCCCTTTCATGTTGAGAAAGTGATTTTTGAATCTCCATTTGTTTGTTTATCCTAATTTACCCATGCATAAAGTCCATAAGTACATGTGGCCAAATTTTCAAGTATAGGTTTTTAAGATTCTCTACTAATAACAGGACGTAAGTAATTTCTCTTGAATAAGAAAGTCTCTTAAGGGTTTGCTCACTTTCAGAGTAAATTTTTCCCGACAATTTTCTCAAAAACGACTGAATGTTTTTTTCTTCTTTTTTTCCATTCATATTTCGTAAATAAGTATTTCACTAAGAACCCTACAATATAGCATCTCGTTTTCCTTGAATAAAGCCAGAACAGGTAGTTTACAGATGGATTTTTTTTAACTTTACTTCGATTTTCTCGAAAATGCTCCTTAAAATTTTCTAGCTTTTTTTATTTCTTTTTGAGAAACTCACAAAAGATGTTCCATTGGTAAGATAGAGCTTTCTTCGGACCAAACTTTCCGAAAGCACTTACTATGATTTTCTTCAAATTTTATAAATAAGCAATAACATGATTTAATTTAAGAAATGAAAGCGAAAAAGTTATTTTCTGAGAATTTCTATTTATATATGGGAATGTCTAATCTTGAAACGAAAACGAGAGAAATCAAATTGCATGTCCTTAAATGTAATGATATTAGTTTGAACTTCTAAAACAGACCAGAACACTGAAAGCCATTCCCAACGACAAAACATTGATTGTTGCAAAAAGAAACCATTTGAGGCAGATTTCACATTTATACACTTCTTCCCGTTAGTGTTGGATCCAATTTTCCTTATGAAATTAAGTGAAATTTGTGGTTTTACGTCCCGTAGGCTAAAGAAGCCGGATGAATAATGAAAGTCAATAGTCATGAGATCATTGGTGGAACGAAACGGGAAAACCCCGAGAAAATCCACAGACATGATGTTGTCCACCACAAACTCATGACCTGAGATCAGTCAGAGATCCCTCGCCTCAGAAGTGAGCGCTCTATCACTGGAACACCTCACCCTACGCCTCCTTCATTTTCCTTAAGAATGAATTTTGAAAAAAAGTAACAAATAATTCTGATCGAAAAGAGAGATATAAAGGTGATATCAAAGTAAATACAGGTATTTAAAGTAATGATCACGAGATTAATGATCACGGAAGCATCTTAATTAAAGATAAGAAAACAGCTATGTATAGTAATTATTTTTGAGGCTTAACACTACGCTCATTTGCCTCTTAAAGAGATTTGTAGAATATCCAGTAGCAATAAAAATGATTAAATTCCGTTTGTCGTTTGGAGAATAAAATTTCGTATAACTGTATGATTGTAAAAGGTGATTATGATGAACGTGTGCATCTAGGTTCGTTGCAGATTATGGATTATAACCAGATTATATGAAGTTAAAATACTTTCGATGTCAAAACAATGGCACTACCTTAGATTTTAAAAACTCAATACATTAAAATTAATAGAAATACAAACTTGTTGAAATATTACAAATTAACTGTTTGTTGCTTAAGCATTCCAGTCTTTGCTGATATGTTAATGTAAGTGAACTATTAGTAATCAAAGTGGTGGCTGCCTCCTTGTTATAGCAGCTCCTGGTCGTTCTCCATTCCATTCCCCGGCTCGTTCTCCTGCGACCACTCCGGTCCACCAGCCCAACACGCTGCTCTTTGCATCCCCAGACTCTGGACAGATGAGACAGGGTATAGTTACTTACTTCCTCACACTTGGTGTCATTTTTGTCAGGCTTTCAGTTTGTCGAGGTGCTAACCATTACTTTTTTTATTATTATTATTATTTTTGTTGCTTCGTTGGTTAAAATATGTAGTTCTTGAATTCCTACTAGGCTCTTAAGTCTTTAAGTCGGATTGTATTGCATATAAAGTTTTGAAGTGAAAAGAGTCAGAATCAAATTACGAGTGTAAATTTTAATGATATTTTGGACTTCCTAAACAGACCAGAAGTGGTCTCTTTAGATCAAAAGACGAATTTTATAAATGGATTTTTCTTTCAATCGGAAATGTATACAAAATATTTTTATTTTATTTATTTATATTATTTTTTTTCAAGTATTTTTCTGGAATGCCCCTATTGCTATGAAACTGATATTGTATAGTACATGGAACACCACTCATTGTTCTCTTCTTAAGTTGTGGAAGCTGAATTTTGTCAAAATGTTAAATACTGTGATGACTAAATACTGAATACTCAAAATGGTGTAATTTTCAACTTTCACAACAGCAAAGAAGTTATTCGTTCACACTGGATTCAAATTTTGAAAATAGAGTATGGAAGGTTTTGATTCTGATTCGAAATATTTTCAATAATAGTAAACTTTTGTTTCGAACACTTCCTTTGTATTCTCATTGCCTTAACTAACAAGCTAAAGGAAGTGAGAGACAGCAACTTCAATTAAAATACTTATATATTCATTGTCACTCTAAGGGCAAATGAAACATTGTGTTTGAAATGAAAGCTCCTTACTTTCTTGCATATATTGCAAATCTCAAGTCAAAATTACCAGATCACATTTTAAAAAGTTCGATTTCTGGTCTAAATAGAGCACTTCTGAGCTGTTGCTGAAATTAAAGTACTATCATTTAATTGAGCACCTTGACAGAATTCGTATTCTATAATCTTAGGAGGATGGTGAGCGATGTCCTTTGGATAATTTTTCCGTAACAATTTCAGTATCATTTTAAGGGCAAAGTAGGCGTTATAGAAAGAAAAAATAAATAATTAAAATAAAAACGCTTGACATAATTGTTAGTGTACTCATAAAATGCAAACCTATTTGAAAAGTCTATATTTAATATACCTGAATAAACCACTTGCAATCAGATTTGTAAGTTTAAAATAGCACCATGTGTAGTATGATCGAAGTTTATGAGCAAGTACAGATTAATGACTTCTCTCTAAATATCCTGTATACATACGTATATATAATAGAGTGTTCATAACTCAGTATCATAAATTTAATAGTGATTCCTTATATGATTGAAACAAAACAAACAAACAAACAAACAAAAAAGTTATATTAAACGTGGTCGGAAACCACCTCCTTTCAGTTATAAACCACCAAAAAAAGCAAAACAACATTTTAAAACAGCGTAGTTTCAGAATTATGGAACATCTTGGAAGCAGTTCAAGAAATTACATAGGAACTAGCATGCACTCTATCTAAATATCCATGTTTCACAATTCCCGATACTGGCGTAACGAATTGTATAAAGTAAGTTGGAGTACAAGGATACTCGTTTAAGTACTAACTGAGTATTAGTTGTTGCTTGCTGTGGTACCAGTGGATTACGAAGTTTCTTGGAAAATCACAACCCGAATAAAATACCTTTTAAAATATAAACCTGTGCCATTTCATTTGACACTTCCAAGTTACGTTGAATAAAAATGCTCAAATATTCCTTTGAAAAATTATTGCCAGACAGAAAAGTGATTTATCAAATGTCCGTTCAATGGAAAAGTACTTAAATTATACTGGTAATTATTAAATGTCTAAATTGTAGAAAGTTCAATCATTAAATATGTTGATTATTTTACTAATATAGATGTAAATATCATAACGCTAACATTCATTCACTCGTTTCTTCTACAAAACCTTTTTCAAGTTGCAATACAAATGAAGCAGTTATGTCGCAGCTATTTATGAACTAGTTTCATGAAGCAGTTTTCAATTTTTACCCTGGAGTACAAATCTGATTAGCAGCTTTTAAACAAAGTATTAAGTAAAATGTCTACATCCTTTTTTGTTTCATGGTACTAGATAATAAGTACAATCACTCTAGCATATTCTGTATATTTGTCACATCTTGACAGGAGCAACATTCTTTAACATTTAATATTGACGGACTGTATATACGTCATAATTCTTCATCTTTATGTCCATAAATCTCACATTTGTATTTATTCATCTTGCTTTAAAAATATAATCAGTACAAATATGAAACGTAGAATTAATTACAATCACTAATGACAATTCGTAGTGTATATTTACCATAATTATCTATTATAATAACGAATGGAGGAAACCAATTTTTAACATGGCGATTCATCTGTGGATGCGAATTCAAATAATACGCAAAGAGTGAAAAAGTGCATAACTGGACCGGGACACGAACCTAGGCAGGACCTTCGACGTGTCGTGACGATGCGTTAACTACTACGCTACTTACAAGGGAACTTTTTCTGGTGTCACACGAAATGTGGAACGAGACTATGGTCAATCGATTTGTGTTAGTGAACAAGAAAATCCATAGGCGGGTAAAACCCTCGGTCGCAACCGTTCCGTAGTTATGGGGGGAAGAGTAGGGGCACTGGCAACACTTTACGTTGTGAATAATGAGACGAAATATGGAGCGAGTTTTGATGAAAATATGCGTAGAAGCACAACATATACTACAATGGACATTATATTCGATAATACTCTGACAAGTGAGGGCAGAGGCATAGCACATAACAACAGAGGAGGAGGCGGGTAAGCGCAAGTAAAAATGATCTTATAATTGAGGAAAACGGAGAAGCAAGACGTAAGGAAAATGGTACAATAATAATATATGGTCAAGTAATCAATCACAAACTATAGACAGCCTGTAGACGACACCGTGAAGCAGAAATGGAAGAAAGAGAGCTATGGAAGGGATTGTCCGTAAGGTCCGGACCCCTACCCTCGTAACCGTCCGATGTGTATAGACTGTTGTATATATGTAGGCATTAATTTTCATATGCTTATGATGATGATGATGATGATGATGATATAAAAGACAATATACACCCCTGTTTGAATGCATTGCAAAGTCCAATACACCACTATACATTGAAAGATCAGTTCTGGAAGGTGAGGGCCATTGCCCCCTTGCCTTTCTACTCTCCACCCATGTACTTGACCGTGTCCATGATATATTACTAGGCTATTCCCCTCAAGTCCGGCTCGTATATGTTAATACCTTCTATGAAACTTTTCCCTTACGCTATACTCAGTGGTGCTATTCAGCCGGTTCGCAGCGGTTTGGGCGAACCGGTTGTTAAAATATTTCGAGTTCGAAGAACCGTTTGTTATACCGAGATAAACCTACCGAGACAAACACACACATCACCAAGCCAAGCGTGAAAGAAAGAAGCCAAACAAAGTATGTGTTTAAATCTGGCAGAACCCATTTTCAGAATTTTAAAATTAAACCATACAGATCGTTTGTTCACGATTTTTCTCGTAAAATTTTCGTTTTTCAGGATTTATAAACAATTTATACCAAAAACAAAATAGGTGGTGGCAAACCATTTTTGGCAATCGAAAATAAACCATGCAGATAAGATTTCTATATCTTTTGTATTTATATTAGCATAGCAAGTGTGTACATTGCAAATTTCAGCTGGAAGGGAGAGCATGTAGAATACAAATTTTTCACAGCCAGAAACAATGGACCTATTTGAAGAGCATTACTTTGCTCTGTGCATACGAGAAGATTAATGGAGGGTGGGGGAACGGTAAATTTTATTTTAAGTGCCTTTTTTCTTAGAAATTCTTACAGCTACAGGGTTAAACGTACGATCTCTCAAAAGAATGTATAAACGTTTATTCCTTAATCTCAAATGCTCAGATATCAAGAATGAGAACTGGAATCGTATGAGTGAAGTAGTGAAGGTTATTTATATTTGAAACTCATACATACCATTATAACAATTGTCGATCCATTGCTGGATGAAGTTTTTTAAAATACTTTTTGACAACCATCTATCTTGGATAATTCGTTTCCAAGATATTCGAAATGCAGCATAATTTTGTCACACCATTTGAATGCTGTGTATGTCACTACATGTCACAAGAGAATTATATCTATTATATCTATTTACCTATCAGTCTACTCTCTCTCTCTCTCTCTCTCTCTCTCTCTCTATATATATATATATATATATATATATATATATATATATATAATATAGATAGATAGATAGATATAGATAAATAGATAGATAGATAGATAGATAGAGAGAGAGAGAGAGAGAGAGAGAGAGAGAGAGAGAGAGAGAGAACCAGTTACCAGTTACCAGTTGTTAGAAACTTAGAATAGCACTACTGGCTATACTCCACGCTACCCGCCCCCTTCCTCTGTCGTTACGTGCTTACGCCTCTACCCTCACTTGTCAGAGTGTTGTCGAATGTAATATCATATTGTAATATATGTTAACTGCGCTTCTATGCATATTTTCATCGAATTCGCGCCATATTTCGTCTCATTATCCACAACGTGTTGTGTTGGCAGTGCCCAATCTCTTCTCCCCATAAGTACGGAACGGTTGCGATCGAGGGATTTTCCCGACTATAGATTTTCGTGTTCACTAACACAAATTGATTGACCATAGTCTCGTTCCACATTTCGTGTGACACCAGCAAAAAGTCCCTTGTCAGTCTATTTCCTGAACAGTCCTACACCATTTCACTCTTGCAGTCGATGTTCTTTCACTTCGACCACATGACTTGTACCACAATTCCCTGTTGTGCTTGGATAACCCAGTGTCCACTTTTAGAAAACCTCTCACGGTTGTATTATCAACGAATTGAAGAAACAACCGGTTTTTAACTAATCAGTTCCTCTATAAGTGCGAATTCAATGATACACAAGGAGTGAAAAAGTACACGACTGGACCGGAACTCGAAACCGTAACCTTCGGCTTACCGCGCCGATGCGTTAACCACTACGCTACCCAGTCCTTCCCCTGAAGAGTCATACACTCTCTCACACTTATATCATCATTATCTATCCTTCTGTAAATTACAAACTGTAACCGTGTGTAAACTGGACTTTATATAAATTTAAGACTTTGATAAATCAGTTTTTAAAGAGGAACATTTTAGTATTTTTGTCCTACGTAACTTGGAAGCGTGAAATGAAACGGTAATGAAGTTTCATTTATTAGTTATTCAAATTACAGTATTTGCCAGAGCGAAATATCCCTTCATCATGTCATAAGTTTAGCAGGGAATAACACACATTGAAGAAGGGAGTAAGAGAAGCCTTGAAATAGTTTGTGTTAAAAAAATTAAAAATTAATAGAGGGATATTAACGTAAGATGATGATGATTATATTATTAGTATTATTATTTTTAAATAATAAATATGTATCCTGTAACATCCATCAGTAAACATTCTAATACATTTTAGAACACGCATCTTTTCATTCAGAACCATAGGAAAGTTTGATTAAGTTTAAATTCGGACAACAGTTCAGGTGAGAGTCACAATATAATCACGAAATGTCTAATAGTGCGGGATAAACTAAACATTATACCTGATATTTAAAGTAACTGAGGCCTTGTTAATTATAAGCATAAAGGCTGTGTTATTAACTATGTCTAAAAGAGCGTAATAATTACGTAAATTGTCAGGAAAGTTGAACAAGGTTGTATCGAAAAATGGGAAAATAGAAGACAAATTTCCAGTCAAAATAAAATATATTTTACGACTGGTGAAAGATAACTTAGCTCTCAGAATACCAAGGGTTTGCCGCATTGCATGTGACTGTGGCAAAACCTACATTGAACAGACTCGGGGACATAATAGTCTCGCTTCTGGCGTTCCCATTAAATCTTAATCAATCAAAATATTGGGCAAACTGAATGCATTATTAAAGTTCGTTGCAAGGAATATTTTAGCTATATAAAACGTTACCAGTCAGACAGGTTGATATTGACAGAGTACAGTATATATATAATATGTATATATATATATATATATATATATATATATATATATATATATATATATATATATATATATATATATATATATATAATGTTAATGTAATATTTAATATCACATTAGTTTTGTGAAACAACTCTGCTATTCAGATATTCAGAGTACTGGAACAGGAAATAATAAAGGAAGCCAATCTTAATTTATCTTGAAAAATTAAAAACGTATAGCAGTAATATAATTATGAAAACTATTTGTTTGCATGATACAGTGATCCTTTCACTGTATGGGATCCTTTAACAACAATTTAATAGGGAGTGCAAGGTTAGCACCTCTACATTTATAGTGCTTATTTTCGGGAAGGTTTTTTGTTTCTTTCTTTCTTTCTTAGATAGTGCTAGTGTGGTGTTGATGTCACATGTTTAAATTTTTGTCTAAAGACTATAATAGCACCGCATTTTTCGTCACTAACGCACCTTTTAATTTTGGCTTTGCAGATCTTACGAAGATACATTTACGTCATAGTGTTTCTTTGCATGTTTCAAATCAAATCACATTGAATGCCTGCTCATATTCATGGAGTGTTTGATACAGAAACTAATGAAAATAATCGTCTTTAAAAGAATCTTTTGTCCATATCATTTGGATAAAAAGGAAATATGTTTAGTGGTCGTTTTTCGTGCTTTCATTTCATGCAGTTACATTTTACATAGTTTACATTATATCATTTCATTTCACGTTTAATATGTATCCTTTTTAAATTTCATATTATTTCAGGATGTGCACCTTTAATCCATTGTCATAATAGTGGTTGTGTCTTCATCAGATATTTTCATGTGGTATATTCTGTCAAACAATATGAAACAGATTAAAACATTTCTCTTACAGTTTTGTTGCTCCTGTAGAGTAGAACATTTATAGTTATAATAATTTTATTAACAATGCGATATTAAAATATTTTAGCACCTTCTAAGAGACAAACATTAAAATATATGTGTTGGTACATTGTATGTTATTGCTTCTTCAGCGATTCTTTCTTTATGTTTTAGGTACATTTGAAGCATAGTTTTGCCCAAACCCGATTCATTTATGTTTAAAGTCAGTGTTAGTAAAGTCTCAAGAAGTGAAATACTTTGAAATATGAATTGAAGTAAATTAAGTTAAAGTAAAGTAAACAAATACGTAGTCGATCAACTCAGCCTAATATAAAGAAAAAATAAAAATCTACACATGATGTGTAAGACTCTGGAATTGTTTTGTTTTCTTTGTATTAGACTGTTAGTGGATACCGCCTACATAAGGAGTTACTTGATAAGACATAATACTGTGATAGTATTCTACTTTTATTTTACGTATTTCTTGATTTTTAATTTAAATTTCAGCTAGTGCGTTTAGCTAAGACTTCACGATGAGGACAAAACTGACAGATCGTTGAACATAAGTTTGAATTTAAAAAAGGATTCAATCGCCAAGCGACTGTTTCTGGGTTTTATGCGTAGAAATCGATGCGTTTTATATATTGATCATCCTAATTATTGTATCTTATATATTTGATTTTGTACTGGGTTCTTGTAACTTCTGCTATTCACAAACTAATATATGAGTATGTCCATTTATTCGGAATCATGCAGTAGTGGTTTATACCATTGTTAGAAAACGATTATTGAGAATACCAGTGTTTAAGTGGTAAATGGCGTAAGGAAAAAGATAATCATTAAAAGCAAAAATATCTGTAGTAGTAGTAGTAGTAACTGAACGTTATTGAGAAACATTGGGTTTACTGGTGTCTTCATAAATGTTAATATGTTATCAATAGATGTAGAGTTACGGAATGAATGTTGTTCCAAAGTGTCTTCTATTTGTGTATAAGATAGTTGTGTTATGTCTTGTTGTCAGAAACCTTCGAAATTGTTGCATGGATTCACACAAAGTGAGCACTTAAGTATAATATTCGGTGTATGTACTTGATCCTATTGTGCATATTTGGCATGCTAAAAATATGTGTACGTTAGTAAATATGTGTTTACATCACCTTGCTTTTCGACGTCCGTATCATTTACCATTTTATGTGGCAACCTTTCTGATCTATGAGCTAAATTCACAGGTAATTTTGTTGAAATATTGGATATATAGGTGTTTGTTTAAACAATGTACAAAGTGGTCCACAAGCTCTGAAATATACGAATAAAATCTAAATAGAACGCAGTTTAGCGAAATTAACAATACAGTATCTTTATTATAAAACTGACGGAAAACTTGACATAGCATTTGACGATGATGGTCACTGTGTTGAATTCCATTTCTTGATTTTTTTATTATTATTATTATTATTATTATTATTATTATTATTATTATTATTATTATTATTATTATTATTATTACTATTATTATTATTATTATTATTATTATTATTATTATTATTATTATTATTATTATTATTATTATTATTATTATTATTATTATTATTATTATAGTAGCCATTGGTTGTGATATCTCACTTCAATAGAAAGCCATATCCCGAGTTTATTGATATGTTTCTTTGTGCTCTGGCGCCTGAAATTGCAAGATTATAATCATCTTGCTCATCTTCCTTTTTTCATTGAGATTGTGCACTTTATTCACTCATAACCATTGGCGTTTCAAGTGTGTTCCCAAAATGGTGATCACCATGCTAAAGCGTTAATGTCACTTTTGTTTCCCATTTCTGTAAAATTGTGCAAGATATCCGTGGTTGTATCGGCCGAAGTGGAAAAAAAAGCAGAGGCGGTATGTTTTATTATGATTTTGACTCAACATACCGGATATTTAAATATTGTCTTGATCACTGAAAAACCAGAGACGGTATTTCCTAATTACTGAAAAACCAGAGGCGGTATGGCATACCACCGCATACCGTCTCACTGTGACTACTGATCAGATGTCCAGTATTCCAAACCTCGAATGCCTTGATATATCTCCATAGCAAAATCCACTGGGGAATGGAATGGCTACTGCACAGCCGAAAATTGCTAATCCAAATATTTCTGAACTCGTCTGTTGTAATGCAGAGGTACATTATTATGTTTATAGAAACTGAAAACGATCCATTCTCCAACAACAGTGTCGGAGAAAAACAAGCATACGCTTATGCTCGTAAGGAAATTTTCTAGCAAACTAAGATATCACAACTCTTGATTTATAATAATAATAATAATAATAATAATAATAATAATAATAATAATAATAATAATAATAATAATAATAATAATAATAATAATAATAATAATAATAATGAAATCAAGGCGTCGGGCTTCAAGATTGCAATCATCATCTTCAAGTGCCCTGTTAAGTTTCCCCGTACCCTATCACGAAGATGCAATGTTAATTTTGCTAATTTGTGTTCCATTTGGTTTTTATTCGGTTATCTTTACACTTTTAGACTACTTATATTTCATCAAAATCCTAAATTTCTTGAAATACATGTCACAAGAGAACAATTCATTGGCTATATTTCCATATTTAGTACATCAGTACAAGCTTGACAACATTTTTGTAGCTTTCATTCTGCGATGAATCGAATACATAAATTGTATTTTATCATTTATTTTAATTCTGTTTAGTTTAGAACAGGTTACCGATGTCTATCGTAATAAATATTCAGGGTGAACCTGAAAGATGTGCACAAACTCTAGGAGGTGATTCGTGACATCAAAAGAAGACAAAAAGTCTTCCTACATGTTGTCGCATTCCGCGTCGTGTACGAGTGACAGGGAATCGACACTCGGAACTTGGAATCGATACTCGAATCCTGACAATTGGAACGGAAAAGAAAGATATGCACAAACTGCGGGAAGTGATTCTTGACACCAAAACTAGTTAAATATGGCTATGAAATCAGCACTGTGTTACATTTGGCAGATGCGCAGACAGAGATAGTTTGTGCACATCTTTCTGTTCCGTTCCAATTGTCAGGATTCGATTGTCTATTTCAAGTTGGCACCCCTGTTACTCGTACACGATGCGGAATTCGACAACATATAAGAGGACTTTTTGTCTTCTTTTGATTTGATGTGACGAATCATCCCCAGGAGTTTGTGCAAATCTTTCAGATTCACCCCATATATATATATATATATATATATATATATATATATATATATATATAAAATATAAAGTATTATGCTCTGTATAGTAAAGTAATATATTTTAAATCAAAAACAATTCCTAAAGAAAGAGAGTTCCGATGTTACAACCGTTATGCGGTAGTCAGTGGAGATGAAACTTACGTAATTAACGGCGAGTTTATCAGATTGTTTTAGTTCACTCACTTTATAGTTTTGTAGTTTAAGTCGACCATAGACTATGATACCAGAAGTTTTCCTACAACCTTATGCTTCTGATCATACAAACTGTTACGACTCCATTACGAAGCGTCACTAAATCTTTCGTAACAATTCAATTCCATTTGGTATATATATATATATATATATATATATATATATATATATATATATATATATATATATATATATATATATATATATATATATATAAAACTAACTAACTCTATGGCCTATGGAACCCGGAGGTTCAGTGCCGCGTTCACAAAAGCTCTCCACTGACTTCTATCCTTAGCTAATTGCATCCAGTTTCTACTTTGTATTCCTATCTCTGCGAGATCCATCTTAATATTGTCCTCCCATCTGCGCCTAGGTCTTCCTAATGGTCGTTTTCCTATGGGTCTACCAGTCAAGACTTTGAAAGCGTTTCTACTTTCTTCCATTCTAGCTACATGACCTGCCCACCTAAGCCTCCTAGACTTGACGATCCTAACAATGTTGGGTAAACCGTATAAACTATGTAGTTCCTCGTTATGAAGTTTCCGCAATTCCCCATTCTCGTTCCTCTTGGGTCCGAATATTCTTCTCAGGATCCTGTTCTCAAATACTTTCAGTCTATGTTCTTCCCTCAGCGTAAGCGACCATGTTTCACAACCATACAGAACAACAGGCATGATTATCGTTTTATATATTTTAAGCTTCAAATTCCTCGACAGAATTCGCGACGACAAGAGGTTTTGAACCGAATAGTAACACGAATTCCCTGCTTTTAGTCGACATTTAATTTCTTCGTGAATATGATTTTCGTCTGTTAATATTGATCCTAAATATTTGAAAGTATCCACTTTATCAAAAGCATTATTTAATATTTTAACGCCTCCACAATTTGCCGTATTACGGTCCCGACGCACTTCCATGTATTTAGTTTTCTCTGCATTTACTTCTAAACCCATGTCCCTGCAAGCGTTTAATAAGATCTCTGCATTTGTTTCTACTGTTCTCCTATCATCCCCTATTAAATTTACATCATCAGCATAACCTGGTGAATGCCGTTCAACTCTAGGCCCTGGTTGCTATCTTTGATTTTCCTTATGGCGTATTCCAGCACAAAGTTAAATAATAATGGCGACAACGCATCTCCTTGTTTCAGGCCATTTTCGACGTGGAAGCTCGTGGACAAAAATTTTCCTACCCGGACTTTACTTTGGGATTCACTTAAACATATTTTAATTAATTTAATTAGCTTTCTCGGTATTCCAAGTTCTGTAAGAACGTTGTATAATGTTTCTCTCCTAACCGAGTCGTAAGCCTTTCTAAAATCAATAAATAGTTGATGTACCGGGGTATTGTATTCCCACTTCTTTTCGAGTATTTGGCGAATGGTAAATATTTGGTCGATAGTTGATCGATTTCGTCTAAATCCGCACTGATAATCTCCAATAATTTCATCTGCGTATGGGGTCAATCTTGCTAACAGAATATTTGAAAGTATTTTATAGGATGTTGACAGAAGAGAAATGCCTCGATAATTATTACAATCAGTTTTGTCGCCTTTCTTGTGAATTGGAACAATGATTGATTCTTTCCACTCTTGTGGCAATTCTTCCTGGTTCCAGATAAGGAGAATGAGTTTGTGTATCTTGTTCCACAATTTTTCGCCTCCAGCTAAAATTAACTCAGCCGGAATTTCATCTACACCCGGAGATTTATGTTTCTTCAATTTCTTTATAGCGGCTTCCACTTCTATTCGATTGGGTTCTGGAATATACGGTTCTGCGGTGTGTATCCCCTTTTCTCCACGCACATTAGTTTTTGGCTGCGTGTTCAGCAAATCGTCAAAGAAATCTTTCCATCTATTTAAGAGGCTATCCGTATCGGTGAGAACTGTTCCGTCAGATTTCTTTAATATATAAGCACGAGGTTGATAGCCTTTCTTAAATTCGCTGATCCCCTTATACATGTCCCGAATATTTTTATTTTTACTATTATCTTCAAGTTCCTTAATTTTAGCTTTCAAAAAATCCCGTTTCTTTGTTCTAAAAGTTTTGGAAGTTTCCCGCCTGATATCTGCGAAATTTTGTGTAGTTGTTTCATTCGGATTTTGTAGCCACCGTAATTTTGCCTGTTTTCTCTTCTCTGCTAGTTTAATGCATTCTTGGTCGAACCATGGTTTGTTCCTACGTATTTCCGCGTGTCCCAATTTTTCTATTGCTGAACTTTTAATGCTATCTCTAATTTCAATCCAAGTATCCTCAACACTAGTGCACTTCGAGTCTTCTAAAACCGCGAATCTATTCGAAACTTCAATCTGGTATTCCTCTCTTACCTGGCTCTCTTCTAATTTCTTTAAATTAAATCTCTCCGTTTTCGGACATTGAATATTACCTTTATTCAACGATAATCTCTCCCGTATTATCGCTACTACCAGGTAGTGATCAGTGTCACAATCAGCCCCTCTAAACGACCGGACGTCAATTATGCTAGATTGTCTTCTTCTATCTACTAAAACGTGATCAATTTGATTATGTGTTTTTCCGTCTGGTGATGTCCAAGTGTATTTATGAACGTCGCGATGTGGGAATTTTGTACTCTTCACTATTAGGTTTTTGGATGTTGCAAAGTTCACGAGTCGAACACCGTTGTCATTACTTTCCTTATGCAAACTTTCGTTCCCTATAATCGGTTTGAAAATATCCTCTCGTCCTACCTTCGCATTGAAATCCCCTAATAGAATCTTCATATGGTATCGCGGGAGTTGGTCAAATATGCGTTCCACTTCTTCGTAAAAACTATCTTTTATATCGTCACCCTTATCTTCAGTTGGAGCATGTACATTTAAAACAATAATATCACACCACCGTCCCTTAAGAGTAATAAAAGAAAGTCTGTCAGTAACAAATTCAACCCGTTTAATTGCTGGTAATATTCGTTTGTGAACGAAAAACCCTGTTCCTAACTGGTGATTTTTTATTTCCTTCCTCGTAAAAGAACGTAAAATTTCCGGAATTCTCAGATCCATTTCCTTCCCACCTAACTTCCTGAACTCCTACTAAGTCCATCCTGTATTTCTCTAACTCACTCGTTACAGATTTTAACGCGCCTGCCCTATAAAGACTTCTAATATTCCATGTTCCAAATCTCATGTCCATTTTCTTTTGCTGATGTCGTGCCAAGTTATCAGTCCTTGTCCGAGGCTTTTGTGAATGTTTCTGAACAAGTACCTTTTTTTACAGGATGAGGGTGTTAGCCTTACCCAAACCCCCAAGCTGGAGGACCACTCCTAGTCGTCTGTCCGCGACTGCTTATTCAGTATATTCGCAGCTAACCTCTATATCTAGAGGCCTTCTCCTCGATCCGCAACCTGAGGACGCGCCATGCCGTGGTGACAGGAACCCACGCCGTCTCACTTAAGACATCACATTCCTTAGGTCCATTAATGTAAAGACCGTCAGTCACATACAGTACATATATCCATATCCCATTTCGTCCAGATATAGGTTTAAAGGTTCTTTTTTCAATAGGTTTAAAGGAAAACATTCAGCCTTATTTGCCTTTCGTAACTCCAACTAAAAAAGTGCTTCTGGGAGCTCTGATCAATCAAGAGTATTCGAACTCTACCCTACTTGATTATCAACAAAATATTGTACTCAATTATATGGGTTTTTCGGGATGGAAAGCTATATTTAAGCATCCTCTAGTCGCAGTTTCACTTCCAGTACTTGGAAAATTCAGCGAATTCGATTTTTCGTTGGCTTTCTGGGAATTACATATTGCTGACTCGACTCGATCCAACAACCATCGTGAATATAAAATAGAACCAAATTGACTCTTGCACCCGATTAGTGTCAGCTGAAATCCGGGGTTGACTATCTTAATAGTTTTTCGAACTGGTGTTCTTGTTTGCTTGCAAGGATAAAGTTACGCAATCCACCCTAATGTTGCTGACATTTTTGGTGTCCAACCACTTTGAGAGTTCCTGAAAGTTATACATTTTTTCATATATTTTTGAGTTGCCCAAAATCAGAGTGGCAAACAAGAAAATACTGTTATGAACAAAGAAACAAAACAAAACCATTCTCTTTTTTGGTATAAACTTAAGCTCATATCTCGTCCTTTGGATTGTGAACTTAAGATATTCTATTTCAAGAACCGAGCTTGAGTTCTGTTTGAAGAATTAAAGCCATGAATTGCCATTGTGGGTGTAATTTGACTTTAATATGGTAATAAAAGTTCATTATTTACAGAATTTCTTTTTTGTACTGCTATATCGTGTCAGCGTATTTGAAATAGAAAAAAAAATTGGGGATAACAGTTAACTTTCTAGTTCTTGAATTTTAACTATTTGTATAAATGCAATAGATATAATTACTCATCCTATGTTTCGACATAAAATGTATCTTTATCTCATAAAACATGTTACTAACATGTAACACTTCCCAAGTGTAACACTCCGATTTTGATAAAATTTGGCAGGCAGATACTAAACATAAAATAAATGAATACGTGTTTTTTACTTTCTGAGAAAAAACGGTTTTAGGAGGCAAAAGCCCCCGCCCAAAATTTTGAAAGTTGACGCCCGAAAAGCAAGGAGAAATTGACCGAAGTGAATGAAATTGTGCACAGATATTGTAGACGTAAAAAGAGGGAATGTGTGTTTCGTATTTTCCTGGAAGAAACGGTTGGGTGGGGCAGAGACTTTCTAAACCGTTGATTACGAAATATCAAAGGTGCAAATAGGTATACGGTAGAAGTTCTTAAAGGATATGGAGAATTTCAACGAAACTTTGTGAAGGGACAATTTGTCAAAAATAAACAAACACGTGTTCTTAGTTTGTGTAGAAAAAACAGTGTTGGGGCCAAGGTTCCCTTCAGAAAAAAGTTAATATTACCGTAGTAGCGCAGCAAGGAGAGGACCAAAGCAAATGAAATTTTATGTAGAATATTGTATATGTAAAATAAGACCTTTCGTGTTTCCCAAGTGTCCCCTTCCAATTTGCTTCAAATTTGGCATATCAACAGTAAACATTAAATAAATCGACACGTGGTTTTGTTTATGCGGAAAAACATTGTAAAGGTGCCTCCCGAAATACTATACGCTTACTGTTGATGTGCCAAATTTGAAGAAATCGGATGGGAACATTTGCGAAACACAAAAGGTCTTATTTTACATATTCAATATCTACACACAGTTTCATTCGGTTCGGTCCACTCCTTCCTGCACCCAACGCTTCGGTCCACCTACTTTTTTTTTTTCCTTTCAGAAAAATACGAAACACGTATTCCCTCATCTTACGTCTACAACATCTGTGCAGAATTTCATTCGCTTCGATCCACTTCTTCTTGCCTCTCGGGCGTCAAGTTTCAAAACTTCAGGTGGGGGCTCTTGCCCCGTAAAACCGTTTTTCCGCGTAAAATGAAAAACATGTATGCGTTTATTTTCTGTGTAGTATGTACTCTCATGTCCAAAATGATTGTCGCATATCTATAGTTGTCTTCTTGTAAGAATATAACTTGATAATGATTTTGCAGGGTACTTTTAATACTGATAATATGTGCATAATATGGAAATGTATATTTGAGATAAATTTCATAGGAAAAGAATTATAAGTACGATAATTAGAATGAGTAAAATAAAATATTGCTAAATGGACAAGAAAGTTTTAATTTCGTTCTATTGTTCTTATTTACTGCTCTTTTGATATGAAATTTTCCACATATATGTCTTTGCCGATTATACACATACTAACATTATAAGAAATACCAGGCGAATACGTTATCAAATTATATTCCTACAGCAACATATTTATAGACAGGTGGCAATAATTTTGGACATGAGTGTACTTACCAAATTTTATCAAAATCGGAGTGTTACACTTGGGAAGTGTTACGTGTAAGTAAAGTGTTAGTTATGCATAAATTGTAAATAATAATTCCATGAAGAAAGTCTAGTCATTACATTTCAGCACATTTATTTAGTATTAACAATATTATTATCTTTTCTAAAACATTATTATCAATAAATATTAGTTTGATAATTCTACAATTTGCTGAGACTGTAAAATCCCGTTTCTTTCCTGTTGAATGATAGATCATCTTTGATTCTTAATTTTATCTTTTCTCAAAATACACTAATTAAATATTTTTTGTTGTTATAATGGGAAAAGAAAAGTGGAATGTACTGCTGTTTCGTTGTTAAAATTGAAATGCTTCAAAATTTCAAAAAATTGTCTGAGGGAATAAATAAATAAATAAATAAGTCCTTGAACCTCTGAGCAGAATACAATTTTATTTATTGGAAAATAATTATAAGAAAGGGATAGACTCGAAATATGCGTACTGAAGCTGATTTCCCTTTCAACGAATTAAATAGCAATAGAAAGTCAGCTGAAAAATCAATTGAAATTATTTTTCCTATTTCCATAACTTCTATACAAACCAAATAAAAATATATTAAATATCTTGTTAATATTCCCAACTCATGATCAGTGTCCACAGATATATTCCAAACCAACGTCATTAATAATAGCCAGAAATTTAATCAAGATTATCATGATTCGGACACTTTGAAACATGAATTTAGCCGATAGTACTACTGTAATAAGAATTCATGCTATCAAACTCATATACTATAAATTTCAATATTTTAACCTGGTTGTGTGATAGTTCACTGCAACGACAGTTTCCACTTGCAAGTACATAAATATAATTATATCGTTAAGAATTTATTTATATATGTCACTTAATTAATTGCCATTTTAGCTGCTGGTTAAGTACTTGAAAACAACATCGTATTCACCACTTGGACTGCCCTAAATCCATTTCATCATTGCTACCAAATTTCTACACATCTTATATAAAAGCAATAACCCAAGTTTATTAATAGCGAGGCCGAATACTCTTTCTTTTCCACATTAATTAAGAATCATTGTAAATTTAAAAGCACAATTATTACTCAACACCCAATTCAAATAATGTCTAGGACTTAATCCCACTAGTGTATTAACTACATTAGAGACTGGTGAATACGAATATACTTAACTTGTGTACGAATTTACTGTTAGTACATTAAACATTTTTGACTAAATATTCGGAGTAACTATTTCACAGAACTATATAGCATCCACCTTCGTTGGCTTCTCTAGCATGACACCATGTACTGCAGAATAATATTTGGTAAAAATTAAGCATATTATTACATACACAGAAAGTCTTACTCCTAATGAAATTCCGTAAATCTCATTAGACTGAGCAGTGTACTCGGTGTGCTTGAACTAAACAATCTCTCTACAGGTCTAGAAGCTCGCATGTTCGTCTTCGGTAAAGGTGGTCCTCGGTTCGATTCCCACTGAAAGAGCGTTGAACGTAGTACGGTGGTGCGGATTTCTGAGTTCATGTCCCATATAGTCTGAGTGCTGAGATGGGACGTTAAACTTCAGTAAACAAACAAGAATCGAACTTAGCATAATCAGCCATATTAATTCAGCTTGGAGATTAGAAAAATACTAGACTAGGAAATACAACTTGTAGTATCAACTGGCACTTACTTGTTTAGACTCAAGGAAGCATCAGTTAATGTCAAGTGCGAGTCGAGAAACCAGGAGTTCGTTGCCAAGCCGCTACGATTAAACATTAAGAACGGTTGATTCGGGTCGTTTTGAGCTGACTTCATAATTATAAATTGACGACGATATATTTTTATTATTTTTATTATTATTATTATTATTATTATTATTATTATTATTATTATTATTATTATTATTATTATTATTATTATTATTGTTATCATCATCATCATCATCATCATCATCATCATCATCATCATCATCATCATCATCATCATCATCATCATCATCATCATCATCATCATCATCATCATCATCATCATCATCATCATCATCATCATCATCATCATCATCATCATCATCATCATCATCATCATCATCATCATCATCATCATCATCATCATCATCATCATCATCATCATCATCATCATCATCATCATCATCATCATCATCATCATCATCATCATCATCATCATCATCATCATCATCATCATCATCATCATCATCATCATCATCATCATCATCATCATCATCATCATCATCATCATCATCATCATCATCATCATCATCATCATCATCATCATCATCATCATCATCATCATCATCATCATCATCATCATCATCATCATCATCATCATCATCATCATCATCATCATCATCATCATCATCATCATCATCATCATCATCATCATCATCATCATCATCATCATCATCAACAACAACAACAACAACAACAACAACAACAACAACAACAGATTTATGGAAAATATTTTAATTCCTTTCCCCCTAAGACAAGCATTTCAGTAAAAGTGTAATTATAAATAATTTAAAACACACACACACACACACTACATTTGGCATAAATTTTGAACTGTCCTACCGCCTTAAGCCACGTCCTTTAAAGCAAATTGACATGATAAAAAATTCAGCTTCAGGTACGTTCCAAAATTCTTTTCAAACAGATGAGTCGTTTTCTGCGATGCGGTCACAAATAGTGGTGCAAAAATACATGGAAATTGCTCCATCCTCTTGTTTGGGAAACAGTAGATACGTCTCTCCCCACTTTCAATGAAGAGTTTATATGCCAAGTTTCATCTCCCTAATTTCAGGTATTTCACGTGGTACTCTGTTCTACGCAAAAGATTTGAACTTTCTTTATCTCCCTTAAGCATACGTTTTTTTTTCTTAAATCTTTCTAATTCATTACTGTCGTAACAAAAAGAATTTCCCTTAATAGGCATAGCCAGAAATTTCGTATAGGGTGCACGAAAGTAGTTAAATTAGAACTTTTCGTATGAGTGTGCACAAAGGTATATTTAAAAGAGAGTACTCACTCTCTTACTGTAACATTCTTGGACTCATTTTGTTGGGTCTCAAGTAGATTGAAAATCAGATAAAATTATATTTTAACGAATTGTAGTATTACAAATAACATTTTAGAATTTATGGCAATTAAATGAAAAAAGAATCAATCTGTTTCATTTGAATATACACAAGCACACCTCGAAACTTCGCCTATGGCTCTGTCCGTATCTCACATAGCTGTAGGAGCGCTTTTCACGAGGGACACGACTCATCTTTCTTAATGATAGTTATATGTTGCAAAGTCGACGAAACTCCATCATGAGAATGTCTTTTATATCCAAGAATACTTTTAGTAGGGTTTCAGGAGTACAGTGATTAACTGTAAATTTCTTAGGAGGCGTAGTGTCGGAATTTTTCCATACCACATTGAACGTTTTGTTTCGGGAATGTTGAAGACTCACTATACCTTCCGTCACCGTCACTATACCTTCAAAGAATTACGTATTTTGTGTGTGTAACGCATCAAGAATGGTGAACTGGTTTAAGAATGACATTATTCTCTGGATCTTCTGCTCGTCTTTCAGGTTCTTGGGCTTCTATCGTCCATCAACTTTATTTTTATGTCCAGTTTGTCATTTACAGTATTGTATGGTGTACCGTACAAAATGTTGCCTCTACAGTGGCTATGTTGCAGATATTAGACAGATGAACCGAATAGAGCCAAGATTTATTCGCTTCTCTTTAAAGGAGTCACACAGGCTGGTTATGCTATTTCCGGTAGGTTTTCCGTTTAACTCAGAAAAAATGATTCGTTTCCCTTCTTTTGTAGAGGACACTAGAACACGCAACTTTTTTCTGTGATGTTGATCGTATTTCTTCTACCAAGGCGACAGACCATCTAACTGCACCGAACTCAAGCGTGATTTAAACAAATCACATAATAACTTGAATGCTTCAAAGAGAGAAAAAAATATTTTTGTTACTTTTCAGTCTTTCCTTACATATACCATCTTACATATGAAAAAATGTTTAGGTAAATTTTCTCCAAGGCAATTGTTGCTATTACATTTTCTAATTTATGTCTACAAAACATCGTTTTGCCTATACGTACCGTATTTATGTAAATATTGTTTACAAATGTACGTGGGTCATTTGTATGTCAACGTGACAGCATCCTTAAAGAAGATGGACACTGTGAACACAATTGCAGCAATACCGGCAATAGGGCACAAAGCAGTCCAAAAAATGATGCACAATTAAGCTATCGAAAACTTTGTTGTCGGCTGAACAAAGTGCAGCTATAAAACAGCACTCACAAACTTCTTCAGATATATCGAAAGAAGGACATAAATTTATATTGAGTACTGTGACCAGTAATGAAAGCTAGTTCCCATTATGGACACAACGACAGAGCATGGAGTGACACAATTTCACATCACCCTGCAAATTAGAAACTAAAGACAATGCTGTCTTCTGAAATACAGAGAAGTGCGTTGGGGTTGAGTTTATTGAATCAAGGGAAATCATAAATGCTTGCTGTTATGTTGAAATATTTCACAGATTCCGTCGGGAATTGTGGAATAATCGTTCTGTAAAGAAAACCATCAATCACGGTAATAAGGCACGCCTGTACTCAGCTCAGTTCACCAAGGCCGTGGAAAATGGATTGAAAATTTCGACTTCCCTTCTGGCTATCATCTGTTCGGTTTTGTAAATGACCATTTACAAGGTCAATGCTACTAGACGATGGAGGACATACAGAAAGCAATGCATCTGTTCTTCGAGCGACTGGAATAGAGTTTTGCCTCAAGGGTATTTTCAAGCTTCCAGAAAATTGGGAGAATTGCGAGCAAAGAAATGGAAACTTTGTGCAAAATGAATTCTGTATATTAAGATATAGTATGTTTCTGATAAAACAAAACTTAGATCATGAAAAATAGTTGCTCATTAGTGTTAGTGTGACCCTTGTATCTGTAGGAGTAAAGAAAGGAAGTAAAATTTTATTTCGAAACATTTTTAGACAGTTTAGTTATATTGAGTGTCGTATCAGAAACCTACAAAAGCAGTTGAGTTTCATTTTCTTCCAGGGAGTGTAAAAAACAATGAAAGCTCGTAATATACCATGACAGTTTCGTTATATATGTTTTTCTTATATTACGTTTTTCTTGATTTAAAAAAAAAGTGTAAATTCATGCTATGCTAATAGTCTTTATTCGAAATATCTAATCTAAATTAATTTCTTGTTGGTTTGTGAATTTAATTAAAAGCAATATGCATCACAATTTTGGTAACTAAATTTAATATTCCTACGTGGATTATAACTGAAGGACCAGGTATTTTAAACTTCCAACCTTTGTATGTGCTAACTTGTGATTGTGATTGTGATTTTGTGTGTGTGTGTGTGTGTGTGTGCGTGCGTGCGTGCGCGCGCCAACTCCTAATTAGCCTAGGACAAGGTATGCTAAGTTGAAAACTTCCTAAAGCTAGTCAAGTTTAGGAAACATAGCTAAGAGTGATATATTTGAGATAATTTAAATTAGAAATTTGTTCTTGAAATCATGTTATATCCCAATATTTAGCGTATGTTCTACTTAATTAATCCTTCTGCGCTTTAGGCTTATCTCAAGTTTCGTCCCCGGTGACTCCTAAACCAACTCAGCTTGAGCTGTTTCCTTCAGGAAATGGGGCACAGTCTGGTTCTGGTAAAAACAACTCCTTGTGATATTGCAGCACTTTACTGCTTGTTCATTTGTACTATAATTAGATCCCTATCCATTGAAAAATCATAAAGCCTGTATGCCTTGCTCAATAGTGGAATAGTTTTGTAGTCATTGTTAAAAAACAGGTAGAGGCCTAGATATAAAGAATGTTGCATTTACTGTTATTATTTATTAGCTGAAAGCACCACATACTATGCAGAATAAATTCGCGCATCGATATATATATATATATATATATATATATATATATATATATATATATATATATATATTTTTATAACAGAATTTCACGTTTATAACAGACATGTATTAGTACAAAAGGACCATTTAAAAACACATTGCACATCTTATCGCATGCAGAAAGCAATGGCACGACCAAGCTACCAGAGAAAACATGGAAACGGATTGCTATTAACAATTTTATAAATGAATATAGTTTTTGGTACCTTGAACATGTCTTGGAATAGTGGAAGATGCAATTGTGTCAAACCATAATTACCATGGTAGATATTGTATATAGATCATAGTTTCATGATAACCAGCTATTTTACTATGTTAGTAAGAACCCTCAGTTTCACTTTTTATGTAATTTATGTTATTGACTACCCAGTCGTGTGCGTGATAAATAATTATCTCTTACTAACATATTGATGTATTTCATGTTGTATATAAAACAGTAAGGCGATCCTCGTGCTCATGTACATCTGATGATAACTTCTTTAAAACGAAATTTATGTAATGTTAGTGTCATTACTTTAATTATTTTATTATGCTATAATACTTCAAAATTGCAGTAAATGTGTAAGTAATGAAAGTGTTATTTTGTATAAAAGTTTTTACTGGAGTTACTACGTTTACAAGATAAGTTATTTACTATCCGGAACATCATTTTTGAGATCAATAAGATAAGTTGTTTCAGCAACGATAGATTTAAAACATATTGTACTTTGCCTAAAATGATTTCATGTAACTTCGTTCTAAATATTGTAGTTTATAAAAAAAGAGAGAAATTCTTCGTCATTGACATATTTCTGCTTCGGCTAATTTCTTAGTGCAACTAAACAGTGATCGTTAACTAATTTTCTGTTCATAAAATAGACTGGATGCTTAGTCGTGCTGTTTTTTTCTTTCTTTTTTTTCTTTTCGTGTGGTTATGCGTTTAGCGTGACACACATTCTGAGATGGTTGACGAGTAAGGTAGGAAGGAATTTGAACATTCCTAAATATATCAAATGGTGTTTTCATTTTACACAGATAGATACTTAACAAGGGATATAAATAGAATAGAAAAGTTCATACATGTGGTATTATCATTTGAGTATTGATGTTCCATTCAGCAAATAGCTGAAATAGCTGTTCGAAATATTTCATATACGTTCCGAGAAGGCGTGAATTCAGTATTTTACTCATCTCCCGATCATGGAAATAATAGATAATAACGTCATAGGTAAGTAGTACTGTGTTAAACTGTACTTACTGTGTGTTTTACATTGTTATATTAATGAAAGAAAGGAAGAGCCGTGTTGTTTTTATTTCAGTAATCGTAGTTTGTGAGCTTTTAAGTTGATACTTATCATTAATAAGCTTCCACTTACAAAAGAATCTTTAAAAGGTTTTCCTTTTTCTTTTTTCTTTTCTTTTTTTTTCTTTCCTTTTTCTAGTTATACTACAATGGATATAAAGACCAAAGACAAAATATGCGTGGTAGAAAAGAAATTCGCATCTTTCAAATATCTTAAATATCAAGATACAGAAAGAATTAAAACATGGAAATACGCAAGATGTTGCGATTTTCTGTAGACGGATCATTACAGTGTCAGATATTTAGATCTTCACATGAAAATATTATGTTAATAATAAGCTTGTTCTAAAAAGAACTACATTTTAAGATGATAGACTTATTGAAAGGCAGAAGACAAGAAAGGATTTGAAAATTTAAATCTAACCCTGAAGCACGTTTTAGAATGAAGTATCACACCAACAAAGTGGTATAAGGTTTAGTATTATCCTCATGAGAAAGGAAGAAGCAAGTAGGAATTATCAAGTTTAGGACGGAAGCAACTGGCACTGAGCAGTAATCACTGTAGAATAAAGACGTAGATGTCTTGATTAAAGTGTAGTGATTTATACACTATATACTTAATATTAAAAAAAAAGAAATATTATTTGTCTTCAGTAGCAAGATTCTGTTTCCTCTCTATTGGATCCTGTGTATTTGTAAGACTAAGTCTTACCTGTTGCAATAATGTTGTACAATTGTTTGACTGTGTATATTGATAAGTCTTGTTTGTTGCAATAATGTAAAATCATGCATCAGTTTCTGAAGACTGAAACTTTTCCTCCTCGTACGAGAAGACGTTAACTTCTCATTCTGGAAAATTTTTGCTAACTTCTTTTGGGTAATATTTCCACAATTACTTCCCAGTTTTTAGCCAAACACTATGCAATTTGCTTATAATTCATTCCTATGAAACGTGTACAGTCTTCCAGATAATGTTTCATCGTAAATTCTGACTTTTCTCTTGTTGGTTTGACTGTTTTCAAATACGATACTATTTCCTGCGACGTCTCACTTATTCTGCGGTAGCCACATAGCTATCGCGCACGCTGCACATATTCATAGTTTCAAACCCTGCTGAGAGTATAATACCTTGGATAAAAATCAAAATAGTTTACATTTTTCGAATTTTCTAGAAGACTTCTTCCTTTATAACTGAAGTATTGTAGGGTAGCGAAAAATTGAATCACACCATTTTCAGCAGTTACTGCATTTTACAGACTTTTGTTTTCAGTACTCTCATACTCTGCGAAGCCAAATAGGAGTATATTCAGACTTGCTTTCCTTAGGCTCAATAAATAAAGGGTTGCGAGTCCAAGTAATTTATATGAGGCTAAAAATTTCAGAATTCGTTTTTCAGGTTATTTGGTATTATGTACTAAAAATCACAGAGAATCGCGTATGTGCGTAATCCTCAAAATGGCGAACAAAGATGGTGGCCAGTCGATCTGAGTACAGTTCGGAATTTTGGTCATAGTTGGGAAATGGTAAGTTGTAGTTCATTTGTGTAAAGTTGTTTGAACTCTAAAAATGCTGTCTGTAACTCTAAATGTAACAGTTTTGGATTCAATAACTTTTAAAAAGTTTACATCCGTTTAAATTGGAAAAATGTTGGAATTTGGCCCTTTAATGTGGCAGTTCATACAGAAATCTTCTCAATTACAGATGCTTATGTTTGAATATTTTTAATGAGTTATCCATTTCCTGCAATAAAAGAAAATGTTCAGATCGGACAAAAATTAACCGATATTTAAATAATTAAAAAAAAAAAAAACTTTATATTTCTAAAAATCTTTCTCACAAGCAACGTACAGAACAAGGCAGGATCAGATCCGACTCAAGCTTCGCCCAGAGGACACATAATAGAAAAGAAGAAAAAATTATAAATTAGAGCTGCCCCCGTCCAGAAACACCAAAGATATGCTCCGCAATATAACGCACCACGCGACAATATGATATAAGGTAAACGTCGCAAGATACCCGTTTATGTCGAAAACGGAAAGGATGGGCATCACCAGGATGATATTAAGATATTTGATATGCTATAACACTGACTTGGCGGCCATCTTGAAAGCTGCGCTCTTGGATATAGCGTAATGTATTGAAATGAGAAGCGGGGTGTGTGATATATCAATGAAAGGTAAAATGCAAAAAGAAACCCAATGATGTAACCCCAAAAAACATATGTGTAATGGTATGAACGGGACGGAGTGTAGAAGACTCGGGCAAAACAAAGTATATTCGAAGGACAGAATAATAGGGCAAGACCCCACGACAATAGTACTCGATAAGTAACTGCAACAGTGTCTGTGCATAGAAGTGCATCCGCCTAGACACATTATGCCTTTCCAGGATATTAGGATTCCGTTTGGGATAGTGAAAACCACAGTTGCAACCTGCGATACGAGCACTCGTTTGGAGACTAAAAAAAAAAAACGACCTACCTGGGATTGAAGCCCACTCCTGGACGACGTTTTGTACGTTTCTTGTTCAATTTTCATGCTGTTTCGTGTGAACAAGGAACATTTCGGCCCACGTTTGTTTAAACAACACTATCTGAAACAAAGTGTGTACGGATGAGAAAGCCCAGCCATGTTCTACCTTACATTTTTCTTACGAATGTTT
Organism: Thermobia domestica; assembly: GCF_964235325.1. Classification (NCBI taxonomy): domain Eukaryota; kingdom Metazoa; phylum Arthropoda; class Insecta; order Zygentoma; family Lepismatidae; genus Thermobia; species Thermobia domestica. Next base: position 73,518,513 of record NC_137465.1, on the reverse strand, counting down.
CTTTTCCTTTGAGCGGTTTGCTACACTGTTTCGCGACGGTCCCAAACGGTCACAATATCAGGAAAAGGCAGCGTTCTGCATTGACTCGATGAGTTCCATGAGTTGTTGAAGTCTCCCACGAGAAGGGTAGTTTACCACACAATGAGACTACTCGAATTGTGTCTACTGGTTTCGAGAGTCTCATCCACATTCACTTCTGTTACATCGTCGTTGTTCAAAATCTCCAGCATGTGTTCAGTTGCTTGTCGTTCGTCCACTGTCGGTTCTGTCGATTAGACGTTCACTTGTTTTGGAAGTACACTTTGCATCAGTAACCACATTGAGAGGGTTCGCCATTGCAGCTCTACATTTGTGTTGGTAGATGAACGATATTGCGGACACATTCACTACACAAAATATTGCGCGTTTTGGCATGCGTATGCCACAATCACTTCTCACTGGCCGGCCCCTACTGTCACGTTTACATCCGTTCCATATGTGCCTGTGAGAAAGCCTGTGAGAAAATGTAAGCTAGAACATGGCTGGGCTTTTTCATCCGTACACACTTTGTTTCAGATAGTGTTGTTTAAACAAACGTGGGCCGCAATGTCCCTTGTTCACACGAAACAGCAAGAAAATTGAACAAGAAACGTACAAAACGTCGTCCAGGAGTGGGCTTCAATCCCAGGTAGGTCGTTCTTTTGCTCACCAATCCAAAACGATATCTCCTACACTCCGGGAGCAAGCTGCCGAATCGCTGTTCCATAAGAGATAGTCCTTTGTAGTTTATGTAATCTCCAGTGCTCGTATCGCAGGTTGCAACTGCAGTTTTCACTATCTGAAACGGAATCCCAATATCCTCGAGAGGCATAATGTGTCAAGGCACAGACACTGTTGCAGTTACTTGTCGTGTACCATTGTCGTGGGGTCTTTCCCTATTATTCTGTCCTTCGAATACACGTTTGTTTTGCCCGAGTCTTCCGAGTCTACTTCGTCCCGTTCATACCATTACACATATGTTTTTCGCGGTTACATCATTGGTTTTCTTTTTGCATTTTACCTTACATTGATATATTACACACCCCCGGTTCTCATTTCAATACATTACGCTATATCTAAGAGCGCGGCTTTCAAGATGGCCGCCAAGTCAGTGTTATAGCATATCAAATATCTTAATATCATCCTGGTGCTGCCCATCCTTTCCGTTTCCGACATAAACGGGTATCTTGCGACGTTTACCTTATATCATATTGTCGCGTGGTGCGTTATATTGCGGAGCATATCTCCGGTGTTTCTGGACGGGGACAGCTCTAATTTTTCATTTTTTCTTCTTTTCTATTATGTGTCCTCTGGGCGAAGTTTAAGTCGGATCTGATCCTGCCTTGTTCTGTACGTTGCTTGTCAGCAATTCGGAAAGGATTCGGAAAATTTAGTGCAGAGACATCTATCGTCGATATCTGTTTTGCTTTCTTTAATTTAAAGTGTGCTGGATGGACAATAATAACAGGAAGAGTTTCATTACGCAAAAAATGTGAAATAGTTACAATTGCTGTCTTTCATTTCAAATTTTGCTCTAGAAATGTATACATGCAATATATTTTGTTGTTGCAGCTCTCCCAGTCAGCCATCGTTTCATCAACTTTTGAAGTAGTAGTTCGGAGAAAATTTGACTTTGTGCGTAATATGTCGTCCAAATTAATTTCTTGCTTGAATGTAAACATTATCATTTGTAACTCATATAATAAATGAACGAAAAATGCAAAATTTCTGTTATTAGGATCGTGTTCTCAAACGGGCCTCGATCAAGTTTAGTTTCCTCAGGCTTCGGTTTGCCTCACGCTGTCATTGGGCGGAAACGTTATGGAGTCCGGAGAATGCGTAATCTCAATACATCACTCAACGAAAAAGAGATTAGGACCGTTGGAACAGGTCTCTCAAATGCGATTAAAGCTGTGACCTACAATGATAGGCTAGAAACTTATTTTCGTAGTGTTCATAAAATTCCTTTACATGTCACTTGCCGAAAGAACTATGTTAATGAGAATTAGATAATCAAATACTGCAGAGAGAAATCCACAAGTAATGTAGAGGCCTATGTACCAAGTACATCAAGAAATATTAGGTCAGAATTTACTTCGACTTTTGACTTATTTTATTTTATTTATTTATTTTTTTTTTTTTAAGGAAAAATGCTTATTTTGTGGAGAGGACGCTTGTTTTCAAACGGAAACGGTAAAAACCCGTAAGTACCGATTCATGAGGTGAGAAAATCAGGAAGTTTGAGGAAGCATAATTGAACAGGTATTGAAACGAAGTGATGAACTAAGAAGGTGCATTAGCTAGGGTGAATAGTGTTGTTGACCTATTTTCCGCCGAAGGTAAATACCATGCGGATTGTTTTATCGACTTTTTTAAACCTCATAACATTAAAAAAACTTTTAAAAAGGCAAACTTGTGGATAAGAGGAAAAAAGACGCTTTTGATAAACTGTGTGATCATATAAAAAGTGAAGATGAATTCCAGTTTTAAGTAACAAAGCTCCATACAAAGCTTTAAAATTATTCAGACAAAGTTGATTGCTATACAATAACACAAACGGAAAACCTTCTCATAGAGAGATTTGGCTTCTGTTTAATAGTAACAGAGGGTCGCTATGGTTACGGTAGAGACACCGTTCAAACGTTTAGAGTGGAAGGTGAGAAGATAGTGCATAGCGCTTTTTATGAGAAGAGAGAAACTGACAAGGAACAAGAATGAACTCGAATCGTATCAATAGCAGTGAAGATGATATATTTTCGAGTGAATCTTCTGTAATAACCCATCTTGCCCCTAGGCAGAACGCATGTTTGTACACAAGGATCAACATGTTCCGCCAACTCTTAACCTCTTAGTTGTGGGAGTAACTGCAAGTAAGAAATGTGATCCAAAGATTTTGACCAGGAAACAGGATATGGTCTGCCGCAGTATTATTTCTGTGTGTCGTCCTAGAACATTACGTCTCCTACTCATCTAGGTGTACATGTTCAATGCTTACATCATTTCACTTCCTGCAAATTAATAGATATTCTTCACAATTTTGGTATATCTGTCAGCTGCATTGAAGGTTGTGCACATGAATTTTCGAATATGAAAATTTCTTCGCGATCCATTTATCATTTCATAAAATTTGTTTCTTACAATGCTAATTGTAACAAAAACTCTTAATGGCCATGGAAACTTCCACAGCATGGAAGGTATCCGAATAGGTACGCCTCCTAAAGAATCAGTAACTGGTCTTCTGGTCCCTCGTCTGTAAACTCCAGCAGCAAAAATTGTTTTCCTTCAGCAAACAAAAAATAGTCCCGTACAAAGAGAAAACAAACATCGGCTTGTCTAGAGTCTCTCATCTCCAGATGGGACACTGATTCTTGAACTAAGACTGATCGAGTTTAGATAGCCATGCATCTTGTGAAAACTAAGTCATAACCCTTGTGAAGTGGCGCCATGCACACTAAGTTCAAGGATCACGACTCTTCCTTTGATATAAGCAGTGTAGTTCCTTTACCTTTCTTCAATAATGTAGCGTCAGATATCAAAACTCTGGATACAATACGTTGAGCAGGTCAGAATCGTACTGCTGTTCATCCATGAGGAAATTTAGGAAATTGGAAGCTTCACTTCCATGCTATTAAATCATTACTTCCGTATTATCACGTAGCTGGCCATCATTTCGATGTAAAATGTGCCCATCACCATATTCAGCAAAAGGAAGGTTGAGAGATAACTATGAAACCAGAGGATTACAATAAATTAGCCAAGGATACTTCACAATTCACAGAAGAGACTTTCTGGAACGAAGTTTCAACTGATCTGCGAACAGTCTTTAATGAAATCCATGAAAATTTCTGGGGAGTTAACTCAAGGCCATAGATTAACAGATTCTACGTTAGCGAGATGAATTATACAGGGGATAGACAAAAAAAATCTAAAAACAGTTCATACAGGACACGTAAGTTTGACCCTTCACTGTATAACGCGTGTTGCGGTTGCCGATCGTTTTTTGTTTTCAATGTGTCATGTGGACCTTCCTCTTCCGTTGGCAGTAACCCATTTACCTGTGAGTGTCGTGGTGTGAAAGTGGTGCGGTAAAATGGGCGACCTGACAGACTTCCAAAGAGGCATGATCGTTGGAGCTTCAGTGGCAACAGTGGCAAACATTGTAGGGGTATCGAAAGGCACTGTGTCCAATGTCACGAGGGCATACACAATTCATGGGCAAACGACGTCTGCAAAGCACAACAGTGGTCGAAAGACAATCCTGTCAGATAGGGACCGGAGGGCATTAAATCGGATTGTAGAAGCTACAAAGAAGACCACTGCAATGAAAATTACGTCTGAACACAATTCCGGCCTACAGAACCCGGTTTCTTCGAAAATAGTGCGACGGGAACTTCATAAAATGAAAATTCATGGCAGGGCCGCTATCGCCAAACACCTGGTCACAACAGTAATGCGAAGAGGCGTGTCCAGTGGTGCAAGGACTGCAAGGCGTGGACTCATGAGCAGTGGAAACACGTAATGTGGTCCGATGAATCGAGCTTCATCTTGTTTCCAACAACCGGTCGTGTTTACGTATGGAGAACACCGTCACAGGCCTATGATACAGACTGTCTGCTCCCAACTGTAAAGCATGGGGGTGTTTCTGTTACAGTATGGGCAGTGATATCGTGGTTTTCCGCAGGTCCCATCATAACCCTGCATGGAATGATAAATGCTAAGGCGTATGAGGCCATTCTGGGGGACCAGGTTCTACCCATGGCTCAAATATTGTTCCCTGATGGTGATGGCATCTACCAAGATGATTTGGCACCCTGTCACGCTGCAAAAACGGTGAAATCATGGTTTGAGGAGCATGACGAGGAGCTATCACACCTCCCCCGGGTCCCACAATCACCAGGTCTGAACATCATTGAGCCATTGTGGTCTGAGTTAGAAAGGCGTGTTCGGTCTCATTACCCTCCACCAGCATCCCTTAAGGAACTGGAACATGTTTTGGAGGAACAATGGTACAAAATTCCTCACACCACGATTCAGGAGCTGTATACGTTCATTCCACGTCGGATTCAACCTGTTTTGGACGCAAAAGGAGGCCCCACACCATACTAGGTATGATTTTCTCACTTTTGCAAATGTTTTAGATTTTTTTGTCCAACCTCTGTATCATTTCCAATCACTGTTAAGATAACAGTAAGTTTTAGAGACTTTTGTGGGAAACAATTCGTGTCATCTGAACAGCACGTCGAGCTAAATCTTTACCGCTGACCTCGAGACAAAAGATTTGAAGAAGTTTTCAGAATGATTGCCTGTGTTTGACCCATTTGGAAACACAACTCAAAAGGAATTACTCAAGAACATTGGCTCTTGACTAGTTACAGACAAGAAAGCAAATTGCGATCAAGCGAGGAGTGTTGGGGCAACATTCGTTTAGAGAATGATTTGATGCATCTTTGGTTCAGTAAAATTATAAGAAAGAAAATCATCCTTATCTCGGTACCTACAGCACCATCAAAATCATAAAAGGAACCGACTGTTATAAACCCGTTGCAGCTCTTCGGTAGAATCGCAGCTGTAATTGAGCAAAATGAAAATCTTCGTGAGTATATGACTATCACGGAAGCAACGACAGATCAAGCACAGTTCTTGAGAAACTCAGAACGAAACTAGACTGATGAAGTGAGGAAAACAATCTTCGAAGAAGCCAGGATAACCGTATACCAAACTTAAGGAGATACTGATACATTAATCTGTTCAACAGTAATAGAAGAAAGTACGAACGGCAAATCTAGAGCTGGTGTTGGATTCAATTCTGACCATTTAACAATCTTAAGTGCGGAGGACTTCCTGAGTAGTTGCTGTTTTTGTTAAGGTCCCTGACAAGCAAACCTAAGGGAAAATGCTACGATATCGCTAAAATATAAGAAATTCTTGGGCTACTCAAAGACTACTTGCTCTTCTTTCATACTGCTACAGATTGTGACACCACCTCAGCTATATTCAAAAGAGAAAAGTAGACAACGTTCAAGATACTCCAAAAAGATAAAGAATTGTACAAGTTAGTTAGCATCTTCAAAAACCAGATCTCAACCGTGACAGAGTGATCGCAATTGGAGAAGCATTTCTTATTCTCGTGTATGAAGGAGGAAACGTGTTCTCCCTGGACAGTCTGTTACTAGTTTCAGCCGAAATACTAAATGTACTTGCATGTAAGTGTAAGTGACTGCGAAAAAGGATTATGAACCAGCAACATATGAGTGTGCGAAAGTTGATCTCTAGTGTTCAAAACTTGGTGCATTCTGCCAAGGAAGTTCTGTAGAAACGGCCAACCGGAAGATGAATTTGATTTAGTATGGCGAACGCCAGCTGTGGAAAACCCACAGTGCCAGGGGCCTATATGCTGATGCATTCCGTAAGATAACTGGTGAACCCTTAAACTTTCATTTTTTACTAATCTTTCTAAATTAAATAACTCCGTTAATTTTTATTCAATCTGAACGAGTCTTTTTTTTTTTTTTAAATAGAATTGTAGCTAAATAATAAATTGTTAAAAAATATTAAAACCTGTAAGTCTTTTCTTAATTTATAAGAAGATTTTTGCATAAACTGCCAGAATAAGGGTCAGAATTCCTACATTTTTGAAGTTAAGTGGATGTAAAATATTTAATAGTGATTGGATCCAAAACTGTTACATTTAGAGTTATATTTGAAATTTGTTTAGAGTTCAATAATTTTAAGAGTTCAATAATTTTACACAAGTGAACTACGATATCATTTCCGAACTATGACCACAATTCCGAACTGTACTCATATCGATTGGCCGCCATCTTTGTCAGCTTCTTTGAAGATGACGCATACATACAGTTCTCCATAATATTTAGTATGCTGAAAAGCTTGAAAACCAAATCCTGAAATTTTCAGCTTTATATAAATATTTGAGCTCGACCTTATTTTTCGCCCTTTATGTACTGGGCTCTACAAAGAATATAGCATGGTATACAGCAGTATAGTTTGCTAACGATTATCAAGAGAAGATCAGTGCGAAAAATGTGGAACAGAAGTGTATGAAGCATTTGAATAACATATTTTCTTTTTAATATGTCTAACCTTCGCAAAGGTTAATATTACACCATACTATGACTGTTAATGTACGTTAATTTTACAGTTTTAATATTAGAGTATTTGTTGCAGTTTTCTTATCGCTCTGATGTTTGGTTCATCATATGTATGGTTGACATTCTAATTAAACTTCCCGCTACTAAATGTGGAAGATTATTTTCCAATGGCTCTTGGTGCAGATATACAGGATTGTATAATTTATAGAGAAGCTTAAATGGTAATATTTCAATTATTCCCTTGCTAAGTGTCGATTTGTGTCAACAGATTTCAAATTTCGTTAGCTTTTGTTACCTGAAGGTGATGTGCGTTTTGTTGTACTGTTTTTACTGTAGGATTAGGAGTATATATAAAAATAAAGTAACTGAAAAAATTTCAGAGGCGAAGTAATAAATCTTAATGGTGCAGATTTTATTAATTCCAATTTATTTTTCAGACTTCATGAGAAGAATTTCTATATTTATGCAAATATGAATCTGTGAAATGCATAATTACGAATTGCAAGTATTTAATTTCATCTGTGAAAATGCGAATTTACGAATAACGAGAATTTAGTTTTCACAATCACAGCCATTTTACTTTGCAGCCCACTGTAAATAGGTGTTATTTGGACTCTCGCATTAATCACAATCAAAATATTCCTAAGTAAACATATTTTTGCCAGAGGTATTAAAATAGAATGTCTCCAAGAACTTCACAAACAGTTCTTGGTGATTCATTGTCTTGTCATTTTTCCTGTAGCAAATACATCTTACTGTTCTACTGCACTGTTTTGGTGTGGGCAGTTCTAAGGAAAAATATATAGGATTTTTGTTTTAGATAAAATATGGGTTAATATTCATATATTTCAAATGTGAAAACTGTTTGAGCCAAGACAAGTAAATGCATCTTTGATTGTTACAAGAAAATGTCTGGAAAAGTGACCAGGAAGAATATAATATATTGTTATGTATACTGTATTGCTTTGAAAAATAGAAGAGCAGTGCATTAAGAAACTGTTATTAGGAGAAAGGAGTACTAGAATGTTAATTTCGGATTTTGAGAACACTAATCGACACATTACTAAGTCAGTGTCGAAGGATGTTGTATGATGTAGTGTATACTAATAAATTCCAACTAGAAAACGTGAAGAGTGTTAGAGAATAATCCAGATGAACACTTTTTGATATATTCAATGTTCGGAAATATTCAGATTCGTGAAGTCAACTAGTGAAGCTGTATGACCCTGAAGGTTTTGTCAATCGAAATTACAACTGATGAATCGAAAACCTGCACTTGAGATCATGTGACACGTATATGGCATGCTATCAAACTGGATGTTCTTCAGTTAACAGTGTGATCAATATTAGTAAAAAGTAAGAGGGTAAATTTCAGTAAATACAGGCTTGGTATAGCCTAATTGGTTAATTGCTCATTAATTTATGTACACAACTATTTTCATACCATATCATGCCGTCATACTCCATTTTCGTACCGAAGTTATACAGCAACTGAAGGAAACAGATTCCTTAACTGTGAATAGGATAAGACTGTGAGGCACCAGGGAATTCATGCTCCTTGTAATCTCCTGTAAATATTACCAGTTTTATAATAACAGCAGCTCCACTCTTAACGACCTACAGAAAGTATTATACAGACAACAGATCTGGGCGATTTCGCTTCACAGATTGACTTTCTTCAGAGCATTTCTTCTATTAAAAATCTCCAGATCCCACGCACATTCTTTCCTCAGATAAGGCTACATTCACAATATGTTTCTCTCAATTCCCGCAGCAACCGGTTTAGTCATGAAATTATATCACCATTGCCTAACGTGCGAAGATTAGTCATACGATAGATATTATATTTAATTCTGGGCATTACCGACATCTATGACCTTAAGCCCTTCACGTATGATGGATAACGTCCCTTGCTGAGCACATTATCCGGGAAAGGGTGAGAGATGAAAGGAATGGGAAAGGAAGGTAACAGCCTGGGGCCTGTATGTTAAGTACCATTCCAACATTTGCCTGGCGTGAATGAGAAAAACTAAAGAAAAAACTTCATTCAGGATGGTCGGTCTGAAAAAGCTGTTAACAGTTTTTCGACCTAGTATCCCCACCAGGAATCGAACCCGGACCGCTCGCACGGTTGTTGATATATAAATACCATTAATTAATTTGATTTGACAAAGTTTCATTAGTCTTGTACTATGGCAATACCTAGACAGACATATTCGATTTAATTTGATTTTGAATTTAATGACTCTGTCAGCAGTGAGGCTATATGAGACGTGGATCTACTGATTACCGGGGAATCCGAATCACCTGAACACCCGCCGGGAATCGAACCCGAGCCTCCCATGCCAAAGACGAGTACACTAACCGCATAGGTATGAGGAAGCTCTGAAAGACACGTTCGAGTGGAATGATATATAGTATATATTATATACACCACAGGTTCATTACATACTATACAGAAATATTTAGAATTTCCGAACTGTACAACATTTCTAACCTTGAAAAATAGTATAGTGAGAAACGTGCACGTGCTGAATATATCAGAACTTTTATATTGCGGCATCGAATCAAAGAAACATTTGAGTTCCTGAGGAGATGCAGAACTAATCATATTTCACATATTCAATGGCCTACATGCAGACTAGAAAACAAATTGTGTGTGTTGTCCCCTCAGAGAACATTCTTTGATAAATATGACAATTGTTGTTCTTCGAAAATAGGGCTTTTGGAATGGTTCAAAGGAAGAATATAACAGTCTGTAGAAGTCTCTAGAACTTCACCGATGTAGTAGTTATTAGAGAGGTTTCCTTCAATGATGTGGCGGCTATAAATATAACTCCGATTAAATATAATAGGACTCACAATTCAATAAAGTGACTCTTTTCTTGGAGGCTTCCAACCATATGGTTTTCTGAAATTTGTGTAACTAGTAGGATATTGCCAAGTGTTGAGTTGTTGAAGAATTGATCTAAGATTTTGAGTACTTTCCGTTTGACATATGACAGTGGCCATAAAACATTGTTTGTATAAGACTGAATATCTTTTGAATGATTATGTTGTGCACTTCTTGGATTTGTAGGACATAGAAAATATTCATGTACTTCCGTTTATTTTCAAATTGACAGAATAGAGTACCAAAGTAGTATTGTCGCAACAGAAGTGCCTAAACATCTCGAAACATTATGAACTCTGAACAATGTGAGCAAATATACAATAAAAATTTAGCTTCGAAAGTTCTATTGTAGTAACGTATGTTTGGAAGATAAGGCGGTGGACGTCGTTCTGCTGTTGGTGACGACTAATTGCAGATAGATGATCACCAAAGTGAATCTGCAGAATCGACACGAGAGGTTGCAGAGAAATTCAGCGTTATTTATTGGACCGTAGCACTGCATTTGGAGAAACTATTGCTAAATAGAGAAAAATGGATAAGTAAATGACACATAAATTGACCGAGAATAAAAAACATCGGTGTCTTAAATTCTGCTCTTCGTAAACAATCCATTTTTCGACCACATTGACACATGTAAGAAAAAACTAATCTTATATGGGCAGTGACCACCACGTTCCACCAATGGTTAAATCGCGCTTCTACTCCTAAAATCGTTCCAAAGCTAACGTTGCATTCAAAGAAGTTTATGGTGACCGTGAGATGCTTCGTAACTGCACTGATCCACTATAGCTTACTCAATCCAGGCGAACGCCTTTGGCATGGGAGATCTGGGTTCGACTCCCGGCGGGGTGTTGTGTATTTCGGATTCCTCGTTAATCAGTAGGTTCCGTCTCATGTAGCCTCGCTGCTGAAAGGGACGTGAAACTCAAAATCAAATCAATCAATCCAGGCAAATCCATCACGTTCGAGATTTCAGAATATTGACAAAATGCACCAAAAACTGAAACGTCTGTTTCGGGCATTAGTCAGCAGAGAAGGTCTAAATCATATTACACGACAACAATGTGAATAAATAATGTTACAATGGTTACATTAATTGTAATACGAAACGCTGATCTATCCATCACTTTACTGACTTCCACCTTTTTCAGCTTCTGAAAATGTTCTCGAACGGATACGTTTTGAACAATCAAGAGAATGTCCAGGATGCCTCCGAAGAATTTATTCGCTTCAGAATCATAAATTTTTGTATGGCTGAAATTCTCGTAGATTAAAATATATTCCATCCAGTTTTTATTTTTATTAATTCCATCCAGCTTCAGTCAAGTTTGAACCTACGTTTGAATTAAAATCCTACATTAATTTCAGAACAATCCAGTATATACCACGATTTTCCAACCTTTTTCAGTCTGTGCCACCTCGAATCATACGTTCTACTGAGAGAATAAATGACTACGAGCTTTATATATAGAATTTTAATGCTACAAATGTGTCAAGTTTCACTTTCAGTTGGACCTAGCAGCTTTTTTACCCAGTCGTATAGTGAAGAGTGACATGAGCTACTCAAAGCTTCATCCGAAAACTCAGAAGAGTCATTGTTTTGACACATAGGAATTGCTAACCTTAATTTAATATTACAGTCTCATACAAATTCCTCCAGTACTCATCAGGTTGCGACACATAGGTTGAGATTAGCTGCAATATTTTATATATATTAAAAGACTACATCCAATGCAACGTAATGTGTCTGTCATGGAACTCGTAAATCAGTTTTAACATTACACACACTTACTCCCTTTCACTCATGTAACATAATTTCAGACACGTACGTAACTAATTAAGCCAACTTTTTGAACATTCTTTCAGGAGTGCTGAACGATATATGTGTGCGCAATGTATTAAATTCAACGTGATCTATATATATTTAAGGGAATCCAATGTATACTTGTATTAATTTACAAAACACAAAATAGGCTAGAATGGCAAAATTTTTGGTTAATTACAATTTCACCATCGATTAACTTCTGGTAATAACTAGAATTAAACCGGCAACACTACGTTTTTAACTAAAATGCAAAAGCATTTGCGACTCTATAGGAACTGCAGAATCGCAAAGCTACACATTTGAACAGCACTTCAATGTGGCGTGGTAACCATGGTAACTTGGCTCCCACATTCCACTCCCCAACTCCACGTAACGTCTGAAAGGAATCGGTGATTTAAGAAAGAAAAGATGTTTAGTCACCATTGCCAGTCACAGTGTAACAGCAGAGATTACGTATTGTAGCCAATGGGACTCCACACAATCACACCCTTTGTTCGGCCACTATGATGCCTAACATAATTGGCACATTATGTTGTGATTTTTCTTCTAATTTTGTAAATAAATATTTCATTAACAACCTTACAGTTTACATTTCAACTTAAAAAAAAAAAAAAAAAAAAAACCGAGGGGGAGGGGTAGTTGGAGAGTGGATGACTTTATTACCCCTGGCAATTTCCGCCCAAATTGCTCTATATTTTCTTCGTATTTCATGAGTAAATGTTTCACTATGAACGTAGAATATGTCAAATCTTCTGAGAAACCCACAAAGTGTTCTGGTCATAGAGTGAGTTCCTTCAGACGAAGTTTTACGAAAATGCTGATTATAATTGTGTTTATATTTCATAAATATGAATTTTTATATTTTAGTAATAACTTTAAATACTATAAACATTTCAATAATTTTTGTAACATTACATGATTTAAAATTTAAAATGTTAGCTAAAATGTTTAGTTGGGGGAGGGGTCGTACTTTCTCTTTATTCTCTCAATGATGGCCATGTTATTTGTTAGCACTATATCTAAGTGATTAAATATACGATATACACTTTCTCTATTATTATTATTATTATTATTATTATTATTATTATTATTATTATTATTATTATTATTATTAGTAATAATAATAATAATAATAATAATAATAATAATAATAATAATAATAATAATAATAATAATGATGATGATGATGATCACGAGTTTTCGTGAATATTATCTCGATTCCTTACCATATGCTTCGTCTTACCCACATTCACGTCGAGATAAATTTCTTTATGTGCAACCAGAAGGGCATTCGCGTTTGCTTTCGCTGATCCGATATCGTCTTCTATAGAGTCTACATCGTCCATATATATAGGAAGCTGGTTCAGTCCGTGTACTAGCAGTCTTTTGTAGCTCTAGTTGTTCACAGGAAACCGTATCCACAGATCACGTATACCACAGCAAAGTTATAAAGTAACGATGCCTCAAACTATTATAAATCCCGAAAGAATCAAGACAGCTTCCTCCCTGTTTACAACAGGAAAATCCATACAACAGTTTTCGTTTTTTGTTACTAGATAAACTGATTACTGCACTTTTGTATTCATAGCACTTTTTCGAGCTCCCGTGTGCTATATGACTCCCGTGGCCTTTGATGCAATAGACCCGGGTTAGATTCCCAGTGGAAGCTCATGTAATTCGGACTCCACGAGAAGCTGTAGATCCATGTATCATATAAATTCAGTGCTGAAAGGGACGCTAAACTTAGCTTAATCAACAATCATTATACTTTTTATATATATAAAAAAGTAATAATAATAATAATCGAATGCAATTCATTTCAAAATAATTCATTTCATTTCAATTATGATATAACCTATTCTTTCTCTAAAGACGTAAATTATAAGCTATGTATGATAGTCCATGATAGTCACCAGATTCAAAGTATTGCTTTAAGTTTCTCTATGAAGAAGATGTGATTGTAAGAATCGTGATATATCGAAGAAAAAGAAAGAAAGTATGATTTATTGAATTGTGATATTGTCTTTACGACGTTTCTATCTTTGAAATGAGTATGATGATGCCTAAATATGAACTGTTGAAATTGAAATTTTTGACTAGTGTTTATCATTTGTTAAACTAACTAAAATTTCCACTTTTCAAATGTCACATTTGTGAGTTTACATTTTGTCCATTTTTCATGGAGATACTCATTCATAGATGTTCATTCTTTTTCATAAAAAAGAACTCACTTAATTGTATTCCTAGAAATAGCAGAAGATTGTCCAATATTTCGGATACATACACGAGTAAGCATTTTCGAGGAATATAGATGTTTAATACATGTTACGCAGAAGGTTCCTCCAGTATCAATATCACTGGAACCTTTTATATATTGTAATCTATTTTTCGAAGTGACGTTGGTTTAATGAACTAAATTTTATGTGGGGGCAAAGCACGATTATATTATTACCCCATTAAATTAGAACTTTGATAAGTGTACTTACAATGGAATTACATGTTCTAAATAAATTAATTTCTATTCCAGATAAATGAGAAAATTCTCTTTGGTGATAATCTTGATGTATGTACAGCCTTTTGTGTATAAGGCTGAATATATATCTTTTGATACTATAAACTGTTCTTAAAGTAATGCTTATATCTCGAGTGATTCTTTTATTAGACAGGTGATAATTTGAGCTTTATCAGAAACTGGCAAATAAATTATTTGTGTAAAGAATCTCTAAAATACATTTTGAGTCCCAACTTCTAGAAACTTACTTTTAACTATTTAACTCACAGATAAATAAAATATCACTACTTTTTATTTTGTGTTTAGAATAGTATTGTGTGACAATTTTGTCCGTTGTAGTAGTATATTCTACGCATGAACTCCTATTGTAGTGTGGAAACTGAGTGTTTTATATTCATATCAACACCCTTTCTCTGTCTGTGTCTGCAAAGTTTTGTTTTTGAATGCTGCACCTGCACGATAATACATGTACAAATATATTAAGAGAAATAGAAAACAAACTGACAGTTTAACTTCTTTTCTGACAGCTTCCCCACTTCCGTCGCCAATGAAATCTCCTGCAAGAACACCTATGAAGCAACAAGGTCCTTGCTGCACAGCATTGTACGACTTTGAACCAGAAAACCCTGGAGAATTAGGTTTTAAGGTAATTTTGAAATTTTTTGGAGTAATAAAATTTTCTACATTTTTATTTTAATTAACCTAAGCTACTAAGTCACTTGACATGCGAACACTGTATGTTCCTATTTGATACATTATAAACTTGTATATATATATCACGGTTATATGCCGTGATGGTCATAATATTAAAGATGGTATTGGTATAGGACATTCGTTAAAATGTGAGTAGAAGTAATATCTGCTGATACTGAGAAGGTTGCAGGGCTACGGTCTTAGCGACCCTTCCAGCTGAGTTTCTCCACCTACTCCTGGTTGTAAAGATTTTTTACAGGGTGGCCAGTCTTATCTAAATTTCATTCTAGAAATCACAATTCAAGGAAACAAAAAAGATGCACTAATAAATATTAAATGGTTAGAATATAATGACACTATTACGCAATTTAATAGAGGTAAAAAGTACTTTCAATCAACACCAAAAACTGAATACATTATATGAACTAGCTAATCCTTGATAGCCTATGGTTTTCACTCTTCAGTTTCCATTTATATGTGTAACTCGATAAGCTAATTTCATTAAAATAGAGGAAAACCATGTATAAAGTCCTATATGTCTAAAGTTGGAGATAACCTTTTCGAAATTATCTTTGTTTGAATTCACTTTCTTAACAACGTTCGTTGACATAATTAATCCTTATTACGTATAAAAGGGAATCGTCTAAGCCTGTGAGTAACGCTAATGCTTAATAGTTCACAGTCAAGCTTAGACACCAATAAATATCACTAGCATGCAATCAACTTGCATATAAAACTATGTGACGACTTAATTGGAACTTAAAAACTGTATTGTTTCTATTTAATCATTTGAAAATAGGACAAGGTATGTAATCATATTTAGATTTGAGCATTAACACTCGTATTTCTACAGCAATATGTCATGAGGATGTAATTACAACTCATAACTGTATTGTTTTAATTTAAGTATTGAAACTGTATAATAATGATGACGAACTGTATGCTTTGCTGTTTTATATTAAGACAAGAGGAGCAGCTATATTTAGATTTGAACATTCATTTTCGTGTAACCGCGAGTTAGTTGGTGGACAAACTTAAAAACAATTAGAACGTTCAGTTAAGCAATTTTAATCTATAGTGCAGTGGTTCTCAAAGTGGGGTCCACAGGACCTAGCCAGGGAGTCCGCGACGCCTAAAATTTGAAATGTGATGTAATAAAATGAAACTCACAGTTATTAGGCAAGAAGTATTTTTAAAATTAAGAAACTGCAGCTGTGGGCAGTACGAGTGCAAAACAATAACTATTAATCATTGCCAGTGCTCAAGGATTTCATTGATACTTCAGGTGAAAAACTTTCTGCTGAAATGCACAAAACACTTCTAGGACACTTGAAAGCATTAGCTGCAAGTTTTCGAGACTGTTTCCCTGTCCCACAACCTGGTAATGGTTGGATTGAAATCCTTTCACTAATGTAGAAATTCATGACATACAAGGTATGAATCTCTCTAACACAGAACAAGAACAGCTATTGGAACTATCGTACGATACTTCATGGAAAAACGTTTCCAAAGAAAATGAACTTTGTAGCTTTTGGTTGCGTGTGCACTGTGAATATGAAGAGTTGTTTAAAAAGGCATTGCCACATTTGATGCCGTTCCCTCATATGAGCAGACCTTTTCTGCTCTTTGCAGTATTAAAACCTAAAAGTGAAGTCGTCTTAATGTGCAATCGGACATAAAATTGATGATAGCAAAACTTATTCCAGATTTCAACGCAGTTATGAAATAATAATAATATTATTATTATTCCTTACATTAGTGACCCCATATTTGAGAACATTGTTTATGAAATATATTTTTAAAAAAAAATCAGTCTTGAAAGTTACTGTATTTTCAATTGAAATTTCGTTCACTAGGAAATAATCATGTATCTTTAGAATAAATTACTTATTTCATTATTTTTCTTGATCATCTCAGTGGTTAATTCTAATTAGTATATTTTTCAATACCATGTAAAATTCAGGTAGCATTGCAAGAGGGTCCGCAGATCACTTTCCAAATGAGCACGGGGTCCACATTGTCGGAAAGTTGAGAACCACTGCTATAGCGTACAGTAAATCGAAGGCTTCGGGGAACAACTAGTAATAAAAAACCTCGTTTAGCCTTCTCGGCAGGTCCGAGTAGCTGGTACGCGTGGTCCTGGGTTCGATTTCAGGAGGGAGAGCATTGAAATTTAAACGCATTTCACTTGTTTGGATTCCACTTTAAACTGTTGATTCATGCCTCGTACGGTCCCGGTACTGAAAAGAAAATCTTTCAGCTAAATGTCCCACGATTATGCTCATTATGCTAAGGGAGACGGATGATTAAGGCAAATGAATGATGGAGTAATTGGTGGAATGATAATGTAGGAGGAAACTGAAATACCCCGTGAAAACCCACGGACACGATATTGTCTTCCACAAGCTTACTTGTTCGAACCAGGGACCTCACGCACCAGAGTAAAGCGCTGTACCACTGAGCCACTGTATCCTCCCCCGGTACCGAAAAGGAACGCTAAAAACCGCTATTAACAAATAAAATGCTATTACGAAGTTCCATAAGTGCTATGTAATCTGTCAAAACACTTCAGCTGCTAAATGTTTAATTAGCAGATGATAATGATTTTTTTCAAGAATAGTACAGTTGTGAAGTTATTTACACTGTAAGCAATTAATAAAACAGGAGAAGTTGATTTAGAAGGGCGTCTGTTAGGTATTTATATCAAGGCGCTAATTTCATTATTCACCTGATGAAAATGAGGCGACAGAGTTATTACCTGTCAGATTATACTGTATAACTATAGTCTTTCTTTCTCACTTAGTTTATTCAATGTGAAATTACAGATTAATAAAGCTACTATTATTATTATCATTATTATAACACTAATAGCACTAACCTTATTATTCATTATTACTATCCGACAAAGGTTGAGCAAGCTCAGAGTCTAAAGATGATGTACCACTGTCAGTTCTTTTTTCTTCTTCACTGTCTATGCCGCCTAAAGAAATTATGAAATTGTCCATAGGTATGCTCTATTAAAGCATCTCGTTCCCAGTAATTTTCAACGTTTATAATGTGCGTGACGAATCCTTCTTAGTCCGGAAAGGGTCCTTTGTTACTTCTTCCAGTCTTTGTAATGAAAAATCGCCTGTAACATTACTTTCTCGAACTACCGTTTTTACAAAAGAGACACTGACCAAAGCTTAAAACCCACTTTATTTTAAATTATAATTTGTAACTGTTTCGGATATCTAGCATATCCTTCTTCAGACACTATCGAAAATAAATGAAAATACAGACATATATATATAAATATTATTATGACAAAGTTTAAATTCTTTAACCGTCATATATATAGTCATTGCTATGAAAAAGTTTAATTTTTTTTTATCATACATATATATAGTCATTGTTGTACTTTTTAATTTATTTTTTATTTATTTATTTATTTTTTTTTTTTTCCTATTTACTGAGGCTTTCAGCCAATCCCATAAGTCTTCGTGTTCACTTTCCAATTAATCACGTTCCTTCATTTTTGGTTCTTATAAGGGCCTTTTTTAATTTTCTTTTTCTCTATGCTATTCAAACTTCCTTCCCATAATTTATTAATAGGTAAGCTCCCTGTCCAGTTCATCAGTTTATCTCTTCCTACCTTCCAATCTGCTTCTTTCCACTTTCTTATTATCATTCTTTTCTCCATCTCCAATACTTCCGTCTTATCCCAATTAATTCCGTGATTCGTCTCCTTAACATGTTCGTATATGGCATTGGTATCTTTCTTCCTCCTAACATCATCTTCATGTTGTTTTATCCTTTCTTTCATTCTCTTTCCTGTCTTTCCTATATATGACATATCGCAGTCCTCACACCATACCCTGTAGATGACTCCTTCTTCTTCCTCTTCATTAATCTTTTTAATTCCTTTTCTATTCTTCTTCTTTATTGAACTTAATAAAGTTTCTCCACTCTTTCTGTAAGTTCTGACCTCTCCTTTCTTCAATAAATTCTTCAGTTTCTCCGTTTCTGCTCCCACTTTCTATGCCATGCCATTTTCCACTTTCATCCTCTTCATTCTTCTTTCTCCCTCTCTTCCTCTTCCTGCGTTCTTCTTCCTTCTCTAACTCTTTCTTGCTGTAACCGTTCTTCTCTAACTGTTTGTAGAATTTCTGTGTGCTCTCCTTCTTTCCTTCCTCTTCGTTCTCCAGCATTTCTGGATAAGACGGAAGTATTGGAGATGGAGAAAAGAATGATGATAAGGAAGTGGAAAGAAGCAGATTGGATAAAGAAGGTAGGAAGAGATAAACTGATGAACTGGACAGGGAGCTTACCTATTAATAAATTATGGGAAGGAAGTTTGAATAGCATAGAGAAAAAGAAAATAAAAAAAGGCCCTTATAAGAACCAAAAATGAAGGAACGTGATTAATTGGAAAGTGAACACGAAGACTTATGGGATTGGCTGAAAGCCTCAGTAAATAGGAAAAAATAAATAAATAAATAAATAAATAAAAAAGTACAACAATGACTATATATATGTCTGATAAAAAAAATTAAACTTTTTCATAACAATGACGGTTAAAGAATTTAAACTTTGTCATAACAATATTTATATATATGTCTGTATTTTCATTTATTTTCGATAGTGTCTGAAGAAGGATATGCTAGATATCCGAAACAGTTACAAATTATAATTTAAAATAAAGTGGGTTTTAAGCTTTGGTCAGTGTCTCTTTTGTTAAAACAACCAATTCAAAGCCATGAATAGTCTTACTACCGTTTTTACTTTATCCTAAGCTAATTCTATGGCATTTAGTTAACACATATACGAGGACAAACGAAGTACCGAGGATAAACTTTCAACATCTCGTCAACTTTAAATATATTTTCCAGCTGTTTGTACTTTCCCACTAACTGAAATAAATCGAACTTTTTCGTATCGTGGGAGAATGACACTTTATTCCTCTGAAACACTTTATCATCGCTTGTTTCACAACATACCTCGTAGGAGCTTTATTCACTTGAACACTGTGGTAGGGAACATTGTCCATGACAGTGACTCTTTCGGCAGGTTAGGCACGAGTTTTTCATTTATTCATTTCTCAAAATTTTCAGAGTTCATTTGTCCATGGTAATCTCCAGTCGCTTTACCTGCTCTAAATATTAAAGCTGTTCCATCAATGGAACCACTTTGCAACCCAGCACTAAGTAGTATTAAACGGTTAGAGAAACTGGTGTTCATCAACACTCCCTGAACAAATTTATTTTGCCAACAATTATTAAATGTCAAATTATTGTCCACCACGATTCGTCAATGTACACAATGTTCTTTTTCTGGGACCTACATTCGGATTTACTTCAGATATCCTCCGCGCCGCACGATAATGTTTGGGCGTTCAAAGAGTACTTTTCTTCTACTTCCACATTTCTTCCCTCTAAATCCTATATCGCGAAGCAAACATCGTAATGTATGAGTAGTCCATGGAAAATTGATATTTTCTCTAATGGTCACTAGCAGTTTTGGTACTGTTGGCACTTTTCCCTGGTCTACATAGAAGTTGTGAATGGTATCTCGTATCACGTTTATCATATTCATTACAATGAAACTTATATTCTTCAGAACGTGGTCGTTTCTTACCCGGAGTAGTTAATGAAAGATTCACCTGGCTCACGTCCCTTTTTCGAATTTTAGACACTCTACACTGATATTCCAGTATAGCTAGACACACGCAAATTTGGTTTATTTAATAAATATTTTAACCGACCTTCCCTTGCTTCTTGATCACATACGCTTAATAACTTTCCTTACAACTTCTCTAGCTTCACTGTGAATAGTTTATCCCTTCCTGCGAACTGAAGACATGATTTAAATGGCTAGAATTATTATTGCTAAACGGAATGTAACACGATGATTATCCTTTAGAAAAATAAATTAATAAAATTTATTAAAAAAAAAAAAAAAAAAACTGACTTGCTGGATATCAATGAACACTTCGAAAATTGCACTGAACTGATCAAATCCTATTCACTAACTGAAACGAACACATGACTAAATCTGTTTCTTGAAATGGAGTCTTGGAGAAAACGAAGCAATGGATGTGGTGTTAGATGCGTGCAGTGTCCATTCTCAGCATGACACTTGACACAATCTGTTTCACATTTATCACATAGCTACTGGTTCACATTTGTGAAGATTTCTCTAATTTCACGATAATATACAACTTCTTTGAAGTCCTTCAAGTGATTTTCTTAAAGTGTGTATCCATTCGTGCTTCAAGATAAAGGATTATCTTTAGTCACTTATTGACAAGTCATCCATAAAAAGTATCCTACGATAGAGAAAAACTAAGAGTACTTACTGCAACTTGTTCGTTTCATTTGACCGAGAACTCGCTTTTATATTGGATGCCAAATACCCATACTCTTCCTGTTTTCCTCTTTCATATCAGACAAATGCTGGGACCAGCACTTAAAAAGCTCGGACCACTTTCTCTCATTTTAAGTCATAAAATGTGAGCAGGTATTTGGACTTGAGCTAAAAGTATACGTGCAAGATGCCAATAAAGGAAACATAATGTGAAGTCTAGTCTAGTAGCATTTTAATATTACGACATGTCCAACAAGTTTTCTCCCCTTTCTATATATAAACTTAACATGAGAATAATAATTAATAGAGCCCGGATTTCCATGCACAAACCAACCCCGAGATATGCATGCAAATATGCACGATAAATATAAAAAATACGCATTAAAAATTTAGCACATACACTGAAGTGTACACTGAGAAGATAAAATTTAAATTTCTTACAAAAATATCTTACCTTAGTGACCTCTGTTGCAATGAACTACGAACGTCTTTCTTATTTTTTCTTCTGTAAACCTCTGCGTTTATCAGATCAAAAAGTTTCTTTCTACACCAGCAGAAGTCACTGGTGCATGTGAAAACACCAAATGTCTTCCTGTGTTAAGCTCTTCGAATTTCGTGTTTTCCCCATTAAGTACGTTTGCAATGTCACCGATTGTTTTGTACCCGGAATTTTTGCCTAATACTTGACATAGTTTATCTGACGCTATTTTCGCAACACCATTTCGCTAAACTATGCATAAGCAACAAACTTAACGCTTTTTTTTTAAAAAAAAAAATCTACATCCGCGTTTACGAAGTGATTCAGTTCACTTTAAATATAACCTATTTGCTTGTGATATACTCTGAAAGATGCCTAGTATGTAGCAATAAAATTCGGAAATATCCTTCGTGACTAGGCGGTTAGTGTACGCGCCTTTGGCGTGGGAGACCCGGGTTCGATTCCTCGAGGAGCTCATGTGGTTCGGATTCCACGTTAATCAGTAGGTCCCGTCTCATGTAGCCTTGCCGCTGAAAGGGACGTTAAACTCAAAATCAACTCAACCTGCAAAGTTAACGAAATAAGCGTGCAAATCGAAATTCACTCAAAATATGCTCTTACATGCGGTATCATATGCGTCTCAAATGAATCCTTACAAGTCTGTTGAAAAGTAAAAAAGTACTTTCCATACGTTTCTGCCCGTTATTATAAACATGCATTTTGAATATAAATCCGGGCTGTAATAATTTATAATGTCCTTAGCTAAATCTATTATCCATGAAAGCATTATGATACAATTGAAACAGATGAATGCAAAACATTTTCTAAGAAACCTATAGAAAATAAGTACTGTATTTCTTGATGCCGGTCGTGTGGTAAGAAAGTTCTTTAGAGAACTCTTCCATTGCACTTATTTGACACAGATACCCGTCCTGTCGTTGCTCGGGTTTTGCTCTGCCTTAAGTTCCCCTTAGTTATTTTATATTCATGGCCTTTCCCTTTACTTATGACTTAGTCTAGAGTTTAAGAACTTTTTGGTTTTCTGTGAACCGCAAACTGAAACAACAAAACCTGAAAAGATAAACTCGAAAAAGTTTTCAAATTACTTTTCGTTAATCTTACAAAGTACCGCTCCATAATCGAAAAAAAAAATAGTATATATTATATTTAAGATAAAGAGGCATAAATTTAAGATATGATGTCTGAAATTAG
The DNA here is from genome assembly GCF_964235325.1 of Thermobia domestica. Taxonomy (NCBI): domain Eukaryota; kingdom Metazoa; phylum Arthropoda; class Insecta; order Zygentoma; family Lepismatidae; genus Thermobia; species Thermobia domestica. The sequence goes on along the minus strand of NC_137465.1, from coordinate 73,495,428 downwards.
AGAAAAAATATTTTTATTGCTGTGGGTGGTTATATTGTATGTAATTACTTGGATTGTGTAGCATCTTAATCCTTCTTTGTTCATCCTTTAAAAGGTGTGCATTTTTAAAAGTACTTTTAATTTGCAATTTATTTCCTATATCTGAATATTAGTAAATATATAGTTGGTACGTTAAAGGGAATATAAATACTAGAAAAGAAAGAAGGTTATATTTTGACTTCGAGTAACCATTGGCAATTAGTTATTGAAATTTTGTTAACAAAACTAAAAGTATTAAAAAAAAGTTTTGAAAATTTTTCTTTAAAAACCGTAGGCAGCTGTTAGACCGACAAGATAAGCATTTGTTGGCAGTTTCGTATTTTGACCAATCAAAAGCAAACATTTGCATTCATGTTTCAACTACATCCTGTATCATGTATCCTAGTAACTACTCTTTCAGATTTGTGTAAATTATTCCGATATTTGCGTTTCCATCATTAATGTTCTTATGTCCTGTAAGAAAGTCTAGGAGCTATAAGAATAACAGCTACATTATTCACAGTTCTTTATTGCGTAAGATCGTTCAATACCTTACTAGTGATTTATGTTTACATTGGGAGTTGTGATTTATATTCACAATTCACTTCTTTATGTATTGCTCTAGTAGTTTAATATTAAATGTAGCTTTGGGTCCCTGTTAATAGTATGATATATAAATGCAGTAATCATTAATAGTTTGGATTAGAAACGTTGTGTTTCGTTTACCTGTAATTGATTTTGTCCCTTTAAGCAAGGCTAATTTCTTTAGGTAGTAAGCCACAATGACATTCTTTTTCAGGAAGAAAACTACGAAATTAACAAACGGGTAATCACCACGAAGGGCAGTAACCACAGATTCTGTCAGAATTTTAAGTTAAAACCGATTTAAACCAAAATATAAGAGATAATAATAATAATAATAAAGTTGTTTCAGTCGATAATGAATGCTAGATGCAAGAAGTATAAATTCAATGGTGATGCGAGGTAAATTGATTTATTATTTTATTTTCTGGCTATGGAGGTATCGAGACTGAAAAAAAAGTGTCAAATAATTTTTTTATTTATTTTTTCAAACAATTTCTCGAGATTCTCCCTGTAGTCTAATAATTAAACTACAGCGAATTAAGTAACATATTTACTCTCAAATACAGTATATTCATTGATAAGTTCTGAAACGCTTGTTTTTTTTCGTCCTTCATTGTAAAGTGCTCATAGTAAGACGGAACGTCTCTGGTCGTTAACTGCTGGGTAGCCATGTTCTAGGTGTCACTGAAGCTTAATTTACAGCATCTCCTCCCTCCAAGTGATCAGAAAGGAACATTTCTTTAGATTTCCATACAAATATGGCATTCACCATATACCTGGCAACTCTGAAAAAATGTGTCTTTAATAAACTATCGTGGCAGTTTTCAGAGGGCAACAACTACACCCTCTGTTCCCCGCTTCCTTACCCCAAACTTGTATTCTTCTCTGCAGGATAGATTAAATAAAAGAAGAGAAGCACGGAAGATCTTGAGTGAAAGTGTGTTTCTGGAAATTAATTGAAAGTTAATAAGAAAAGTAAGGCATGAACAAGTGGTCACTTAAAATAGGTGTTATTTCATAATTATACAAACATAGTGCAAGAAGGTGTATTATGGTAACCATGTTCGACAGTTATGATTCAAGAAAACTGAATATTTATTAATTTGAGGCCTAATGAATGTGGATTTCTTTTGTATGATTTTTTTTAAATCCTCCATTAGGCCACCAGAGGAGCTATGTAATGTATTTCGATATCTCAAGGCGGCTGCTTAGTTTCTTGTAGTTCCAAGATCAGACAGCATAGAAATCTAAATCTTCGCCTTTCGCGAACCATATGATTCACGCGTTAAGGGGATGTCTACTTATCATCCGAGGCTTCAGAATGTCCATACGATAACATGTAAAATTTAATTCATAAATATCTTACAAAATATTGTAGGTAGGAACTTGCAATTTAGTACACAAATGCTAAAGAGCAATACAATCCAGGTGATGGTCACAAGTTTCCAGCTAATCGCTTAGATTAATTGTAATGCTTACTTCCGTAATGAGGTAATCACTACTGCAGGTAAAGAGTCAAAAGATCACTTACAGACCTCATAAATTACTACGGGTAACATTCTTTGAAAAACACATGCTGGTGAGGGATGCATTATGGCAATTTGACAAGCGAAACTCGTGTCTACGACCTCCATTTTCATAATCATTTATGCCTTGATTAACTTCCCTTCCCTTCCCACCCCCATCCCCACTTCCCTACTGAGTTTCAACAACTTTACGACGGTAACTTTCAGAATATGATTTTTCGGTGAAAGCTGGTGTGATTCACGTGTCAGTATAATATTTCATGGAACAAAGATAATAATCTTTGAAATCTGAGTATCGAACGTACGTTTCCGATTTCCTTCCTACATCTTTTGTTGCTTGAAACGGACAAATTCTCCTTCGAAGCAGTTGCTTTCACCTCTGCCACTCACAGCTATACAACAAAGGAAAGTCTAAATGTTTCTTATTTGCCTATTTCTTTTGTTTTCTGAAAGGATAGGTTTCTTTTCATTTTACATTAATCACAGAAAACATACAGTACAATGTTTCTGCGGTTAGAACGGATTAATTATATGCACGGGTGGCAAAAACCAAGTTTTCCTTGTTTGTTTGTTGAATAACTAAAGTTTGGTTTACCAAAAATCCTTTATATATTTAACATACTCAAGTGTGCGTCTGTAACACACATACGAAAAAAAAAAAAAAATCTTCAGGATCATCATTAAATTTGGTCAAGATATAAAGAGTTAGGAATTCTGTTTATATTAAAACCATCTACTCGAAACGGAAGTTGTTTAAATAATTTCCGGTTTGATCATTGATCACCAAAGATCGGAAACGGTTTACGTAGTGAGATCCGATTTTCTGGTTCGTAAGAATATATTAATCTCTATTATTAACTCTCTACTGATACCGGAAATGGTTTATTCAACTATTTCTGGTTTCAATAAATATTGATCTACATAGAGTAAAACCGGTAAAAGATAGATGAAAGCGGTTTTCTCTGATCGAGTAGCTCTCAAGCATCTCAAGAGTACCTTTTGTTTCCTCTACTGATTTTCAATTGAAACTGGAAGTTGTAGAAATTCACCACTTTCGGTTTCAATAGTGATCTCCATAGAACAGAAATGGTAACAGCGAGAAGCAGTTTTCTACATTCTATTTAGCGTTCTAAAAATAGCTATCATCTTCTGTTTTAAGTCTCTATTCAGACCAGAAGTGGTAGAAATCAACCACTTCCGGTTTCAACGTTGATGGTTATAGAATAAGAACTGTAATAGATAATCAGTTAGGCGTCCGAAGAAAATGTTTCGTCTCTAGTCTAATCCCTCTGCTAAAACCGAAAGTGGTAGAAATCTACTACTAATTGCTTTTTTTTACTTTATGGGCTAGCCGTGATTTTTTTTTTTTTTTTTTTAAATGAAATAAGTCAGACTCGAGGTCATAGGTAAACTAATTTTACAAATGATTTCCCAGTAGAACAGAAATTTACCAGTCTGCCCATTCAGCACTGTTCAAGCTTGACTAACAAGGGAAGAGAGGGAGATTATATTCGAAGTAGAAGATGGTTTACATATCGAACTGAAATTGTGAGACGGATGTCGAAACAAGAAAGTATGTCATATTTTCAAAAGCACAATGATTGAAAGTAAAATTAATTGTCCCAGGGTTCTCCACAGGGTTCCAGACGGGGTCCTACTCAAAATTTTCAAATGGCAAGGGAGGTCAAATATCATATCGTTGGAAAGTTGTTGGGAAATGAAAGAATACGGAACAAGTCTCGACTCTCTAAAATTACCCTGTGTTAAATGGTGGCTGGTCAAAATGTACATCATCATTTCGATTCTCCGCGCATTCACTTTCCATTTTGCAATCGGCACTTGTCATTATGAGACATTTGCATGTATTCACTGTAGCTGGTGCAAGAAATTTTTTGTTCGAAACATTTTATAGTTGATAATCCAAACAACGAGTATAAGTATCACTATTGGACAGTAATAAACATAAATAAGTAGAGGTAAGATTTTTTATTTCTTATGGCTCCAACCTCTACTTATTTATGTTCGTGGCTGTACATTATATGTTAACTAGTCAGTTCTATACTCAAAGATGTCAAATGTTATGTATTTTTCTTTATTTTCTTATTTTTTAATTTGCTTTTATTTTATTATATTTTTTATTTATTTAGACGTTGCTGGGCCCAAAGAGCAGAATCTCACAGTAAGGGCATTTCCTTTCTTTCCGTTGAGTACAAGAATTAAAGTGAAAATAAACTAAAAGCCGACTACAGAAAGAAGAACTAAAACACAAGATGTTTGCACATGGTTATCGTAGAGCGTACAGACTTGTTCCATCTGCTTTCATTTAGCAACAGCTTTAAATGATGTGCTACTTGACCCCTCTTGCCATTTGAAAAAAATAGAGTAGGGCCCTGTCTGTGACCCTGTAGAGGACCCTGGGACAAATATTTTTAATTTCCATAATTGTACTTTTGAAAAGATGAAACACGTGTTTTCCTGTTTTGACATCTGTCCCATCGTTTCATTTTTTTTTTGGGGGGGAGGGGTGGCCATAGACTTCAAATGGCGCTTTTGCTGCCATTTTGACCAGCCGCCATTTTGCACAGGGTAATTTTAGAGTGTCAAGACTCGTTCCGTCTTCTTTCATTTCTCAACACGTTTACAACGATATGCTACTTGAACCTCTAATTACCTTTTGCAATTTTTGAGTTGGACCTCGCCTGGGACGCTGCGGGTGGTCCTGGGACAACACTTCTTGCTTTAATATTAATACTTTGTACTTTTAAAATGATCAAACACGTGTTTCCCTGTTTTGGCATCTGTCTCATCGTTTGCGATTTCTAGGGATGGAAACGGATTTTCTGGACACTCTGTATATTCATGTAACTCGCACAGTGTATGCATTCGGAAATTTTTTATCACAGTTTCGTAATAGGCGTCATTAGTGCTTTCGATTGGTATATAAACCATCTTCCATTGCGATATATAATCTCCCTCTCTTCCCTTGTAAGCCAAACCGAGTAGCGCGTCTGAACAAGGGTTTGTGAGTTAGGGAAACTAATGTGTAAGATTATTCGCAGGAAATTAAATCTACTTTAGATTTGTAATAAAGGAGAAGAATGGTAAACATCTGAGAGGTTATTTGGTTCATACAGTTACAGTTAAGAAATAAATAAGAGCCTAAGATAGATTAGGTTACAATCTAAGTTAGGATAATGTGGAAAGTATAAAACCATCCATCATGCTATTTTGTAACAATCAATTAGTAGTCCGGTGCGATTAGACAAAAAATGGTCCAAACCCGGAATTTTATAATAATAAGCTGAAAATTGGTGGAGATGTTCACATTGTTGTTCTGAACAACACACTCAGTCTCCCAAAAAATCCTACTTGGGGAACCAAGATGTGACGTCATCAAAATGGCCGACAACTGCATTTATCCCTTAAATTTTAAAACATCGTATCTTCTGGACATTTCAAGGTAGAATCTTCGTTCTTGCTTCATTTCACTCAGAATACATTCAAAATTATTATTTATAACGACTTCTTGTCATACACTATTGTTGTCTTTAAATATGGCGTCTTAAGGTGAAAGGAATGTGTATTTTCAATTTGTATTTCGATCTTTAACTGTGAATTACTTTGAAACGGAATTATGTAGTGGAAATGTTCTGAAGTAATCGTTATTCGCTGTTTTAAGATCTTCCCAACGAGCCCAAAACCATTGTTCTACCTTTAAAAATTTCAGAGCTAGTTAATTTAATGTAGAACTCGCAGTAACCGACTACCTTTAAAACAGAGATGCAAATAACCACTCGCCCGAGGCGAGTCGTTCATCAGTGCGGGCGAGTATTTAATATCATACCGAAGGTAAATAAATTATTTCTATTGTGGGATGTGGGCTAGCAGCTTTTTTTTTTTTCTTGTTTAGTAAAATTTTGTTACTTATTTGAATCCCTGCTTTAAAAATAAACGCATCAAAATCACTTATGACGTTGTTAACGGAAATAAACGAAATTTGTATTGCAAATAATAGTTGCAATATTCGGGACGATTTCTGTTATATTTCTACCATAAATAAATGTGAAACATGCAGTTTATGGAATGTTCCTAAGAGGCAGGTGTATGTTATAATTTTCTAAAACTTAATTTTTCAATATTGAAAAATATTTCTCTATTTAATGATTCGACTTATTCATATTGTTTTCTTTTGAAACAATTCCCTTTTAAAATAAATATTCAAAGAATAAATTATATTTTCGGTTCAATTCTTTCTGGAGTTGTTTTTTGTAAAATACTAACAGAACTGCTATGATGTCTTGTGATGTATACGTTATACCTTATAAAAACAATATATATATATATATATATATATATATATATATATATATATATATATATATATATATATATATATATATATATATATGATTGTCTTGTGAAACAAGATGTTTATGATTATAAAGTGAAACAAGTTAACCTTCAGCCATGAAAATTATCACATAACAAACAATAATTGTTAGACAGAAGAATAACTAATGAGCGTGGAACTGCTCATGTCAATGGAATATGGAACTGTTCATGTCACTGCTTATAGTTCAAGTTCTTCCGTGTCATCGTCCTCATCTAGAATGTGTGAACGGTTTTCACAGCCATGACCAACACAGTAGCCATCAAAAATGACATTAACTCTGTGTCCGTAGTGTTGCTGACTACCTAGGTATATTTAACATACTGGAGACATATCTGACTTAAGTTGGTCACGCGCATCCACGTTACACGATGCAATAGAAAGCCTCCGTCGATTGTATATACGGCATCTGATGGTAATATGTTCTCGGAAGGAGCAAGTTCCTCCAAAACAGTGATTAATGCTGATGTCTTGCCTTTTCGCATTGAAACACCATCAAAAAGAGCAGATGGTCTTGCGGCCAACTCGTATCTCAAGAATTCGGCCAACTCCTCATCGCTTCTCACGACACATACAATACGATGAAAAAGTTGGATAGGGTTAACTTCAACATATCTTTTCTTAAATTTTATAGTTTTGGCTACACTTGCAAGCGATAGAACCTTGTCTCTCCGCTCCTGATGGACGTCATTAAGGTTGACTCACAATTGATTTAATCGCAGCTACACCTCGATCTTGGGCCTCATCACAATTCACACTTCATCGCACACCAAGCCAGTAGATATGGAAACCAAAAGATTTGACGAGATTTTAAAAGGATTGTGCGAGTGCAGCCAGGTCATCATCTCCTGAAGATCCTTATTGTGCCTGGCTTTCTGAGATTCTCTCAGTTCCAAGTGTTGTTCGGACGTTGTAATGAAAACATTGGTGAAGATTTCGAAGGCGTCTATAACATGTGCTAATGCAGGCATTGCACAAACCCAGCGCGCAACCACATTTTCGGTCATTCCTCGACCAAATGTTAATCCACCTGCAGTCTTCATCGTACGCACCAACATTTGTTCGATTGTCGTATCCGTCCATATTCCTGACCAAAATTTTTGTGTTGTTCTAATTGTGAAATAGCTATGCTTCACGAATTTGTCAAATTCTTTAGAAGTCATGATTGTTTTTAATTTCAGCATTCGTTGCAAGTAAATTTGGGCAGACTTTGCATAATTGAAGTGGCCTACAGCATGCAAGAAACGGATCATACATTGGACGCTATAAAGGTGAAGGTTCCAATCTTCTAAACGTTCTGCTCTAATGAAGAAACGCATAATAACCGTTTCGAAGTATTGCGCGTATAGTATTCCGGTTCGATTTGAGACAGATACATTGTGTAATGTTTCGTGTAACATATTTTGAATTTCCAGTAGACATTGAGGCATGTTTATATTTTTCTATGACAATGTACCTCGTAGTACATCTAAGAGCAAGCTTTTCAGCCTATGAGTAAAATCTTCATTTACATTCATTTCATTTAGTAACAGCTTTGCAAACGAAACCTGACTCAAGAAAATGCGCACTAATAGCTCTAGCATATGAATGCCCAGTCATCATGTTTGCTACTGTGTTCTTTGCGTAGATGGTCTCCCACAGCTCTTCCAAACCACTACCAGAGGTAATGTTTCCAACAACACCGAGGAATGACATAAATAGGTGAAAACCACCAAGGCGCACAATCACGCACGAGAGAGGGCTGTTTTTTCTGCTGCTAGAACCATATCTATGGCTTTAGCATATAGTGGCTGATCAAATGTCACTACACATGATTTTTTATTCATTTTCATGCATTGCTCCACTGCGTTCAGGAGACAAGTGTAAATTGTACTTAGGTTTCCTGGGGCAAGATTCACAAAAGGTAGAGACAAAACGGCTATGTTTCGTATTCCTTCGGCCTTGCTTTGGTCGTAGCGTCCATATATCCATTCCAGCTAGGGTTTGACGCAAGGGCGATTTCTCTGTAAATTTGGGGGGTGGCACTCAGACGCAGAAGGTATATATATGAGGATGTTAAGACAAATTGCATTCAAATTATGCCAAATATTGTATATTCATAAATACACTAGGTTGGTCCACATGAGCTTTGGGGGGCCGGGGGACCCAGCCCCCCAGGATCGGCGCCCTTGGCTTGATGTTTCCTCCATCATGTTCCCTAACATCCAGCATAGATGAATTAGTCGAGCATTATTGATATTTTCTGATTCTGGAAGAGCTGCGCTGATATCTTCCACCTGAAGAAGTCACGTTCCTGCCTTCAAAGGTCGCTGGTAAGTCATTACCGTACAAAAGCCTAACGATTGCAATTTGGAAACTCCTTTTCTTTTTCTATTCGTAAATAATAGTACGTCTATTAATAACATTTTATATCACCAAATGTTAATAATAATTTGAGCTGGAGCGCCATCTACTGATAAACTAATATAGCGTAATAGTAAATTGTAAATTGTGTTATGGGATCACTGCTAGCTCAACATAAAACTGATTAGCTGCGTTAATTTTAGAGATAGAACAATGGTTTGGGGCTTGTTGGAAAGGCGTTGGAATAGCGAATAACGATTACTTCAGAACATTTCCCCGTTTATAATTCCATTTCAAAGTTAGTCACAGTTAAAAATTGAAATGCAAATTGAAAATACACATTCCTTTCACTTTAAGGCGCCATATTTGAAGACAACTATAGTGTATGACAAGAAGTCGTTATAAATAATAATTTTGAATTATTCTGAGTGAAATGAAGCAAGAACGAAGTTTCTACCTTGAAATGTCGAGAAGATACGACGTTTTAAAATTTAAGAGATAAATTCTGTCGTCTGCCATTTTGATGGCATCATACCTTGGTTTCCCCAAGTGGGATTTTTTGGGACTTTGAGTGTGTTGTTCAGAACAACAATATGAACATCTCCACCAATTTTCAGCTTATTATTATAAAATTCCGGGTCAAAACCTAAATGCACTGAACTATAGGTTACATAATCTCCAATAAAATTTGAAGCTGCTCGCACACTTATGTAATGAAAGTCTTGATTCTGAGGGGAAAGAGCTAGTTGACTTTCGACCTCGAGTTGGACCGGTTTGCGGTTACTTTTTGAGATTGAGACCGAGTTAAGTTGAATTAGCACCCTCAAATTGCAGTTATTAAAAAGTTAGGGCCATGGCTACACCATTTTTACTTTATTTAGAATACATGTGGATAGAAATAAGTTTTTAGCCCGTTTGTATGTAACAGCAGGGTTATGAAGGACAGTACCGTATAGCTTAAAATGGAATATGAACCACTACTCGGTTTGCATCCGAGGGAAATTGTCCTCTAACTGGGCTCAAACCCGGGACCCCTGATTACAGAAGTGACAATTCTACAGACTCATCCACGGAAGACATCTGATAAACGTTGTACTGATCTTGCATGTACTTGTGAACATTTTACGAGTCAATTTGCAAGAACAAAAACATACACAACTGCTCAAGTGAAATCAGTATCGCTTCTAACAGTTTGAAGAGATCATTTTTTCCGTACACTTATGAAGTACACTTTTTGGAGGGATGCTGAAAACGTTTGCACCCTCTATAAAGTTAGATTTGAAGTGAACAATGGGACTATTATGCCTACAAAACGCGTAAATATTTTTCTATAGGATTTAACTGAATCATGTAATTGTATAAAATTTACAATTAGTGCCTGTTCCTGTCTGAAAACAGAAGTGGAGTGCTGTTTTTTTTGGAAGTGTAAAAGTGTTACAAAGAACAAATTGGATTGTAAAAATACATGAAACCAAATAGGTCTCTGTTCGCCAACGGAAATATGAACGCATACGTATAACATACTGTGTTGAGTAACACTACTGAATAAAAAAAGCTACATGAAACATATATTTTTCCAGTACCTTACTGAAAATAAGGTATAGAAGTATAGACAGACATAACTTATTGGCTAAACTAACTTCCATTTGAAATTTAGCAGCATGCGGGACAGGGGCGGATCCAGGACCGACTTCTGGGAGGGGCGGTGGGTTGTCATACTATTACTTTTAAGGGCTCCAAACTTTGGAACGGGTTTTATTTATATATATAAAATAAGAAAGTTTTACTCTTTTTTTGGGAGGGGGGGGGCGATAGCCTCGATCGCTCCCCTCCCTGGATTCGCCCCTGATGTGGGATCTTACCAGCTTACGAGCCGGTACATTTTGGATCAAACTAAGTAGAATATCGTCCTTAGTTTTTAAGATAGAACATTATTTTTAATGTCGTTTGAAAGCTCGTATATTAGGCTTTTGTGTTTATTTCGGAGTCTTTTTTTTTTTCATATTTCTGTTAGTTCGCGTTATTTGTAGTTGAGTACAAAAATTTTGTTAACTAAAAATCATTTTTTATTATTTGTGTTACCTTTTCTACACACAGGGAACGAATTCATAATTTATTTGTTTTAAAATATAATTGGCATTTATTTGCAGTAATCCGTGGCAGACACGGATTTTTTTTTTTTATCGTGATCCATATAGAAGTTATTAAATTTTAAAAATTTATAGGTAATTTCTCGTGGCCACCATTACAAAAAAAAAAAAAAAAAAAATGTAGAGGTAGGGAAAAAAACACAAGTTTTTTTTTTCTACATATGCAAGAATATATTCAGGTAATCATTTCTTCTGAATAGGGACTTGCATACAGAAGTGCTGTCCGCCTCAGGGCTCTAAGAATATATATTAGAAGAAATAGGTTTACGTGAAAAGACGAAGATAAACTAGTTATGCCTGAGAATAAACTGTATCATGAGCTACTTTTGAGTATAGTCTGGTCAAGACCAGTTAATTAAAAACTACAATGAAGAGCTGACTCATTAAGATCAAAAGCACTAGTCTCTTGAAATCTTTTAGGATTTGAAGCAGCACAATACTTAATTAGATTCGTTTACTTCGAAACTCTCTCCTAGATATTCTTCTAACATAGTTAACATAACGAAACAAAGCTCCAATTTCGCTGGAACCAAGTAGAAATTTCAGTTCATCTCCATTTTCCTCATCGAGAAACAACCTCATCTTCAGTCTCCTTTTAGAGTTATAAATAGCCGAACATGAGAAACATCAGGTTTAAAATCGCTCTTGCGTATAGGACCTCTCGCAAGCGGTTGAAGGAATTGCACAGGAATCATTATGCGCTCTGAATATCTATGTTTCACAATCCCCCGATAACGGCGTAACGAATTGTATATAGTAAGTTGAGATAGGAAACCGTATTTAAATATCAATTGAGTATTCATTGTGTGTACATCAGAGGATTGTGAAACTTGGATAAGAGTGTAATTTCTTGAAAGAATTGCGAGAGGTCCCGTAATTTTCAGGCCTGGTCGTTTTTGAAACGTAGTACTTTTTGCATTTTCGGCAGTTTGTAACTAAAAGAAGGCATTTCCGACCAATGTTTATTAGAACTTTTTTCTTGCATTTAACTTAAGAAATCGCCTTCTAAACTTATGACACGGAGTTCATTAACACCCTGTATAATTTGATTGATTTCTTTTAAGATGTAGTTGCCAAGTTGCTGGAGAATATAATATGAAATTGATTGTAGCAAATTAAATTTAAGCGTGGTTTCACTTTAAAATGCGCATAGATTTCAGACTCATTTACATATTAATATTGCTTATCATTTCTTTAGGAGGGTGAAACAATCACCTTGATTAACAGGATTGATGAGAATTGGTACGAGGGAAGCGTGAATGGACGCACGGGATACTTCCCTGTCTCCTACGTGCAGGTGGTGGTACCTCTGCCTTGATTGAGTTCATCATTCGTTGGATCAATTTGCCTCGTGATGTTACTTTGCAGATCCATATATTAGCTGTCCTCTCTGTTGTATCAGAGTCCCTGGTCATAGCATAATTATACACTTTTGTGTGCATCGTATTGTCTGCCTTATATATATATCTTCAACATTAAAAATTAATATATAATACTTAGAAGTTCTCACGAAGTAAGTCTCATACTGAAACTACATTTCTTTTGTTTATAAAAGAAATCTATGATGAGATGAGTACATTTAACTATATTTTTTAAATGTGGTTGTGATTTTTTAAGTTTCTCGTTCATTTCCATTCATTAGATCAAATATTGTTAATGTTAACATGACAACTTCAGAGTGCAATTAATCAACATTTGAAAGAATCAAGACCTAATTACTCGCAGTTAATAGAAAAGATAGCTATATGTATGTATATATATGTATGTGTGTAAGTATGATTTAATATTTTCTGTAGGCTTAAGACTGTTAAATATAGCATAATACTTAGAGAATACTATTTCCTGACAGGAGTCCACTTAAATAGCATACCATATATGTATGTGATTGTGTAAGTAATAATACTCTATCTGAGATGAAAGCAAATGACGTTGGATTTCTTTTAATCCGTTTGTTCAAGACGGTTGTTGCACATAGAATGTTATGAAAATGTCTACGAATTGAAGTGTGATGTTACATATGTTTGTACTTAAAAGTTTATTGTGTTCAAAAGAACTTGATTAAGCACGGTACGTAAGGAACTTATCTATTGTTCTTATGTTTATGAAACATGAGAAGTACTGGAAGTGCACCTAGTCGTCAGTCTCATGAATTTTGCTGGAATTAACTGAGTAAAGTTACAAAGTGTTAGAGAAACTATATATAATATAATGCGCAAAAATTACTTCTGTATAAAGATTGTATTGTAACTGCAATCTTACGCGCTTTGACAATATCTGGGAGATCAGACAATATTTTAAAAAAATAAAATCTAATAAGGAATGTGTTATTTTTCAGAAAAGGTGTGATATTTTTATTAGTGTTAGCCTCTTTCATGAAAATATTTCTCCTTCGTTTTGCAAATAACGTAGACAGACTAGCCCATGAGATAGGTATTGGTCTGTGTTATATTATGACGATGCACAATTTAGAGTAGGAGGTTAGAATCGATCCTGTAGCATTTCACATGTAAGTCCCGATAATGTGTTCTCACATATCTTCTCAATGTTCTCTGTTGGCTGTGATTGGTTCATTGTAATACAACACTGACTCTAGATGAAGCTTAACGTGACAATGCATTTATTTTTAATCTCTGTTTTGAGGAGTACAAATTAAGTGAAGTTGAGTTTGTCTTCTGCTTCTGAAACAAACAAAATCCAAAAAAAAATATCAATGTACGAAACGAGTTGTTTAATATTATTGTTATATTTTAAATGTATTTGAAAGAAAGAAAAATAACTCAGTTAAATTTAAAAACATTGAAGGTACTTTTCGATAAAAGAGAAGCAATAATAAATAATCACTAAGATCATCGTCATATTGTGCACTCTAGTTTGACTTAAGCATAATAAATATATGTTAATGTTAAGAAATAAACTACTTGTTACATGTTTCTATACGTGCAGTGCACAATATGATTATCATAAAGACATCAATGTTAATATAACCATTATCTTAAATTGTTACGGAATTTTATCCCTAATATTTCCTCTTTCCTGTTTCTTCTTCCTGTTAAAAAAATATTTTGAGTAAATGTAATTATTACTCAGAAAAGCTAAAAGCTGATTGCATGAATTTAAGAGTTAAATACTCTCTGATGAACGTTGATGATCATAATTCCATATAATATCTAATCATAATGTATTGTAAAAGAGTTAAGTGTCTCTGGTCAAGTGTTGCTGTCATATTTGAGACACAGTACATAAATAACAATGTGGAATATGTATCTGTACCAGTAGCCATAATGTATACTCCATAATACTATTGTATTATTTGATTGTGTAAAGTTACAATGTAATATAGTTTACTCTTTTTATTTTTGTTGAATGCAGCGTTTTTGTCCGATTGAATGCAGCAATGGTCAATGTTATACATTTTGTTTACTTTATGTTTTGATGAAGTACTCTCCCTTACCTACATTGTCATTGTCATCTGTGATTAAGATTTAATAACATCACTAACGGAGTTGAGCAGATAAAGAATTTCGTCAATATCCTGCGTGTTTGCTTGCCATATATATATATAAATACGACACTATATATATTACCTACATATAAATTAAAACTAAGAATCCTTCGTAAGTGCCATTCCAAGCCACGTATCCCATAGGGAACACAGTGTCAGTATTAAGTAGTATAAATAAAGTTAGTTATGATGGAACGATAGTAGCTAATGTATGAAATCCTACGTTTTGTCAAGGGAGGATACGAAAAATTAAAATTTATTTTTGTCAAAATATTTCCTTTCTTTTTTGTTTTTCGTAACATATGTGGCTATTAAGAAAATAAATTTGATCTTATTATTTAGTTTTTCATTTTTATCCTTTGCATTTTTTAAATGTATGTATTGAAACATAGCAGCGTTGCTAACACATGAAAAATAAGGGATCTTTACAGAAAGTTGTTCGTTTGTTTATATCGGTCCGAATTAGGAACGCCATTACCATCTGGAGAAATGACGCTACAACTTCACATCTGTTGTCATGAACACTAGTGCGGCTGAAGATATAGGTGGGTGAGTGTCGTCAAATGGCGCTACGGAAAGGGTATCTTATGACCCTTTTCCACGTTCGTTTTTCCTATTTACACATAGTGAAACAATGTTGGGAGAATTGATCATAAGATACGGCTGACTATACGAAAGCTCTTGTGGCTCGTTACACAAACTAGGAATCCGTGGCGAAAAAATCGATCACGAAAGTAGCAAGAGGGCTCCAGGGAAAGTGACATCGGCATTGCTACAGGGAATTCAAAGCGTGCTAGGAAAATCCACCTACCCAACGTGCCATGGGCAAGCGATTCAATTTGGCACCTTAAACTGTGGGCACAATCATTCGTAAATGGCCTTGACTGAGATGCTTCCGTAAGGCCCGCGTATAGCACCTGCTTCCAAATAAACTAGAAACGAACTACAGGAAACTATGTGAAAAGCACTTTGCATGTCCAAATGACAGATTGTCATCACGATGGATGAGGTGTACATCCACCTCACTGCTAGTGGCCACATTCGGGTGCGAAATACCATGATAACAATGCCGTCAGGAAGGTTTCTCACATGGGTTTACAGTCGTTACGGGATTAAATTATGTGTGCAAATTGATACGCAAGACTAATGGAAACGAAAAGTAAATGCAAGATACTTTAAGAATATTATGACACCTAATTTTCGGATTTACATCCCAAAATAATACGATACCTCTAGAACATAGAACGGGAATTAAGATAATTCGTGGTATTCCGTTTCAAGACCTTCTTAAAGAGCCGTGGTTCCATTTCAATCGATTTCTATAACTTTGGTCTGTTGAAAAGATATCTCCAACTTCGATGTTTATGCACCCACGCTTGTGTCTGGAAAACTTGCAGTGAACAATTGGACCGGATTACCTCGATCGTGCTTAGCCCGAGTTTGCTCTAGTGGAAACTTCGAAGTCGGACGATAGTCCACAGTGTTGAGGATCCAATAGAATACCGTCAGTGATAGCAGTGAGGTCTCTTGTAAGGTGAGTACTCTTGAAAATCGATCCAATATAAACTTGAACAACCTTTTGTGTAACCATGGTTTTAAAATATCAAAAAGTTCGTAAAACCAACTGAAGAAAACAATTGTGCACAACTTCGAGACCATGATGGCATTAGTTCTTCTCTACGTAGTCTCGTGCTTCGTGGCACATTTTTGCTAGCGGTCCTTCAACTTAAATAAGTTGGTTTTGTAGGAGTCTACACTTTGGGATTGAAACTACATTTCTGATTCAAAAATAACGTCATTTATGCTGTCAAACTGACATCTTTTGAGTGAATGCTTTATTTCTGGGAAAAGACAAAAAAATCGCTTGATGCTAGGACTGGTAAATATGTAGTGAAGGACAGTATTTCACATCCTAACTGTACTGCCTTCGCTATGTATACATCGACTGAATGAGCTGGTGCGCATTGTCTGCCAACAGCATCACTCCTATGCTGAACATTCCTCTATGTTTGGTATTCAGTTCATGTTGCAACCGAACTAGGAGATGAGAATAATATTGACTATTGATAATCACTTTGGCAGCAGACTTTTCCACGTAACCTTTTCTAGGGTTGGAGGAGAGTGCTGATTCCACTGCTTGCTAATTTCTGTTGCCTCTGGTTCACAAGTTTAATCTATTGCGATTAGTTGACCGGAAAAGCTCTTTCCGTTATGGTCACTGCGAATTAACATTTCTCTTGACGCTTCCTCTTCTGGAAAGACACTTTCTGAAGATCCAGCTGGTTATGAATTATGTTCGAGATGAATTCATAACTAACACCTATTATAGCTGCAACTTCAATGAGTATCCTTCTTTCTTTCAGTATGATCTCTACTTTCTGGCACATGTTGGTATGATCTGTGAAAGATGTCTCCCAGACCTTGGAGCGTCACGTGTCCAGTGGTCATTTGTCCAGTTTGAAATTGCCGTTCTCACTCCGATACGATCTTATTTAATGGGCTTTCATTCCCATCAACTGCATTCTTCATCTCGTGAATTCGTTTTGCTGATATCCTCTGGAGATGTATGAACTTGATAAAGTGCCGTGCTTCAAGTTAGTTAGTTATTGCACCTTGAATGATTTAACTGTAAAGACGAAAGAATAAATATCCTAGGAATCAATATTTTGTACGCTTAACTTCAAGTAAAAAGATATAATATGCATGTTCGTAGTTTGTCTCCTTCTGGATGATTGCACGAATGTTTTGATACCTCTCGTCTATGAATGTATAATATGTATGATCAAATATGCCTTGCCGTGTATTGTTACATACAGTCTTTCAAAGTATACGATGCATGAATAATGAACATCTTATAGAACGACTATGTCCGTTCATTTGTTGAGCGGCGTCAGAGCAAAAAACGTTAAGAGGGAACGGGAGCAGATTTTCTGGAATCGATTCAGCGTTCCAAGAATAAGTTCATTGGCATCTTCTATATTTCTATTCAAGCCATTTTGGTTTCAATATTGATCTCCATAAAGCAATACGGTAAGAAATCAGGAAAGGGAGGGGGGGTTGTAATCAGGGTTCTTTCAAATCAAGAGATCAGAGAAATCATGGAAAAGTTAGGGAAAACAAAATTATATGAAAAGTCAAGGAAAATACAGTATATTTAACCTGGAAATTCGGGAAAATTTAGGAGATTTATTTAGGAAATTATTATTATTGTTTAAGCTTATTTGTTGAGATAAAAATGAAACAATATCTAGGTAATGTCTTACTTAATAATATCATTTAACGTTCCTTATTATTATTATTATTATTATTATTATTATTATTATTATTATTATTATTATTATTATTATTATTATTATTTTAATGTTTTGTACAATTTAACTCTGTTTTTTTCTACATTTAACAAAGAATTAACGATCATGCTACTAGTAAAAGGTGCCTAAGCGTTGCTACATTTCTAATTGCACTTTTTATACTAATTTGAAGATGATGAATCTATTAGAACTATTTGAAAATAAGCTGTTTCTCAAAGATCCCAACTTTGCCATTTTCCTTGTGACCCCATGGACGGATATGTTTAAAATAGTTTTACTGGATTGAGTTGCCTCAAGTGACTGTACAATCAGAAATTTGTCCAATCATGTATTTTATTAGTGGCATGATCGTTAGTTCTTTGTAAGAAAATTATTGTAACAAATTTAAAACAATAAGTAGATAAACTTAGTTATTACTATACTACTTTCATGTCTTTCGTGTAGTGCTGCATAGCTATTAGCGATATTTAATCTCCCCCTCCAAATCTTGATAATGTCAAACCTTTAAGTACTTGCAAATATAATACATTTTTAATATCCTCTATTTATAGAATTAGAGAAAAAATTGAAATAGCACATTAAGGTAAATAATTGTGTTTATTTTTATTTACTACATTTTTAGGAGCCCATTTCATTTTGTTTGACTGAAGCAACATCTTTGACACTTCTCTGAAAATCCTAATGTTACATCTTCGTTACGAAAAGGAATGAAAAATACATTCTATTTACAAAATACATTCCACTGATGTGTAGTAACTTAAAGATAAGATAGTTCATATAATTTATTCAGAATTCTTGGAATGTTAGGCCTTTAGAATATTAGATGCTGCAGGTCAGGGAAAATGATGTGTCTGATATCTGGAAATCAGGATAAAGTCAGGGGGGAAAATAAAAATTATTTTGTAAGAACCCTGTAAAATATAGCAATTATTATTATTATTTTTTTTTTCAGTATCATAAGAATAGATTCCACTTCTGCCTTTGTCCTCTATTTCAACCGGAAATAATAGAAATTACTACAACTTCGGTTCCAATATTTATTTCTGAAGAATGGAAACTGTAATTTTAAACTACAAATCGTTTAAGGAAACCAAGAATAGATTTCATATCACCTCTTATATTGAAACCGGAAGTAGTAAAAATAGTAAAGCTTCCATTTTCAATAGTAATTCCTGTATAGTTATAATTTTAAGAAGCATTGAAAAACTGTTTGGGTTCAGGATCCCAAGAACAGGTTCCATCTTCATGTATTTTCTATTGCAATCGGAAGTTACAATCTAGTGGTTCCGGTTTCAGCATGGAATTCACATCTCAGCAGTTTGGAAGTTACCGTAGTTTCAGAATGTAAAACTAATCTTTTGCAGTGACCGTTCATCCATCCGTTGTTAGCAGAGAACATTTCTTCCACTTAGTAGTGTCAGCACAAAGGAACGGAGAGTATTTAAGTTATATTCTTTTGAAAACGAACATAACGAAAGACATGAAAACAGGGACAGCATGTGCAAACAAAAGTTAAGGCTTCTTAATTGCAAACAATTGTGATTGTCCCATTCTTTTATGAAGAGTCTTACGAACTGATGATTGAGTTGGTCAAAGGTAATGATCATAGACGTAGCCAGAACTTTATATTTGGGTGTACACAAAGAAAACCAATTAAGTCTTGTGCCTTTGTAGCTTTGCAATGCAATCACTTGGCTCTTTAACTGCACTAATGTTTTTAAAGGAATATAAATTCAAAAGAATCAAATTGCCACAAAATTTCATAAATGTTACAAACAAATACACGAAAATGCACATAATCTATAACAACATACCTCTGTTAAAAGACACAATGTTCTTAAATTCATCAATAACTTTATCTGCATCAAGAGACGAAGATTTTTTCTGTTCTACAAACAATAAGAGCAGGGTTTCCAATCTATCCTGCTTCTGAGTTGCCCTTAATTTACTTTTAGCTGGAGTAAGCTTAGAGAAAGCTCTCTCACACGTGCCGCTTGGGACAGGTATAGGAGATAAGCGTTATATTATAGAATAGAATGCAGTAAATATATTCTTTCTCCAACCACTGAAACCACTCATGTAGCACAAGAACATCCCTTAGGTGCAGATGATTTTCCTTTCAGAAGTCTTATTTCTGCTGTCAACTCGTCGCCTGATAATTTGAATGTTCTATTTAAGAGTGATACAGATGGTGATCAGAAAAATGGAAACACCTGAACGAAATTGCAACTTACCAGATTAATATGGTGTCGGGCCACCTTTCGCCTTCAGAACAGCCTTGATGCGACGTGGGATGGAGGCATAGAGGTCGTGAATGGTAGCAAGTGGAATTTTACACCATTCCTCGTGCAGGGCATCGGGCAGTTCTGCGAGGTGGAAATCGTAGCCGGAGTCGTGTTTCCAAGACGGACCACAGATGTTCAATTATGTTGAGATCTGGGGATTGGGCAGGCCAGGGGAGGTGTTGAACTTCATCCCGATGTTCCTCAAACCACGCTGCAACAATGCCAGCTGTGTGAATGGGTGCATTATCATCCTGGAAGATGGCGTCATTGTCCGAGAACAACATCCGGGCCATAGGACATAATCGTTGGCAGTGATTCGTCCGCTAAGTGTGACCACAGGACCCAATGAAAACCATGATATGGCGGCCCACAGCATCACCGAGCCGCCGCCATGTTTCACAGTTGGGCGGAGACACTGCAGATCATAAGCTTCTTTGGGCGTTCCCCACACATAAACACGGCCCGTGGTTGGGAATAGGGTGAAGGATGACTCATCCGACCATATCACACGTTTCCAGTCCTCAACGGTCTAAGTTGCATGGTCGCGGTACCATTTGCGGCGTGCGAAAGCATTATGGTCGCTGATGAGCGGTTTGGCCCGTGCAACACGACCCCGTAAGTTCATGTCATGTAATTCGCGGCGGACTGTGATTGTCGAAACAGGGTGGGGGAGGTGCTGATTGAGTTCCTCCGTCACTTGCTCCGCAGTGGCACGACGGTTCTGCGTGACAATGCGCTTTAATACCCGGCGTGACCTGTCACTCATGATTTTCTTCCACCCACTGTTCTGCTTCCCCGATGTGGTTTTCCCGTGTGTTGTGTAGGCCGTCATCACCTTCGACACTGTCCCACGCGACACACCTAACACAATAGCCACTGCCGTCACACTCACTCCACATGACCGCGCACCAACAATTTGCCCTCTGAAAATCTGAGAGGTCTCCCATTTTACACTACCTCCGTCTGCTGCAGCCACTGGACACTCCTGTTCCACTGCGCCTGACGTAGTATGGAGACCGACCTAACACACCACCACTGCCAATCCATACATCTGACTTGTTGCCAACTACAGGTATTTCCATTTTTCTGATCACCATCTGTATTTCTTCATCCTTTAAATTCAAGTCAACCAGACTTCCCACGGTACGGATACCTCTCGTCTATGAATGTATAATATGTATGATCAAATATGCCTTGCCGTGTATTGTTACATACAGTCTTTCAAAGTATACTATGCATGAATAATGAGCATCTTACAGAACGGCTATGTCCGTTCATTTGTTGAGCGGCGTCAGAGCAAAAAACGTTATGAGGGAACGGAAGCAGATTTTCTGGAATCGATTCAGCGTTCCAAGAATAAGTTCATTGCCATCTTCTATATTTCAATTCAAGCCATTTTGGTTTCAATATTGATCTCCATAAAGCAATACGGTGAGAAATCAGGGAAGAAAGGGGGGTTGTAATCAAGGTTCTTTCAAATCAAGAGATCAGAGGAATCATGGAAAAGTCAGAGAAAACAAAATTATATGAAAAAGTCAGGGAAAATACACTCACCGGACAAAAAATTAGTCACCCCTCAAGAATTCGTGAACAGCAGTAATTAATAGCGTGTAACACCACCTCTGGCTTTGATAACCGCCTGGATTCGGTTTGGAAGTGAATCCACAAGGTTTTGCAGGTATATCACATCCAGTTGAAGCCACTCGTTCAGGATTTGATCGCGCAAATCCGCGAAACTGCGTGGATGACGATTTCGGCATTTTACCCGCTGTTCCAACATGTCCCACAGATTCTCGATGGGTACGGATGACCCCAATGGTTTCTTGACTAAATCTCTCATCAATAGCACAAACAACTGAGTTTAAAAGAGGATAATAACAAACAAATTCTCATCTCCTCCTCCTTTGTTTCGTACAAATACTGCGAGCTGACTGATTTGTCAGACTTTTTGCAATTTTGCACCTCTTCATTCGAGGAATTGAAATCTCCAAACTATTACAGATCTTAATAGCTTCGTTGTAAAGTTCCATGAATTAAGATGAGTTTCTCGTAAATTGCACAGTATTATGAAGCGATCTTACAGTAGATACAGACGAAAGTAGATTTACATCTGGACTTTAGAGTAACTTGCTAATCTTCACGATCATTTGTAGGACTTGATGATGTATTATGAGACAAAACACCTACTCAAACGATCTGACTTGTTGTTTTAGTCCATTCCCTTTAGATCTCACATCACCCTAATGACTATTTTGAGTGACTTCTTCCAAAGCCAAAATCATTGCAGAGTAGGTCCTTGTCACTGTAGAAACATCTTCTGTACGGAATAGCTATCTCGTGTTTGAAAAGGATTTCATTGTTCTCAACTTTGACCAATTTCCTGGCATACACGTTCAAAAACTACATGCCTTTACAAACTACCTTCAATAAAAGAGTAAATGAATTGAATTGTTCCGAAAAAATCGGAAAGTAATCTATTTTGGGATCGCGAGCTACATGAGTCCACAAGTACAAGATTCAAACAATGAGAATAGCAATGAACGCACATTATTGAACTGTTCTTTTCTTTACACTTTATTTGTACCCCAGAAAGTATCTCAGACATTGTTGAGGTTCCATCGAAGCAAACTGAAAAAAACATTTTCCCAATCAACACCGAACTCTGACACTACTAGTGCTAACATATTAATAAATGTGCATCTACAGAAGGTAACTTACGAAGAGCCACTAAATTCTCAACAGGTGACTGTTTATTGACAGCAACAAATCGAAAAACTATAGATACAGGGTGCGGCAGCGTTCATAGTAGGATATTAAAAACACATCATCAGGCAGTAACTGTAATTTATTTATTACGTCTTATGTCAATTAATAGTTAAAGGTATGCCATTTACTAATGTGTAAGTCATTTCCATTGCGTGGATTACATTTTGAATATGACTCCTGTCAAATGATGCCGCCTCTTCACAACACATTCATCTAGGCGGCGTTGGAAGCTTTCCATAACTCGGTGTAACGTATTCCCTGGGACATTGCCGACGGCAGTTCTGATGCGATCCTTCAACTCAGGAATGGTGGCACAATGGTTCGGAACACTTCTTGCTTCAGGTAGCCCCAAAGGAAAAAGTCTGCACATGAAAGATCAGGTGAGCGAGGCGGCCAGGAAATGTCACCAAAACGGGAAATTACTCTACCTGGAAATGTCTGTCGCAAGAAATCCATGCAAATTCTGGCTGTATGCGAGGTCGCTCCGTCTTGTTGAAACCATAATTGTTCCACATCCACATCGTCCATACCTAATTGGCGTTCACTGGTGACAGGTACAGCCACACCGCTGTCATCCTCAAAGAAGTAAGGGCCAATAATCCCAAAGGAAGCAACTCCACACCACACTGTGACACGAGAACTGTGCAAGGGCTTGATGTGCTGTTCATGCGGGTTTACATCACTCCAATACCGCATATTCTGTTTATTCACTGAACCACATAACTCGAAATGAGCTTCATCTGACATCAGAATGGTGTGCAACATTTGTGGATTTTGGCGAAGGAGATCACGCATGTTTAAGCAAAATATTTCTCGTGAAACCTAATCGCGAGGCCTATCCTGAACAATCTGCAGCTTGTGTGGGTGAAAATGGAGATCTTCGTGCAATATTCTCCTGAATGAGCGATCGGACATATGCACAGCTTGCGAATGACAACGAGCAGATCTTTTTGGGCTACGCAATATTGCAGCACGAACATTTTCCACGGCTTCTGGTGTCCGCACAGTTCTTTCACTTCTTCCCGGTTTGCCATTGCAAACAGAATCTGTTGTTCGGAATGCACGTACCCACCTCACAATGGTCCGTCCATCTGCAACTTTCCCATGACGTCCCATGTTGAAATGTTGCCGAAATAGACGCTGGGTAGCAATAACAGAGTCGTTATTCTTGAAATAACTTTCAACTGCAAAGGCACGATGCTGTGCACTCCACCGCTCCATATCACCGTCACACTCGAAATTATAGCTCATTAGTACATGAATGCGGCACAAGCTGGTGCGCATTCATGCAGTACGTCATTGTACTGCGCAAGTCAAATT
The DNA here is from genome assembly GCF_964235325.1 of Thermobia domestica. Lineage (NCBI taxonomy): Eukaryota > Metazoa > Arthropoda > Insecta > Zygentoma > Lepismatidae > Thermobia > Thermobia domestica. The sequence continues at coordinate 73,471,232 of NC_137465.1, read as the reverse complement.
ACGCTATGAACGCTGCCACACCCTATTTGTTCATGTTAACCACAATCACTCGTTTCATCAGTACTAGTGTACACGTTTGTACAGTCTGCGGCATAAAATTTGTTACAAAAATTCTAAGTCCAAATTAATAACAAACTCTTGCCCAGTTTTCTTATGCATTCCCGCAATACATGTATCAATCGATTAGTTGCTTCTAGTATTATTTCCAACTCCTCCCCGTCCTCCACCTCTCCTTGTCTAAAGCAGTGTGTGTGACGTAGTACACTCTTTCCATTCAGCTGAAAAAGAAACAGGAATCAAGTTTACAACGTTATAGCTTTAAAACAGTCTTTTCCATTCGTTCGTTCTGAAATATTTTTAAGAGCCTAAATTAAAGGAAAGTCACACAATCTTCCCAGAGCTTCATAAATATCTTTAGTTTCATTCTTTTCTTTCTTTAAAGAGTGCAAGCTAGTAAGATGCTCCCTAAGAAATCTATGGAAATTGCCAAGAGCTCTAAAATATCTAAGGACAGAAACGAGTTCTATTCAATGATTCATTTAATTTCTTTTCAGTAAGTGCAAGCAAATGTTTCAGGGGCGTCATTTGGGCAGGACAGGAGGGTGTAATTCCCCCTCTCTTGAGCTTCATAAATACGTATTTTTTGATCAAATGTATAGTAATACACTAATAAAAAGTGAAAATCTTATGTCGCCGGAGAATCTCTTCCGCCCCCCCCCCCCCCCGAATAAAGTCTAAAAGACACTGGTTTTAACAACAAACTTATAGAGTTACGATAGCACATTGCTAAAGAGCTTACATTTGGTTTCAAGAGTCGAAGGTTTGATCTCAAGCCATATGATTTCCTGACTGACATTGAGAGAGAGAGAGAGAGAGGGATTCAAGTATGGAGACAGAGAAGGATGATTTGTATACACAGATTTAGAATTGGGGAAAAAGTGATCGGACAGCATTCATATTATGACGAAAATTCTGATTTTGTGAAAGATAAGAAGGGAAGTTTTCGAACTGCGAGGATCAAATTAGGCAGTTGTCGAATTAATGTGGAGAACTCATTTTAGAGCATCAGATGATTACGAAAGGAGAGAGAGATCTTCAGAACTGAGGAATTAAGATTTTAAAAAATCTGGCTTCGGCGACGAGTTTCGAACCACGAACCTTGTGGTTATCGAACCATGACTTTAATAGAATTCTCCGTAGCAGAATGGATACTCGTTCACATACGTTTCCCTTAGCTGCGTTGAAAGCTACCTTAAGGGGATATTCCAAAAGTTGACTCGGTGGATGCGTCGTTCAGATAGGATGTAAACCTCTTGTAACTTAGTTACAATGTGCAAAATGAACTTCCTCTTCTTCAGGACACTTTTTAAAGCTTTAAAATTTGTTACTATTGTTTTAATTAAGTTACATTTGATAGAACCATCTGATAAAGTAGTGCCAAGCCCTGTGCGTCATTGTCTGTTAGGTGAATGGTTAATGTAAGTTACTCCTACGTGGATGGTCCGAGCTTCCAATCAAGACCATTCTTATTGATTATTTTATTTGAGCTACGCTCATGCTGTATATTCCACACATTCGATTTTGAAGTAATGTAGTCACAGCTAGTTTAATTCGAAATAATTTTCCAATATTTGTTACTAAATTTACATGGCACTCCTCACTGTTTGTAGCCCTGCATAAATGCAAAATTGTTTTAAAAGTATATTTTACTTTCAAGTATTATTGATTGTTTTTAAATTCTTCTTCAAATTTATTTTATAATTATTTTCTATTTCTTAATTATAACATATTTTCTATTTATATTGTATTCTATGTTACACGTTTATTATTTACATTTTATGTCTTACCTTTGAAGAGGAGCTTTTGACAATTCAGAGCAGCAGGGACATACACAGGATGTAGGCCTTTGGAATCAAGAGCTTTTGCCCCCACGAAATCACTACTTTTTTTTTTTTGTAAATTTTATCTAATTTTAGAGATGATGATAGCAGGGGCGGATTCAGGGGAGTGCGTTCGGGCGATCACATCCCCCAGAATAGGGAACTTTTTATACTTTTTATTTTAAAAATAAAACATATCCTAAGTATTTTTCATCTTTGTATTATAAACTTAAATTAAAACCTAAAGTAGATAGGCCTTACTTTCTTAAGAAAGTTAATTCTGCAGAAGAGCTACTTCTCCTTTTCTAAATTTGTCTTTTTCTTTTCTTTTCTTTCTTTCTTTCTTTTTTTTTTACAATCCGCTCTTACCTTGATTTGACTTCGAACGACCGCCCCTCCCAAACAATCATCCTGGATCCGCCCCTGGATGATAGACATTTTAGTAAAATATGCCCTCAATCGCTGAAATAAATTCCTGTCAAGCTTTCGATCGCTGAAATAAATTTCTGTCTACGGCCCTGCAAAACAGTGACGATTTTAGGGAGTGATCAGTTAGTAATGCCTCCCTGGAAGTCATATCTCCGATAATTCAGAATGTGATTTGTGCATTATCTCTTTTCACTCTCAGTGTCTTGAAACGCACCAAAAAGGAACTGTTCTGAAGTATTTACTGGTTCTCCCTATGACCCCATTTCAATATGGCCAATCTTGGACATATACACATCTGAAATATCACCTTTTATGTCAGTGATCCCGAAAACTATCCATTCGACACAAATATAGGATATTTTCGATTCTTTATTCCTGTCACCCTCCCATTGTCAACTCGAAGCCAACCAAGGCTTATTTTGGACTTACGCAGCATCCACAGTGTCACTTTTCATCTTTGCACATGAATTCGACACTAATTTCGTTCGTATTTGACTACTTTTACATGTCACCTTCACCTCTTGGTAGGAATTTTTTCAGTATCTTGCCCCCACAACTATGGAGAAATTTCAACCAACTAAGTATAATTATAAATTATCATCTGAAACACAACAGTACGGGTGATCATTTTCGCAGAGGAATTCGTTAACTACTGTTTCAATATCAATGTATTGGCTTTTTTTGCTCTGCATGCTGGAGGTTGCCAAAGAGCTAAACTTCATTCTGTACTATTGTGCTATGAATATAGTGGTTTAATTCACTGAATACTCGCTTAGATGATGCTCTCGTCACAGGAAAAGTGAGATACAGTTATAAAAGAAAAACGAAACGAAATATTTAAGTTTTACGTCCCACGTTATGCCGACTACGCTAATGGAGACAGTGATGGTGAGAAACGAATGAAATTGTTTAATGAAGAAAGTGGGAGGAAACTGGAGAAACCCGAGGACACTCATGCACACGATGTTTGTCCATAATAAAGTTCATTCAGCGCGAGCTGGGATCTAACCAACAACTCCATGCACCATAGGTAAAGTTATAAAAGAATAGGCGTCTAAACAAATACGAAACACTACTATCAATGAGAGTTGTATAAGATTAGATTTTTATTTATTTCATTCTAAGTTGAAATTTCAATCAATCTTGATCTTCATTACTGTTCGAAATCCGGACCAACCAGTATTCCCTAATAGGGTAAAGATTAATTGATCGCCAACAGAAATCCAAAATCCTCTGTATAACCCCATGTTCCATTATTCCATATACACAATTAAGAGTCCAGCGTAACCTACCAGTTAATAAGTTTTCTTCATCTTATTATTTTTAACACCTCAAAAATATAGGCTCATAATTGAACCACTGATTGGAAAAACGGAATAAGTACATAAAAATAGTTTTTCCACTTTTAAGCTTTTCTCACCAATTGCAGTGCTACAGTACAAGATTCTTCTTCTTGTCTTAGAGTTTGTCAGTTCTTTTGCTACAATTAATCAGTTATACACGGTTGAAACAAATACAAATACGCCTCGGGAAGGTTTTTTTAGCGTTTCTGAAAACTTAGGTCTGATTTACTTATTCCCTTTTGCTGGAAATAGTTGCTGCAAGGACGTGATAAATCTTTTCGGTAGACTTCACAGTCTATAGCTCCTCCACAACTTCGTTTTCATCTAAGGCTAAGTAGTTACATTTTAGACATTGAGGAAAAAGTGTGAAATTAATTAAAACCCTTCAAAGTGGAGTTACGAATCTTCAATGGACCCCATTTTGCTGTTGGCCTCGCTCAACGCACTCCCGTCACTGTTCAGGGTGCACGATAGAGTTTCTCCCTTTTAGGAATACTTTCTAAGACAGTACTAGTTTTTTTTACAGCTGTTTCAATTGCGTTGTATTTGCTAGAACTGTCGGTTAAAGGAAACAAAAGATCCTATACTCAAACACAAATCATCTCTCTAGAAGCTCTAATGGAAAACGAAACGAATCGTCGTAAACATGTTACGTTCTTGAAGAGGAAAACAGCAAAACATTGATTGCACAAACGTATAATGGTATCATTTGCTTGCAAATTTAAAACTTATAGAAGTTGATGGCTTGTTAGGTGAGGGGGTTAGTGAACAGGAATTTTGTACTGGTGGTCCAGGGTTCGAATCTCGTCCGTTCTTTTTACGTTTTGTTTCTTTAAGCTACACTGAGTTTGTTCATTCCAATTCTTTAAGCTTGAATTAAATCTAATACCAGTTAGTGAATTAAAAGTAGCTAACATTATTTTGAAATACGAGACGTTATTACATGCTTGTCACTAGCTCACAATACTCAACTTTGATATAAACTCTTGCAGCCTTCATTTAACTCATTTCTTGACGTGTTTTGTTACAAAACTCATGAATCGTGGCGAACAAAATTGCTTTACCAGATAATGGTGACTGCTTTGAAACCAAATGACAAGTATGAGAATTAAACGTATCATATCTGTAGTTTGGTGTGGAGAAGAAACCAAATAGCGAACGAAAGGTTTAAGAACAACCACGTTATTAATATAAACTATGCCAAAGATTATTGACTTATATGATTAAAAAAAATCGAAAGAAACTTTGAAAGAAGGAAAAATACTAACTTAGAATTTTGTAACTGGAGGCAAGGAAATCTAATTTAAACATACTAAAACATACCATTTAGCGCATATAGAGCGTGGATCTGTGCTCAAGGCGCTAGCTAATAATCTGGAGGTTCTCAAGTCGGAACCATGTGTGAATATTTTGTTTAAATTTAGAATGTTTGGTGATCATTAGTCGGCGATGACAATATTATTATGATAGTTATTATTATGACAATGATAGTTATTATTATTATTATTATTATTATTATTATTATTATTATTATTATTATTATTATTATTATTATTATTATTATTAGCAAAGTAATTCAATAACACGTTAATATCTTTAATTATTTCTCGATAACTACTCGAACTTAAGACGTCCTCGAATCTAAGACGCACTCCGATGTCGCTGGGCTAAATTAAAGAAAAATAGTAATATGTTATGGTTTTACTATTACTAAAGCACTCTTTGATATTGGTCATTTTCGATGATTTTATGTATCCCTCTCCCCTCTCCATGTTGGGGGCACGGTATGACAAAAATTATCCCAGGCCCGAATGTCATGTACGTTGAAAATTTGATCGAAATCTGTTGGATGGTTCAAGAGTTGTTCTATTTATTTTTATATATTAATCTCCCCTTCTCTTATCCTCTCGTATGTTCTACCGTCAAAGTGAAAATATTACAACAAAAGTTTCTAGGCCCGAACGTCGTCTATGTTGAAAATTAGATCGAGATTGGTCAGGTGGTTCAAGAGTTGTTAAGTTTTATTCATTTTTATAGATATCTCCCCTCCTCTCCTCCTACCCTACGTTCTACCATCAAAAGGATATGATAGAAACCACCCCAGGTCCGAACCTCATCTATGTTGATAATTTGATTAAGATCAGTTCGGTGGTTTAAGCGTGATGAAGTCACCAAGACAGCATTTTTATTTTTTTTACATAGTCCCCCCTTCCCCTCCCCTACATTGTGCCGTCAAGGCAAAAAATGAAAACATCCCAGGTCCGAACCTTATCTATATTGAATGTTTGATTGATTGGGATCAGTCGGATTGTTCAAGAGTTATTAAGTTTTATTCATTTTCATATATTTACCCTCCCCTCCTCTTCCGCAAGTTCTAATATCAGAATGAAATAACAAAAAGCTTCACAGGTTCGAATTTCATCTATGTTCAAAATGTGATTGAGAACGATCGGGTAGTTCAAGAGTTATTCACCACCGAACATTGTCACTTTAATTTTATATTTATAGCTGTTATGTATCTTCCCCCTCCTCTCCATCCTCTACGTTATTCCGTCAAAGTGAAATGGTAAAATCCATCCCTCGCGTTAATCGAGACGGGAACATATAGCCTCATTGCTGACGTCCCCATTAATCCAACTACTCATATCCTTTAGTGTGTTTAAGTTAGTTTTTTTTTTTTTGTCTTCAGTTGCAAATTTCTAAGTTATTTTTCTTTGTTTCAAAATTCTCGCATTTCTTGTATGATAATACAAGTTAATAATCTTTGACTTGTTTTATATTAATAATCTGAGTTGTTCTTAAACCTTTGGTTTCCAATTTTGTTTTGTCTCTACACCAAACTACAGATATGACAAATTTAATTCTCATACTTTACATTTGATTTCAAAGCGGTTGCCATGAACTGCTTAAAAGCACTTTTTCCGTCACGAAACACCCAGCAGAGTTTCGTCTCCTGCAATGAGAGGAAACTCCGCCTTGTTACGTGACGTCACATGAAGCACGTCTCGTTCAAACACCTAAGCAAAGCTATCATTTTGCTTCTGGTGTGAAAATGGCTCACTACGAAGCTTCTGTTAAAAGCAGCGTGATTGCTTTAATTGAGCATACGGGCATGAACTATAGCGAGGCAGGCGCAAGATATGGCGTTAACCGTGCTACAGCACGGAGGTGGTGGAGGAGATATGAGGAAACAGGAGATGTAAGACGTAAAAGAGGAAGTGGGCGACAAAGAGTTTCCTCTGCCGAAGAAGACCAGAGTGTAATTGCCCAATGCCGTGAGCACCCTTTCATGTCTGTCCGACAGTTACGAGAGGAAACCAATTTCCCAGGCGATGTTACGACTGTCCGTCATAGACTCAAATCCTTTGGTTTGAGATCATACAGGGAAACTGTTAAGGAGCGACTAACAGAAGACCACATGGTTGACCGTCTGGCGTTTGCACAGTTAAATATTGCACGTGTGTGGGACGAGGTCGTTTTCACAGACGAAAAAAATATTTTCCAGTGCAAACTTCGGGCCGAAGCGTGTTTACCGCCTCCCTTGAAAAATGTATGCCTCTGAATACGTTTCCCGTTCTGGTCGAATGGGACATGTAACTGTCCACTGTTGGGCATGGATATGCAAGGCTGCAAATTTCGGAGGAATCTACAGGATTCCTGGTCGCCTAAACGCCCACAAGTATGTGGAACATCTGGATGAAACGCTTCCGGAAATAAAAGCTCATGTAGGTGACGGCATATTATATTTGCAACAGGACAATAGCTCGATACATAATTCAAATGTGGTTCAGACATGGTTGCAGAGGCAACCTGATGTCGAAATAGTTGACTGGGTTCCTCATGGAGCAGATCTGAACCCTATTGAAAATATGTGGGCCTCTGTTGCAAGAACATTGCGGGAAACCTGGTCGAACAATCCTCCACGAACATCTAATGATCTTTGGGAGCGTGTTGAAGATGCGTGGTCGATCTGTTGCACCCAACGCTATATCTCTCGCCTGGTGGATTCAATGCCACGGGGTGTGGCAGCTGTAATCGAGTCTCAAGGGGACTATACACACTATTAATAAATGCTCGCCCACAACACCATCAGCCCTCTCGAGGGCTACCTAATTCGACCCACTTATTAACAAAATTTTATGAAATACATTACGCGACACCAGTGAATGTAAGTGTCTCACTATGTTCTGCATTAATGAAGAGGCTAACGTGCGAGACTTGGTGGCCGAGTGGTATTATGCTTGCTATGTAAACCAAAACCGCCTGTAACAGTGGTTCGAATCTAGTGAAGAAGACCCCTACTTTTTATCACCAGGGATATTTGCAATACGCCTTCTGCTATGTCCGCCTTCGTACGGTCTATTATATGACACATAATGTGGACCGCCATAAGTTTTTACTTAGTAAACAATTTATAAATATATGAACAAATACCTAGGTATATTAGAGTAACAATGGAATATAGTACTTTCGTCCGACTGACGTCGCTCTGCAAATGTTCATTGTATTACACCGGAAGATGAATTAAATAAAGACTGGAAAATTTGATATAAAAATTGATACGTAATAAGTTAAAGACAAAATATGTAATTATAATCTCATATTTGAAACTAATTTCGACTACAATTAATTCTCTACCTGCTTTCATAAATAATCCAAACCAAACTTCGAGGTTTGGAATGCACAAACTAAGTGTAGCTAAGAGAAAAAAGTAACAAGAAGAGCAGAGATTCGAACTCACGACCACCAGCGTAAGAATTCCTTTTACTAACCCTTCATCTATCAAACCATGACATGAACATGACTTTTGTAAGTTATAAATTTGTATCCAAGAAACACCATTAAGCGTATGTGCAACTACTGCTTTGCTCTTTTTCTCTTCAAAAGCGTAACATGTTTAGGACGATTCGTTTCGTTTTCCATTAGAGTTTCGAAAGAGATTATTTGTGTTTGAGTGTAGGATCTTTAGTTTCCTTTAACCGACACTTCTAGCAAATACAACTTAATTCACACAGCAGTTAAAAAACATAACTCGTACTGCCTTAGAAAGTATTCCTAAAAGCAGAAGCTGCATCATGCATCCTGAACAGTGACGTAACTAACGGCAGTGCGTTAAGGGAGCCCAGAGTAAAACGGGGCCCATTGAAAATTCGTAATTCCACTATTTTTCCTCGATGTCTAAAATGAGACTACTTTAGCCTTACATGAAAAAGAAGCTGTGGAGGGGACTGCGAAGTCTACTGAAAAGATTTATCACGTCCTTGCAGCAACAACTTTAAGTTTTCGAACAGTAATGAAGAACAAGATTGATTGAAATTTTAACTTAGAATGAAATAACTAAAAATCTAATCTTATATAACTCTCATTGATAGTAGTGTTCCGTATTTGTTTAGACGCCTATTCTTTTATAACTTTACCTATGATGCATGGGGTCCTTGGTTTGATCCCAGCTCACGCCGAATAAACTTTATTATGGACAAACACCGTGTGCATGAGTGTCCTCTGGTTTCTCCCGTTTCCTCCCACTGTTTTCATTAAACAATTTCATTTATTTCTAACCATTACTCTCTCCATTAGCATAGTCGGCATAATCGTGGGACGTAAAAATTAGATATTTCATTTCGTTTTTCTTTTATAACTGTATATCACTTTTTCTGTGACGAGAGCAACATCTAAGCGAGTATTCAGTAAATTAAACCACTAAAACCTATATTCATTGCACAATAGTGCAGATGAAGTTTAGCCCTTTGGCAATCTCCAGCATGCAGAGCAAAAAAAGCCAATATATTGATATTGAAACAGTAGTTAACGAATTCCTCTGCGAAAAAGATCACCCGTACTGTTGTGTTTCAGATGATAATTTATAATTATACTTAGTTGGTTGAAATTTCTCCATAGTTGTGGGGGCAAGATACTGAAAAAATCCCTACCAAGAGGTGAAGGTGACATGTAAAAGTAGTCAAATACGAACGAAATTAGTATCGAATTTATATGCAAAGATGAAAAGTGACACTGTGGATGCTGCGTAAGTCCAAAATAAGCCTTGGTTGGCTTCGAGTTGACAATGGGAGGGTGACAGGAATAAAGAATCGAAAATATCCTATATTTGTGTCGAATGGATAGTTTTCGGGATCACTGACATAAAAGGTGATATTTCAGATGTGTATATGTCCAAGATTGGCCATATTGAAATGGGGTCATAGGGAGAACCAGTAAATACTTCAGAACAGTTCCTTTTTGGTGCGTTTCAAGACACTAAGAGTGAAAAGTGATAATGCACAAATCACATTCTGAATCATCGGAGATATGACTTCTGGGGAAGTGTCGTTGCTCCAGGGAGGCATTACTAACTGATCACTCCCTAAAATCGCCACTGTTTTGCTGGGCCGTAGACAGAAATTTATTTCAGCGATCGAAAGCTTGGCAGGAATTTATTTCAGCGATTGAGGGCATATTTTACTAAAATGTCTATCATCCAGGGGCGGATCCAGGATGATTGTTTGGGAGGGGCGGTCGTTCGAAGTCAAATCAAGATAAGAGCGGATTGCAAAAAAAGAAAAGAAAAAAGAATGAAAGAAAAAAAGAAAGAAAAAAATAGAAAATGAGAAAGAGCTCTTCTGTAGAATTAAATTTCTTAAGAAAGTAAGGCCTATCTACTTTAGGTTTTAATTTACGTTTATAATCCAAAGATGAAAAATACTTAGGATATGTTTTACTTTTAAAATAAAAAGTATAAAAAGTTCCCTATTCTGGGGGATGCGATCACCCCAAACACACTCCCCTGGATCCGCCCCTGCTATCACCATCTATAAAATTAGATATATATATACAAAAAAAGTAGTGCTTTCGTGGGGCAAAAGCTCTGCATCCTGTGTATGCCCCTGCTGCTCTGAATTGTCAAAAGCTCCTCTTCAAAGGTAAGACATAAAATGTAAATAATAAACGTGTAACATAGAATACAATATAAATAGAAAATATGTTATAATTAAGAAATAGAAAATAACTATAAAATAAATTTGAAGGACAATTTAAAAACAATCAATAATACTTGAAAGTAAAAAATACTTTTAAAACAATTTTGCATTTATGCAGGGCTACAAACAGTGAGGAGTGCCATGAAAATTTAGTAACAAATATAATATTGGAAAATTATTTCGAATTAAACTAGCTGTGACTACATTACTTCAAAATCGAATGTGTGGAATATACAGTATGAGCGTAGCTCAAATAAAATAATCAATAAGAATGGTCTTGATTGGAAGCTCGGACCATCCACGTAAAAGTAACTTACATTAACCATTCACCTAACAGACAATGATGCACAGGGCTTGGCACTAGATTATCAGATGGTTCTATCAAATGTAACTTAATTAAAACAATAGTAACAAATTTTAAAGCTTTAAAAAGTGTCCTGAAGAAGAGGAAGTTCATTTTGCACATTGTAACTAAGTTACAAGAGGTTTACGTCCTAACTGAACGGCGCATCTACCGAGTCAACTTTTGGAATATCCCCTTAAGGTAACTTTCAACGCAGCTAAGGGAAACGTATGTGAACGAGTAATAGAATCCTCCGTAGCAGAATGGATAAAGTCATGGTTCGCTGACCACAAGGTTCGTGGTTCGAAACCCATCGCCGAAACCAGATTTTTTAAAATCTTAATTCCTCAGTTCTGAAGATCTTTCTCTCCTTTCGTAATCATCTGATGCTCTAAAAAGAGTTCTCCACATTAATTCGACAACTGCCATATGTAATCCTCGCAGTTCGAAAACTTCCCTTCTTATCTTTCACAAAATCAGAATTTTCGTCATAATATGAATGCTGTCCGATCACTTTTTCCCCAATTCTAAATCTGTGTATACAAATCATCCCCCTGTCTCCATACTTGAATCCCTCTCTCTCTCTCTCAATGTCACCCAGGAAGTCATATGGCTTGAGATCAATCCTTCGACTCTTGAAACCAAATGTAAGCTCTTTAGCAATGTGCTATCGTAGCTCTATAGGTTTGTTGTTAAAACCAGTGTCTTTTAGACTTTATTCGGGGGGGGGGAGGAAAAGATTCTCCGGCGACATAAGATTTTCACTTTTTATTAGTGTATTACTATACATTTGATCAAAAAATACGTATTTATGAAGCTCAAGAGAGGGGGAATTACACCCTCCTGTCCTGCCCAAATGACGCCCCTGAAACATTTGCTTGCACTTACTGAAAAGAAATTAAATGAATCATTGAATAAAACTCGTTTCTGTCCTTAGATATTTTAGAGCTCTTGGCAATTTCCATAGATTTCTTAGGGAGCATCTTACTAGCTTGCACTCTTTAAAGAAAGAAAAGAATGAAACTAAAGATATTTATGAAGCTCTGGGAAGATTGTGTGACTTTCCTTTAATTTAGGCTCTTAAAAATATTTCAGAACGAACGAATGGAAAAGACTGTTTTAAAGCTATAACGTTGTAAACTTGATTCCTGTTTCTTTTTCAGCTGAATGGAAAGAGTGTACTACGTCACACACACTGCTTTAGACAAGGAGAGGTGGAGGACGGGGAGGAGTTGGAAATAATACTAGAAGCAACTAATCGATTGATACATGTATTGCGGGAATGCATAAGAAAACTGGGCAAGAGTTTGTTATTAATTTGGACTTAGAATTTTTGTAACAAATTTTATGCCGCGGATTGTACCAAGTAATTAAATTTTCAACTTCCTTGCAGGTACATTTTATCAAGCTGCAGATTATATGATTCTGAATTTGTGAGCTTGAGAAACTTCAATTTTTTGGCCCATTGATTAAGTGTTCCTTCAAAAACAGGAACTTCATTTCAGATTTTGCTTGGGGGGGGAAGACCCTTGATTTAAGTAAAATTTCTCGTTTTTCACTGATTTAATACTATTCTTTTGATAACATCTATATAAATCTCAAACTCAGTGAGGGGCAAGTGCCCCTCCCTGCTCCCCCCCAAATGACGCCCCTTGCTTCAAAACGGGGTCATATTTGGAAATTAAGTCAAGTACATCTAGAAATAACCGCCTATCGCATGCCTCTTTATTCTCAGTATGGCCTCCTTTTTTAAGAAAAAAATTATACGTGTATTAGCCTCTCCATGTTATCGATTTTACAGTCTTGTTTGTTCTTGCTTGTAAATAAAAACTCATCTAATTGGACGTTAATTGGATTATTCTTATTGTAGTTTGACGAAGAACTTAAACTTTGCTGGTGTCTTAGAGTTTTCATGATTTCGAAAGCATTCTTTTGCTTTATGCCAATTTCTAAAACCTCGTGTAATGAACGAGTGCTTGATCAATATATATATATATATATATATATATATATATATATATATACATGGGCGGCGATTAGGGGGGCAAGAGGGGGCAGTTGCCCCCCACTTTTTTGACGTGACGCCCTAATGTATATAGTTTCAATTGGAAATGTAAACAGGGTGTCCACACAATTTGGAGGAAAAATCTCTGACTTTTCCCTGACTTTCCATGACGAAAGTTCCAGATTTCCCTGACCCCCTGGATAACTTAAAAATATAGAAAAAAGAAAGAAACCCCAGCCTCCACACTCCCCATAGTTGGCCATGTTCTCTTCCGCTTCTGTTTTTCTTTTTTCAGTTTTCTTTCCAAAAGAATGTAAATTTACAAACATGTGCATTAGACCGATATTGATTAGGCCTACCTATTACACAAAATGTAAAGTTACAAACGAAAGTGTATACAGAGTACTTACGATATGAAAAAAAATACACATTATATGCTTACACATTATAATACCAATTACACAGCATTATAATATTGCCTATAGTAATAAACAGTTCATACATGATTTTACTGATTATTAAAAAAAAACACACACACACATTAAGTAACACATATTTTTGCTGGTGCAGTTGTTAAATGCAACCCGTTTAGAAATTTGTTTTCATCCTTTCTCGCATAGTTTTCTTCTCATTGATCTGAATATCCTTCTTGTTGCCTCCGCAGTTTTTTTTCGTTTCTCTCTCCTCTTCTCGTCTCCAGCATTTATTTCTCTTTTCTTTTCCAAATACACCTGATATTGTCTCATCGAACTTCTCACTGAATTTAATGATGATATACCTATTTTCATCACAGAATCATATATGATCCGTTAAGCCACCAGAGATTCCTCTTGTAAGTTCTCAACAATGAGAATTTTATTTATTGTGAAAACACTTTCAAAAAATGTGTTTCCGTGAAAGAAGATAAAACACAATTTCATAACTGACCATAAGTCAACGAAGTTCTTCCCATTTTCTAAGACTAAGTAAAAAAAACTCATCAAGTCCAATACCATCTTTGTCATTGGCTTTGTCATTAATTCAAGTGTTCCGTAAATTCTTCAGTCTGAGCTTTCACTGTGAGCTGGAGAAACTATTTCTTCGCGTTCTCAGCCACTTGTCCAGATATCCTCTTGGCACCATGCAATTCTTCTAGAACAGCGTCTACCCTTTTGAGCAAATATGCCAGGATGCAGTTAGATGTGTTTCTCGCAGAAAATTAATTTCAACAACTATATCAGAGAATACTGACTCCCTCAATACCATCATTAAAAACATAGTAACAGTAAACCACATTTTACATAGTAACAGTAAAGAAATCAACCCTATTTCATAAATTCAGTAAGTTTCCCTGCTCTAGAACTCTTTGAGTGCTACTCAGAACTCTATATATATATAAAAAAAAAACATTTTAAGATTTTTTGTTTTGCGTGAAGTTAGCAGGGAAACTTTAAAATCGCTATAAAATCTTTATTTACCCTGAACTATTGGTCTAACCTAGCAGGAACTCTAGAACTCTTTCAGCGCTACTCATAACATAAAACAAAATTGATACAATCAATCGTCCTGTGGTTTCGAAATTTGGATTCTGTGTACCAAAATACATCGAATCCATACCCTGGCGTACAGAAATTTATTTTTTGTGTGGGGCTGTGTAATTAGCCAAATTGTCTTCTTGAGATATTCGTATTGTGTATGTCAAAATATGTAGTATACAAATTTCATGGCTGTATGCTGAACATTTCGAGAGAAATTGTAATACTAATGTAAAACTTTTCAATAAACTCGGAGTAGAATTACTTAAAGCTTCATCTTAGAACATTTCAACTTCTAGATCAAAAATAGGTTTTCCAGCCTCTTAGATCTTCAATTTCAGACGAGGCCGCGGTGGCTCAGTGGTAGAGCGCTCACCTCTGGTGCGTAGGATTCCTGGTTCGATCCCCACTCACGCCAAGTGAAATTTGTGATGGACAAACACCGTGTAAGTGGGTAAGTGGGTTTTCTCGTTTTCTCCCACTTTCTTCGTTTCACAATTTCATTCGATTTTCATCATCATCGTCTCCTTTAACCTAGCCAGCATAACCATGGTACGTAAAAGTGAAAACTAATTATTGAACAATTCATGAGTTATAAATTCTAAAATTTCCTTATGCGCGACACATTTGTTGGGAACAACTGGTCTAGAGTATGAGAAGAAAATTTATAGTAAAGGGTCTTTCCTAGTAGGATAGTGAAATCGGCCCTTGATCCAAATTGGGTTGCTATTCACCCAAAAGGTTACTCTTGAACTAAAACTACCCCAAAACAATTTTTGACCCCTACCCCCACCCCATTTTTGAATTATCGTATCATACATGCTCAAAATTGAACATTTTTAAATTTTGGTGGGGGTGGTCCAACAATTTTGAAAGTTTCACGGATTGGAGATACTATCTAGATGCAAATGTGCAATTTTTTTTCAAAACTATCGATTAATATTTTCTTTAGTTTTTTGCGTGTTGAAAATTTCAAAAAAAAAAAGTAGAAAAAATTGGGAGGGACACGTTCCTGATTTTTTGGTTCAAAAATTTGTTATACCCTTATGTACAACATATATTTTTTTTCGAGACCTGAAAGTGGTGGCTATATTGTCAAAAAGAAATAAACCTGAAGACAAACGTGTTTTTCGCACAGTTTTTCCACCATTTTAGGGCCCTCAGGGTGAAAGCCTCTTCAAACAATTCTTTGCCTAAGTTCACAATTTTCCTTTCTCTTGTGTCCCTTCTGCTTGTGTCGTTCTTTGGCTGCTTCGATTCTGTCCATTTCGGAACAAAAACACCAACTATATCTCTGTTAGTGCTTCCACTTCTACCGACTCTTGCAAAGTTAAAACCTCGTGTCGGTTCCTCTTATCTATCAGTCCTTACCTCAGTGGCCGCACACAGTGGCGCTCTCTACCGCGAGCTGTGTGTAACTTTGTTGTGCAAGAATCGGGTGAAGTGGAAGCACAACAAGAGAGCCTTTTAATCACCCTGGATCCGCCACTGCTTTATTCAACAGTTTTGGATATCCAAACGACAAAAAGAAATTTATTCAAACCCCCATATTCCCCTCTTAGGGATCGTATTTCACAAAATATTGTCTTATCTACAGCCTAGAGTGCAAGGAGAATAGTGTTGCCACGAAACGAGACATTTCTCGTGTCTCGTCTCGTCTCGTGTCTCGAAAATGCAAATGCTGGCAGGAAAGGCCAAAACTGAAGTTGCCAGTTGTCATATAGATTGCAAAAAGAAAATCCCCTTTGTGAGAAAACTTATTGAAAAGCTTTCATAGAAAAGTGTCCTCTGTCTATTGAATGAAACAATCGTGATACATGAGCTTCCAGGAATATCATCCTTAATGTCTTGTACCAAATTCCCCTTGCTGTAAACTGAGGAATTCTCTATTTTTTTTTCATTTCTGGCTGGAATGATGAAAACAAAACAAAGACAGGGAAGATTTTTACAAGCTCAAGAAACCGTACTACCACCACCATCCATTCAATTTGAAAACTGCGTACACTCTTCACAAGCTGTAGTTGAAAGTTCTGGCTGAGCTGGCCGAAGAGAATAGACTACAGTTGTCTTTATTCTCTCGTGGCGGTATTCTTTTTGCTAAATGCACCGAAAACGGCATTTGAAACACGTCATCTTGCAACTAATATTTTGTTTCCTCTCTCTCTCTCTCTCTCTCGCGCGCGTGCACACACACACTTACACACTTACTTTTACCATTTTACCAATCGCTAGCCTAGGGGCATCTCCAATATACAGCAGTCATGTTGTAAAATTCAGCTCTTCGTTTGGAAGCCGGGCGAAGGACAAAGAAAGCCAAGATATTGTCGACGAACCCTTCAAATTGTTGTTTGCATTCAGTAAATTTATGATACTAACGATAACACTGAACGTGAAGAGGTTGTCTTTGTCTTGTTATGCGGAAATGCTGGATCTGACCAGAGTGCGAAATTGCCCTCTGCTTCCATGTTGAGAGGAGGGGAATACTTCCCTTTCCTAGTGAATAATATTAATTAGAACCTGAGTTGTAGTCAGAAACGGTTTCCTACAGGCACATAAAACCTTTCGAACTTGATAAGTGTAAAGAACATTTGGTATAATATTCATGGAAGTCCGTTGAAAGCAGAAAATATCATAAGAACGGGCAAAATTCGAACACTGAAGAACATAATTAACAAAAAAGAAATAGGATACCAAACAATATTTTTAATCCTGCTATAAAATGTATATCCTATATTTTTACTAATTTCTTACCGCCATGAAAGTAACCTGGGGAGAACATTCTCCCCAAATTTTTCAGACTGAAATCCTCTTATCCCGCACGATTTTGCCCCCTGACACTGATACGAAAAGACAAGTGCTGTTAAAATCCATACACATGACCTTTCCGGTACTCAACCCGGGGCCTTCGAGCCGATGGTATATCGCCGCAGACTGCTCGCCTTGGTATCAGGGGCGGATCCGGGACCGACTTCTGGGGGGCGGTGGGTTGTCATACTGCTACTTTTAAGGGTTCCAAACTTTGGGATGGGTTTTATTTATATATATAAAATAAGAAAGTTTCTTCTTCTGGAGGAGCGATCGCCTCCCGTGGATCCGCCCCTGCTTCGTGTGAAGGTGTACGTTATACGATCACGAATAGATCACAACAATATAAGAAAATGTTTTAAAAAGTCGCCATCCTTAATCGAAAATGGCCATTTTTTTTTTTTTACACTACTAGCTAATCTGGGTGTACCGTCATGAGTAAGTCAGACAAACGGGGCAAACACCATATAGGGCACAGACCCCCTGGGTATGGGGACAGATTTGTAAAATGAGAGTGTAGAATGTCCCCCAAGCATTCTTTCCTCCGATGTGTCGTTCAGCTTCCAGTACTATGGCACTTTAAATAGAACTTATTGTGTAGTAACCTATAAAATTTCAATTGAATACTTTTTACTACTCAATAAAATTATTTTGTTCCAAGCTATTGTTTTTTTTTTCAAATAATTGCAACACATCTAAACATGCTAAAATGGAAAGTAGTTTTTGGATTGGTCTGGGTTAACACTGCAAAGCCTAAAGGCTGGAATATATGAAATCAAAGTATATACCTAGGTATATCTTTCTGGAATATATGGAATCAAGTGTCTTCATCTTTAATGTAATTATGAGCAATTTACTGTATATTCGTGTATTGAAACTCGTGAAATAAATTTCATTGTTTCAGAATGTAGAAAAAAGAAGTTAGGGTCGTGGAGAATCAGACAACTAACAGCAGAGAAATATTATTTTGTAAACTATTTGTCCTTGCCTTGCGAGCTTTTTTGAATTTATTTTCAAGATCTTTAGGCAACTTTGGCTCACGCTGAATGGATGATGATGAGAAAATTAGTAGAATGAAGAAAGTGGTAGGATACGAGGCAACTCCTAGAAAACACACACACTCGTTTTTCACCACAAAGCTCGCATGGCACTAACCGAGATCTAACCGACTACGACACGCACCAGAGATGAATGCTTCACGGTGTAGCTACTGTGACATTTCTTGTCTTCTGTGTTTTGAGTAATAACTTTGTTGTATCTTGATCAGCATGGTGTAGTCTGCTACATTTTACTTTCGTTCGTATTATATGCTACAATATTTTACGAGACAACGAGACGAGACGGCTTGAAGTCTCGTCTCGTCTCGTGGCAACACTAAAGGAGAGTATTTATACAAAATTTCAAGTTTCTGCGCTCAATAGTTTTGGAAATCTGGCAAAGACAGAATATCATTCAAGCTCTCTTATTCCCCTTTAGAATCCTCATTTCGAAAAATATCTTCATATCTACAATTTGAAATGCCGAAGAACATTTGTACAAAATTTCGAAGTACTAATAGTTTCCGAAATCTGGCAAGCGGCAAAAACTAATTCAATTCCGTTACTTCTCCTGAGGGGCCACATTTCAAAAAATTCCGTTCTGCAACAACACAATTTCAAAATTTTAGACCAAATAGATTCGGAGATGTGGCGAACGGCAAAAAGTAATTCAAGACCCCTTATCCACACTTAGTGGCATTATTTTTAAATAGCTCGTCTTATTTACAGATTGGTATGCAAGAACATCTGAACAAAATTTCAAGGTTCTGTGCCTACTTGTTTCGTAGATCTGGTGAACGGCAGAAAAAAAAATCGAGTACGTTATTTTCCTTAGGGCCGCATTTCAAAGAAATACCGTCTTATCTGTAGCTTGAACTATAAGTAAAATGTATGTGCAAAATCTCAAGGTTGTACGCATAATCGTTCCGGAGATGTTTTGGTGAGTCAGTGGATTTGCTGTACCGGTATATATTATTAACTGAAATGTCTTTTCTTCTCACGGACAGAATAGGCGTATCGGAAATATCTGAGCCTTCTTTCTCCAGCGTAGTCCCACCTGGAGTTCCGAACGAAGCTAATTTACCTTCGGAATGTCTTACGTCATGAACAACCATTATTATATATAGTCTCATCTGTCTTTCCTCCTAGGAGAAAAGTAATGTGGTAGTATTCCCATCTCTTTTCCATATCCCCATGCTGTTGACCATCTTATACGCTGGTAAAGTAAACATTTCCGCTTCCTGTTCAGCTAGCTGGTTACAAACAAATCAGCTTTGAACGGGTTATATGAAGAAGTTTACATGGTACTCGCCTATGAAAATGGTTTGTTTCGTTTTCGGATATAACCATAACAGTTTAAGAGGTACATGTAATGTTTTTTTTTTTTTTTTTTTTTTTCAAGAATGAAAGGCCTATGTTTAGCAGAAGGGGTCCAGCTCTTTTCTCTAAAAAATGTTACAATTTTGGTAATTTCTGCTCACATTCGGTTAGTTTGGGTTGGTTAGTTTAAGTTAGGTTAGGATAGTTTAGGTTACGTTAGGTTAGTTTAGTTTATGTTATATTAGTGTAAGAGTCCCGCATAATTTTCCAAAAAATTATAGAATTTCGCTTATTTCTACTAATATTACGTTAGTTTAGGTTAGTTCAGGTTAGCTTACGTTAGTTTATGTTAGGTTAGGTTAGATTTGGTTACGTTATGTTACGTCTAAGTACTTGTATCACTCATTTCTCCTGTAAATTTTGCGTTTTTTACGTGATTCTGGACCCCTTGTACTAAGCATACCCTGAGAAACAAAATCAAATCCACACTGTACAACAAGCGATATAATGATTAATTACTTATTGGGCGAACAGATATATCTCAATCTTTTTGAAGAACACTTTCTCTCCTTGCATATTCTACCAAAAAGAAATTAAATACACATATTTTTTTTTTTACCAAAACTCCCTTGTTCTATCTTTTTTTGTCCGTTTGTTACGTTTTTAGGCTAATTTCGCTGTTTAATATATGTTAATACTCAGAAAACTGTAAAATCGTTTCTTAGTATACTAATAATTCAATCACACGTTTAAAGGCATACTATAATCTTCGAACAGTGCCTGCCCCAGCATGGAGTGTGATACTCGCCTGCCTCCGCTATTTCCAATCCTCACCAGCGTAAGTACGATAACGATTTTACCTTTGTGATTGCATATATGTGTAAAAATTTAAAACTCTTAATACAATTGAGATTTGCAGGCAATGGATGATTTTAAAATTGGTAAATCGGCATTACACATATATGTAAGACAACCGCATTTAAGTAATCACAAGCTAACCTAACCGTACCTTACCGCATATGAATTTTGGTAAGAGTATAGTACGGGCAATATAGTAAAGTTTAAACCGGACTTGTCAATTTGTCTCATCCCATTTGACATAAAATATAACTGCTCCATCCTATCGATCTACGCTAAGTACGCGTGAAAAATACGAGATCATTACTTGAAAATTTGTGTAAAATTTTTGTAATCTACGAAAATACTTCTGTGCAAGAAAATTATTTATGTAGAGGGAGGACATAAAAACAGCGTTAAAAATGTGCCATGGTTACCGAGAAATTGAAATGTAAATCCACTTGTAGTGATTACTAGCCCTGGCTAGTGTACGCTTTTCGTACCTGTCTTTCTTTCACGCATACCCTGTTGAAGTAACCAAACTGTTAATTAAAGTTAACATCCGTTGTTTTTGGTTGAGTTACTGTTCAGTAGGGTAACGTACTCTAGTAACCTACCCGGAATAATAGAATATGATGTAGGTTCAAACAGAAGAAGCGGATATATTGAGTAGTGTGCTTTTCAATTAACGTTGTTTTAGTTTATGTTTCTTTTATTTCTGAGTGTACGTATTTAAACAATAAAATCCATATAATAAGAGATAAAAGACTAGTTAAATTTATCAGGTTATGGAACCCAGCCACGTATTAAAAAGCGCATATGGTAGCAGTTTTGTTTGTACGTACAAAGAGCAACTCAGAAACGTAATACTTCAGTAGTTTATTAAGAACTAGAAGTTGAACGAAGTCTGAAAAGCACACGTTAGATTAGCAAGTGCATAGAGGTATCTGTTTGGTGGCTAACATAGCAAAGGCTGCAAACAGTACGCAAGATGGACTTAACTAGAAACATCAAACCCCTGTCTGGTGTAGAAGACTGGCCCATGTGGAAGAGAAAAATTCGAGATCTTCTAGACTACCACGAAGGAACGCTGGATGCCATTGATGGAAAGTTGGTGAAACCAGAACCTCTCGGAGAAAGTGCCTTAGAGTCTGAGATAAAGAAGTACAAGGAACAATGTGAGTTATACCGTAAAGCAAATAGTTACGCGAAAACAGTTATTACAAGCACGATTACTGATTCGGTGTATCAGAAAATCATGGACAAGGAGACGGCCCATGATGCGTGGGAAGCATTAAAGCAGCAGTTTGAAGCAACTTCAAAGGACCAGTTATTCAAAATCTGCACAGACTTTTTTGCGTTCCATTGGACTCACGGTGAAGATGTGTCTACGCATGTGGTAAAATTGAAAAGTTTGTGGAATGAATTGAACAGTGGACTTAAGTTGAAAGGCGAACATACGTTACCGGAACTTTTATTGGTATGTAAAACTTTGCATATACTACCCGGTGCATTTGAAACATTTCAGTCCAGTTGGATGCTTCTCACTAAAGATGTTCAAAAAACATTTGATGAATTAACAGTGCAGCTGTGTATGTTCGAGAGAAATTTTACAAAGAATTTAGACAGTGCAAGGGAATTCAACAGGCGCTATTATTCAAATCAAATGAACAGAGTGGTAAGAAAGAACCAAGAAAACCGAAGAAAAGTGATGTGTGTAATTTTTGTAAACAAAAAGGCCATTGGGTAAAATCATGCAGGAGGTGCCATTTCATGGCTTAGTCAGAGGCAAGGAGTGGTCGCTACTTCCACCACAGAGGCAGAAATTATAGCGGCTAGTGAAGCAGCTAAGGAGGCTATTTGGTTAAGCAGGCTCATTCGAGGAATTACTAAATTACAGCATATTCCAATTGTTCAGGTGGACAATAGTGCAGCTGTAAAGTTGGCAGAAAACCCGGAATTCCATCGAAGAACGAAGCATATAGAAGTTAAGAACTTTTTCATTAGAGAAAAGGTTGTTGAAGGGAAACTAGCAGTTCAGCAAATTGGTACACAGGAACAGGTAGCGGACATTATGACGAAACCACTAACAAAAATTCGGTTGCAAATTTTGATGAGTAAAATGGGATTAGTATAAAAAAAAAAACCTGCTAGATTTCTGCCTGAATGTGTTTATATATATGTGTGTTTTTAATTAAAACTCTAATTAACATGGGAGAGTGTTGAAGTAACCAAACTGTTAATTAAAGTTAACATCCGTTGTTTTTGGTTGAGTTACTGTTCAGTAGGGTAACGTACTCTAGTAACCTACCCGGAATAATAGAATATGATGTAGGTTCAAACAGAAGAAGCGGATATATTGAGTAGTGTGCTTTTCAATTAACGTTGTTTTAGTTTATGTTTCTTTTATTTCTGAGTGTACGTATTTAAACAATAAAATCCATATAATAAGAGATAAAAGACTAGTTAAATTTATCATACCCAACTTCACTGATCCGCCTGCTCCCTACAGATGCATCCTTGCACGCGCTTGAGCTTGAAATTGCCCTTAATCATCATAGATGTAGTGTTACGTGCAGTGACCACCCAGGGTAAGTTGGTACGTGTTCTCCTTATGAATTTTATTACATATATATGCTGGCATGTTACAAATCTGTACGTCGTTTGTGGTAGACGCAAAAAAAATAATTCAGATAGCATTAAGATATTATATAGGATAGTTAAAGAGTTATACCTTTTAAATTATTTAATTATTTCTGGTGACGCATTTCAACTTTACCAGTGCCAAGCGAAGAATGGACACCCGCTAACAAACGAATGAAGAATAAATTAGGAAATTATTTCCACGAAGATGCTAAGTTTCTGAGATTATGTGTTCATAATTGTATGCTTTAAAATGCATTGGTTATTCTATCGCTGTACTCTTTTGTTCCGAATACTTGTTGTCCAGCAAGTTATTGGCGATTGAAGGAATTAAAATGTAGAGTAATTTTGTTTCATATTATGATAAATATAGCCTTCTTATACGTATAAAGTAAATATATTCACTGCTATTCGTGAAAATGTAGCTTTTTTTCTTTTTCATAATTTTAAGTTCGTCTTTCACAAGACTCACAGCTGCCACATACAACGCCATTGAAACTGTCTTAGCAACCACCTTACCAACAGATTGTTTGTAACCAATATGGCTGTGCCCAATAAAATTCGCAGCAGACGACTTCATCCACCTTTCAGGACCAGTGGCGAAGCGCACTATGAGGCTCTGATGCCGGGTGTACCCTGTTTTCTACCGTATATTTTCTTTGTCTTTGGTTTCTTATAAAATAAATACTTCAACATTTCGGTAACAAAATAATAGGTTGGAAACACTAGGAGACCCTTCCGTCTGAGCCTCACCCGCTCGCTAGACAGGCTTACAGGCTATGCTGCTCAGGGAGCAAAGCTATAATCGCTGGGTTGCGAGGCCTCGCCTCTGGGAGTTTAGTTTTATCGTTGAAGACATCATTCAATGCTAATATGTTATAAAATGATTTCCTTAATACAGAGTAAGAAGTTTCTGTGTACAATTATGTTTCTGTTAGTGTTAGTTTGTTTAATTTGTATATACTCTCAGGAGTTATTCAGAGTAACTGTTTTTTTTTTTTTATTTCCTACATGAGGCCTGGACCATAATAACTTGTAGAATATAATTCTGATATATTAAATTTTTATAAAGTTACCAGACGCTACCTTACAGGATAAAATAATAATAGATGTATGCAAGGGCCCCCATCAGGGGGGGGGCAAGGTGGGGCGCTCGCCCCCCTAGAGGAAACTGTACTTCAGAATATCGAAAATCTAATAGAATTTTTACATTAGTTACAGCAAATTTTGAAAATATTTTTGAAACGTCGCTTATACTTGCCCCTTCCCTGTGAAACCACAACATGGGCGCCCTTGGTTGTGTGTAATTTTAGTTGAGTTTTCCATTTCATAGAATCAGTGTGGTATTTACGATTTTGTTTCGGGAGACTTTACTTGTTTCGGGAGGCGCATTGTTAACTTTATTCCTGGAAATGTGAAAATTCTGCAATATATATAAAACAATAAAAAGTTTCGATAAAATTTTGATGAGTGCCTAAGCTCGGAAGCCACCCCCTTAAATATGTCACTGCATAGAATCCAATATTAAACATCTTGTGCTGATTCAATGAAATTCTTTTCTAACATTAACATTTCTAGTGGTCATTATTACGTGATACAATAATTAAATGCAGTATTGTACTGATTTTAAAGTGAGAGACGCAAGTAACAAACACTTATCTAAGAAATTTGACAGTTAACTGTAAGAATGTACTGTACTTACTTTTTCTCTCCCTCCATTTTCAAATATGCAGGAAATGAAAACAGCAAATTAGGAGGAAATTCCCCTCACCTCCCTGAAAATTCCAGACAGAAGAAAATATGAACTGCACTTCAAAATATATGTAGTGGAGCTAAATAGGAGTGTTCCATTAATACACATGGAGTGTTTTCCTCCATGTAAATATTTGTTGAATAATAATAATAATAATAATAATAATAATAATAATAATAATAATAATAATAATAGACTACTTTTCGTCTACTTTTGCTTATATAAATATTCATTCTTTCTTGTTAAATTAAACAACAAAAAACTACTATGTACACATGCACGTAAATTTAACTCTAAACAGTGTTAGAAATACAGCTAAGGAAGTTCTTTAAAATAAATAGATTTGGTAGTTTCTTTTGTTTAACTCATGGGGAAAATAGAATTCTGACTGTAATTTTAAACATTTTATGATACATTAAATGCTATTTGTGTTATTAGTTTATCGGGCCTACCCTATTTGTGGGATTACGCTTCGCCACTGTTCAGGACAATTACCCTTTCTAAGGACAAGAAGGTGTCCTGACCTCCGCCTGCTCATCCGCTCTCCGAGGAGGTCATTGGCACTTGGTAGAGGTGGATTCCTTGTCCAGATAGTCAGTCGGTCCCCACCTACGTTAGCCGCCTAAGATGTTGCCCGCTTTTTCCCGTGAGGAGATATAGGTTGAGATTTTCCTTTCGTTTAGGATGAGAACCCAAGGTATTCCTTAAACCTCCAATACTTTTAGAAGATGGATTATACGTATAATATTGTAATATGTTGTTGATTGATCAATAGTTTATATAGAGATTCTAAGGTAACTGTAGGTATATACGCCAGTGCAGCTAAATACGCCAAGTGTTCAGTGCTGGGATGTTAGCGACGAAATCCACTACAATGCACCTCCAATATGTGCCACGGGCTTGGACAAGTCCGATTTGATGAATACTCTGGGAGACAGCGCTGAGATCGCCACGCCGTGCAGTGTTGTTCACTTCGGGAAGGTTCCGTGGAACGACGTTGTCATTTCAATAGATATATGAATCCGTTATTAGTATCGTACTAACTCAGAACATTACCGATTGTTTACAGCAATGTACTACCATGAGCAAAATAAATGACGCGTCTCTTTATTTTGAAGTTTTTTGAAAATATCTCCGTTTTCTTTATATGTTCGAAATTTCGGAAGGTTTCCCCAGCAGGACAGGTTAATAACAAACCCGTTTTTAATATTTGTGTTAGATATTAGCTTAAAATAAAGAAATTAGAAGCAAAAAACATTAAATCGACAGAAATCTCGAGAATTACCAACTCTGCTAAAGTGGAAAATTTTCAAGAACACGAGGGAATTCTGCATTTCAACACGAAGCAGCGACATCTAAGTCATTGAGAGAAATGTGGATTAAATCTACAAACTAAACTTTTAACGAATATTTCTAGTATGTCTTATTATATGCATTATCTGCAAACTCCAAATATATGAATATATACTAAGTATTAATATAAAGAGAGAGCAAATAGTGGAAATTATCTATGGAAAAGGACGAATTGGTAGGACGATCGTAATGAAATATCGTCTTTACCGGAACAGGCTCAGTTCACGTAAAAAAACAAATAGCTCAGTTAGTTAAAGCAACGAGTCTGTATGCTGAAGGTAGCGGGTTCGATCCCGTGGAAGTGGCGTTATCATTTTTATCACTACACTACGGTTATTTTTTTATTTTTTTATTTGGGAAACAATCAAATTGTAACGTATGTGTAAAACTCATGACGATACCAAAAAAAGAAAAAATGCTGTTGTCCCACTTGCATTAGCGTCCCTAATTTTGTTTGCAAACAGTTTCGTAAGTATTTCCCCTGTGCTCACTGCTCACCATATGCTCGCTGGCGCATAACGAATGTTTCCCAGTAAATGTTAATTCTAATTTGGAGAATTTTATAAAGTTTCACAATATTTCTCACTAGATAGTCTTCTATCTACGTGTTTGGATATTTTGACAACAGATTTCCCTATTAAATGTTTAATTTTCCCTAGATGTTTAATTACGGAAAAGTTTTACAATGTATTTGTATTGAATTGAAATTGTTTTGAATTTACTACATAAGGTAAGTAGACCGAAGGAGGAGAACTCAAGTAATTGATATTCTACGTAAAAGCAACCTATTGTAGAATGATGATGCCTCTTACCTTCAGCACATAATCTTTACGTTAGAGAGTCAGACTGCCGTGTCGTGACAAAACGCTGTAACTTTGGCGGAGAAGTTTTGCGAAAATGAGCCGTAAAGTTTTCATTCGAAAATGTGATCTGTATCGTGTAGAACCAGTGTATCTTGACTTTGGAAACACGTGGTTACATGTAATGTTACGTAAATGCATGTTGTGTGATTAAATTTGGTGAAAATTGATTGGTTGACCATTATGCCTAGTTACACTGGTTCTACACGATACAGATAACATTTTCGAATGAAAACTTTACGGCTCATTTTCGCAAAACTTCTCCGCCAAAGTTACAGCGTTTTGTCACGACACGGCAGCAGAGAGAGAAAAATCCTGGTTTTTCCTCCTCTATGACCACCCATCTTAAACCTCTACATATCATTGTTCGTCTCACAAAATTTCGGTGCTCCAAAAACATTCAAATAATAATAATAATAATAATAATAATAATAATAATAATAATAATAATAATCCTGAATATGCCATCCTTACATAATGTAGGATATCTTAGTTTCCTAGTTTAAATCTTAAATATCTTAGTTTAAAATGCTTTCTTTAGTACTTATTTGAGCAACCATGTAGGAGGGGGTACGACTTTTTATTTTGCCCCTCTCATTTCAGTAGCCTTCCAACAGAAAGTAATTTTTGATAAGCAGGACAGACAAAATGAATAAGAAATATATTTACAGCATCCTCTCCCCTTTCATGATTGGAATATCACGTAATATTTTTTATTCTACGAAAGATGGCCCTGTGCGGTTAGGGGTAGGTAACTAAAAAAATACCTAATATATAGCGCCCCTTGATTGTAATATTACCGCTTCTTTATTTGTACGAGGGAGCCCCTACACAATCAAGGGTGACAAAAAGAATAGGAAGAGTGTCTATTGATTCCAGTGGTGGATCCAGCACGAACTCCTGGGGGAGGGGAGGGGAAGTGAAACATTCTTTTGATGATGTGAAGCTGTCACAAATTACCAGTTAACTAAACTAAACAATAGTGGGGGGAACTGGAACCCAGTCAGTTTAAATTGATGTAAAAGTTTAATTTTTGGATTCATATTAAAGTTTTGGTTTCAAATGAGAATTTCAGTCCGTGTGGACAATGATCAAATCTCGGAGGGCTCTTCGGTGTAGGGGTTTCGGCTTCTTTATGGGACAAGATTCACGTAGTTGATATTGCAAAATTGTTTTGTATATATAAGTGGAAACTTGCACCATTTGGTTAATTTTACCTCTTATGTTTTGCAGATTCATATTCCAACCAATAGTTACTTCGCAGAGCTAAAAGAAGGCACTTACTAGTTTCATTAAAATGAAATGTCTTTTATGAGAGGAGCAGACGAACGAACAGGCACCCAAACGTTGGTTGAGTCGTACGGTTGAAACTCGTTAAGCTCGCTTCAATTATTATTATTATTATTATTATTATTATTATTATTATTATTATTATTATTATTATTATTATTATTATTATTATTAATAATAAAGCATTGCAGGGACCTTTGGTGCAGGGGGTCCGTGGCTCGATTCCACTTCGTGCCAAGTGAAATTTGAGGTGGACAAATACCGTGTGCATGGGTATGTGTTTTCTTGAGATTTTCCATTTTCCTCCCACTTTCTTCATTTCACCATTTCATTCATCATCATTCTCCCTTAGCGTAGGTGCATAATCGTCCAACGTTAAACTAGATATTGCAATTTCAATAATAATAATAATAAAAATTAATTCAACTGAAAGGACTGTAATTTATGTGGACAGCAATTATCATAAATATGCAACCATTATAAAAACAATGCTTTGAGTAGAAAGATAATCCTTCCCAAGTGTTAACGAATGCGCACGAGATAAGACATGTCTCGAGAAAGAGACAAGACGCGCTTTGTGACATCCAAGATAATACGAGGCAAATGTTTTGGACAGGAGATAGCTTGTAAAATGTCTCGTCTTGTCTGGAATGTCTCGAAAACAAAAGTCTAAGTTTTAAAATTATTTTTCAAGATCTATTCTCTCAGAAGTAGTTCTCTGCCTTAAAATTAATAACGACATTTGTGATTTAAAAAAAGATAAACAATGCCTAATGTTAATAGTTAACTTTTCGAAAAGAAGCTTCATTAAGGGTGAACCTGAAAGATGTCCACAAACTTCGGGAGGTGATTCGCGACATCAAAAGGAGACAAATGGTCCTCTTGCAGTTTTCGAATTCAGCTTCGTTCTCGAGATACAGGGTTGCCAACTGGTCGTGTTTGTGAAACTCACTGGGAATAAATTCAAGTCCAAGAATAAATTACTACTCATATATTTTTCAGGTCAATTGACTTATACCATGTTGTAAGGTCAAATATTTATTTATGAAGTGTGTACAAAATTCGCCAGGGTCTTTTCTGAGAAAATCGTCGAGAAAAAGTCACCTCCAAGAATAAACTACCCCTCGTAAATTTTTCTAAGAGAAATATCTGATACTGCAATATAGGGTTGTTAATTAAATATTGATTAGTGAAAAATAAACAAAATTGTTAAAACCATTTTTGAGAAAATAGCGTTTTTCGATTTTCGGCTGTTTGTAAACCACACTTATTTTAGGTGGTAGGAAAAAATGGAAAAGCTCCTGTAAGAATACTAAGTAAACCCTAAGTTTAAAATTTGGTGTAGATAAGTTGAACGGTATGGCCTCTAGGCGAGTGCATATAAAAGTGTGCCGAACGGACGGACCGGAAGGACGGGTGTCGAAAAGTCACATTTTCGGTATGTAGACGCCATGAAACATGTAAATCCGTTGAAATCTGAATTTGATATTATTTTCACAATCACTATATTTTCTTCTCTCTTTTGTCGCTCGAAAAAGAAAAGCCTGGGTTTACCACAAAAAGCTAGAGAGTTTCTCAAAAAATATTCAATTACAGGGCCACCGCACTAAACTTTTTCAATTCAATTTCTTAACTGTGTTAGGCCGCAGTTGTTACTGAAGTGTGTATTTGGATAATACGAATAAAATTATCGTATTATTCAAATACATCGAATGTCAGATTATCGAATAAAAAACTTCGATTGAAGAAAATCCATACTACAAAACTAACTCACACTTTGAGCACATTTTCATTAGACATATAATAGACCAATTAATGCAATCATTGTTTATAAAATATGAAAAAATCAAATGAGTCACTTTGGGAAAGTCGTTCAAAAAGAACACGTCAGGAGTAACCTACCTCTTGTGAATTGTTTCGAACAATGAGTTAAGATATACTTTTGGTTATTAATGAAATATTTATTTGCGAAATTTGAACAAAATCTCCTGTCGTTCGAGAAAATTGTCAGGGAAAAAACCTTGACCCCAAAAATAAACTATCCGTTGTAATTGTTTTTCATAGAAATGACTTATACTAAAATATAGGGTTATTAATGAAATACTTATTTATGAATTATCAATAAAATTGTCCGAGTAATTTTTGAGAAAATCCTGAGGGAAAAATAACTCCCCGAATAAACCATCTCTTGAGGATTCTTTCAGGGTAAGCGAGTTATTCCATATTACTAGGTTTTTAATGAAATATTTATTTCTGAGTACGAACAAAATTGCTTGACTCATTTTTGAGAAAACCGTGGAGGAAAAACACCCCCAAGAGTAAACTACCCCTCGCATATTTTTTCAGGACAAACGAGTTTTGCCATATTGTTCGGTTATTAACGAAATATTTATTTTTGAAATATGAATAAACTCTTTTGAGTCGTTTTTGAGAAAATCGCCCAGACAACACTCCACCAAGAATAAACTACCCCTCGCATTTTTTAGGACAAACGAGTTATGCCATATTGATAAGTTATTAATGAAATCTTTATTTATGAAATATGAACGAAAACATTTGAGTCCATTTTGAGAAAATCACTGAGAAAAAACTCACCCCCTTAGTATAAACTACCCCTTGTAGATTTTTCTCAGATAAATGCCTTATACCACAAAATAGGGTTGCTAATTAAATATTGATTTATAAAAAAAGAAAGAAAACAAGATCGTTAGAGCCAGTTATGAGAAAATATCTTTTTTTTATTTTCATCGTACAGGAAACTACCCTTGTTTTGGGAGTAGGAGGGAAATAAAAAAAACTATAGGAAATACTATGAAAATCTTAAACTAAAATTTGGTGCAGATAAGTTGAACATACCGTAAATTTTTCAACTAATTTACGGTATGTTCAAGTATGGCTTCTAGGCGAGACATGGCTTCAGGTATGGCTTCTAGGCGAGTGCACAGAAAAGTGTAGCGAACGGACGGACGAACTGATGGACATGTATCGAAAAATAACTTTTTCGGTGTTAGGGGCTATAATACGTGTAAATTCGTTGAAATCTCAAATTTGATTTTTTTTTCGAACACCATACTTTCTTCTCTCATTTGTCACTTCAAAGTAAAAGGAACTCAGAACTACAGATAAAAGACACCTACTTTTACACATAGACATTTATTGATTTAAAACTGTTTTAGTTTGTGTCATTTCACTTCCAATTGAAAGGTTTTACAATGATTAACGGCATACCAATGACGAGACGGAAGTTTTCAGGAAGTAAATGCATTCAGAAGTCTAGACTGCATTACAGCCTGTTTTCATTTCTGCAATTGTTAACAGCTGTAATTTCGTCCAAACGCTACATGAAATAATTTTTGGTTGACGTCATTGTATTACTATTTTAGTATTGTTCTCTTCAGACTTGGTTGAAGTTTTGTCTTAACGGTTATACATTTTTTCTTTCTTATTTCATCGTTACACATAAGAACAAAATGTTATGGTGAGTGGATAGATTCGAACCTACGAACATTGAGCTTATATTCTTCCAACACTTTACCAATGGACCAAGCTTTGTCTTCACGTTAACGCCCGGTTACAGGGTTTACTACGATTTAAATAAAATGGCTGGCTGTTAGAATTCCCTGCTCACATATTTCGATAAATAATTTTCATTGCTTCGTAGATACGTAGAGCAATGTTTAGATACACATTTTAGGAGAGTAAATTTTGGTGTATATAATAATTTCATGCCAGGTAAAAGCTAGATAAGTTTTGATAAAATGTTTCATATGTAGTTCTCAATAATAAGCTTGCTGTTCGGAGTGAAGTTCCAAGGTTCAGCATTGCCTAGCAGTTTTTGCTATTAATATCCCTTCTAACAATATTGGCAGTGGACAAAAGTTAGCCCGTGTTGAAGCTTTTTGCTCCTAATTTAGTTATTTTACTTATTTAAGGAATATATTGAAAATTGTCAGCAGGCACGTATGCAGTAATTTATTTCGGGAGAAGTCCGACTTCAATATTAGGATAAATTATAATAAAATTTAAAAGATAATCCTTAAATTTAGGCTAAATTTACAGAGAAGTTGGGATTTCAGAGGGGAGTCCGGACCACCTGGACCCACCCCTAAATGCGTCCTTGTTTGTCAGTAACGTTTCCTCATTTTGAAACCCTCAAAAACTTCGGATATATAAAGGAAAACGAGTTATTTTCGATAAAATATCACTTCAGAAGACGCGACAGTTTTATTGCACATGGTGGTATCCCAAGTTCACAAGGGCAAGAATTCATTAATTTTGATTCTCTGTCATTGTGCTCTATCGAAAGGTTAGGTTTGTAACATATTACTCCTACGAACAAGCATGACTGGCAGATAGGAATACTGAACACAACTCTAGAGAAATGCATGCTGAACTTACGTTTATAGCTACGTTTTGGTGATTTGCGCTCAAGGTCAATCGAGTGGTAATTCAGTTCCGTCCCTGTTCTTAAGCCATGTTCGTATTACTTCGAACAGTTTTGATAATGAAAAGCATGCCTCTTAATATAACAGACTTCTTTCGCGTAAGAAATCGAAACTCAGTTGGTCAGAGCAACTAGTCTGTAAGAATTAGGTTGTTAGTTAGTTAGGAGCCCAGTACGAGTAAGGGTTTTTATTACTATTGTTTTTATCTTTTTTATGTGAGGAAAAATCAAATTGTGACATCGCGATATCAAATGTATTTGATTAGGTAGCTTTGTCTTAGCTAAACTTTAAACATTAGTAACCGTCGAAATTATTTCACCAACTGATCACTTACTGAACATTTCAAACACGTCAAACCAGTGGCATAACATGAAGGTTAACCTCTCCTCCGCAGTCCTTAGTTATGCGTCCGTACTTTCAAGGGCGGACTAAGGACCGGGCGACTGCCCGGGGCGCCAGAGAAAGAGGGGCACCAAAACGAGCCTCAAAAAGTAAATTTTATAATGTGCTTTCTACTGACGTTTTTGGTTTATATTCTTGTAAAGTAGTGGCAATTATATGATCTTTTTCCATTTCACTATGGAAGAAGAGAGTTTCATAGTACTAAGGGGGCTGTATCGAAAAATTGAGAGATGGCATGTAGAATAAAGAGTGCCGGGAATTAAGTATTGTTTGTTTGTTTGCTTGAGTTTAGCGTTCCACGGTTATGCCTTAATGGGCAAGGGAGATGTGGATACTAATTATAGTGGAATCCGAACCACTTTTATCGTTCAACAGTAATCCACCGGGAATTGGACCCGGTACCACAGAAGGCAGGCGTGCTAGCCACTAGACCAGGGGGGGTGGAGTTGGTATTGTTTATAGCGGGCCATATTCTTTGTGAACATTTCCTAGGTAATGGATTTCTTTTTGAAAATGGGTTTAAAACAGGGGCGTCATTTAGGGAGGGCAGGGAGGGGCATTTGCCCCCCGTGAGTTTGAGATGTATATAGATTTTATCATTAGAATAGTAGTAAATCAGTGAAAAACGCGAAATTTTACTTATATCAAGAGGTCTTGCCCCCCCTCCCAAGCAAAATCTGAAATGACGCTCCTGGTTTAAACTATTAAAAACACTATGATAAAATGTAAAATATAGGCTACTACTAGGGGAAGGGCGCCAAAAAGTCACTATGCCCGTGTGAAAATTTGGCCTGCTCCGCCCCTGCGTACTTTCTGTATATTTTTTGGCCTTGCAACTTGTGCGGTCCCCACGCCACATTGTTGCGGGGGCGCTATTTACGCCTACCCTTCGAACGTAATTCAATAACTGTTTAAGAAATTCTACCATCAGCGTGAAAACAGGAATATATTTTTCTAATAGTCCCATAGAACTTTCACTCAGAATGCCAGATGCAATTTTTCAGAGTGGGCTCTGGCTAAGTAGAAGGAAGATCTGTTTCCTAAGTAAGTTCCTTTCAGACAGTTTGCTATTTCTTTAACAGTGATGTAAATAAATATACTTATCGTTATTAGCTCGACACCAAACCATCCTGGACAAATCCCTCTAGAACAATGATCGGCAAAAGTTATTCTGCATAATTTTATAAGCGACTCAAGGGTGAAACACTTGTTAACGAAAGCAATGTTGTGTGTATATACTGCCTTGTTTCTGACAAAATATAAAGTCTTTTGTAATCTTTAGACACTTTTCCTATTCTTTTTGTCACCCTTGGTTGTGTAAGGAAGCCTCGAACAAATAAAGAAGAGGTAATATTACAGATAAGGGGCGCTATAAATATATTGTTACCTAACCATAACGGCCTAGGGTCGTCTTCAGTAGAATAAAAAATGCTACGTGATATTACATTCACGAAGGAGGAAAGGATGCTCTAAATATATTTCTTATTCATTTTGTCTGCCCTACTTCTCAGAAATTATATACCTTCTGTTGGAGGGTGCTGAAAAGAGAGGAGGGGAAATATAACGTCGTGCCCCCTCATACATTTTAAATTTTGTGACGTGGTTGCTCAAATTATTACTAAAGAAAGCACTTTAAACTAAGATGTGTAAAGTCACAACATTATGTAAGGGTGGCATATTCATTAATAATAATAATAATAATAATAATAATAAATATGAATGTCTTTGGAGAGCCGAAATTATGTGAGACGAACAATGATATGTAGAGGTTTAAGATGGGTGGTCATAGAGGAGGAAAAACCAGGATTTTTCTCTCTCTGACTCTTTAACGTTAAGATTATGTGCTGAAGGTAAGAAGCATCATCATTCTACAATAGGTTGCTTTTACGTAGAATATCTATTACTTGAGCTCCCCTCCTTCGGGCAACTTTGCTTATGTAGTAAATTCAAAACAATTTCAATTTAAGACAAATATTTATAGAGAAAATTAAACATTTAATTGGGAAATCTGTTATCAAAATATCCAAACACGTAGATAGAAGACTATGTAGTGAGAAACATTGTGAAACTATAAAATTCTCCAAATTAGAATTAACATTTACTGGAAAACATTCGTTATGCATCAGTGAGCACAGGGGAAATAATTACGAATCTGTTTGCAAACAAAAATTAGAGACACTAATGCAAATGCGACGATATTTTCCTTTCTTTTTTTTTTTGGTATCGTCATGAGTTTTACACATATGTTACAATTTGATTGTTTCCCAAATAAAAAATAAATAAAATAACCTTAGTGATAAAAATGACAACAGTACTTCCACGGGATTCGAGCCGTCTACCTTCGGTATACAAACTCGTTGCTTTACCTAACTGAGCTATTTGCTCTCTTACGTAAGCTGAACCTGTTCTACAGTAAAGACGATTTTTCATTACGATTGGGCTAACAATTCGTCTTTTTCCATAGGGAATTTCCACTATTTGCACTATCTATACGTTAATACTTAGCATAGATTCATATATTTGGAGTTCGCTGATAATGCATATAATAAGACATACTAGAAATATTTCGTTAAAATTTTCGTTTGTAGATCTAATCCACGCTTCTCTCAATGACATAGATGTCGCTGCTTCGTGTTGAACTGCAGAATTCCCTCGCGTTCTTGAAAATTTCCCACTTTAGCAGAGTTGGTAATTCTCGAGATTTCTGTCGATTTAATGTTTTTTGCTTCTAATTTCTTTATTTTAAGCTAATATCTAACAGAAATATTAAAAACGGGTTTGTTATTAACCTGTCCTGCTGGGGAAACCTTCCGAAATTTCGAACATATAAAGAAAACGGAGATATTTTCAAAAAACTTCAAAATAAAGAGACGCGTCATTTATTTTGCTCATGGTAGTACGTCTTATTTCGTGTCCGTCTAGGAACACTTTCTTTTGTAAGTGCAATTTCAGTATTTTTGATTCCATGGCTACTAAATCAATACTAAGATGGTGTAGCGAAATACGCCAGGGCTTGTGCAGGACTGCCTGCAGAAGACAAAGATGTTTCCATTTGTCCCACATGTTCCATGTAATATCGATGTAGTTTTTCTTCTTTTTTAAGTCACAGTACCGTGACACTATTCATTTTTCTTCTTATGGACTAAAACTTTTCAGTTTGGATCTTCATTTCAAGTTTGGAGATTATCGTTTCTACATTTCATCTTTTTATCTTCATCTTGCACTTTGGTTATTCTATTTTTTGCTTCAGCTATATTGCAGTAATATTTGAGTTTGTATAATACAGATGTTGTAAGCAATTGCAAGATTTATTACAGGTTTCTAGTAGTATCCTAGACTTGGCGTCATTACCTGCACGTGTTGGTAAATACGTCAGTTTGTAACATTTTTTTCTTTTACCTTGGGTACAAAACAGAAATGAGTTTCATCATTGCCACATTTTTTTCTACACGCAGAAAAGGTTACTCTGCAAAGCACATGTGTTGTCCTTTGTGTTTCGTGAAAATTAAGGCCTTAAAAAATCCAACACCTTGAACATGGCGTATTTACCTGCACCTACCTTATATTTTATTATTAATTGTGGTATTAGAATAGCTTTATATATTTATTTTATTTTTACTAATAATTGTTATATGTCGGATATGATAAACAAAATATATAACTTATAATGGAGCCGCAGTCAAGATAAGAATAAGAGAAAGATAATAGTAGTACTGATTTAGAAAAAAGAAAGAATGAAAGAAAAAATATAGACATGAAGGGAGGTTTCATACTGCGCATAAAATTATTATAATAATTGTGCTGCCTTTATTATATTTTAAAGATTGGATATATTTATGATATATTATTTTACTGAATAATATAAATTGACTATATAGTATAATAGTGTTAATTTATGTTGTTTAAAATTATAAGGCCTGAAACTATAAAGAATAGGTTTTAATGGCTTCGGGTTTACCCGATCTGAAGTATTAATATGTAGGAAGGTTGAGTGCCCAGTGAGGCTGGTTCTCAGCTCTGACTGTGAAGAGATGGGGAAAACCGTAGCCATATTAACCTGAATGTTTGACAGTTGGTATGAACGTTGAATATTTAAGAGGAATGAATCAAATAGCACAGAAGACGTTATTATCAAAACGGTTACATCGTTGTGATAGATCGCATGAAAGGAAAATTACTTATCTTTGCTCGTTTAACAAACATTCTGAGTTTTTTCTTTCTCATTAGTGAATTCCATTTTTACATGGATAATGTGTGACATCTTGGCTTTGATGGGCACTCCTCTCTTGAACGTTCATTTTTGCAAACTGAAAGACTATCGATCATCATTTTCATAACAATAGACTACGTTTCTCCATAATACGTTATAGAATATTAATTAATTGTTGTTAAAGACAGTATCTGACCCTTCTATCGTTAATGCTAGGCAAAATTTATTTATGTCCGACAATATTAACTGTTTTTTTCTACAAGTTTCCCGTTTCAGTAGGCTGGATGCTGTCCCTTAAATGGCCGGGTCATTACGTTCCGTATTCTTTGAGACTAGGATGGGCCGTAGTTGCGAGGTCTATACCACGAATATTTTAATTTTATTTTAAAGCAGCATGCAGTGATGCCAATTTAGCCCATTTTTGGCTAAATCTAGCATATTTAGAGAGGCATTTAGCCATACAAATCTACGAAATGCTTATAGTCTTAAATATAGCTTATTTTATGAAACTATTTTGCCATTTATGGCCTTTTTATTAGCCGTTAAATTAATTCTAAAAGTTCTCTTTTCTCTGAAAATAAAGTGTAATTTTTAAAACCTAGCCTATTTGTTATTATATACGAGGCGCATCCAGAAAGTAAGTTTCCCATGCGTCCCATAGCTAGGAAACCGTATGTTGCGCGAAGCGACTGCGTGTACGTAACAGAGTAAGGTCCTAACATGGCGCATGCGCCAGCAGAACTTCCCTAATTCTCTCAGTAGCGCTGTGGCAGTGATTGAAGATTGGCGTTCCTATTCCAGCACCTGCCACGTCTGAAGTGCGAGCAGTGATAAAGTTTTTAAATGCACAGGGCATAGCACCGATTGAAATCCATCGTCAGCTGTATCGTTGCAAAAATGTCAATGCTGACCCTGTGCGCCTTGCTTTATGCTCTAGGGTTAGTTGATTCAACACAAAACTTCTTGATCAACAGGCACTCCATACAGTGGTGTGCAATAAGGAGCGGAAAATCTGCAGGACCTGCTTGCTCATGCCGTTAGGTAGGCGCATGGACCTGGCACAGCTAACGATGGATTTCGATTGGTGCTATGCCCTGTGCATTCAAAAACTTTATCACTGCTCGCACTTCACACGTGGCGGGAGCTGGAATAGGAACGTCCATCTTCAACCACTGCCACGACGCTACTGAGAGCACTAGGGAAGTTCCGCTAGTGCATGTTCCATGCTAGGACTTACTCTCTCACGTACACGTAGTCGTTTCGCTTAACATATCGTTTCCTAGCTATGGGACGCGTGGGAAACTTACTTTCTGGATGCGCCTCGTATTATTGTATTAATTGATTTGTCTAGATACAGGGTGTTTTATTACACAACAAACATTTGTTTTACATTCTTCTCTCTCTCCACCCACAGATTTTCAAATACTTAACAATACTTATTGACTCACTGTCAGAAAGAATTTTAATGTCACTCCCGCAACGGCCCCGTTTCCTACTTTTTAATTATTTTAATTTTCGCATGTCATTGCAAGAATGAAAGTTTTCTGATACAAATTTAGTAAACTGCTCGGTTCTTCAAGCCACAGAGTTTGTTTTTGTATATTAAAGGAAACAAATAGAATATCTAATTAGCTTGAAAACTCTCAATGCAATCACGGTGATTCATGTTGGTGTACGAAGAAACAAGATGTATGTAAGGACTAAGATCTGCCGAAAGAAGTACTACTAAAAATTGGGACAATGACAGTCTACACAAATACAATCAATCCACAATCCAACGATGGTGCATCCAGTACGGCGCAGGTAGCTGCGACGTCATCGATGATGACTTATTTTAATTCAGCTAATAATATGGCTGTTGACTTACACAAATCATATGAGTTGTTGATGGATTTTTAATTTAAAGTCATTTATGTATGTTGCTTGTTAGTCTTCAGCGAATAAAATTCAACATTTTAAATTTAACTATTACTCATCTACAATCCTACACAAAAAAAAAGGTTTATAAAATCTCCAATGTGGGTTATAGGTTAGCAGTTCAAAATCTAGCCTTTTTTTTTTTTTTTACATAAAAAGCTTATTTCTGAAGGCCATCTAGCCTATTTTCTTCAGAGGTTGTTGGCAACACTTGCAGCATAACACGAGAGAGATTAAAGCATCCTATCTGTAACGAACATCTTGATTGATTGCACCTATAACTTGATGAGTTAGGAGACAGTTTTATTGTAGTTAGTGACGGTGCAGGACAACTTTTGATTCAATTACCATTACAAATCACGTACGTAAAATAGAAAGACGATTTTGTATACTGTAAAACAATTTCTCAACCTGGGGATCGCGAAGATAAGCGGAAGAGATAATTAGAATCTAATACCCGAAAATATTTTTAAATATTATTTTGAATTTTGTTCTGAAAGGCATATTTTAATTTTTATATATACTGTTAAGAACAATAAAAAATAGGTCTTCTAAACATTTTCAACAGATGCAGAGTTGCTTAAAAATCAATTAAAATAAAAGAGGTACGATATGAAACTAATGAGAACTGCATATTGAAATACCAGAAAAATACAAATGCAACAAAACCTGCATATTGAAATACAATTAAAATTGAAAGCTAATGAGATATCTGAGCATGGTATGATTTCACTAATGCGGTTCAATGTCAGGTTCAATCTTCGTGACGCACAGTATCAAGTCATTTTCAACTGATAAGCGATTTCTTGTCTTTGTCTTAATGCTTATCATGGATGCACGGGTACAATGTAGTAAATGGAATTATTAGTTTTAAAGCAACAATTACAGACCAGGATATACTGTACTTCTTTCCTCTTCAGCCAGAACTTGTCCAAGTCTTCGTTACAGAAAACCAGTCGCAAGGATATAAAGAAATGGATTCTACTATTATAGAAATAAATGGATATCGTGAGAGCTCCGCAATAGCTATACTAAAAATCCCACACAAGCTTATTACAAACCAGAAATTATGAGAGTCGCTGGCAAGATGTGATAAAATGGAGTCATGATAGGAATTTAAGTTGAGAACCACTGCCGTAAAACACTGTGACTTTTCTGTTTTACAGTTTTTTTAAAAATCTTTTTTGTCCAAGTATATTGTATTTCATGAATACCTGCTAGATAACGTAACCTTCTGCAGTCCACGTCAGGCATCTGATTTGTATTAATAAATCAATAGCAGTTAGTATGGCGTAACCTAGCATTTCGCGGAGGTACTAGCAATTAAATCACTTCCTTTGATGCTCCTAAAATTTTATATGTCAGAACTGCCCATGAAACAAATGGTTGTGAAATATAAGCAAATAGTGCTAATAACAAGTAGATGGCAACTGCAATGGCCACACTACACTTCAGAGTTAATCGAGGTTAGTGGATAGAAGAATGGCTGTCTTTACCTTTTAATTTTCGGGTTGGGGTGTGCACATGCAGTTCATAGTGCATCAGCTTCTTTAGGTATTTCAGTCAAATATCTATGGATAGTGGCGGCGCTACAGGGGGCGAGGAGAGGTGACCGCCATCCCAATATTTTTCTCAACCCCCTTTTGCCCCCATTTTTCTATGTACAAACGGTGAATAATAATAATAATAATAATAATAATAATAATAATAATAATAATAATAATAATAATAATAATAATAATAATATGTATAGTGCCGGACAGAAGTCTTTGATTAGGTAATGGCGATTGCTTGGAAACAAAGGCAGAGTATGAAAATTAAATCAGTCATATCTGTAGTTTGGTGTGGAAAGGAAACAAACTTGTGAACCAAAGGGTTTAAGAACAACTCAAGTTATTAATATAAACTATGCCAAAGATCATTGACTTATATCATGATAAAAGAAATACGAAAGAAGTTTTTAAACGAAGAAATATAATGTAAAACTATGTAAGAACGAATTACGAAATTTTCAGAATTCTGGACTTTTTCGAAATCCAGAAAGTGAAATTCCGGAAAATTTTGGCCATCCCTAGCTTTTACTTACTTGACCTACACCCCATTCTACAAAATCGATTTTAATCTATAGTTAAAATTTTGCGAATTTGGTTTACGCTTTATATGCGAAATATCATTGTGAGTCTGCCTCATGAAAGTACTAAATACTTGCTACTATTTTTAATTTATTACCTAGGTAATGCCGAAGATATTATCTGTCACAAAAGAAACTGATGTTTTTGCAGGATAGTGTCTTTCGCCCCTTACTATGAGAATGAAATCAGTATGCATATCTTTCTACCACTTTGCGATTTAATTAAATGTTTTAAAGGATTTAAATACTTTTAGGCAGTTGCCCTCTTATCCTCAGTACAATTCTTACTAAATATATCGAACACATTCTTCATTAACTAAAGAACTATAAAACTAACTCTATGGCCTATGGAACCCGGAGGTTCAATGCCGCGTTCACAAAAGCTCTCCACTAACTTCTATCCTTAGCTAACTGCATCCAGTTTCTACTTTGTATTCCAATC
The DNA here is from genome assembly GCF_964235325.1 of Thermobia domestica. Classification (NCBI taxonomy): domain Eukaryota; kingdom Metazoa; phylum Arthropoda; class Insecta; order Zygentoma; family Lepismatidae; genus Thermobia; species Thermobia domestica. The sequence goes on along the minus strand of NC_137465.1, from coordinate 73,429,299 downwards.
TCTGCTAGATCCATCTTAACATTGTCCTCCCATCTGCGCCTAGGTCTTCCTAATGGTCGTTTTCCGATTGGTCTTCCAATCAAGACTTTGAAAGCGTTTCTACTTTCTTCCATTCTAGCTACATGACCTGCCCACCTAAGTCTCCTAGACTTGACGACCCTAACAATGTTGGGTAAACCGTATAAATTATGTAGTTCCTCGTTATGAAGTTTCCGCCATTCCCCATTCCCGTTCCTCTTGGGTCCGAATAATCGTCTCAGGATCTTGTTCTCAAATACTTTCAGTCTATGTTCTTCCCTCAGAGTCAGAACCATGTTTCGCAACCATACAGAACAACAGGAATGATTATAGTTTTGTATATTTTAAACTTCAAATTTCTCGACAGAATTCGGGACGACAAGAGATTGTGAACCGAATAGTAACACAAATTCCCTGCTTTTAGAGTACATTTAATTTCTCTGTGAATTTGATTGTCCTCTGTTAATATTGATCCTAGATATTTGAAACTATCCACTTTATCAAAAGTATTATTTAATATTTTAACGCATCCATAAATTGCTGTGTTAAGGTCCCGACGCACTTCCATGTATTTAGTGTTTTCTGCATTTACTTCTAACCCCATATCCCTGCAAGCATTTAATAAGATCTCTGTATTTCTTTCTATTGTTCTCCTATCATCCCTTATTAAATTTACATCATCAGCATACGCCGCGTAACAACATTTCGAATGTAGGAGGGGCAAGTCTTTTTGTTGCGCTCCCCCCCAACACAGCGCGTAATTTCCACTAATCTTTACAGTATTACTGTTATGTATTTTTTTTCGTGTGTGTGGGAAAATAATTGTAATTTACGAAAACAGCTATACATTTGAAAAATTAAAATAGGCCTATTGACTTACTTGAAGTAAAGACAGCTCCTTCACCCACCCAATGTATTTATTTAACACAAGAGTCGTACATTAGTAGAACTAGTAGACCTCATTTGATTTGCGTCGGGATATGTATGAAGTACAGTTTACTATTAATTAATCACTAAATAGTAACATGATTGTTCCGTATACGTTCGGCACTAAAGCCACATTCTCATTCTCCAGAACTCATAGGCTGAAGACATATCACAAACACAAAAAAAAATTCTAAAGTGATCAACAGATTCTCACAATACACCTACAGGCACACTTTTCTTATGCTTCTTGTAGACGATCCAAGAAAGCTTGAACAAGATCATTTAATACCTCAAATTTATACGTTCAAAGGAGTATTGTTCGAGACACTTGAACAAGAGTCTCGAATGGACTTGAAACAACTTTTACACGATCATAGAGGTATTGAATCTGTTTTATATTCTTGTTAATAGATGGCAATCCAAAACAATAGACTGTAACTATGAAAACAAATGAAGGCGAAACTGCGTACTGATTTAGTTCAGACCTGCGCATGAATAGCTATAATATCAGCATATTTTTCGTAACTTTCTGTAGGCATTTGTAATTTAATAGATTATATTAAATAATTTAGAAAACAGGTCAATTGATTTTGCAGCAATCCCATTGAATCTTCACTAAGTAATTTGTCCCTTTTACATTAAATGCGAGTTAGGTTAGCTGACGTTAAAAAAGTAAAGTGCTGCTTAGGTATAAAATCGTTCCCTATACTAATCTTTTTTTTTTTTTTAATATGATTCTTCAAATGGTGTACTGATGACAGAACCACACTCAAAAAGTAAAAATCGAACTGTTTCCTAAAATTGTGTGTATCACGTGGCAATGACTTCCTTTTGATGTTATTTATGCTTTGGCATCGAAGACTGTTTAAAGAAGAGGCTGAAATCACAGAAAACCAAACGAAGCAATGATAATATTTTTCAGCTACAAGTTTTACCTCCCATATCTGCATCAGACTTTCTTCACAAATCTTTCCCTGTTTTGGTACTGGTTAAGAATAACCCGTCAAACGAATAGTAATTTTACTGTTAAAATGTGTGAGTGTGTATGAAGGAGAATTATCTGAGATACTGTAATAATTCCCACTGTCGAAACTTGCCTGTATAATGTAGGAAACCAGTATTTTATGTTTAGAAGTATAATGTTACCAGTATCAAATCATTACAAGAGCTATAGTTCAGTTCAAATGAGTGAATACGATGTCATTGGTTCGTTGCGCTATTCCAATTTATACATGATTCTTATTCTTGTACTATAACCTTCGTCGATGACGCGCCTGCTCCGTACGGACTACTCTCCCGTGGACCCCCTTCAATGCTCCTTCCCCGACACTGTTAAATAGCATCTCGATTTTATTTATTTATTATTATTATTGCACAGTCTTGCATGTAGCATATGTTAGGATGCACATTTGTACCTTACGGGGAAGCACTAGTTAAATTAATCTGCACGCGTGAAAGCAACCTCTACCTTAAGAAATAATTTCTCAAATACTACGTATGGATTTTGTGATAAAATAATTAGATTACAGTAGGATAACATGTAATCATTTCCAGAACACTTCAGTTTGCGAGCATATTATCAATCTGTACGCAATTATTTGATATTATCAGAGATTAATAACAGTACAAAGCGTCTTATTAAAACAAGAAAAATCAGTTATATATTTTTTTATTTAATGGACTCCTCTTTCTTAATCTACACCCGGATTCTTGTATATTAAATTCTCAAATTAATACTTATACTTCTCATCAATACTTAACAAAAGTTATGGGCATGCAAGCATTATAACTATATAAATCGTGAATATTATCAACAAAAAATACTAACAATATTTTTCGGCGCAAATATTAGTTTTGTTTATTATAATACACACTTGGAATATCAGATAATTATGGAAAAGAGTAACGAAAAGATATTTATTCAACTGCAGCTCTGTCTCACGACGCCATCATACTTGTTTTGTATTTTCCTGCACTCAACTCAAGCGCTGATTGGCTATTGAATGCTCTTGAATTGGATTGTTTAGAACAGGACCGAAACGAAATTTCTTGAACGAAACTATTGAATTCAAGACAAAAATGACGTCAGTGCTACCGTCCTTTTCATCAAATAGTCTTGAAAGGCCTTGAACAAGAGTCTTGTTCAAGCTTTCTTGGATCGTCTACAAGCAGTATTATTTTACTTTCACACCACATTAATCTTCAAATATTTCAGTACGTAGATTGAACTGCACTTTGTATTGATATACCGGACTAGAGATGCAAAATAACCGGATTTTTGAGACGAGCTTTATTTTCATTAAAAAACCGGCTTTAGGAAAGAAAACGGAAATTTTCATTCTTTTGACACAACTAGGATCTCATAAGTCCCACGTTGGTTGCCTAACCATATCAAGTTCTTGAAATTTATACATCTTAAAATGTGTTGTTTGGGTTGCTTAAAGTCAAACTGGCAGACAAGAAAAAAATATCACTGCCGTTCCAGAAACACTGTCTATCAGATACTCTTCAATACCTAATATTAGAGTCGAGAAGGCTTCATAATGTTGTTCATATTTCAGAAGAAAATGTTTTACTAATAGCAGCAGCATAATATGATTTAGTTTAAGGAACTGGAGCAACAAAGCTTAGTGCGGTGGCTCTTACCTTTTATTACCTCTTACCTCTTACTCGAGACCTTAAACCACTATTCAGAACAGTTATTGTTCCCACCACTGATTTTTCGCTAGAACTTTTTTTTGTCGTTAAACATTATTCTAAGAACTGTACAAACAATTCGTTCGAACTAGAAAACCCTATACATTAACCCTTTTGGGATTTCCACATTTTTAGGTAAATTTTCGACTTTCAGTCAAGCAGCTATTGTGTCGAGACTATTTATCGTAGAATCATGGTTTAACCCCGTTTTATTCGGAATGAAACAGTGTTTTCCTAATTTGTAAATTTCCCTAATATGTACCTAAGGCAATAAAATTCCTGTCCAAATTGGGAAAAAAGGATTTTTTTTTAAAAAAAAGTCCCCATTTCCTGAGAATTTTTTCCCTTCGGTACACAACATGGACATGCGAATGTTACCAAAAAAAACTTTGCTTCAGTCCAAACAAAACGAGGTATGGACCATAATACTGGGGTAAATAGTCTTGGTGCTAAAATTCATTTTCTATTTTTTCCTAATATCTACTATTGTTATTCAACAAGCTTTAGTGTCAAGAAGACTCTATCGTAGGATCATAGTTCGTAACTCTTTGTATTTGTAATGAAGGAATGTTTCCAACTGTATCATTCAAATTTCCCCATTATGTACCAGAAGTGAAAAAATCCCGATTGGAAAAAAGAGATTTTGGTCATGAAAAAATAACCTTTTTGAGAATTTCTTCCACCATATACATGCTAGCGCCACAGCATTGGTACAGTTCGAAATGTTACTGGTACAGTTCGAAATTACAAACAAAATGAGGTACGAACCATGGTCCTACAATGAACACTCTTGACGCTAGAGCTTATTGAATAACATTACATTAGTAACTATTACCCAAAAATGGGGAGGGAAATTTAGTAAATCAGCTCTAGCATCAAGACTATTTATTCTAGGGTAATGGTTTATACCTTTTTGTTTGTAATGAACCAACATTTTAAATCGTACAACTTGCATGTCCCTATCATGTACCTCAGGGGAGAAATTCCCGCCAAAAATCTATAAAGAAAAGCGGGAAATTCAATTTTTCAAAAATTAACTTTCTCGGAATCTTATCTCCTCAGGTACATGACAGGCAATGGTAGTGGTACCGTTGGAAACGTTGCATCATTAAGAACAAAATAGGGGTGCAGACCATGATCCTACGACAAATAGGGATGACCTGTAGCTACTTTACTAAACACGTTGACTAAAAATGTGTAATAGGGGAAAAATTCATTTTTTTTTGAAAAATCACTATTTACCGTACGATCATGGTTTGTACCTTGTTTTGTTTGGAATGGTGGTAGGTTTTAAACAGTACCACTCACATGTCCCTGAGGGGAGGAATTCCCGAAAAAAGAAAAAAAGATCTGAAAAATCTCCTTATTCCACTTTGGGCGGGATATTCCCGCTTCTGGTACACAATAGGGAAACCAGTGGTACGTTGGAAACATTTCTTTATTATGAACACAACTAGGTATGGACCATGATCCTAGGATTAATAGCGATATGTTAGGATTTTTTCAAAAAAGAGCTCTAAAATTTATCCTTTCCTTCCTTCCTCCATGTTTGTGACGTCACTGCCCCCAGGCATCGCAAGCATGACTGCAAAATGCCCATAAAACACATACTTTGATGCTTCCCCGCTTGAATGAATGCACAAAACACGGTGTGAAAAGATTTACTAGAGATTTATAAAGCAAATTCCTTAGGTCGACGCCATGGTTCAGATCTGTACCAAAAGTCGCCAAATGGTTGATATTTGGCCTTTTCTTTCTTATGAGTGATCAATTATTCTTGATTGTTAAACTTCTCGTATTTATTTTTCTTCAGAATGCAGTAATTAAACCTCTTTTTCTTCTTATAAGGGGGAACAAAGGTGGAAAATACTTTCTTCATTAAAGTTGAAATATTAAAAAAAAAATCAATATTTTGACAGGCATAAAAGCGGTGGAAAAAACTCTTTTTAAAAAGCCGTTTTTTAAGCCCTTGCGTACGTAACATCCAACTTTTAATATATTTAACAAGAACGGAATAATATAGTTTCAATTTGATTAAATGTTCCATGTAAAAAATTCCGAGCCACTGTGATCCTATAGCTCATTTCCACTCAAAAACTGCACACTTCAAAGAGCAGAATTCACAGTTTTCCGAACACAGTTGCTCGATAGGAGCTATTTGTGAATTCTCTACACAGTTCCTTCACGTCCAGTGAGTCAAGCCTGTCTGAGTATGCATTAAGAACTACAAAATGGTTCAGTCTTGCCTGGGTCATTGTGTACCTCAGATAAGTTTTGAGATGCCGCAATGACAAGCAGGAGACGAAGGACTTTCAGCACTTCAGGAAACAACTCTCTTGTTTCTTTACAGACTTTGTCGAAGTTCACAAGCAGATCTCTCAGATTTTTTGAAGTGGGAATAGTGGTGAGTAACTGTTTTACCTGTAGTTGTAGTCGGTCCGGATTGACATGGTATTCTTTTAAAATGTCACTAATGTCGTGAGAAAAGTCACCTTCCAGAATTACATCCTCTATTGTACGATACTTCTTCAGTTCAGGCTGATGGAATCGACTAAATTTTGCAAATGATATTGTCAAAACATTCATAATAGGTTGCGCGTAATTTCTCTTCTGCGGTGTTGAATTAGTAATTTCTCGCGTATTCTTGCGAGTGTTCTAGTCCTTTCTATTCGGGGTCTCTTTCCTGCGCGGTAGCTGAGGAGATCCATCTTTGTTCTATCGAAGCCCCCTCTATACAATCAGGGGCGACAAAAAGAATAATTTATATATCTACAGTGCCCGTGGTGCAATATTACATCATTTCTTGTTCTATGGAAGGCGCCCCTATACAATCAGGAGCGACAAAAGGAATGATTAATATATCTACAGCGCACTTGGTGCAATATTACATCGTTGTTTGTTCTATCGAAGGCGCCATTATACAATCAGGGGCGAGAAAAGGAATAATTAACATATCTACAGCGCTCTTGATGCAATATTATATATATGTATTTTTTGTTCTATCGAAGCCGCCCCTATATAATCAGTGGCAACAAAAACAATAATTAAGATATCTACAGTGCTCTTGGTGCAATATTACATCCTTTTATGTTCTATCGAAAACGCCCTTATACAATCAGGGGCGAAAAAAATGAATATTTAATATATCTACAGCGCCCTTGGTGCAATATTACATCCTTTTATGTTCTGTCGAAGGCGCCATTATACAATCAGGGGCGACAAAAGGAATAATTAATATATCATCAGCGCTCTTGTTGCAATATTATATATATGTATTTTTTTGTTCTATCGAAGGCGCCCCTATACAATCAGTGGCAACAAAAACAATAACTAAGATATCTACAGCGCCCTTGGTGCAATATTACATCCTTTTATGTTCTATCGAAAACGCCCTTATAAATCAGGGGTGCCAAAAGGAACAATAAATATATCTACAGCGCCCTTGGTGCAATATTACTTCCTTTTTTGTTCTATCGAAGTCGCCATTATACAATCAGGGGCGCCAAAAGGAATAATTAATATATCAACAGTACACTTGGTGCAATATTACATCCTTGTTGGTTCTACCCAAGGCGCCCCTATAAAATCAGGATCGAGAAAATGAATAATTAATATCTCTACAGCGCCCTTGACTCAATATTATATCCTTTTTTGTTTTTTTGAAGGCACCCCTTTAGAATCAGGGGCGACAAAAGGTATAATTAATATATCTGCAGCGCCCTTGCTGCCATATTATATCCTTTTAAATTCTATCGAAAACGCCCTTATACAATCAGGGGCGAAAAAATGAATAACTAATATACCGACAGCGCCCTTGGTGCAATATTACATCCTTTTATGTTCTATCGAAAACGCCATTATACAATCAGGGGCGACAAAAGGAATAATTAATATATCTACAGCGCTCTTGGTGCAATATTATATATATGTATTTTTTTGTTCTATCGAAGGCGCCCCTATACAATCAGTGGCAACAAAAACAATAATTAAAGTATCTACAGCGCCCTTGATGCAATATTACATCCTTTTATGTTCTATCGAAAACGCCCTTATAAAATCAGGGGCGAAAAAATGAATAATTAATATATCTACAGCGCCCTTGGTGCAATATTACATCCTTGTTTGTTCTATCGAAGGCGCCATTATACAACCAAGGGCGCCAAAAGGAATAATTAATATATCAACAGCACACTTGGTGCAATATTACATCGTTGTTTGCTCTATCGAAGGCGCCCCTATGCAATCACAGACAAAACGAATAATTAATATATGTACAGCGCCCTTGATGCAATATTACATCCTTTTTTGTTCTATCAAAGGCGCCATTATACAATCAAGGGCGCCAAAAGGAATAATTAATATATCTACAGCGCCCTTGGTGCAATATTATATCCTTTTATGTTCTATCGAAAACGCCCTTATACAATCAGGGGCGAAAAAATGAATAATTAATACATCTACAGCGCCCTTGGTGCAATATTACATCCTTCTATGTTCTATCGAAAATGCCATTATAAAATCAGGGGCGACAAAAGGAATAATTAATATATCTACAGCGCTCTTGGTGCAATATTATATATATGTATTTTTTTTGTTCTATCGAAGTCGCCGCTATACAATCAATGGCAACAAAAACCATAATTAAGGTATCTACAGCGCTCTTGGTGCAACATTACATCCTTTTATGCTCTATCGAAAACGCCCTTATACAATCAGGGGCGAAAAAATGAATAATTAATATATCTACAGCGCCCTTGGTGCAATATTACATCCGTTTTTGTTCTATCGAAGGCGCCATTATACAATCAGGGGCGACAAAAGGAATAATTAATATATCTACAGCGCTCTTGGTGCAATATTATATATATGTATTTTTTTGTTCTATCGAAGTCGCCCCTATACAATCAGTGGCCACAAAAACAATAATTAAGATATCTACAGCGCCCTTGGTGCAATATTACATCCTTTTCTGTTCTATCGAAAACGACCTTATACAATCAGGGGCGAAAAAATGAATAATTAATATATCTACAGCGCCCTTGGTGCAATATTACATCCGTTTTTGTTCTATCGAAGTCGCCATTATACAATCAGGGGCGCCAAAAGGAATAATTAATATATCTACAGCGCCCTTGGTGCAATATTATACCGGTATCCTTTTGTTCTATCGAAAACGCCCTTATACAATCAGGGGCGAAAAAATGAATAACTAATACATCTACAGCGCCCTTGGTGCAATGTTACATCCTTTCATGTTCTATCGAAGTCGCCATTATACGATCAGGGGCGCCAAAAGGAATAATTAATATATCATCAGCACACTTGGTGCAATATTACATCGTTTTTTTGCTCTATCGAAGGCGCCCCTATGCAATCAGAGAGAAAACGAATAATTAATATATCTACAGCGCCCTTGATGCAATATTACATCCTTTTTTGTTCTTTCGAAGGCGCCATTATACAATCAGAGGCGCCAAAATGAATAATTAATATATCTACAGCGCCCTTGGTGCAATATTATATCCTTTTATGTTCTATCGAAAACGCCCTTATACAATCAGGGGCGAAAAAATGAATAATTAATATATCTACGGCGCCCTTGGTGCAATATTACATCCGTTTTTATTCTATCGAAGTCGCCATTATACAATCAGGGGCGCCAAAAGGAATAATTAATATATCTGCAGCGCCCTTGGTGCAATATTATATCCTTTTTTGTTGTATCGAAGGCACTCCCTATAGAATCAGGGGCGAAAAAAGGAATAATTTATATATCTACAGCGCCCTTGGTGCAATATTACATCCTTGTTTTCTTCTATCGAAGGCGCCCCTATAATATCAGTTTCGACAAAATGAATAATTAAGATGTCTACAGCGCTCTTGGCACCCTTGGTGCAATATTATATCCTTTTTGTTGTCCTTTTCTGTTTTTTCGAAAGCACTCCTATACAATCAGGGGCGACAAAAGAAATAGTTAATATATCTACATCCCCCTTGGTGCAATATTATATATTTTTTTGTTTTTTCGAAGACACCTCTATAGAATCAGGGGCGACAAAAGGTATAATTAATATATCTGCAGCGCCCCTGGTGCAATATTACATCCTTTTTGTTCTATCGAAGGCGCCCCTATACAATCAGAGGCGACAAGAAGGAATAATTAATGTATCTATCTCGCCCCTTGGTGCAATATTATTTCTGTTTTATTCTATCGAATGCGCCCCTATACAGCCAGGGACGACGAAAGGAATAATTAATATATTTACAATGCTCCGTCATTGTAACAATATTTCCTTTTTTTATTCTATCGAAGCATTGTGTTGCCCATCCATAATGAGGGGCGACAAAGGATTAAGAAAAATGTTTATATCGCTGCTTGACTGTCATATAGATATTTTTTATTTCTTTATTTTATTGTATCAAAGGTCCCTAGACAATCAACACAAAAGGAACAGAAAAAGATTCCATTAGTTACAATAATACAGAGCACTGCACTCTATATTTTGTCGAAGATTTGGCAGTGCATATAAAACACTGCTTTTGTATATAAACTTTTCATTCTTCAATAGGCTTTAAAAAAATTGCAAAGTAAACATTAGGCGCCTTCGGCGCCCTCTATAACTTCTACCAGAACTTTGGGTGGGGGGCAATACCCCCTTGCCCCCCGTCTAGTTACGCCACTGATGAGCATATCCAATAACCTTGTGAATACCGTTCAACTCTAGGCTCTGGTTGCTATCTTTGATTTTCCTTAAAGCGTATTTCCAGAACAAAGTTAAATAAGAATGGCGACAACGCATCTCCTTGTTTCAGGCCACTTTCGACGTGATAGCTCGTGGACAAAAATTTTCCTACCCGGATTATACTTTGGGATTCATTTAAACATATCTTAATTAATCTAATTAGCTTTCTCGGCATTCCAAGTTCTGTAAGAACGCTGTATAATGTTTTTCTCCTAGCCGAGTCGTACGCCTTTCTGAAATCAAAAATTAGTTGACGTACCGGGGTATTGTATTCCCACTTTTTTTCGAGTATTTGGCGAATGGTAAATATTTGGTGGATAGTTGATCGATTTCGTCTAAATCCACACTGATAATCTCCAATAATTTCATCTGCGTATGGGGTCAATCTTGCTAATTAGAATATTTGAAAGGATTTTATAGGATGTTGACAGAAAAGAAATGCCTCGATAATTATTACAGTCAGTTTTGTCGCCTTTCTTGTAATTTGGAACAATGATTGATTCTTTCCACTCTTGTGGCAATTCTTCCTTGTTCCAGATTAGGAGAATGAGTTTGTGTATCTTGTTCCACAATTTTTCGCCTCCAGCTAAAATGAACTCAGCCGGAATTTAATCTACACCCGGAGATTTGTGTTTCTTTAATTTCTTTATAGTGGTTTCTACTTCTATCTGGTTAGGTTCTGAAATATACGGTTCTGCGGTGTGTATCTCCTTTTCTCCACGCACACTAGTTTTTGGTTGCGTGTTAAGCAAATCGTCAAAGAAATCTTTCCATCTATTAAGATGCTATCCGTGTCACTGAAAACTGTACCGTCAGATTTCTTTAATATATAAGCACGAGGTTGATAGCCTTTCTTAAATTCGTTGATTCCCTTATACATATCCCGTATGTTTTTATTTTTACTAGTATCTTCAAGTTCCTTAACTTTAGCTTTTAAAAAATCGCGTTTCTTTGTTCTAAAAGTTTTGGAAGTTTCCCGCCTGGTATGTGCGAAATTGTGTGTAGTTATTTCATTCGGATTTTGTAGGCAGCGTAATTTTGCCTGTTTTCTCTTCTCTGCTAGTTTAATGCATTCCTTGTCGAACCATGGTTTGTTACTACGTATTTCCGCGTGTCACAATTTTTCTTTTGCTAAAATTTTAATGTTATCTCTAATTTCAATCCAGATAGTCTCAACACTAGTGCACTCCGAATCTTCTAAAGCCGAGAATCTATTCGAAACTTCAATCTGGCATTCCTCTCTTACCTGGCTCTCTTCTAATTTCTTTTAATTGAATCTCTCCGTTTTCGGACAATGAATATTACCTTCATTCAACGATAATCTCTCTCGTATTATCGCTGCTACCAGGTAGTGATCAGTGTCACAATCAGCCCCTCTAAACGACCGGACATCAATTATGCTAGATTGCCTTCTTCTATTTACTAAAACGTGATTAATTTGATTGTGTGTTTTTCCGTCTGGTGATGTCCAAGTGTATTTATGAACGTCGCGATGTGGGAATTTTGTACTCTTCACGATTAGGTTTTTGGATGTTGCAAAGTTCACGAGTCTAACACCGTTGTTATTACTTTCCTTATACAGACTTTCGTTCCCTATAATCGGTTTGAAAATACCCTCTCGTCCTACCTTTGCATTGAAATCCCCTCAAATATCCGTTCCACTTCTTCGTAAAAACTGTCTTTTATATCGTCATCCTTATCTTCAGTTGGGGCATGTACATTTAAAACAATAATATCACACCACCGTCCCTTAAGAGTAATAGAAGAAAGTCTGTCAGTAACAAATTCAACCCGTTTAATTGCTGGTAATATTCGTTTGTGAACGAAATTCCCTGTTCCTAACAGATGATTTTTATTTCCTTTCCCTACTAAAGAACTATATTCAAATTTATTACTATAGCAGATCATTATTAGTAGATCCCTTTCTAGAAGATTCCGTTTTATATCCTTTTTTCTATGAGAATTCCGAGTTTAATATTTCTTTGGTAATGTACTATAAATTCCATGTAGTTTCCATAATTTCAGGAAAAATAAAGTGACAACAGGAATCTGTATGTTCAGTGTGTTTTCTGCAGCAGAGATGTTCGTGCAACTGCAGTGTTTTCCTTCATTTGTTGGTTGTTTACAGGAGGAGTTGATGTATATGTGGAGCGGGTAGTTTGTGTATGTGATCTTAACATATGCAATGAATTGCAAGCAACATAAAAATAGTTATTTGTTGTGAACATGATAAGATTGTTTCGCAGTCGAAGAAGACTAGAAGGTTGAATGCAAATGGCGGATAATAATCTAGTTTGTGTATAGTAGTGAAAGTGTAGTGCGATTACAATTTGGTTACGTGTGGTGTATAGTGTTATATTTACTGTCGTGTTTTTTCTGTGTTCTGGTTCATTATTACTGTTGTGTGTTTTTTTTTGCATATATTGTGTTATTTATTCATGGTTCACATATTACTACAGCATGTAATCACAATGTGTTTTGGCTTCGTATAATTTACTTGCAATTTATATATTTTTTGGTCTACACTTTGCTCCTTTTTCAAGATAGAGGAGGATGACAATGCTGATGCTAATACTGCAGATGTTACTAAGTATATTACCTTTGGATTCATCTACTTCTACTCCTACCAATTCTTCCTCCACTTTTGCGGTTTCAACTAATATTCAATCAACTCCTACACCTTCTTCCAATCAGAAATCTACTACTGTGCTTCCAGCCGATAATCAGAATGTGCATTTCCTCCATCCTGATAAGAATTTATACAAACCTACTCACCTTGCACCGTATGTTGTCTATGTGAAATCTACTACAGAAGATTTAGATAAGAAACATCCAATGTCCATCAGCCGCAAATTTTACTTGGCTGAAATACCTGGTATTCTTAATATTAATGTCATTGGTAGAAATTTAATTAAACTTACTTTTCAGTCTGGTCAGGGCGCCAATAATTTTCTGGATCATGACATTCTTCAACATAACAAATGGGAAGCATATATCCCTAATCATGTTTTGTATACTACAGGCATTATCAAAGACGTTGACACGGACATCACAATGGATGACTTATTAAAAAATAGTAAATGTGACTTCCCGATTACCTCTGCACGTAGAATCTCTCGTTATGATTTAACAAAAGGTCGGCAGCCTACTCGCTCGGTTGTCCTAACATTTGATTTTCAGACGTTACTTAAAGATATTAAAATTTATTAACAATCAGTTCCAGTTGAAACATATATTCCAAGCATCCGTCAATGCAAAAATGGCTGCTGGAAATACGGACATATTGCCCGTTCCTGTAAATTAAAACATAAATTATGTAAAAATTGTGGTTTTAATCATGTTGATGGTACTGGATTTTGTGATCGTGATCTTCACTGTATTAACTGTGGTGCTTCATATTCCGCGGATTATGAACAGTGTGCGGAACGACACAGACAGAAACAAATCATGCAAGTGATGGCAATACAACGACTTTCGTTCAATGAAGCGAATAAACTTGTTAGCAAGGTCACCACAATAGCTTCACATACTCCGTCCTTCTCCGCAATACTGCAGGATCCTTCTACCGAACCTAAGGAATATACAAACCTTCCTTCATCTCATCCCTCAGCTGATGATAAAGTGTCTACCACACATGAAAAAAACTGCTTTAATATTTGATATTGATACACCCCCAGAAAAAAAGAGAAGAAGCTTGGATCATCCATCGGGATCTTCCGGACCATCGGCTTTTTCCTTTCCTACTCCGCATTTCTTACCTTCTTCGTCCACTGTAACGCCATCTCGTTTCAAGAAGGATACGCCATTTCAGCTCGATTTACCACAATCGTATAAAACAAGAAATAAACAGGGTTCAAAGCTCACCTGTGTTAAAGCGTCGAATTTCACCTTGCTGGATCCTCAGAAGCCTTATGCTCCTCAAAAACCCTCTAAGATCTCAGCGGACACTCGACCCTATTCTATTTCTAGTGACCACGCTAATTTTACTTCTACCACTCTTACATCTGTTACGACTAGTAACTTTACACCTCCGAAACGTTCATCTTCCCCACCACAATTATCTCCTAAACATACCGAAGCATTGAAGAAATTGTTGGCTACTATATTACTTTCTCAAAATATAGACGCTTCGCATACGTTCTTGGAGAATTTGGTTACACAAATCTACAATTCTTTAAATCTTTCATAGATACCCAGTATGGAAGTGAAAGAATTTCGTCCACTCTTCATCATTCAATGGAATGCTCAAAGCGTCTATAACAAATTATACTTTCTATATAATCTTATCATCTTTTTTGATCCTGATATCATCATACTGCAGGAAACTTGGTTAAAACCGAACATACCTTTTCGTCTCAAGAACTATCATATTGTAACACAAAACCGAGCAGATGGATATGGTGGCATTGCCTTCTGTATCAGAAACAATCTCTCTTACATCACCAATCATCTTTAAATCCCGTGTCCGGATCCTGATATTCAACTTTTCTCTTTAAATATTCAAAATCTCAAGTTCTTGAATATATACATACCTCCACATATTGTTCCTCAAGCAGATTTTTGGGAAGCTATTTTTTCCGATACTCATCAGTTTGATTACATAACTGGAGATACTAATACCCAATGCCAATTATTTGGAAGTTCTAGAAATAATACTGCAGGAAACAATCTTCTCCAAGCATTACCTGTTTCTTACTATATTCCAATGAATGATGGCACTCCCACACGCATTACCCAGCATGGGACGAGTGTTCCGGACATAACTCTTGTGAAAAATTCGTATTATATTCACACTACCTGGTCTGTATATTTTGATCCGGGAGGAAGTGATCACTATCCTATCTTATTCTCCACTCATCCGGTAGCCATCACATCTGCTTTTCATAACCTTATAGCAAAAGATTTCAAGTCGAAATTACAATCTATTATCCTTCACCTTGATTGGGATACATATCAACATACTATCGAAGATTCTTGTCACCTTATCAATAAAGAGTCTCTTTCTGTCAATTACATACATACTTTTATCAAACATGCTGTATCAGTCTCGAAAACAACTTCCACTACTCCTCCATCTAGGAAACTATCAAACCGTACCTCTACGTCTCATCATCCACATTGGTGGAATGTAGAATGTCAACAAGCAGTAAACAATTGTCAAAAATCTTTGAAATTATTTTTTAAGACCAGAACAAAAGACGATTTTCTTCATTACCGTAAATGTAAAGCCATTGTTAAAAGGATCACCTTATATTACAAAAGGAAAAGCTGGGAACATTTTTGTAATAATCTCTCCTATCTCACTCCCAAATATAAGATTTGGAATTTCTTCAAACACCAAATTAACAGTTATCATAATTCACGACCTCAGTCTATGCATCACTTGGATGACCAGAAATGGATCACAGATTTTCATCAACAATTGGCTCCCTGCACTGTCAATAATTCTCGACGTCATCTTTTACCTTTTATTCTGCCACAGGGATCTTCTGTTTTGGAAACTAGTTTTTCAGAAGTGGAACTCGACGGTGTTTTTCAGCATCTTCGTACCAACACCTCTCCTGGCATAGATGGTATTTATTATAGACATTTTACCACTCTTGCTATTTGGGGGAAGGCTCTATTATTACAAATATATAATAAAATTTGGGACACTGCCCATATTCCATCTCAATGGAAACAAGTTCTTATTGTTCCTATTTTAAAAAACAAACAACATATTGGCAAAGCGGACAACTATAGACCAATTGCATTACTTCCTTGCTCTCTCAAGATATTTGAAGACTTGCTTTTATCCAGATTACAGTGGTTTTTGGAACATAATCAAATTTTTCCTCCTACTATCACCGGCTTTCGAAAAGCCACCTCTACATACGACGCACTTGGGCCTCTCATTCTTGACATTTATCAGGCTTATCTTGAAAAAAAAATTATTATTGCAGTTAGCATTGATTTGAGAAAAGCATATGACTCGATTATTTTAGATCTTCTCATTCAAAAGCTATACCTGTTACAGATACCTTCCAAATTTATTAGAATCATTCATAACTTACTTATCAACAGAAAGATTTTTATCAAACTTAACAAACATTACAATAAACCTAGAACTACATCGGTTGGCTTACTTCAGGGTAGTAAGTTAAATCCTACTCTCTTGAATATCTATATATTGGACCTCATAACAGAACTTAACCATGAAGTAAAACTGTTTTCGTATGCTGACGACATTATTTTCATACTGACTACGGATGATCTTCACCGAGGGACAGTTCTTATTGAACAAACCTTACAGAAACTCTTACGTTGGTCTATAAACAATGGTATCGACATCAACTGGGAGAAAACTGTATACTCCGTCTTCACACGAAGACGTTGTTATACACTCCCTACCATTCATATCGAAGGTCGTACGTTACGCTATGTTCGTCACCTCAAATACCTTGGGCTTTATTTGGACACAAAAATGACTTGGAAATTTCACTTATCTCTGTTGTCAACCGCATTGGATTCATACAACAACATTCTCAAAAGCTTAAGTGCAAAACGTTGGGGACTGAATCCAACTTGTCTATACAAAATTATTACACATTGTATGGTGAAAACATTCTTTATGGAAGCATATTTTATGAGGAGAAGATGAACTATTTTTACCAGCAAGTAACCAAACTTTTATATGATGCACTTAAGATCATCCTTTCTCAGCCTACCTTCTGCCCGAAAAATGCTCTCTTTGAGGAAACTGGTATGATTTCTATTGATTTACAAATTTCCAAATTAGCAGAAACTTTTCTTTTGTCACGAATGGTGAAAAGGAATAAACCTCTTATAGCACAGCTTCATCAGATTAAACATATATTGGAAAGCAGACATCAGAAGGTGCCGTATAGAAATAAATCACCATGGATAGTCAAAGCGTTTTTTAAAGTTCACATGTACGAAGGAATGATCTTACAATCTCCATCACTGCCGTGCTACATATTTCACTATACAACGAGTTTGGTACAAATAAAGACAATTCTTCCCAACTACGTCTCTTCTTCAACTTCACGACATTTACCAAAATGTCAATAATTACATTTGGCACTCTCGTGTAGATCAGCTATCGTCAAATTGTATACTTGTTTTTACAGATGCATCTAAATACATTCATCAGAATGTCGGCGCAGCAGTTGTTGTTCCTACTCTTCATATTATCAAAAAATTCAAACTTCCTCAATATTTTACCATTTTCGAAGGTGAAGCATTTTCCATTGGGCAAGCTCTTTTATTAATAAAAAAATTACAGCTTTCTGATGCCTGTATCTGCTCTGATGCTCTCAGTGTTCTTAACGCTTTGAGACACACCCATTGGAATGTTAAAACAACTTGGCTTCTTTTAAATATAAAATTTTTATACCATCAACTTCAAGAACAAGGATATATTATACATTTTTTTACACACGAAATCACATTCTAATATCAAATTCCATGATGATACAGATCTAGCTGCAAAGTCTGCATGTAATGATGGTCAACCAGCTTTTATTAAAGTTAGTCACTTAAACTTTATTCCTATCATCAAACGGAATCAAGTTCAGATGTTACATGCTTGGAAATCTGAAAATAGGCTTGGATCAGGGCGGCTTTATTGGCAAATCATGTCTATCTCTCAACCCAAACCATGGTTTACTATACATAATTGGTCTAGATACAGAGTAATTCTATTATATCGCCTTCTTTTTAATACCGCCTTAACGCCTTATAAATTATATCAAATACATAAATTGACTACACCTTTATGTTGGTGTCAGCGCGATATTGGATCTTTAAATCATTTAATTTTTGTTTGCGAACAATTTACTAAAAGCAGATCTTATATAATCAATAAACTTCACAGAGCACTTGGTTATGGACCTTTTTCTGTTGCACTACGACCTCTTGGACTCTCATCCAATCATTGATTGAATTTTTACAGATAAATGGTATCCCTCTCTAAAACTACTAAACCCTATGCAAACATACTCTTCATTTTTATGTGCATACCTTAAATGAAAATAAATAAATAAATAAATAAATAAATAAAATAAAAAAGAGAATAACTTCTAGGCATTTGATAATGTATCTGGCGAGAGTGCTTCTATCGACTTTGCATGTGATTTTTTTTTTCTCAATTTGATTTCTAAAGCTTATCAAAATACAAAAGGCAAGACCACCAATGAATAATAATAATAATAATGGTGATGGTAGTGGTGGTGGTAATAATAATAATAATAATAAAAAACTGACTCAATCCTCAGTGGAAACATGATATTGCTCGACAATCTTCATGATATATATATCCTGTTATGCATCACTCTCATCACCAGAGAACTGTACGAAATCCATTTGACATTTTTCATCTTCCCACTAGGATAATTTTCAAGATCATTACTAACATAATTATCTAAGTTCAACTATTCTCTTGAGGACTCGCCTTCAGTGCACGCAACATGTATCTTCTTCAAGGTTTTTACTGGACGCAACGAGTTACAAATGTACATTAAGCAATGACTTTAGTAGAAATTTATCATTTTTTTTATTTTTTCAGCAATTCCAGGGCCATACCGGACTTAACTACTACGGTGCTGCATCTTCCCCTATGTACAACCTCTATATGAGGTTCAAGAACAAGAACAAGAACAGGAATCCCTTTATTAGAAGTGTTCAAGAATTTGTGTGCAGAAGATTAACAGTTACTTCACATTAATGTATTACTCCACATTAATTAACTGTAAAGACACTTACCTTGCTTTAATTACAGTCTTCTTAGCATTTTAATCTTCGTATACAACTTTGAATCATGAAGCCTAAATTTCAAAAATAAATAACACTATTGTAAAAGATCAGTTAACGTAGCGTTCCAAAACCGGCATACACCATTTTACATACTCAACAAACAGAATTAAAGATACTAAAATTAGCCAAGGATTGTAGTTAATTTTTTATCGTATCGTAAAACAATGCAGAAGAAAAAAAATAATAAAATGACTGTTTATATATGAACCAATTAAAAAGGAAAAAAGATTACATTTTTCATACGAAAAAATTAGAAACTTAATAAAATTCATCTCCCAAAACTGAACTAATAGAGAAACATAAAGAAAATTATTACCTCTACGCGTCCTAACGATGCACTATCGATTGCACTAGATTTTGTCGTTAGTGCTTTCTGGGGAACTAGCGTGAAGTTAGCCCTCTTAAAGTTTTTTTTCTTCCTAACATCCAAAATTTTGAAGCATTAACGTTCGGATTTGATGCTCTAAGAAGTATTAACGATTGAACTAGATCATTAGTGCTTTTGAATTTATCGGAAGTTTGACTAAAAGAAATATTCCCAATGTTTTTCTTACGTGTTCGTCACATACAATTTGCCATATCTACACTAATAGTGAAGCACTAACGAAACTATTAGTGTTTTCTAGAAGCACTAACAATATTGCAATATTTTTCCATGGGGTCCATCTTTTTTTTCAGCATTCATCAGTATCTTTCATGTCAAATTCTTATCTGCTACGCTATTTACAATCAATAGCACATGTTATATTAACATGTGCTTTTATCATAATATAAAAATCTTTAAAATATACTATCAATTGCACTAGGTTTCATTGTTAGTGCTTTCTGGGGGGCTAACTTGACGTTTGTCCTGTCAAAGTTTCTTGCTTCTAACGTCCAAACTATTGCAGCACTAATGTTTTGAGTTAGTGCTCAAGAAAGCACTAACGATTACACTAGAAGAGATCATTAGTGCTTTCGAATTTGGCCTGGATTTGACAAAACGAAAAATTCCCACTATATTTGTTACAGGGTTTTCGTGACTTGTAATTGGCCATACCCACACTAATAGTGAAGCACTAACGAAACTATTAGTGTTTTCTGGAAACACTAACGATACACTAACGATTGCAATAGGTTTAATCGTTAGTGCTTTCTGGGGGCTAACGTGAAGTTGCCCCCCAAAATTCTTTGCTTCTAGCGTCCAAACTATTGAAGCACTAATGTTGGGAGTTGGTGTTCTAAGAAGCACTAACGAAGCACTAACGATTGCACTATATATATATATATATATATATATATATATATATATATATATATATATATATATATATATATATATATATATGTATATATGTGAGTGTGTGTGTGTGTGTGTATGCATAGAGAGAGAGAGAGATGCTCCCGGAACTGGGAGCGGGATGCTTCCCTTCAAATCAACGAGGTGACAAATAGACGCTTACATAATAAGAATCCCTAATACAAACAGCTATAAAACATCAAAGTGATAATTGCAAGCATTATCATCTAAGATTTCGAAACCATGACGGTTAATGAAAAGAAGATGATTCGACGTCGAACTTCGAGAAATAATTTGGTAATGAGATGAAAATAGAACTTTATAAAAGAATTGATTATGGTGCGCTAGACACAACATGATTGCCTGTTTCCTCTCGTCATGTGAAATTCTCATATTTTAGCGACGCGAGACAAAGAACGCGTCCAGTCTCGTGGCTATCCTTGTGTCATCTGGTGTTTCTGAAACGAGACAGATTGTTGTCTCGTCTCCTTTAGTCTAATTTTATTTTGTAAACCTCATAATAATAGAAGTAATATTGGAGGCCATGCAGCTTCGAAATGTAACTTCGAAAGTTTACAAGTTAAAATTGAAAATCGGACAATAGCGGGCTATGGAATGCTTTCGACACATTTAAAATGCGGCGAATCGAAACAAGGATCTGTCTCGTCTGGTGTCGGATTTCACAAAGCCTACCTTATCTCGGCTATCCTGGATTGGAAGCCTGTCACCAGAAATGAAGTTGTTCGTGGGCCAAGTGAGTCATGTGGGTCAAGATTTGTAAGTGGAGCAGTGGGTCTCGTGCAAAGCATGTCTCGTCTCGAAGGATTTTGTCTCGTCTCGTCTCGTTTCTCTCGTAAAATATTGTAACATCATACGAACGAAAGTAAAATGTAGCAGACTGAACCATGCTGATCAAGATACAACAAAGTTATTACTCAGAACACAGAAGACAAGAAATGTCACGGTAGCTACACCGTGAAGCATTCATCTCTGGTGCGTGTGGTAGTCAGTTCGATCTCGGTTAGTGCCATATGAGCTTTGTGGTGAAAAACGAGTCTGTGTTTTCTAGGAGCTGCCTCGTATCCTACCACTTTCTTCATTCTAAAAAAAAATATGAAATGAAATCTTTGAGTTTTACGTCCCACGTTTATACCGGTTAGGCTAAACGAGACGGTGATGACGAGAGATGAGTGAAATGGTGGAATGAAGAAAGTGGGAGGAAACGGGAGAACCCCGAGAAAACCCATGCACACGGTGTTTGTCCACCACAAAGTTCACTTGGCGGGAGCAGGGTTTGAACCCGGGACCCCAAGCACCAGAGGTGAACGCTCTACCACTGAGCCACCGTGCCCCCTTTCTTCATTCTACTAATTTTCTCATCATCATCCATTCAGCGTGAGCCAAAGTTGCCTAAAGATCTTTAAAAAAATTCAAAAAAGCTCACAAGGCAAGGACAAATAGTTTACAAAATAATATTTCTCTGCTGTTAGTTGTCTGATTCTCCTCGACCCTGACTTGTTTTTCCTACATTCTGAAACAATGAAATTTATTTCACGAGTTTCAATACACGAATATACAGTAAATTGCTCATAATTACATTGAAGACGAACACACTTGATTCCATACATTCCAGAAAGATATACCTAGGTATATACTTTGATTTCATATATTCCAGCCTTTAGGTTTTGCAGGGTTAACAGAGACCAATCCAAAAACTACTTTCCATTTTAGCATGTTTAGATGTGTTGCAATTAGGAAACCGTTTCTGAAGATAATTCAGGTTCTAATTAATATTATTCACTAGGAAAGGGAAGTATTCCCCTCCTCTCAACATGGCAGCAGAGGCCAATTTCGCACTCTGGTCAGATCCAGCATTTCGCGTAACAAGACAAAGACAACCTCTTCACCTCCAGTGTTATCGTTAGTATCATAAATTTACTGAATGCAAACAACAATTTGAAGGGTTCGTCGACAATATCTTGGCTTTCTTTGTCCTTCGTCCGGCTTCCAAACGAAGAGCTGAATTTTACAACATGACTGCTGTATATTGCAGATGCCCCTAAGCTAGCGATTGGTAAAATGGTAAAAGTAAGTGTGTAAGTGCACGCGCGCGAGAGAGAGAAAGAGAGAGAGAGAGAGAGAGAGGAGACAAAATATTAGTTGCAAGATGACGTGCTTCAATTGCCGTTTTCGGTGCATTTAGCAAAAAGAATACCACCACGAGAGAATAAAGACCACAATAGTCTATTCTGTTCGGCCACCTAAGCCAGAACTTTCAACTACAGCTTCTGAAGAGTGTACCCAGTTTTCAAATTGAATGGATGGTGGTGGTAGGTCGGTTTCTTGAGCTTGTAAAAATCTTCCCTGTCTTTGCTTTTTTCCATCATTCCAGCCAGAAATGAAAAATAGAGAATTCCTCAGTTTACAGCAAGGGGAATTTGGGACAAGACATTAAGGATGATATTCCTGGAAGCTCATGTATCACGATTGTTTCATTCAATAGACAGAGGACACTTTTCTATGAAAGCTTTTCAACATGTTTTCTCACAATGGAGATTTTCCTTTTGTAATCTATATGACAATTGGCAACTTCAGTCTTGCAACCTATATAAATTTCACTCCCGTGACGTCTAGTCAGTCGATCGTACTTGGTTTGTTAGCTAACTATATTGAAGGGGTATAGATGAAAAATATGCAAAATCCATTTTTCAATTTTGTCAGGAAACGAAGAAAATGTGACGCCCTTATGTTTCAGAATTGTTGAACTTTTTTTTTTTTTTTGAGGGGGGATATATTTCACTCATCTGCTGTAAGTAGTGACTACTGCTGTTAACCATTGCTTTCTTTCATTTTTCATTTACACATCCTATCCTCTTTCAAGTTCGGTTCCACATGCTGTAAACGTCACCTGATCTGTGTTGTAGGATGATTTACATATTTAAATTTTTCGTGAAATTATGAATATTATTTCAATTTAATTAGGAATTTACATATAAAGATTATTGATATTTACATAATTATCAGCGGTAGCATATAAGTTTTATTAATATTTTTATGTATATTTATGGTTTATTGTGTTATGTAATTGAATAGTAATGAACAACAGGACAGGACTTCAGAGTGAAGCAATGAGAATTTGATATTAATGAATATTAACTTCGAAGAAGATAGCAAATTCTATATTTTAGATGCTAGTTTGCTTACATAGAGGCAGAGTTAGCTTCACAGAGAAAAAAAAACTTAAAGAAAGCATGCGTGCTTAACGGAGCGTTGGCCTCCCACGTTGTAGAAGATTTTTGAAATCAATATAACCATCTGCATAAGGATAGAAAACCTAGGAGCTTCAGGTTTTGCTTAGATGGATAGCTCGTCTCATGTCTTAGTGTTGTTATAGGTAGTTGCAAACACTATCACTACCGAGACACAGTTCCTACGAAGACAATGCCTTAAAAATCATAAAATTTTTAGCATGTCTATGAGAGAAATCCGAATACAAAGAGGTGTTATTTTTTTTAAACACGCCCATTTTTAGCGTGTTAGACTCTTGAAGCGTCTTTTTGCCAACGGAACATTCTCAGAGAAAGAGAAGTTGACAATTTCAAAATTATTGACGAGTCCACTTGAACTAGAGGGGAAGCTGTCTAGAACGTTGTTTGTAATGGTTCCATGACATCCGCTAGATGTCTCTGTCAAAATATAGTTATCGTCTGCTCCGCCGATATGATTTGAATAGTAATATGTGTTATGTTATGTAAATAAACTTTCTGGGTGTTCCCGTAGTATTAGACTTATGTAGCTCGATATATATATTTTGTTTTGTAAAATTGGCTTGTACTAATACCAGTTTTAGGCCTAGTTAATGGTTATGGAAGGTATTCGGAGAGACTAACACATACCTCAGTTTTTTTTTTAAATCTAGCAGAGAATGCAATACTGCTGCAAAAGAGAAGCGAACTTCCAATCAGTTCTACTATGTTTATTATCATGTGTCAGGCTACTTCAGCCTTGTTTAGAGTCATTTTAATTTGTTTATATTTTGCATAGCTCATTTAATTTGTTTAATTAACATCATTAATTAATTCAGAAACCCAATCCTTCAATGCATCCGTTTCTGTAATTTACCATATTCAATGTCACTTGTTCAAACAGTTTCCTGGTGTCGCCGATAGGTGGCTTCACCTGTCAAGGTGTCGAAGTAAAGATGTCAAGTGACGAAGTTTGAACTATGTTGGTGTTTATGTTAATATTGCGTGTAAATACAGCACCGTGTGTGTGTGTGACAGATACTAAACGGAAGCTTTATTATTAAGCTATATAACACACATAGTGACATTCAACGATGCAATTGAAGTGAACTACAAAGTGGAAAAGAACATGAAAAAGTGTAGTATTTTGAGTTTTCCAGGTCACTGGAAGCTCACAGGTGAGGGATGCACCTTCACCCCTATTCGAGTGGAACGGGCTATAGTGGATTGGCCCGACCCAGAAGTTGAAAGAAACAATGAACCGCAGGAGGATATAACATTACTCGGGACAACGAGAGAGGCAGTTCTTCCTACATTTAGCTAGGTGTAAGAATAATAGTTCGTTAAGTACAAAGATATACTTAGTGCGTGTGTGCTTTGAAATGGGCAGCAATAGTGAATTTACCTACGGTATTTCCTCGTTTACTCTGAACTAACATTCTCGTGGTGGAATGGGAGAGTAGGAGATACTACTAATATTTACAGAAGTGTGTTCTTACAAGAAGTCTATAAAAGTGATATAAGACAAAGTGCTACATGTATCACAACTTACTAGTGGGAAGAGACAATGCTTTACCCTATATTTCGTAAAGTGCTTCGCACCAGTAGTAAATTTTGCCATTTTTACGTCACACGCCGGATCACTTGTTTACGCTACTTATAGTACAAACTAAAGCTAGTTGTAGCAATAGTGAAGAAAAACTCAATGCCGGATTCTGTGGGCAATCTTCAATGCTATCTTATAGCATAGTTTATTTAATCATCATTGAATACAAGAACTGAGCCATTTGCTTGTACTAAGTAGGCGGTTTTTTGTGCAAGAGAACGTCAGTGCGTCCGATGATAAGAGTCTAGTGAGAACTCTCGTCAAATAACAAATATATTCTCTAGTTTTATCGCACCAAGGGCTACGCTTTTGAACCGCCACTGATGTTACTGAAATCCAATGGCAGAAGAAGGATGACGGTTGACCGAGCCTAGCAGAACCATCGGAGGGAAAAGAGCATGGTACACAACATTGGAAGAAACTCGACCCGGAAGTGCATTCAATAGTGAAAGCAGAGACACTTCAAGCAAGAAGAGCGTGGCGCCTTAACTTCAAAAGTGCACAAACGATAACAAATCAAAGTGTGATAAAGAAATATTAAAAAGAATTTTTTTTTAGGTCTCACAGCGAGACCGCGCGCGCGAGTGCTCTTGTAATAATATTTTTGTGCATCTGGAATTACGGAAGTGGTGCATTAAAACAGGATTTCCACTGGAATGTTGACTTCTTTAATGTTTGCAGTTTGGCCGCAAGGTAATGTGTTACCCTTTTTGTCTATCTTGTTTGCTTTTCAGGCCAGAAGCTGGGTCTATCAATGGATCGTAATTGCGATGAGCGTATTTTGGGTGTCTTTCACATACAGGATGGGTGTTAAAACCATAGTAACCTGTAAATCAGAGTTTCATGCATAACAGGAATCTTGTTTATCTTTTTCAAAATTTTAATTTTATTCAATCTAAGACTCTACCGACTGACTAATTTTAGTAAATTAACTTTGTGGCAGGAGGTTACAGAAATTTAAAGTAATTATCAGTTTAAATATTAAGATTCCTCCCACATTTGCATTTTAAATATTAATTAGTTTGGTAATTTATTCATATTATGCAAACTCACCTTCCTCCCGCTCACAATGCCATTCCATTTAGTTTCATATATTCTGTACGATTAAATACACATTCCTCAATCTCTTATAATATGTCCAAATTAACAAAACGGTTGTCTTGCTTTCTTTCTAATAATGCTGATTTAGATTTCAAGAGAGTTAATTTTAAATAAACAAGCAACCAATTTGTTAATTACTACGAGCATTGAATTCTTCCTCATTGTGAGTTAATGTATATTCTTCAGTGTTTACATTCTAATAATAATAAATATTTATGCCAAATTTAGATATAATTGCAGTATACGAAGGTTAAGTGGGTAATAAAGCAGTTCAAGCCAATATTTTACTTCAATCTGTATCGTAGATTACAATTATCGTTAAAAGAAATTGAATATTCGCATCCAAAATTGATTTATCTAGGGAGGATTGATAGGAATGCACACGAGACAAGATTTGAGGCCGTCTCGTCTCGACAATATGCTGTAAAAGTGATGTCTTGACTCGAAAAATTTATATTTTTCTATTGGAAGAGCTGTGTCTCGACTTGAATTTTGTCAGGAAAATTCTGTCTCGACTCGACTCTGCGCATCCCTAAGGATCGACAGTTTGAAGAGCCCAGTATTCCAAAAGTGGCGGGGTAACCAACTACACCATTACGCACCATCTATTTCAGATACAAGCATTATTATACACTTCATTTTCACAAGCTTCTTATAATAACTATATCGATTTCCTACTTAAATTCAATTATGGATAATTGTTTCTTATGTAGCAGCTAATATTCATACTATACAGTATAAAACAAGTACACATTCAATGTAAATAAATAAAAATGTAAGATATTACAGATTACTGGCATGGAGATTTAATCCGATTTTAAGCAGTACATATTTTCTAAATAATTATTCAAATTGCTTTATAAGAATCCAGATTATGAGGTACCCTAAGTTTTTGTAATGCAAAATAAATACAAGCATATATATATATATATATATATATATATATATATATATATATATATATATATATATAGATAGATAGATAGATAGATAGATAGATAGATAGATATATAGATATATAGATATAGATATAGATAGATAGGTGTATTTTAGGGGACTTTCGGGTTTGATCTCACTCCCACCCCCGAAATTCTGTTTATTGAAATAAAATATTGTAAAATGAATGAAATATCTTGGAGAATGTTCACATTTCCAAGAATGAAGTTAGCAAACCATTCCCCCCCGAAATATACATATGAATAATTTTGATTTTGAACGTGTGGTTTTAGATAGGCCTATTCAACTGTGTTCACATTTCTCATTTTTAGCGTTTTCGTATACGAATTATGGACATGGCTGACTAGTAAATGGGACAGGGATTTGAAAAGTGACAGTTTGTCGGATAATGTGTTTGCAATCACTTCACAGTAGAAATTTATATTTATAAAAAAGTTCCCATATATTTTTTTAAAAAAAAGGAAGAAAAACTTTGCCTTTCCTCACGGAGGCTCGAACCGTCGCCCTTCGTTTCAGAAATGTTAGTAGCAGTACTAAACCCGCTTGACCACAGACGCAACTTACAAGATATTGTGTTATAATATTGATAATAGTATCGCTCCAGCACAGGTTCCTACTTGGAGGTGTAAATATCCATTTTCTGTCGTTTTCAGCAATTTCTGCTTAAGATAATGGTTGATTTTGCATATTGGAACTGTGCATGAGGTGTGCAATCAATATTAATCTAAGAAATAAGTAGTTTGATTTTGTTTTTATATTTTCACATCGCTTGGATGACAGTACGGTTTGAAACTAGAGTCTATATAAAGAACGGTGGGAACATGCAATTCCCTGTGTATAGATCTGCGGGAATTGTGACGGATCTAGGCTCACTTTTTCGGACTTCGTTTCTGAACGAGTTTCCAGCTTTTTGTAAACAGGTGTGTACAGTTATTTCCAGTAATCTTGAACGACAGGGGCACGAACACAGATACATCGAGGACATTTACTATTTCAAAGGCTCTCCCACCGGGAATCGAAACTAAGACCCCGCCTACTGAACTATCTGATGGGTGAATTACCTGGTTCGTTCCCAAGGCAACGAAGCTTAAGACTGACAACATCGTGCTCGTGGGTTTTCTCGGGAAACTCCCACTTTCTCATTCCACCAACTCGTCCATTATAATTCACTTTTTTCAATCATAGTCTTCCTCAACCAAACAGGCATTATCATTGGACATTAAGCGTAAAGATTTCTTTTTCAAGCTGTTAATCCAAACCAATACGAATCGAAAAACAGTTGTATTTTCTATTGGTCAATAACGTGTTTTCACAAAAAAATATAGAGAGAAAGAACATGGGGAACTGTAATTCCATTCAAAAGTGAAACGGCAGACTCAGAATACCTTAACCTAAAACGAAACCATCATATATCGTTAATTAATATGTCGTTAATTATATTAATCTTTTACGAGATTATTATTATTATTATTATTATTATTATTATTATTATTATTATTATTATTATTATTATTATTATTACTATTATTATTCCTGAAGATTTGATTTTTCAAATATTGAAACATCGGAGTATTCAAATATCTGAATACAATAAAACGTGTGTTATCGCTGATCAATCACCATCAAAATTCCTCAAGTAAATAAAAAATTGCCCGACGTGGATTGGATGCAAGAACCTCTAAATTACTGGTTAAGCGCCTTGACCACTGAACCACAACCATTACAATGTAAATGATTTGTCTTTAGTCTGGTTACGTTAGGTTTTTTGCCTCGGCTTGTAAAGTATGTTATTTTTCTTCGTTTTAAAAAGTCTTTCGTATTTCTTTTATGATGATATAAGTTAATCTTCGGCAAAGTTTATATTAATAACATTAGTTGTTCTTAAGCCTTTGGTTCACAAGTTTGTTTCTTCTCCACACGAAACTACAGATATGACAGATTTAATTCTCATACTCTGCATTTGTTTCAGAGCAGTCGCCATTACCTGGTCAAAGACTTATATCCACCACGATACATTTGTATTTTTTCACTATGAGGTATACTTGCAAACAAAGTGAAAACAATATATGTTGTTAGGGACCCTCTCAAGACAAAACTGGCAAAAAAAATGGGGTGTCCCAGTTAGTCTTCCACTATTTTTTTGAAAATTAAAAAAATTGACTTCAATTTTTCAACTCCAAAAAATTAAAAAAAAAATATTTTCCGACTTTTCTCTTGTTGAGAACACCTAACATATTGTTTTCATGAAAATCGGTTGAGCCGTTCAGGAGAGAAAAATAATTTCAATTTTCCTTTCCCCCTCCAAAAGCGCATGGGGGCTGAAAATTTTGGAACCTGAGTCTCTCATAAATGTTAATCGATACTGTAAATTTGGTGCAGATATACTTGGGGGCAGTTCTCACATGCTTATTCCGCTATGACCTTTACTATAATGACGGACTGATCAAATTATTTGAAACTATGTGGGTAATATTGTTTACAGCCAACTGTCCAACAACTTTTCTACAAAGAAACATGGACGAATAAATGACCTGAAAGTACTGTTTGCCTCTGGTCATTTTTGTCATTTTCACTATCGTTGTTAAATAGAACACTTCTGAATCCTGCATTATTTTTCTGCTTGGAACTGACGGTTTTCTACATTACGTTGCGTTGCAGCTATTTTCAAGAATGATGTCTTTTTGTTGAGAAAAAATCAAGCTACACTACTGTGGATTCGAAGCCCAATGCGCCGAACAGGAGTAACGTAGTTTAACCACTACACTACATACATGTTGTGTTCTGCTGCGAGAAGCTTCGTTGCTATATTGTGAACTTACGAAGCTTCTTCATCGTGAAATGATAATTCTGTTAATTTACTACTGTTTCGTATTTTTCTCTCGCAGCAGAATTCAGAGTATTCTAACAGAACGCGTGTATAGTATGATAAAATAGGTAACAAGGTGATTGTAAAATGATCCCTCGCTGTTTGTTATGTGTAATAGATAATTTTGTGGTTGGAAATAATTGAATAAGGACGCTACGAAGTAGTTGTTTCGTAGTCGTGTGGTTAGAGTTGCTATCTTAAGTTCCGAACGTGCTAGATTCGATTCTGGATGTAGGCCTTTCTGTTTTTTTCTAATCGTTTCTGACATTGTTCATGTTCGTAAGGAAAAAAAATATTATACGTTTCCACGTGAATTGCAATTTGGAGGCAACAAGTACTGTGATTATGTTTGTGGGAAAGTAGTACGATATTTTTAACAAATTATAACGATTATGAATTAAATGTGTCGCGGAGTGTCGTAATAGCATATTGGAAAACTCCTTGCTTTCCACGCAGCAGTCCCACGTTCGAGTTTCTATTATTTTATCCTTTTTGCAATTGAGTGGTGATATTTCACTTGGTTTTACCGTGATGCACATTTCTCTCTCATGAAATTCAATGGAGACATGAATTAGGAAGTACGGTCACTGAAAGTGCTATTTTGAGAAACGTGACGTAACCTAAGTTGCGAATACATAGACCTTGAATCACATAATACTTAATGTAAAATGAAATCTTGCAGGTTTACGTTCCACGATAATGCCGAGTAGGCTAAGAGAGACAGTGATGATTAAAATAATGAAATGATGGAATCAAAGGGGTGAGAGGAAACGGGAGAACCCCAAGGAAACCCACCACACCGTGTTTGTCTACTACAGAGACCACTTGGCGCGGGATCGACCTAAAAATCCCACTTACAAGAGGTGATTTCTCTATCATTGTGCCATTGCGGCCCGCAATACTTAATGTAAAACAGCTATCATTTAAACACATTGGATAACTACAGTGAATACGTTCAATACTATAGTATGTAAGTTAATCTAATGTGCTTTGACACCTATCTAGAAAGAACCGAAATTGTTTTGCAAATCCAGAGTGGGACTTCGACCCCCACAGTGGGAACCCATGGTCCCACTTTTCCCCCTTTCTTTATGCTAATTCCGTAGGCATGCATAAACTATTCAAGTGTTGTTGCTTCACAGATTCTTATTATTGATTATCATATTAACTCAACACCAATTTGGGCCACTTGGCGGTATTTGTTATAAACGTGCCCCCTCGGAACTTGTGGATTTTAAATCCATTTGTCTCGGAACTATTCTCAAGACAGAAAATCTAACAAAACCTTACCTTAAATCTTATAAATATTTTTACAAAGTTTGAGGTCCACACACCCCGAACCCTTCCCCTGGTTATCCTCTGCTCCGAAAGATTCTTTTAGTATCTTACCACTTCAGTAAATTTCTTCTTGGTAATATATACGTTTGATAAATTTGTATGAAATTCCTCCATGGGTCTGTGGTGTATCGTGCGAGCTAACAAACTTGTTTTTCTTAGTTACGTTTCCGCACTATATTTAAACGTATGGCAATATGAATCAAATATTATAGTACCACCCGACTGCCGTCGCTGTGTAAAATTTCATCATAATGTCGTAGGATAATCAGTGGAATTAACGTTGTAAGATTTGAAATCAAATTTGCAATATTGCAAGTAAAAGAAAAACATATAAGAAGTCTCATATTTGAAAATAAATTCGGCTCAAACTGCCTGAGATTACATATAGGTGTTAACAGAACTTGTGGAATGCTCAGAATAAATGTTGCTAAAAACAATGTCTTTTGCGTTGACCCGAACCCGTGACCCTCAATGTAGAAGTCCAGTACGCTAACCACTCATCTAAGAAACCTAACGGAAAGTGTTCCTTTGTTTAAAATTATAACCGAAGGGCACTATTATGTGCAGGACTAATTCTCTCTCTTTCTCTCTCTTATGTTTCACAAATATCACATGTTTCGGACATTTTTGAATATTAGCTATGCTTTATGTCTGATTATTTGGTAGAAGTTTTTAGCAGGCGGTTCTTACAAATAAATCTTAACTAACACAGTAGTAACTAATGTTTTGTTTACTGATTTTCTGGAGGGGAAAGAACTTAGACTCTTGGCTAGCTTTTGGCAACTTAAAAATTCCCCTCCTGGGGCAGGGGTGGCCATCCATCCAGGTGTTTGAAAAAAACAAACAGGTATGTCTTCAGGTTTCGGTTTGGAGGCGGTATTAACTGTAGCAAATGAAGTTTCGTCACTACAATTCCATTATCCGACATTTTCTCCCTATGGATATGTGCCTGTCTTTACAGGCATTTCTTTACCTTATATCAGTAACTAATTTCAAGAAACCCTTTTTTATTAATCCCGGAATTGGGGAGAGGAGTGGAGTTTTTGAGCATATATATAGCAGTAGCTTCTTTTTTTTGGAATATGTTACAGTATAATTCTCAAATAAATATGAATAACTTACCCGACATTCACAATTCAGTTGTTATTTTCTTCCATTCTCTATTTAAAACGTGTCTATTATGATGTTTTTGTGGTTCTTATCCCATATTGCTGGAACATTCTTCATTAGTTCTATTTATTTGTCTTTGATAATCAAATTTAACAGTGCAGCAAAACCTCTCGAGTATAGACTTACAGAATCCTCTGCAGACGAAATTTTAAACAAATGAAGACTTTATTCCTTGCAGCGCTTCAAGGAGAACCAAAGAGAACATGAGCCACAGGATGCTTCCGCTGAACATCGATGTTAAAACAAACTCGGTTGTTTATCATCGCGACCACTGATTCACCCTCGCGGTCGAGCTCTAGGTCGCGATGTAGCGTACATATTCCGCATGAGCATACCCATTTGAATCCATGTGTTTGTGAAAGTATCGAGGGTGACAACTCGACCTCTATCGCGAGGTTTCTTCGGTATGTTTCTACCCTTGGGCCTTATTTTAACAACTTGTGCAAATGTCCGAAGGTTCCAAACCTCCTGGCTGCGCCACTGCTTGGTAGCATACATTCTTCCTAAACATCATCTGTCTCAGTTCACTTTCACCTTCAGCCATAGTTTTATTCTTTCAAGCGAAAGAGAATACATTCGTTCTCATTCGCATTTGGCGTTCTTAAAAATAAAATTATGTTATAATTAAACGTGCGATTTTGCCATTTTCAATGTAAATTTCTGTCCCCTCCTCCGCAAAACAAATCTCATGGGGCGCAACTTGCGTGTATGGTCCCCCTGTTCCAAATAGAAAAATTCAATTTGGATATTTTCTGCAAGACTATTGGCGAGATATAGAATTCCTAATCCAGTATTTCTGTTTACTTGGTACTGGAATTAATATAATTGGAAGTAATTGTTTTTTGTAAATATAATTGTGCAGAACAGCCACAGATAAATCTTTTGTGCTGCTATATATAAATGTGTGAAAATTGTTAGGAAAGTTTATGGAGGGGTGTAAAATATTCTTCCCAGGCTGGGACAAAAGTAATTAAGTTAGTGCCAGGGAAAGAAAAACTAGAGACAGGAAATTTCCTTAGCTTTCCCTCTTACAAAAACGTTTTGTAAGTAACAAACATTCAGTGTCTGACGTATGACTGCCTATCGTTCTGTGTGGCTCCGTGGATGAGTGAGTAGAGTCGTTGCTTGGTAATCGTGATTTTCATGGATCGAGTCCTGTTTAGGGCGGTCTAATTTTTTCATTCTTTGTTTCCCATATCTGAAAATGTTTCTCCCCCTCTGTAATCATCTGATGCTCTCAACTGAGTTCTTCACTTGAATTCAACAATTGGTAGTGGGATGCTCTGAAGTTCAGGTGAGCGTTTACATGTCTACTTACCAAATCAAAATTTTCGACAAAATATGGATGCTATCCGATCATTTTGTCTCAAATTCCAAATTTGCGCATGTGGCTGTATCTCTCTTTCATCATATTTGCATCTCTCGTTCTCAAATGTCATGACCTATGCCAAGAGATGGCTTGGGATCAAAACTTGAAATCATAAAAGTGTTATACCAATGGGCTCACTCTCACTAAGCATTTGATTAAATGTATGTGTTTTCACACTGAGGGAGGGGGGGTTAGTGATGAGCGCAAGAGTCTTGGTCTTGCAGTTTTTGCAAGAGTCTTGCATGCAAGACCAAGACCAAGACCAGGAATCCCGATGCAAAACCAAGACCAAGACCATACCTGCAAGACCAAGACCAAGACCAAGACCATACCTGCAAGACCAAGACCAAGACCAAGACCATACCTGCAAGACCAAGACCAAGACCAAGACTCTTGCGCAAGAGTCTTGCACAAGTATGGTACTACTTGATTTTTTATAGAATGTAAAAAGGAAGGGGAAAAATCATTACATCTTTCACGTGAACTTCTTGGCTCCAGTAAAAATACCGCCGGAGTGAATGTGTTCCCAGTAGTTTATGCAATCCATGTGAGTCGATCTGCTCCTGTAACATATAGCTACAGTATGTCGTTTTTTGAATCGGTTGTTCACGAGACGACCGATAGCATAATTCTATGAATTGTTACAAGCTATCATAACTTCAGTGTCTGATTTACTTTGGTCATCATTTGATCATTCACGACGGCCCATGATTGGATTTTGGGAAATCATACGAAGAATAGTTGTGTCCATAAGAAGTGGATGAGCAAAAATAAACTAGAGCATGTTATGGACACGGTAGCTCAGTGGCAGAGCGTGCACATCTGGTACATGGGGCCCTGGTTCGATCGCAGCTTGCGCTATGTGAGCTTCTTTGGTGAACAAACACCCTGTGCGTGGGTTTTCCCGTTTCCTCGTACTTTCTTCATTACACCATTTCTCATCATCACTGTTTCCCTTAGCCTCAGTGTAATAATCGTGGGACGTTAAAGTAATATTTCATTTCATTTCAAAACATATCAATGGTGTTCTTCCAAAACTAAAGAAATGTAGTATTGAGCATCGGCAATTCCGTACACCATAGATGTCGACTACATGGGTATGGCATTGGCTCTGAGGTTCAAGCATCCGTTGGAAATTTTTAATGTACTTATAAAATTAATATTGAAATAACATTTTCATGATATTGACAAAAACTTAGCGCATGTGACCGCAAGTTTGATTTCATAGGTGGATGCTTATACGTTGAATAATTGTTTATCAATATAACTTATAGACCCCTTAGGTATACGGCATATCTAGGATTCAACGATATAACATTATACAACAATAAATAATCCACATTCACAACTGAGAGTGATTTCGTACTTATTTCAAATAACTTTGCCGTTATTATGTATTTCTAATGTAGGTCAAAAGTATTTATATAAATTGAGTTTACACAGAAGACATAGACAGTTGAGTCGTTTTGTTTTCACTCAAATTATTCTAAAATATTGGGGCCGCGGTGACTCAGTGGTAGAGCGTTCAGCTCTGGTGTTTGGGGTCCCGCGTTCAATCCTAGCCCCCGCCAAGTGAACTTTGTGGTGGACAAACACCATGTGCGTGGGTTTTCTCGGGGTTCTCCCGTTTCCTCCCATTTTCTTCTTTCCACCATTTTCATTCATTTTCATTATCACCGTCTCCTTTAGCCTAGCCGGCATAATCCGTGGGACGTAAAACTCACAAATTTAATTTCATTTCATATTCTAAAATATTAAGAGGTTTAATTATCATTATTTTAATTTTTTCTCTCTATTTTGGTCAATAATGAAAAACATCATCATCGTCATAATAATAGCTATTCTGCCATTATTGGCAGGTCACTTGCTGCAGCTGAGAAGCTTCGATGACTGTGGTCCTCAGCTAGTCTATTCGTCTTAACATAGCAATTTTCTGTCTTAATATCTTTCTTCAACTACAATCTCCTTCGCCCCCTCCCTCTAGCACGTCCCTCATAATACAGTTCTTCCTCAGCCAATGTCCTCCTCTTCATTACATCTAAAATTCTTCTTTTCTCCCCTACTGCTACTATTTCTAAAACCTTCGAATTCGTTTTCCGTTCAACCCAGCTGATTCTCGCCTTTTTTCTCCATGCTCACATTTCGAAAGTCTAACTGTTTCATAGTTTTTGCGTAATGTCCTTGTTTCTGCCCCATACAGTACATATTAGAATCAGTAAAACTAAATTTCAATATTTAATTGGTTTTTGTTCAATACAAAGATGAGCTAATCGTGGTTGGAAATAAAAAAATCTGACGCCTTTAGAGTGTAAAAATAATTTTGGAATTTATGGTATTTCAGAAATCTGTGCCGTCTTCGTTTTCTTTCATGCGTCTCACTGTCAGAGGTAGCCTCCCCAGTTTGGGAACCAGTGGAGTATTGGTTCTGTTAAAACATATAAAAATATTACGAAATGTTGTGATTTATCTTATAAGTAGTGAAGTGTGATCACCCATTGAAAAAAAGTAAAGGTCATCGCCTATGTTGTACAGTATCATCACACTTACACGAAGGTAAAATATATTACATTTAGACACATACATTGTATTTCCCTCACTATATTGACGCAATGTAGGATTTATTATCCCTTATATCCAGAGTAATATTTACTTATGAAAATCATAATTTTTTAAAAGTAAAACTTGCAAGACTCTTGCAAGTAAGACCAAGACTGGGTGTGCAAGACCAAGACCAAGACCAAGACTAGGTGTGCAAGACCAAGACCAAGACCAAGACCGAGGGTTCCAGTGCAAGACCAAGACCAAGACCGCATGTGCAAGACCAAGACCAAGACCAAGACCACCCGGGTCTTGGTCTTGGTCTTGCATTTGCTCATCACTAGGGGGGGTATCCACTCTTTCTACCCTCCTGAAGTGACAGAATATTTATTCAGACTCTGCAAAATCATTTCAGATCAAACGACAAAAAGAGTGTTCATTCCAACAGCAACAGGATTGGACTTTAATTTTTTGTTTCAATTTATCTCCACAAATAGGACAAATATCAAGTAATATGTTTGTCATAAGAACTACACGTCTAAGATTCATTTCATTTGGAGAAATGATGCCGTAAACGGTAGTGGAAATTTCGCCCAAGTGTACGGGAATTTTCAGTGCCTGGCGATTATGCCACCCGCCTTCTTGTAAAGTTAATTCAGTTGCAATACTTCCCGGCAAATGCTTCGGACTCAACTGGTGGAGCACTTTAGCCGTAAATCTCCATATGGCTGTACCATCCAGAAGTGTCCCTTACTGTACGAGATTTCGGTGCTACATATAAATGCAAAAATTGAACCCTACATACTAAATGTAAATTCCTTAAACGTTGCAAAAATAATTGTGTTTGGACAGTTTGGAGAAGTGGCGTCCACACGACAACAATCAACAATCTCTGCGTAGCCGTACAGGGAATTCTTAAAATTTTCGTATTAGGTACACAAGGTTTACTCTCATGCAAAGTACTGTCAAGTGCATGCTGGTACCCGTTAAAGAACAATAATTATGTTTTCTGTGCATTGTAGCATAGTCCAGAACAAAAGAGAAACTAAATGAGGGTGGCTGAAAGTTGAGTCACGTGGACCGGTTCGATTCCCTTTAAGATAACGTCATCCATATACGTGAAAACATTCGTCAGCCGGAAAGGATGTGCCAGAGCAGGAGAAAGGTTTGCTAGCAGCCGACGTAGTAAAAGATCCACTACCAATATAGTTCGGGCGGTGGACAACCGCACCCCCTGTCGAAAAAAAAAAATGAAATGAAACATTTCATTTTAACGTTCTACGATTATAGCCTTTAAGTTAAGGGAGACGATGATTAAGCCAAGTGAATGGTGATGGGAGAATTGGTGGAATGAGAAAGTGGGAGGAAACGGGAGTACCCTGAGAAAACCCACGGACACGATGTTATCCACCACAAATTTACTTGGTTGAAGATCGAACCAGAAACCTCATGCACCAGAGGTAAGCACTCTACCACTGAGTCACTGTGCCCCCCCAATTCCTGTTGAAGACCTTACTTCACAGAAAGAAGGGGTAAGACGTCGATTAATTTGCAGTTGGAACGTGGCGGATTGACACAAATTTTAAATGATTGTGCAAAATTGAAGTGGCGAATTTAAAACAAGCAAAACAGTACAGATAATGACGATCAGTACTATTCTACGCCTTTTTAAAATGGATAATAGGGCACCAGCTTGTAAATTTAGAAAGCGAAAATATTCAAACATATCCCGTAAAGAGCGAAGTGCATAATGTAAGCTTCGTTGAGAATAAAAAGCCACTTGAGCTTCACTGACATAACGAATTAAAAGAGGAGGAAACGTCGTACCAGAATTTTTGTGAATAATTTAATGTGAACAGAAAGTAACGAAATAGGGTCGTTCTACCATGCTGGACTGGGACCGCCTTATGCAGAGTCGTTTTGACATATGATTAGCATCATACTAAAGGCCTGACTACTGCAGGAAACATATGTTAGTCGGACTTTTTAGTATGTCACTAATCAAGCGTCAGAACGACTCTGCACAAGCCCTGGAGTGTTTAGATATCAATATTGTGATCACTCGATTATTGCGACATGGAACTCCTGAAAGAAAGGCATTAAAAGAAGAGTAAGTGTTGTTCTAACCGTGCACCAATACGTTTTATACAAGGTGAAATTTAAACCATCAAATTTCGGTTAGCCATTGCCTATTGCAGTCTTTAATGCTCCATATATCTCCGAGGTCGTATAGATTGGAGCAAAGTTGCCTCATCCTCCCTAGTAAACACCGACGAAAGAGCATGCAAAGAATAGGGGGCGAAAGTATCGTTATGCGGATGCACCTGTGTAAATTGTCTATAATGATCTGTAAGAAGAGCCAGAGTCTGAGAGAGATATATAGCGTGTTAGAGCCATCTTCTAAATAAAGCTTCTGAATACGTATGTGTAGAGTACCATAGATGTAAATGGTGATTAATCTGATAAATCGTGATAATTTCTTGTAGCAATTGATCGTAAAGAGTCGTCTGCAAGATAAGACTGAGTGTAGTGATTTTAAATCTTTTTTAATTGTCGCTTAAGCTGTTGCATTCTACGAATATTAGCTGGAGACGGAATCCCATGTCAGAATTCAAGAGATATCAGTGCTAAAATTAAGAGCACATTGACCCCTATGACGTTGTACCACATATTCAGATAACGTAACGTCCCTCAGCCAATCATAGCCAAGAGCGATCAACTGTTCCCCATAGAAATACTATTTCTTGCGCGGATCATCGAGGTTCGATTCCTGGTTTAAGTTTACTGGTTCATACTTCCAAGTTATATTGTAGATCTAGGTGACACCAGTAGCATAACTAGTTTTACTGCGCCCTGGATCGATCGATCATCGATTTACTCATACCAGTCCCCTGTCCCACGCATTTCAGCTGCTGCTTTACAAAGTTATTTTTATTAAGAAACGTAAAGTTTTTAGTTAAAGTGAAACCCGGAAGAGGGCGCGGCGCGCTGACTGCAATGACTCATTATGCAAAACTTTCACTATGCAACTAGCTAGACAAACGTTGAATTGACGATTGTTCGGGTATCGCCTAGTGGGGATCCAGAAAGGGGGCACGGGGCTCCCGTGCCCCTCCCTGAAGAGTAAAATATATAAATTAGTCCCTAATGAAGCGCTTGTTCAAAGGCTGTGGGGGAAAAAAGTTTTAAAATTTATCTCAAAAGGAAGATTGTGAGTGCATTCTCCACTCATTGCAGATAATGTATACGTTTCCAGTTCATGGTAATCCTGGATTCTCTCATGTTGAACAACATGGCTTTTCTCAATGCCGCTCCCAAAAGGGCGGAGATAAATACGTATTATGAAGCGCTACAGTCCACATTTTTTTGTTCGCGAAGCAAATATCGAAAAATGTCTCAAGTTTATTTTTCAGACCTGCGCCCCCCTCCCCCCTCAAAAATTCCTGGATCCCCCCTTGTATCGACTGTTGCCAATTAACTGCTAATAGTCATAGCGTACCTTTTGAAATGTTTTCAAACGTTCTTTGCATAAGGAAGAGTTTCCCGTATTTTTTCGCCCTTACGCCCTTTTACTGTGCTCCCTGGAGCAACTGCTCCATTCGCTCCATTGTAGTTACGCTACTGGGTGGCACATAGTATTCGTGCTTAAGAAAAGAATAAGAGTCATTAAATTACAAATTTACTAACCACATATAACTATTGTTAATTAATATAAGAATGATTATAAAATAATTGCATCCGAATTTGGATAGTGTTTACAATATTTCAAAGAAAACAAAGTAGAATCGAAAGGCAGAGAGACACAACATTATACCTATTTACTTTAGCAACATTGGTAAATCTCCAGTTGTTAGTTTTCTGGCTTCTTTGCTTTACATCGTGTGTTGGTATTTACAACCTAATAATTACTCTTAGTGTCTCTTTCCCTCCGAATAGTGATTCAAGAATCTAAAAGGGCTCTGTGAGGTTCTGCTGCACTCGTATCATTAACTGAAGGTTGCATTAGGTTCTATGAAAAACAGAGGAAGAGAGGTGTGCTTTTGAGGTAATGAGGATAGTACGCCAAATGGGAAGTCATTCTTCTCTCTCTCTCTCTCAGTATTCATTAGAGGGAAAATCGTAGCTAAGCCTATTACATCTCTGAATGGAAACAGAGTAGTGGAACGGAAAATTCACCTCCGCTTTCCTCTACCGTCAAGAGAACATTAAACTGAAATGTCATTAAATTGAACAAATTCAAGCTAAACAGAGTCTAATTGATTCCAGGATTTTAATTACGGTTTTGCTAAATAACATGGGGAATTAAAGTCCCCAGTCGCCGCTAGGCGTCGCCAGGCGTAAAATAGGCACTGTCATATCATGTGACCTAAATTAACTCCACCTAGCGGTTGTCAGAGGAATGAATGGTTCTAAAAGAAAGTATTGATAATGATTAATATATGGAAATGAAAAGCTGCTTTGCTTTCCTTTTGTAAAAATAAATAAATAAAAAATAAAAAAGAACACGTACAGTATTCAAAGTGGAATTTAAATAATGTTATGCCTGCAAAATTTGAAGCTACAAGATCCATTTATCCACTAAGCATATTGCGACTTTGTTGGCTATATTATATAGTCCAATTTTAATGTTACAATGTAATAATAGCATTTAAAATAAGAAATAAAATAACCAATATTTGGAAAATCATTGACAGGAAACTGCGTATAATTTACCAAAAAGTGTTTTAGAATTACAGAAAGGGATTCAATAAATGATACAGCTTGAGTTACCTTAATTAACAGTAGAGGATGAGACAGAGCAAGTCAAGTTATAATATCAACATGGGTACACTACTACACTCCGGACACGAAATATGTCACAAACAATGAAAATATTCTGATTCTATACTCTCAAAGAAGACGTGGTAAAGTCTGCCAGAAAGGTCATTCATTAAGTTTTTTGTAATGCAAAAAGTAGAGTTACCATATTCTGAAATATCAAAATGCCGACCCATTTTTATCTGCGTGACTCGTTGCTTTGCATGCTTGAATGGTAAGTTTTGTCTCTGACTTATAAGTTTTGTTTTAAAACATTATGAAAATTATATTGCAATGTACGACAAATAATCGAAGAAGAGTAGTTACGCAGCTTCATTTTGACTTCTCTAATTCATATTCTTCAGTAAGTGTAATCTTTTTTGACAATTCCTTCTTTGAATACAAATAGACAAACGTATCTTAGGATGTGAAATATCTGAAGCTGAATTGACAACATGCTTTCGTTTAGAAAATGCGGAAAAATCATGGGATTCCGTAAAATATATATGGACGGAAACTTACTCTCAAAATCCATAAAATGCTGATATATGGTTAAATAAGCGTTAAAAAAGAAATCATTGGCTTCTTTTTCAAATACTCATTATACAAGTGTAAATACGAAAATTATTTGAAAACTTCTTGGAATGACGTTCAAACCTCTTGAAAATCATGCCTTTTTAACATAGTTTCCCTTGACACTAGTACATTTTGTTGAACAATATTCTACAGCCTTTATGCCACCCCGGAAACCAGATGCTTCTAAATCGTTAAAAAAAATATCTTCTGATGACTCATGCTCTTCGTATGAGTAAAATCGACGCATTTTTTTTTATTTTTCGAAATAATTTGAAGTCTAAAGATGGAGTCAAATCTGGTGATACAAATGATATGATAACAAATATATCCCAACTCATTGATTTTGGTCATTACAACGATCTGTATGGAGACGAGCACTATCGTGATGAAAGATGAATATCTTCTTTGATAAACTCGGCTTTTTCTAATTTCTTCTGTAGTTTGTCCAAATGCTTTGCATGACATTTAATGATGATAATTTTACCAAGTGGAAAATAATCAATATCATTTGTATTTCAAGAAACTGAAGCCATTATATGTCTGGTTCACTTTACACATATTATCGTACCTTTTTCAAACGTGGAGAAGGAAGATGTTTTCATTGTTCATTACCAGGCCCGTAGTCAGGGGGGGCTAGGACGAGCTCAGCCCGCCCTAAATTTTCTGCGATCCCCTAACTAAAATCATAGTTGAATTAGCGGGGGATGCCGGGGAAATTCCCCTTCCGTAAAACTTTGTTTGGCTCTATCACAGAAGTAACATAACATCCCTGTCTGGGATAAATTTTCGCCTTCTATATTTATAGCGACAATACATAAGCATCCTCCACTCGTTCGGAAGTTTAATTCGAAAACTGACTAAAATGTTGCAAGAAATTGTATTTCTAAACGTACTTTGGAGGGCTAAATTAAAGTTTACTTTTATTATCCTCATATAAAATATTGGCCTATTTATGCGGTACGCTTCTGTGAATTACTAACATTTCTTTGAGCGTGAGACTCAGTTTTTTTTAATCCTTCATGTGAAAATAACCCTCGCTGCAGGAGGAAAATAATTTATGGTTATTCTGTTGGCAAAGATGCATTTGTGTTCAGAAAACTGCGGACTAAAGTCGACCATACATTGACGTATTTTTCGGTCGTAACCATAAAATTTCATACGCTAGTCTTTTTAGCAGCTGTCAATACGTTAGTGTATGGGACCTGGCGTAAGTTTACGTACCGAATTTTTATACGCTGGAAAAGTCTGGCTGCTTTTAACTTCGAGCGTAAATACGGCGCGTAAAAACGGCTCAGATGAAAGAGTTTTCGAGCAGCAAGTGGTCTCTTCCCCTTTCCAGGCTTTCTCCCCGGTCTGGTTTTATTGTTTTCAGAAGAGAAAATCTGTTCTTGTGTTGTCCTCGCGAATCGTTGCTGAGGTTTGCTGGTAGACTCACCAGAAATAATCATTCCAATCTAGTTTGAGTCTTTCTATACAATACATGATTTCGGCTAAATTAATATTTTCTATTGCACAAAACGAGACATTATTTCCTAATTAAAATTCATAATTAATTTTCAGTACATAGAGAAAAAGGTATTTAAATTCAATACTTCCTAATCAGAATTCGCAAATGATGATTTCTCTTCCTTGGCTGTATAGTCAGCGTACCCTTCTCCGGCGCGGGACATCCTGTTCGATTCTCGGCAGGAGCTCATGCAGTTTGGATCCCACTTCTCATATAGCCTCGCTGTTTAAGAGGTCGCTAAATTCCAACCCAATCCAATCGAACATGATGTCCTTCGACTACGAATTTAACATTAAATTTAATTTTGCACAGAGGTCGAGATGGTTATAAAGATGAAGTCACACCTTTAGAGTTGGCTCATGTTCTGATATTAAAAAGAGAAGTATAACATGACTTTGCAGTGACCAATTCTCGTCAAACGCTATTTATAAAAAAGAGAGAAAGGAAGTGAAGCAAAGAAGGTTTGGGCAACTAACAGCAATGTTACTTCCAGACATAGTCTACTTTCGGGCACTTGGTTCTCTCCGATCGAATGTGAATAAAAATGTAATCAGTAGCAAAGATAATTACATTTCACTCTCGTGAAGAACACTCTTTCACCAAATAATGTTCATATGCAGCTCTCTGATATTTCGTTTTGTCCCAGGCTACACAGAGAAAAATCCGTTCTCCGGACAGCTGTATATTATACAAATATACGTTATCCTCTTGCTTACTATAGAAATCAGTACGAAGCATACGTTATCCGTATGCTACATAGGCACTGCCCTTAGCTGTTACATCATGCCGTTGCAGGATGTCTGACATCTAACAGTTTTCCGTATATCACATGAATATACATATGTTACCTTCGTCAGCTATATGTTGTATACGTTCATTTGTATGAGAGATCCTGACCGCCTACATTGTTTCATACAGAAAGTACGTATAGATGGAACAGTTATACACAAAATATTATAAAACATGCGTTTTCAGTTATACGTCTACTGTACGTTAAGTCCAAGAATTACGGGAATTACGCATGTAACCTATCTTTTTAAGTACGCTACCTACATTTTTTTCTCAGTGTACTCATACAATATTCTTAGAAGAAATCATCACCAGCATAGAG
This sequence comes from Thermobia domestica, assembly GCF_964235325.1. Lineage (NCBI taxonomy): Eukaryota > Metazoa > Arthropoda > Insecta > Zygentoma > Lepismatidae > Thermobia > Thermobia domestica. The sequence continues at coordinate 73,384,640 of NC_137465.1, read as the reverse complement.
GCTAGAGTTACCTACTAGGCATATTTAAGAATAAAAAGTAATAATCCTGACCCTCAACAAGATACTATCTCGATATCTGCCTGATAAAACTGAGGAAAAAATTGAGTTTGAGTGAGATCGAAGTTTGCTGATTTTTTTTTTTTTTTTTTTTTTTTTTGCTGTTTCGACCACCTGTTGCTTGTTATTTTAAGTACCTTAGCAATCTTACAAGAACTTGTAGCAAAATATGTTCAAAAAGTCACTAGGTTTTTCACTTAACCTTAATATTACTCGTGAAAAAGAAAATGTGATAAACCACAATACATAGCCTAATGTTTCTTTCTTTGTGTATTATTTCAAACCTGAGATTGTACACATATTTAATAGACCTAATAATCCTATTTCGCCATTAATGCTCACATTAGGGGCGTCATTTAGGGGGACAGAAGGGGCAATTGACCCCCAGAAGTTTGAGGAATACATATACTTTACTCGATTGTCTGCTAATATACTGGTACAAAACGTGAAAGTCTTATGTCGGAGGTACTTTTGCCCCCCTCAAGCAAAGTCTGAAATAACGCCCCTGGCTCACATACTAAGTAGCACAATCATTGTACCGTTCGTTTCAGTGTGCTTGGTTTCCAGGCTTAAAAGTTCTACTTCAATCCAGGGTACCAATTTTTCAAATTTTATTATATCTCGTCATGATGGGGACTATACCAACACTTACTTGAAAAGCTTATGTAGGTTCAAAACAGAACATACCTAAAACCAAAATTGAAATGACACCCATTTACAGGAAATAGGAATACACTCATAATAGTTCATGTTAACTTGCAGTATTCCATTAAATCATTTCTCAACCTTTGTGGTGTGATACTATCAAACCTTCCCAGATAAACGTTAACATAACGTATATAACCACAAAATATTAAATAACAATGAATACCTGACACTTAAATAATTTATTTCACGAACGACTCAATCGTAATACTGAGCTCATTTGTGGCTAAACGGTTAGCGTACATGCCTTTGGCGTGGAAGACCCGGGTTCTCTTCCCAGTGGGAGCTCATGTGGTTCAGATTCCACGTTAATCAGTAGGTCTCGTCTCATATAGCTTGAAAGGGACGTTAAACTCAAAATCAACTCAAGTTAATCGTTTTATATGTTTAAAAGTAGCATGTCCATCACTGTCAGGAGAATTTATATAATAATTGACGCAACTTCCTACTTAATAGTTTGTTATTTTAGCGGTATTTTTACTACTAGACCTTCGAAATTAATTGATACTTAATTGTTTTCAGTTTCGTATAACATACAAGTACGTTTACATTTTTCTTTTTACTTTCTGCTTAATTCCTTACAACTATACGCTTTCTTACAGTGAAATATGCCTTATGTAATGAATATAAGAACTATGAGTATTAAAAACATACAATTCGACGGGATCTTTACACTGAGAGAAATTAAAATTTAAAATAAAACAAACCTGTTTATTTTCTGAACCAGTATGGAAACTCTTCCGATTTAGATTGCTTCAAATCATTAGTTCATAAGTTGTGAAACAAATGTAGTAAAAAAATAAATTTAAACGAACGAATGGATTTGGTTCAAAGTGTCTTTAATGAGTTAACAGTTTAATCATTTGAAAAAAATCTGAACCAAGATTGGGTAGTTCTCAATTCATTTTAATATGCAGTTGGATGTTTGTACCAACATGTCGTAAAATTTAAACAAACCAGTCGTTCAGAATAGTTTAACTTTGTTTGAAAATAACCTAATCTGAGTTGAATTGGAGGATAGAGAGTTGTGAATAACTAATGTTTGGACCGAATTTGACTACTATAAGTTCGAAATTAAATAAATTAAGGTCTATATTATGGTAAAGCTTCGTGATAATATTCCAAATATCATAGCTACGCCAAATTCATGAAAGAGCTACAATCAGTTGTAACAACCCTACATTTTATTATTTGCAGTTTTTATGTTCCCATATAACATATACGTGCAAACCTCTTTTTTTTAAATTTAATATTTAGTATACTAAATAACTATAACAATATTAATAAAGCGTTAAATTTATCTTACTTTCGGCGATCAATTGTAGTTGAGTAGTAGAAAATGGATCGATCTTGGACAACCTAGGCCAACTCAGGAGCCCCTGGGAAATTGAGCACCTTACATCGTGAACCCACGGTCTTTTACGACCTCCATTTTAGGGGTGAATTTGTTCCCTTTTATGAGCACTTTTTAGGGGGTGTATTCGTTCTCTTTTATGACCACTTTTTAAGGGGTGAACTCGTTCCCTTTTATGAGCATATTTTTCAACCCCTACGAACATCAGACTACGTAACATAACAGAAGAGCAGATAACACATAAGAGTACGTAACATAACAAGGGTGTATTCATTCTCTTTTATGAGCATATTTTCCCACCCCTATTTTAACATAGCAGAAATTACGAACACATAGAAGAGCAGATAACACATAAGAGTACCTAACATAACAAGGGTGTATTCATTCCCTTTTATGAGCATATTTTCCAACTCCTATTTTAACATAGCAGAAATTACGAACACATAGAAGAGCAGATAACACATAAGAGTACCTAACATAACAAGGGTGTATTCATTCCCTTTTATGAGCATATTTTTCAACCCTTATTTTAACATAGCAGAAATGACATAAGACTACGAACACATAGAAGAGCTAATACAAGAGTATGGCTTATTTTCCAACCCCTATTTTAACATAGCAGAAATTACACTGAGACTATGAACACACAGCAGAGCATAAGACTACGTAACACACAACAACCTCCATTTTAGGGGTGGACTCGTTCTCTTTTATGAGCATATTTTCCAACCCTTATTTTAACATAGCATAAGACTACGAACACATAGCAGAGGTGTATTCGTTTTCAACCCCTTAGCATAAGACTATGTAACATAGCAGTTACGAACACATAGCAGAGCAGATAATAAACACAACAACCTCCATTTTAGGGGTGTATTCATTCCCTTTTATGAGCATATTTTCCAACCCCCTATTATAACATAGCACAGGTTACATAGCAGATCTAATACGGCTTATTTTCCAACCCTCATTTTACCATAACAGAGACTACGAAACATAGCGGACATAGCACAGGGAATGTATTCATTTTCTCCACCCCTAATTGAACATAGCAGAAATTACACTGAGACTACGAACACACAGCAGATCGGAGAATACATAAGATTCATTCCCTTTTATGAGTACATTTTAAGGGGTGTACTCGTTCTCTTTTATGATTACTTTTTCAACCCCTATTTTACCATAGCAGAAATTACATAAGATTTTTTTTCAACCCCTATTTTAAGACAATGAATACCTATGTAACATAGCGATTCGATACGCTCTTTGAACCGATTTGGATGAAACTCGGCATATGGGGGTTTTCGACCATGCTGAGTACGAATATCATACTTATTTTTACCTGGGTCCTATAGTTTATGTGGCATACGCCCTTTCTATGACAATTTTAACCGATTTGGGTGAAACTCGGTATATAGGGGTTTTCGGACATGCTGATTACAAATATCATACTTATTTTTATCTGGGTCTGATAGTTTATGTGGGATACGCCCTTTGTATGACACTTAAAACCTAATAACTCAAAAACGAAGCAACGTATTGAAGTGCTGTTTCCACATTTAGTAATTGGTCATCAACCACTGCAAGTTTCAAAAATAATGACCATCGAGGTCAAAGGTCAAAGTACTTAAAACCTAATAACTCGAAAATGGATCTACATATTGAGGTGCTGTTTCCACATTTAGTAATTGGTCATCAAATACTACAAGTTCCAAAATAATGATCATCGAGATCAAAGGTCAAAGTACTTAAAACCTAATAACTCGAAAATGGATCCACATATTGAGGTGTTCTTTCCACATTTAGTAATTGGTTAGCAACTACTACAAGTTCCAAAATAATGACCATCGGGGTCAAAGGTCAAAATACTTAAAACCTAATAACTCGAAAACGGATCCACATATTGAGATGTTGTTTCCAAATTTAGTAATTGGTCATCAACTACTACAAGTTCCAAATATGACAATCGAGGTCAAAGGTCAAAATACTTAAAATCTAATAACTCGAAAACGGAGCCACATATTGAGATGGTGTTTCCAAATTTAGTAATTGGTCATCAACTACTACAAGTTCCAAAATAATAACCTTCCAGGTCAAAGGTCAAATATTTAAACGCAAATAACTCTTAAACAGAGCAACGTATTGAGGTGCTGTTTCCAAATCTAGTAATACGTCATCAACTATTACATGTTCCAAAAGTACTGACTATCGAGGTCTATGGTCAAATATTTAAGCCTTAATAACTTTAAACAAAACCTGTGTGACCTATTCAATTTTGTATCAAGCAGAGAAAAGTGAAGAATGAATAAATATGACTGGCTTACTTTGAGAAAGAAAGCAAAGATATTTCATTTTAACTAGCTGAGAATTTTAAATCATCTTGTATTATTTAAACAAACGAAAGGATAAATTTTATACCAACGAGAAATGCCATTTTATACCATTTTGTATTACTCCAATAAACGAAGGAATACCAGAAAAAAATAAGTGAAGAATGAATAAAATTTAGGTGGATTATTTTCTTTTGTACCAACTGGAAAAGGAAGAAGAGCTACTTTAACTAGCTCATTATGTACTGTTTAAACAAACGAAAATTGACCATTATGTAAATTTTGAACTACTGAAATGTTCTATTTTTGTATCAATCAGAAAAACCCGAAGAATGATAATTTTAACAAGTTCATAATTTCTGTAACGAAAGAATAATTTTGATGTTCTACTTTTATACCAACGAGAAAAAAATGAACTAGCTGAATATACGAAATAATAAATTTAAGTGACCTATTCAATTTTGTACCAATGAGAAATGGCATTTTAACTGGTTCAGAATTTTACTACTCAAATAAACAATGAAGTATTTACTTTTGTACCACCGAGAAAAAAAAGAAATTGCACCATTTTGGAGTATTCAAATAAACAAAGGAATTATAATTTGTGTCAACTCTAAAATCAATTAAACGAAGTAATGCATTTGAGTGAGCTATTTAATTTGAAAAACCGAAGTTGAGTAATTTATACCATTTTGTATTATTTCAACAAACAAAGGAAAATGCAAAAAAGGATCATTTTATATCATTTAAAACTAGTCTAATAAACGAAGGCATAAATATGAGTGAGCTATTTAATTTTGTAGCTGAGTATTTTCACGAAAGAACAAAATTGTACTAATCAGAAAAAGCGAAGAAGACCCATTTTAACTAACTGAGAATTTCCGTACCTTTTTGTACTATTTAAACAAACGATGAGATAAATTTGAGTGGCCTGTTTTTTGTACTAACCAGAAAAATCGAAGAAGGTCCAATTTAGCTAACTCAGAATTTATGTACCTTTGTACTAGCCCAATGAACGAAAGAACAAATTTGAGTGTTCTACTTTTTATACCAAACAAAGAAGAACCATTTTGTACTACTCAAATAAACGAAAGAAAAAACGAAAAAAGACAAATTTAACTAGCTCAGAATTTATATACGTTTTGTTTAGGTGTCCTACTTTTTGTACCAGCGTGAAATGCCATTTTAACCAGCTCAGTAGTATTCAAATAAACAAAATACCGAAGAAGGATCATTTTAACTAGCTCAGAATTTCTGTACTTTTGTGCCATTCAAACACTAATCAGAAAAAGCGAAGAAGACCCATTTTAACTAACTGAGAATTTCCGTACCTTTTTGTACTATTTAAACAAACGATGAGATAAATTTGAGTGGCCTGTTTTTTGTACTAACCAGAAAAATCGAAGAAGGTCCAATTTAGCTAACTCAGAATTTATGTACCTTTATACTAGCCCAATGAACGAAAGAACAAATTTGAGTGTTCTACTTTTTATACCAAACAAAGAAGAACCATTTTGTACTACTCAAATAAACGAAAGAAAAAACGAAAAAAGACAAATTTAACTAGCTCAGAATTTATATACGTTTTGTTTAGGTGTCCTACTTTTTGTACCAGCGTGAAATGCCATTTTAACCAGCTCAGTAGTATTCAAATAAACAAAAAACCGAAGAAGGATCATTTTAACTAGCTCAGAATTTCTGTACTTTTGTGCCATTCAAACAAATGAAAAAACTAAATTTGGATGGAGTATTATATTTTGTGCCAAGCAGAAAAAGGAAAGAATTTGTACTGACCAGAAAAGGCGAAGAAGGATCTTTTTTGTGCTATTTAAATAAACGAAGGAATAAATTTGAGTGATCTATTCAATTTTATACCAATCAGAAGAAAAGCAAAGAAGGGCCATTTTAACTAGCTGAGTATTTTTGTGCTACACAAATCAACAAATGAATGAATTTGAGTGACCTATTCAATTTGGTATCAACAAGAAATACCATTTTAAATAACTCAGCATTTTATACCTTTTTGTGCTATTTAAATAAACGAAGAAAACGAAGGAGGTCCAATTTAGCTAACTCAGAATTTTATACCATTTTGTACTAATCAAATAAACGAAGGAATAAATTTTTGTGACCTATTCAGTTTTGGAAACAAGCAGGAAAAGAAAAGAATTAACATTTTGTACTAATCAAATAAACCAAGGAATAAATTTAGATGGCCTATTTAGTTTTGTACCAACCACGAGAAAAAAAGCGAAGAAGTTCCATTTTAACTAGCTCAATATTTCTGTACCATATTAACTAACTCAAAGAAACGAAAGAATAAATTTTGAGTGGCTTAAGCAAAGAAGGTCAATTTGTATCTTTTGTGCTATTAAAACTGAGTGACCTATTCAATTTTATACCAAGTAGAAAAAATTTTGTTTGCAATTTAAAAAACGGAGAAGGTCTATTTTATGTACATTTTGTACTTCTCAAATTCTACTTTCTGTACCAACCAGATAAAAACAAAGAAATACCATATTCTGCTACTCAAACAAACCACGGAATAAGCTCAGAATTTCTATACCTTTTTGTGTTATTCAAATAAACGAAGGAATAAATTTGTGTGACCTATTCACTTTTATAGCAAGCTCTTTTTAGTTGTATACCAACCATGAAGGTCCATTATAACAAGCTCGGTATTTTATACCATTTTGTATTACTCTATTTCATTTTTGTAACAATCAGAAGAAAACAGCTCAGAATTTTATACCTTTGTGGTGTTACATTTAGTATATTTTTGTGTCATCCAGAGAACAATTTAAATTGACTCTCACTGACAATTCAGTTGCCAGAGTCCAATGTTTGTAATATTACAATACTACAAATTGATCCATTTATAAAATAATATAGTTAACAGTTCAAGTTCTTCTATTCTTACACAATCAAATGCATATGCTACAGTGGGCTCAGTGTTCATTTACAAAATTAAATAATTGTTTATCTTACTCTAAAAACATTTCTACTATTTTGTTGATATAATAATCACACTCTGTAATGTATTCATATACCAGATTAAACTTTTTCTCCAAAGTATAAGTGTTCTTAATATTACAACCTTTAAAATGCTTCTTTAAATAAAGTTTATAGATTTTCTCTCTCATTTCACGTTTAATTAAGATCGTCCACAACTTTTGTAATAATTCGTGATCATACTGCAGCAAACAGTTGTTATCTCTTTCATTTTCATTATGTTCAGAACATGCTTCACATAATAATACTGAATTTGGTGTATACTCATTAAATAATTGTATAACACATGTATTACTAATACTTTCACTAGTACACCCGCACTCATTAGCTTCCACTTCAAAACAGGTAATATTTGAAATACTGTCATCATCACTTTCTGGGAGTATTTCATTATTATATTTATTATACCGTCTAAAATAATACACATCTTCTATTTCCTGTGTTGGATATATGATTCTCACTTTATCACGTAATTCATCTGGCAAATCGGGGTCAGACGGGTGAATTAACAGTATAGGTTTTTCGTTTTCACGCTGAATTTCTTTTTCTCTAGGTGAAACATAAACAATTTCTATGCTAGTCATTTTTCTGCTCTTCAGCAAAAAACAATCAAATAAATAATTTTATATATCTACAATAAAAACATTTATAATGTTTAATAATGTTTTCAAGGCAATATAACATCATGATGTATGTTCTATTATTTTCCAAATATACTCCATAAACTTATATTCCATTATAATAAAATACACAAATGCAAAAATATATATTTGTCTTTTAGAACTTAGACGAGGAAGGAGTTTAAAAAAAATAATTGAATCTTTGAGCAATAGGCAGTACCGTAGGACCCACACTACACTAGCAATACAACTGTTAGGTAACGCATTCGTAACGTTGATTAAATATCTGCAGCACTGTTTATAGATGGTATGGAACATGGAACTTTGAAAACCTTTTTTCCTTCATGAGCTGATTCATACTTTGACATGATTCCTTCTACTGTGATAAAAAGTAGCCAAGCATGCTGTCATAATTTGTCATCCTTCATCAGTTTTTTTTAGTACGCTAATTGCTATGGAGTCTGCTCTACAGAATTAAGTTAAAATTCAATGTATAACGCAACTCTGGTTGGTTAAATCTCACGTTCAAATATGTAGTTAATGACCGGAAAAAATATGAGCTTATTCCATCGTTTGTTTGAGTAGCAGAATAAGGTATTTCTTTGTTTTTCTCTGGTTGGTACAGAAAGTAGAATTTGAGTAGTACAAAATGTACATAAAATAGACCTTCTCCGTTTTTTAATTGCAAACAAAATTTTTTCTACTTGGTATAAAATTGAATAGGTCACTCAGTTTTAATAGCACAAAAGATACAAATTGACCTTCTTTGCTTAAGCCACTCAAAATTTATTCTTTCGTTTCTTTGAGTTAGTTAATATGGTACAGAAATATTGAGCTAGTTAAAATGGAACTTCGCTTTTTTTCTCGTGGTTGGTACAAAACTAAATAGGCCATCTAAATTTATTCCTTGGTTTATTTGATTAGTACAAAATGTTAATTCTTTTCTTTTCCTGCTTGTTTTCAAAACTGAATAGGTCACAAAAATTTATTCCTTCGTTTATTTGATTAGTACAAAATGGTATAAAATTCTGAGTTAGCTAAATTGGACCTCCTTCGTTTTCTTCGTTTATTTAAATAGCACAAAAAGGTATAAAATCCTGAGTTATTTAAAAAGGTATTTCTTGTTGATACCAAATTGAATAGGTCACTCAAATTCATTCATTTGTTGATTTGTGTAGCACAGAAATACTCAGCTAGTTAAAATGGCCCTTCTTTGCTTTTCTTCTGATTGGTATAAAATTGAATAGATCACTCAAATTTATTCCTTCGTTTATTTAAATAGCACAAAAAATGATCCTTCTTCGCCTTTTCTGGTCAGTACAAATTCTTTCCTTTTTCTGCTTGGCACAAAATATAATACTCCATCCAAATTTAGTTTTTTCATTTGTTTGAATGGCACAAAAGTACAGAAATTCTGAGCTAGTTAAAATGATCCTTCTTCGGTTTTTTCTTTATTTGAATACTACTGAGCTGGTTAAAATGGCATTTCACGCTGGTACAAAAAGTAGGACACCTAAACAAAACGTATATAAATTCTGAACTAGTTAAATTTGTCTTTTTTCGTTTTTTCTTTCGTTTATTTGAGTAGTACAAAATGGTTCTTCTTTGTTTGGTATAAAAAGTAGAACACTCAAACTTGTTCTTTCGTTCATTGGGCTAGTATAAAGGTACATAAATTCTGAGTTAGCTAAATTAGACCTTCTTCGATTTTTTCTGGTTAGTACAAAAAAACAGGCCACTCAAATTTATCTCATCGTTTGTTTAAATAGTACAAAAAGGTACGGAAATTCTCAGTTAGTTAAAATGGGTCTTCTTCGCTTTTTCTGATTAGTGTTTGAATGGCACAAAAGTACAGAAATTCTGAGCTAGTTAAAATGATCCTTCTTCGGTATTTTGTTTATTTGAATACTACTGAGCTGGTTAAAATGGCATTTCACGCTGGTACAAAAAGTAGGACACCTAAACAAAACGTATATAAATTCTGAGCTAGTTAAATTTGTCTTTTTTCGTTTTTTCTTTCGTTTATTTGAGTAGTACAAAATGGTTCTTCTTTGTTTGGTATAAAATGTAGAACACTCAAATTTGTTCTTTCGTTCATTGGGCTAGTACAAAGGTACATAAATTCTGAGTTAGCTAAATTGGACCTTCTTCGATTTTTCTGGTTAGTACAAAAAACAGGCCACTCAAATTTATCTCATCGTTTGTTTAAATAGTACAAAAAGGTACGGAAATTCTTAGTTAGTTAAAATGGGTCTTCTTCGCTTTTTCTGATTAGTACAATTTTGTTCTTTCGTGAAAATACTCAGCTACAAAATTAAATAGCTCACTCATATTTATGCCTTCGTTTATTAGACTAGTTTTAAATGATATAAAATGATCCTTTTTTGCATTTTCCTTTGTTTGTTGAAATAATACAAAAAGGTATAAATTACTCAACTTCGGTTTTTCAAATTAAATAGCTCACTCAAATGCATTACTTCGTTTAATTGATTTTAGAGTTGACACAAATTATAATTCCTTTGTTTATTTGAATACTCCAAAATGGTGCAATTTCTTTTTTTTTCTCGGTGGTACAAAAGTAAATACTTCATTGTTTATTTGAGTAGTAAAATTCTGAGCCAGTTAAAATGCCATTTCTCATTGGTACAAAATTGAATAGGTCACTTAAATTTATTATTTCGTATATTCAGCTAGTTCATTTTTTTCTCGTTGGTATAAAAGTAGAACATCAAAATTATTCTTTCGTTACAGAAATTATGAACTTGTTAAAATTATCATTCTTCGGGTTTTTCTGATTGATACAAAAATAGAACATTTCAGTAGTTCAAAATTTACATAATGGTCAATTTTCGTTTGTTTAAACAGTACATAATGAACTAGTTAAAGTAGCTCTTCTTCTCTTTTCCAGTTGGTACAAAAGAAAATAATCCACCTAAATTTTATTCATTCTTCACTTATTTTTTTCTGGTATTCCTTCGTTTATTGGAGTAATACAAAATGGTATAAAATGGCATTTCTCGTTGATATAAAATATATCCTTTCGTTTGTTTAAATAATACAAGATGATTTAAAATTCTCAGCTAGTTAAAATGAAATATCTTTGCTTTCTTTCTCAAAGTAAGCCAGTCATATTTATTCATTCTTCACTTTTCTCTGCTTGATACAAAATTGAATAGGTCACACAGGTTTTGTTTAAAGTTATTAAGGCTTAAATATTTGACCATTGACCTCGATAGTCAGTACTTTTGGAACATGTAATAGTTGATGACGTAATACTAGATTTGGAAACAGCACCTCAATACGTTGCTCTGTTTAAGAGTTATTTGCGTTTAAATATTTGACCTTTGACCTGGAAGGTTATTATTTTGGAACTTGTAGTAGTTGATGACCAATTACTAAATTTGGAAACAACATCTCAATATGTGGCTCCGTATCCGAGTTATTAGATTTTAAGTATTTTGACCTTTGACCTCGATGGTCATTATTTTTGGAACTTGTAGTAGTTGATGACCAATTACTAAATTTGGAAACACCATCTCAATATGTGGATCCGTTTTCGAGTTATTAGGTTTTAAGTATTTTGACCTTTGACCCCGATGGTCATTATTTTGGAACTTGTAGTAGTTGCTAACCAATTACTAAATGTGGAAACAGCACCTCAATATGTAGATCCATTTTCGAGTTATTAGGTTTTAAGTACTTTGACCTTTGACCTCGATGGTCATTATTTTTGAAACTTGCAGTGGTTGATGACCAATTACTAAATGTGGAAACAGCAGTTCAATACGTTGCTTTGTTTTTGAGTTATTAGGTTTTAAGTGTCATACAAAGGGCGTATCTCACATAAACTATCAGACCCAGATAAAAATAGGTATGATGTTTGTAATCAGCATGTCCGAAAACCCCTATATACCGAGTTTCACCCAAATCGGTTAAAATTGTCATAGAAAGGGCGTATGCCACATAAATTATAGAACCCAGGTAAAAATAAGTATGATATTCGTACTCAGCATGGTCGAAAACCCCCATATGCCGAGTTTCATCCAAATCGGTTCAAAGAGCGTATCGAATCGCTATGTTACATAGGTATTCATTGTCTTAAAATAGGGGTTGAAAAAAATCTTATGTAATTTCTGCTATGGTAAAATAGGGGTTGAAAAAGTAATCATAAAAGAGAACGAGTACACCCCTTAAAATGTACTCATAAAAAGGAATGAATCTTATGTATTCTCTGATCTGCTGTGTGTTCGTAGTCTCAGTGTAATTTCTGCTATGTTCAGTTAGGGGTGGAGAAAATGAATACATTCCCTGTGCTATGTCCGCTATGTTTCGTAGTCTCTGTTATGGTAAAATAAGGGCTGGAAAATAAGCCGTATTAGATCTGCTATGTAATCTGTGCTATGTTATAATAGGGGGTTGGAAAATATGCTCATAAAAGAAAATGAATACACCCCTAAAATGGAGGTTGTTGTGTTTATTATCTGCTCTGCTATGTGTTCGTAACTGCTATGTTACATAGTCTTATGCTAAGGGGTTGAAAACGAATACACCTCTGCTATGTGTTCGTAGTCTTATGCTGTTAAAATAAGGGTTGGAAAATATGCTCATAAAAGAGAACGAGTCCACCCCTAAAATGGAGGTTGTTGTGTGTTACGTAGTCTTATGCTCTGCTGTGTGTCCATAGTCTCAGTGTAATTTCTGCTATGTTAAAATAGGGGTTGGAAAATAAGCCATACTCTTGTATTAGCTCTTCTATGTGTTCGTAGTCTTATGTCATTTCTGCTATGTTAAAATAAGGGTTGAAAAATATGCTCATAAAAGGGAATGAATACACCCTTGTTATGTTAGGTACTCTTATGTGTTATCTGCTCTTCTGTTATGTTACGTAGTTTGATGTTCGTAGGGGTTGAAAAATATGCTCATAAAAGGGAACGAGTTCTCCCCTTAAAAAGTGGTCATAAAAGAGAACGAATACACCCCCGAAAAAGTGCTCATAAAAGGGAACAAATTCACCCCTAAAATGGAGGTCGTAAAAGACCGTGGGTTCACGATGTAAGGTGCTCAATTTCCCAGGGGCTCCTGAGTTGGCCTAGGTTGTCCCAGATCGATCCATTTTCTACTACTTAGTTGCACAAAAAGACGGATCCATTCGTTTGCAATGGAAAGTACCAGAGACGGAAATTGGGTATGAACACTAAAAAGAGGGACAAAACACTACTAATAGAAAGGGGGCATGAAATTGATTTTTGTGTAAAGGTTATAGTGTAAAGCCAAAAACGTGGGGGCAGCAATTACCTCCACAGCCCTTAATCATCGGTAGACAGCACGTTTGTTAATAATATTTCTAATTTAAGTGAATTTTAAGACATTGTTGAGGAATAATTTTAGTAGTATTTAATTATATCTATACGTTTTTATTTGAATCACTTCACTTTAGATCTACAATTAGTTTCATTATATTTTAATTAACTGTTAGTCATCCAACGATTCGTAGAATATTCACTAACAGTCATTTCATTGGCCAACAATTTAAATTAATTTGTTTACAATTTACTAAATTAATTAAAAAAACACCAAATTTGTTAGGGGGTATATTTAATTTAAACAGGTTGTTTGGTCCAGTCATTTGAATCAATCATTTTTTAATTTAAAAGTTGGTTTACATCCATCAAAAGTGTCTGCTTACTGTGTTAAGTTTTCAGTAGACCATACATTGAATGCTGTAAATTTCTTATATCTTATACACTAATACGGGAGGCGGACATAGGGCGTATTGTAAAATTGTACAGAGAAAAATGTATGTGGCGTGTGTAAAAACGTAGGTTACATGTGCAAATCCTGTAGTTTTTGGATTTAACGTACAGCAAAACTATAACCGAAAAAAAGTATATTTTATACATACTTTCCGTATAAATGTTTCGAATAAACATACTTTCTGTACGAACGAGAGAACTGTATATAAGTGGTCAGGATCTCACATACAGATATACGCATGTAACATACTGCTGGCGTATGTAACATACGTATACGTATGTGATATATGGAAGACTGCTAAATGTCATACATCTTGCAACGGCATGATGTAACATCTAAGCGAGTAAAGTCTGTAGCATATGGATAACGTATGCTCCGTGCAGATTTCTATAGTAAACATAATAATTCCGTATATTTGTACATTATACCGCTGTCCGGACAACCAACTTTTCTCAGTGTATTAATTAATAAGAAATTTCGTCCGGTGAAGGGGAATATTAAAAGTTCGAAAAATTATATATATATATATATATATATATATATATATATATATATATATATATATATATATATTACAACAATGAGGAATATCACAGTCTAATCGATAAATGTCAGTAAACTAGACAAATGTTTAGAAGGGGGATGGAAAACAGAACCGTAGTTAGAGATTTCGGTGCCCGGGGTGAAGTAGAATTCGGCGCCCCTACTCTCACCTTATCAAGCTTTTTCCTTTTCCTTCTTTTTTGTTTTTCTTTTTTTTTCTTTTTTTTTTTTTTTTTTACAAATAACAGATACAGCTGTTGTTATGCTAAGTTGAATTTTTATCAAGCTGCTTGCACAGACTATTGCAACAGCCAAAAGTGATCATTCTGTGTTCTTTTACAAATAAAAGTTTTTTTCAAGAGGCTTATTTTGGACTTCTTGTTAAACTTACAAAACTGTCTTTGGCTGTACACAAATCCACTTTGAGAACAGTTTGAAAATTTACAACTATTTACGTTTCATGCTATCTATAAGAAATGAAATTTTATGAAATGACCGTGGGACGTAAAACTTAAAGATTTCATTTCATTTCCAAAGTGTACAGAACATTTGGAATCAGTTAGCGTTATTCATTCACGATAGGAGTTAATTCTAGAAACATTTAAGTCAATCGCGGATTCCTCATCTGGAAGTAAATTTGGGCAACTTAAGACGGAGTCTATTGGGTTGTTGTGGCAAATGAAACAGACAATGTTTCATTTCTTCACAAAAGTTATGGTTAAAGTATTGGGATATCTGAAACCAGCTACTGTACTGCTACAACACAAGAAGTTAGTTATTGAGGCAACACTGAAATTAATCGAAAGTGTACAAAAGTCAACTGCAAGAAATGAGAAAACCTACTGTATTCAAAGATATTTTTGATACAGCACAAGAAGAATTGGATGCTATCGGATGTGACCCTCCATTGAAACAAAAACGTTATCTTCCACGTGTGTTTTCTGACAGTATTGTTGATGCTAGTGGTGTTAACTTTGAAGGTAAAAGTAATGATGAAGCACAGTATTTGAGAATATATTAGAGATTACAAGATAATTGATCATTGTTGCAGTGAAATTGCAAATCCGTTTCAAGAAAAAAAAAAGAATGAAGTTATAACAGCTGTTTGCAAGTACTTGCTTCAATTAGGACCAGTGGAAAAATTGAACCCGTTAAAGAGACTGTTGATTCACAACCCAGAATACCGAGAAGCATTGAAAAATTTAAATGCTTAACTTGAATTAGCTAAAACACTTATTCAGAATGTAACTTATCTTGCAGAATTGGGTAATAAATTGCAAACATATGGCCTTTCCCGTGATTAATCTTTTCGTAGAAGCAGCTCTAGCCATACCAAGTAGTACTGCTACCGTAGAAAACTGCTTCTCCTACATGACATCAGTTTTACGACCTCAGAGGTTATTGATGCCTCACGACCACAAAGCCGAACTTGCTTTGTTGAGTTACAACAAGGATATAACCAGAAACCTCGATCTGGACACAATTGTTCTAAGATTGGCAGCATCCAAAACAAGGAAACTTATACTGTGATTGTGCTGTTAGTGATTGTTCAACTTTTTCTATTAGTGTGCCAACATGAGGAGTGTATATATGTGTGTTGTGTTTGTGTTTCTTAATCTTATGAAATTTATAAATTTATAGACAGCAAAAAGCCATAAACATATCGTTACTTCTTTCCAAAATCACCATAAAAAACTGATCAAAAAATGTTTAGAAGTACAAGTGTAAAATAAAACGCGTGATATTTGAAGAAATATCAAGTTTCGTATCTGAGGAGATGTAAATAATAATACAGGTAAGATGTTAATTAATTTCATTTTTCCAATATGCATATATTTGTTTAGGCCACATGTATTTCAAAATATCGATTTAAGATTTTCAGACCCTTCTCTGTAGAATCTCTTTGAAGGTAGTATTAAATGTCATTACTCTCTAGATGTTATTTCTTCAAGTTTCACAAATATTTTTTCAGTCGATCAAAAATTGAAAAACGTATTTCCTGTATTAATTCTTTTGAAATGTTAATGATTGGTTCGTTCGGCCAACTATTTAAAAAATATTTTTTATTGCTTATATTTCCTTGAAGATGAGAAAACGGAAGAAATATTTTGTTACCATAACAAATAAATAATAAGGAAACACATCGTATTCTAGCTTTCAAGTACAGTTGTACTAACGATATAGGCTTACCTCTATCTGCTCTTCCCTCAAATTACATAGTAATGAGTTCAAATTTTAATGATAATTCCTTCACCCTGTAGTTTTAGTTTTAAGAGCATAAGAAATTATTCATCATCATACACAGAGACAGACATTTTATATACTATATATATATATATTGTGTATGTGTGTGTGTGATAGAGGAACTGTCCTAAAACTTGCTCACCCTAATTTTCATTTAGTCCCCCTAAATTTGGAGGCTGGCTGCGGGTCTGTTCATTACTACAATATCTTTTCTTGAGCATATTAATTTTCATGTTCATGGATAGTTACCAACTGATACATAAAATTAATTCCATTTTTTGTTTAACCCCCTTCGATTCCTCCGTACGCATATGTGCGCTCAATTTTTTTTCAATATTCTTTTGAGAAAAATATACATGCCACTAAGTTACAAAGCTAGGTGGTCCTTTGTTCCTTTGAACAATCCACTGAATTTTTCATATCTATGTGCAGATGAAAACGTGGGGACCAATCAGTTTTTGCATGATGGCGCTTGCTTGCTACGATTAAGGATGCGATTTTCGTACTTGATCAAGTAGGTGACTGTAATTGTTGAAGTTTCAAATAACCTTATTTATACAGACGTCTTAAGATTTTAGTGCTAATCTAATTTTAATTTATACTAGCTGAACCTGCGCTCTCCACACCGTGCATCATTCACATGTGAGCATAAATATCCTTGTCATTCCTCACAACATGTGTATATGCTTCTTTACAGAGACAAGTGAAGGACGTCTTCATAAAAATCGGCAAGGGACCATAAAGGGGAGATTTTTCTCGATTATTTTTGTAATATCTTGCACCATTTGCAAGATTAAGCCTACTTCCGGTTGGAGTTTCTAATGCATGTACAATCAGCGTTTTCTTTCTTCTTGCATGCAGTATGTAACAAGCAAATGCATTACATACATAATCTCGAAATTTACTTAACACCTTTTCTAAAAGAATTTTATGCTGTTCAATTGTTGGCGTAGACAAGGCGACATCATCAAAAAATATTGTACCCCTATTGATTTTAATAGATACAAAATATCTGTTATTACCTTAGATAATGCATGACTACCACTAGCTAAACCAAATGGTAACGGAAAATTCAAACAATCCACGGTGAGTAAGAAAACCAGTGAATTTAGAATACCCTTCTCAAGCCAATCATCTAAAATAGCATCCATTTTATTGGATGCTATTTACTTGTCAGTTGAAACATTATGAACTTGTCAGATGAAACATTAGATACACTAACAGATAAGGAATGGTCTTATATGTGTTTTAGTGAAAATGTTACAGATTTCATACGCAAATGCAAGGATAAGATCAATTGGGAAGACTTAACATATAATGACTTATCTGAAGAGTTCATAAGAGAGTTTCCAGATAGTGTTAACTGGTTGACAATAACATGCAATGATTTATCAGATTTCATAACAAAGTTTGCTGATAAAGTTGATTGGGGGATTGTATTAAACAGAAAATTGACTGAAGGTTTTATAAGAAAGTTTGCTGATAAGGTTGATTGGTACAAAGTTAGCTCATGTTCACGTTTACCAGATTTTATTAGAGAGTTTGCTGATAGAGTATGTTGGATAGTGATTTCAACGAGACAAAGTTTATCAAAAGCTTTCGTTTTAGAATTTAAAGATACCTAACGAGTTTTCTATTTCTATATCGTTACTATTTTGATTAGAGGAGCAGATCTGCTCTACTTACATAACGTTTCATGATGTATCTAATGATCCGAAACCTCCAGAACCTCTTTCGTTTTCGTTATCAAATTCTGTAACTACTTCGATTGATAATGACTCCTTTTATTAGAACCAACTCTGCAATCCTCCGAAATCTTTAAAGAACAGTTTCACTATAAGGAAGGGAGTTAAAATATTTAAGCATCGCGTTAACTCCAAATAGTTCACAGATAGACATATTATCGCTGTTCTTTTCCTAATTAGTACCATAACTTCTCCGTGATATTCACTGTCTATAATACCCGCGCACATATCTATATCTTCTTTTAAATTCAAACTTGATCTAGAAAAGGTTTTCCCAAAGTATCCTTTTGGTATGTCTATCATAACTCCAGTTTTAAGTAGATGAGTATGTCCAGGTTTTATTCTCACAGCCTCGGAAAAATAGAGACCATAACCAGCGGAATCTTTTTCCATAACTCTAGGAACAATACTATATTCATTTTGACAAACAACTTTGAGAGGCATAATGTGATACTCACTTTTATGAGATGGTTCATAAAAGATTTCATTTTTATATTAGGACTATGGAAAGAAATTTTCGCTGACTACTTTTAGAGTTAGCTAATTTTCAACTAAACACATAATAACCAATCATACAAATAGTCAACTTCTTTAACTACGTCTTCTTCTGATAGTGGTGTCCAGAACTCATTACCTTTACTTTTACGGATATATAGTTCTTGTTGCATTAGGTTAAACAACTTAACACTGTTAGGGTCGTTAATGATCTCGAGGTTTGGATATTTCTCATACGCTTCATTAAGAGGTTTGTATAAACTCCTCTTCTGACATCTGATAGCATAATAAGGGAAAAGATCATCTAGTTTGTTCTTCTTGTGTATGATTAGACAATTATCTTTTAAACTGTCATTAGTATATGGTGCTGCTAGTTCTTTTAAGGCACTGTTTTGAATCCTTAAGTTTTCCATTGATTGTTCGATTTCTTCTTATCCTGATTCTAATTTTTTGATGTTATCATGGTATCGCTTAGTCTTGAGTAAAATAGTCAAAAATAATTCGGTTACATTTGATATAAAATTCAGGAGAAATCCAACTTGATATTGCGAGTTTTTTTGCTCATACGCGCTCCAAGGTTTCGGCACCCGAAGATTTGAACCGAAACGGGATATCATCATTGCAATACTCTCCTTTCTTTATTTCATTATTCATTTTCTTTTTTGGAACGGGGACAGGGACAAGGACAAGGACCAGGACGAGGGTTGGGTTGCGAAACCACAAAACATTGAACAGAACAAAACAAACAAAACAAAACAAAACAGAATAAAATTTAAAGAAAAACAGCAAATCCTAACTACTCACCTGCTGTTATCTACTGATGTTTTAAGTCTTCTTTGTCTAATCAAACTAATCTACTCTAGTTTCTGACTCAAGTCGAGCTTAACATTGATCATATCATAAATATGATATTTCTTTGCTTTTGGTCTATACTTAGCCCATCCATGTAGTATTCTTTCTTCTTTGTTTCATTTCGTTCAGGTTTTCCCTGTATGATTTGGTTTTTCACCTTTGTATATAATTTGATTTTCTCCTGTATGCATTTTTATTAATTTACCACATTCTCCCACCAAATCACTAAACACAGATCCCTATTAAGCACTATCCACACTGATATTTATATCGCACTAATACACTATCACACTCCTGTGTGTGAAACACAGCTTAACCACTAATTCCACTACACACACTACACTTGTTCCATTTTCTTTCGTGCATTCTTCGTTAAATAGTGTCTATCTCATGTGAAAGGATTTTGTTTTTGATTTACGTTCCTCGGTTGTTTTGCGTATGTCCACAGCTCCCAATACAACGGCTTGGGGTCCAGGACCAACTCGCGGCACTTAGTGCGGGCCCTGGTCAGTTGTGTCCCAGCGCCGTGTGCACCGGAAATGAAAGCGGCGCGTTCACAACAAGATTGCGGACGGTCACTGTTTTATTTTACCCGAGTTAAGTTCATTTGTCCCATTACTTAGTTCTGTAAGATATTAATATGCTGTATGTTAGAATGCACAATGACCCACTACCGAAACACGAAATTCACTCCGGCCCGAAGCATCCGGAGTTCCGATGCGGTCTGTCAGGGGGATGTATCGAGCCCACTTTCACTCCCACGCTTCCTTCCGGTGCATGCGGAATACCAGCAATCCTGGAGGAGACATCCGGTCCGAAAGGAACCACTCGCACACACGTTCACACATTCAACCTAATTCATTTACATATCTGTTAATTCCTGGTTGGTTTCTGTTTGCTAGATTCCTTTCCTCATGTTGTTTTCTTCCTGTTCTTATATTGTTCCTCTCGTTCATTTGGTCTCCTAGTAGGGGACACCACATTACATAGTGTTCCGGAGTTCCAAATTCGCCACAAGCACAGTTCCCTTCTTCTTTTAAGCCAAACCTTTGAAAATGTTGACCATAGGGCCCATGTCCCGTGAGGAAGTGAACAAGGCCTAGTTCAAAATGGTTCCATTTTAGTCTTTCACTTATGTTTGGGATTAATTTATATGTTCTTTTTGCCTTCTTTGAGTTATTCCAATCTTGTTGCCACTTTTCTAATATTACTTCTTCTATGTCTTGTATGTTATGTATTTTTTTGCCTACTAGGTCATGTACCCTACTTTTGTTTCCTTTTTTGAACCAATACATTGCCGCCCGTTGGACTATTAATAAATGCATTGGTTTCAACCCCAACAATACAGCTAGTGCATTGTGGGAAGTAGTACCAAATGCTCCGCTTACTCTGATCATTATATTTCTTTGGAGTCTTTCTACTTTCTGTTTTAATGTACTGTTTTCTAACAACCCGTAAGCCCAAACGCTGGCAGCATAGTTGATAGTTGCCCCTATAATTGAGTCGTGATATATTTTTTATTTTTCGTGGAAGCATATATTTATTACTTGCTATATTTATTAGTTTATTTGTAACCTTCTGTCCTTTATCACTAATATAATATATGTGATGTCCAAAATTTAATTTATCATCCACCTGATGCCAAGATATTTGAATTCACTTACTCTTTTTATTTTTTCTTCTCCAATTTTGATGATTGGGTCCCTTGCCAGTTTTGTTCCAAAAATCATATATTTGTTATTTTCTTGGATAAGTTTAGTTTATTTCTGAACTCCAATCTTGCAATATTCTTATTATTTCTTTTGAATTTTCTTCTATTTCCCTTCTTGTGTTTGCTGATGTTATTACTGCTAGGTCATCTGCAAAGGCTATTACTGGATCTACGCATTTGTTTTTTATTTAATGCTTCCAAGCATGGCTGAAATTCGATGTCCCATATTAATGGGGCTAGAACAGATCCCTGTGGGCATCCTTTTTGTGTATTAATGATTATATCTCCATTCTCTTCTTATATTATTATTTTCCTGTCTTGAAAATAATCTTTTATTGTGTTCACTAGGTATTCCGGTATTTTTAGCTCTTTTAGTCTTCGTACCAGCGAGGGGATCCACAGATTGTCGAAAGCCCCTTCTATATCTTCAAACAAGGTTAATACGTTTTTTTTTGCACTCCTACGATCCAAAATTTTATCCACAAAAGCATTTAGAGTGTCCTTGGTTGATTTCCCCCTTCTAAAGCCGTATTGTAAGTTATCTCCTAGAATATTTCTATATTTGTGTAGTCTGAAAGCTATTGTTTTTCATAAATTTTGGAAATATTCCGGAGGAGACATATTAGTCTGTAGAAGCTTACAGCTGTTGGGTCTCTGTCTTCACTTTTCATTAATATCATTAATTTTGATTCCTTCCAAGGGAGCAGAAATTTCCTCTTCCTTAGTAGAGTATTACATAACTTAGATGGGGTATCCATATTTCTTATTTCTTTTTATAAATTTTATAATTTATTCCCTCTAGTCCAGGGGCTTTTCCTGATTTCAATTTCTTCATTATTTGTTCGATTTGCTCATTAGTTGCTAGGTCTATTTGGTCTTCATGTTCTTTTTTGATAATTTGGTTATAGTCTTCACTTAATTTTCGTTTTTGGTCTGTTTCTTCATTTACGTCATCCCTTGTAAAGAATTTACTTGATAGTTTAAGCATAGTTACTTCTCTTGTTTTCGTATATGAATTATCATTATTCTTTAGTGTAGTTAGCGTTATGTTGTTAATCTTCAGCATGATCAGTTTGTAGGGAATCCCCCATTGATCCAGTTCTATATTCATTTTAAGAAATTGTTCCCATCTCTTCTTTTGAGCAGCTAAAAATTCCTCCGTATATTTGAGTTTCGCTAGCATATAATTTTCTAGTCTTCTTTCTTTAAGTATAGGAATTATTGTAGATTGGTAGCTTTTTGCTTTTGCTATCTTCTTTAGTGTTTCTAGTTTTGGGGACAAAAAGTCATTATATTTTTTCTTTGTCTTGGCTCCTGGAATGGATTCCTCTATAGATTTTCTATCTCTGTTACCAATCTATCTAACTCCCGTGAAGTTAGCGACCAAAAGTTTAATAAATCGATATTTTTTAGAGTTCAGAGTAGCACTCAAAGAGTTCTAAAGTTCTTGCTAGGTTCGACCAATAGTTCTGAGTAAATAAAGATTTTATAGCGATTTTAAAGTTTCGGAGCTAACTTCACGCAACACCAAAAAATCTTAAAATGTCTATATTTTTTTAGAGTTCTGAGTAGCACTCAAAGAGTTCTAGAGTTCTTGCTAGGTTAGACCAATAGTTCTGGGTAAATAAAGATTTTATAGCGATTTTAAAGTTTCGGAGCTAACTTCACGCAACACCAAAAATCTTAAATGTCTATATTTTTTAGCGTTCTGAGTAGCATTCAAAGAGTTCTAAAGCTCTTGCTAGGTCAAACCAACAGTTCTGGGTAAATAAAGATTTTATAGCGATTTTAAAGTTTCCCTGCTAACTTCACGCAACACCAAAAACCTTAAAATGTCTATATTGTTTTATAGTTTTGAGTACCACTCAAAGAGTTCTAGACTTCTTGCTAGGTTAGACCAATAGTTCTGGGTAAATAAAGATTTTATAGCGATTTTAAAGTTTCCCTGCTAACTTAACGCAACACCAAAAATCTTAAAATGTCTATATTTTTTAGCGTTCTGAGTAGCACTCGAAGAGTTCTAGAGTTCTTGCTAGGTTAGATCAATAGTTCTGGGTAAATAAAAATTTTATAGTGATTTTAAAGTTTCGGAGCTAACTTCACGCAACACCAAAAATCTTAAAATGTCTATATTTTTTTAGCGTTCTGAGTAGCACTCAAAGAGTTTTAGAGTTCTTGCTAGGTCAGACCAACAGTTCTGGGTAAATAAAGATTTTATAGCGATTTTAAAGTTTCCCTGCTAACTTCACGCAACACCAAAAACCTTAAAATGTCTATATTGTTTTAGAGTTCTGAGTAGCACTCAAAGAGTTCTAGAGTTCTTGCTAGGTTAGACCAATAGTTCTGGATAAATATAGATTTTATAGCGATTTTAATGTTTCCCTGCTAACTTAACGCAACACCAAAAATCTTAAAATGTCTATATTTTTTAGCGTTCTGAGTAGCACTCGAAGAGTTCTAGAGTTCTTGCTAGGTCAGACCAACAGTTCTGGGTAAATAAAGATTTTACAGCGATTTTAAAGTTTCCCTACTAACTTCACGCAACACTAAAAACCTTAAAATGTCTATATTGTTTTAGAGTTTTGAGTACCACTCAAAGAGTTCTAGAGTTCTTGCTAGGTTAGACCAACAGTTCTGGATAATTAAAAATTTTATAGCGATTTTAAGTTTCGGAGCTAACTTCCCGCAACACCAAAAATCTTAAAATGTCAATATTTTTTAGCGTTCTGAGTAGCACTCAAAGAGTTCTAGAGTTCTTGCTAGGTTAGACCAATAGTTCTGGATAAATATAGATTTTATAGCGATTTTAAAGTTTCCCTGCTAACTTCACGCAACACCAAAAATCTGAAAATGTCTATATTTTTTTAGCGTTCTGAGTAGCACTCAAAGAGTTCTAGAGTTCTTGCTAGGTTAGACCAATAGTTCTGGGTAAATAAAGATTTTATAGCGATTTTAAAGTTTCGGAGCTAACTTCACGCAACACCAAAAATCTTAAAATGTCTATATTTTTTTAACGTTTTGAGTAGCATTCAAAGAGTTCTAGAGTTCTTGCTAGGTCAGACCAACAGTTCTGGGTAAATAAAGATTTTATAGCGATTTCAAAGTTTCGGAGCTAACTTCACGCAACACCAAAAACCTTAAAATGTCTATATTTTTTTAGCGTTCTGAGTAGCACTCAAAGAGTTCTAGAGTTCTTGCTAGGTTCGACCAATAGTTCTGGGTAAATAAAGATTTTATAGCGATTTTAAAGTTTCAGAGCTAACTTATCGCAACACCAAAAATCTTAAATGTCTATATTTTTTAGCGTTCTGAGTAGCACTCAAAGAGTTCTAAAGCTCTTGCTAGGTCAGACCAACAGTTCTGGGTAAATAAAGATTTTATAGCGATTTTAAAGTTTCCCTGCTAACTTCACGCAACACCAAAAACCTTAAAATGTCTATATTGTTTTATAGTTTTGAGTACCACTCAAAGAGTTCTAGACTTCTTGCTAGGTTAGACCAATAGTTCTGGGTAAATAAAGATTTTATAGCGATTTTAAAGTTTCCCTGCTAACTTAACGCAACACCAAAAATCTTAAAATGTCTATATTTTTTAGCGTTCTGAGTAGCACTCGAAGAGTTCTAGAGTTCTTGCTAGGTCAGACCAACAGTTCTGGGTAAATAAAGATTTTACAGCGATTTTAAAGTTTCCCTACTAACTTCACGCAACACTAAAAACCTTAAAATGTCTATATTGTTTTAGAGTTTTGAGTACCACTCAAAGAGTTCTAGAGTTCTTGCTAGGTTAGACCAACAGTTCTGGGTAAATAAAAATTTTATAGCGATTTTAAGTTTCGGAGCTAACTTCCCGCAACACCAAAAATCTTAAAATGTCTATATTTTTTTAGCGTTCTGAGTAGCACTCAAAGAGTTCTAGAGTTCTTGCTAGGTTAGACCAATAGTTCTGGATAAATATAGATTTTATAGCGATTTTAAAGTTTCCCTGCTAACTTCACGCAACACCAAAAATCTTAAAATGTCTATATTTTTTTTAGCGTTCTGAGTAGCACTCAAAGAGTTCTAGAGTTCTTGCTAGGTTAGATCAATAGTTCTGGGTAAATAAAAATATTATAGTGATTTTAAAGTTTCGGAGCTAACTTCACGCAACACCAAAAATCTTAAAATGTCTATATTTTTTTAGCGTTCTGAGTAGCACTCAAAGAGTTTTAGAGTTCTTGCTAGGTCAGACCAACAGTTCTGGGTAAATAAAGATTTTATAGCGATTTTAAAGTTTCGGAGCTAACTTCACGCAACACAAAAAACCTTAAAATGTCTATATTGTTTTAGAGTTCTGAGTAGCACTCAAAGAGTTCTAGAGTTCTTGCTAGGTTAGACCAATAGTTCTGGATAAATATTTGGTTTTTGTAGCGATTTTAAAGTTTCCCTGCTAACTTCACGCAACACCAAAAATCTTAAAATGTCTATATTTTTTTAGCGTTCTGAGTAGCACTCAAAGAGTTCTAGAGTTCTTGCTAGGTTAGATCAATAGTTCTGGGTAAATAAGAATTTTATAGTGATTTTAAAGTTTCGGAGCTAACTTCACGCAACACCAAAAATCTTAAAATGTCTATATTTTTTTAGCGTTCTGAGTAGCACTCAAAGAGTTTTAGAGTTCTTGCTAGGTCAGACCAACAGTTCTGGGTAAATAAAGATTTTATAGCGATTTTAAAGTTTCCCTGCTAACTTCACGCAACACCAAAAATCTTAAAATGTCTATATTTGTTTTTAGCATTCTGAGTAACACTCAAAGAGTTCTAGAGTTCTTGCTAGGTCAGACCAATAGTTCTGGGTAAATAAAGATTTTATAGCGATTTTAAAGTTTCGGTGCTAACTTCACGCAAAACCGGAAATCTTAAAATGTCTTCTTGTTTTTAGAGTTCTGAGTAGCACTTGAAGGGCTCTAAAGTTTCTCATGAAAAGTTAGAACAATTCTCGCAAAATAAGGGAATAAATTGAAAATAAATGTTTTGTCATAATCTACTGACCACACATGCAATCGTTGGAAATCATTAACAAGTATATAACACATGCCTAATAAAATTCAAACAAAGCTACCCAAAACAGAAATCGACAATTGCTACTCAAAAGTCTCATCAGGACTCTATTTCATTACAAAATAAAAGAGTTCTAACACCTTGCTCACAGTCGGCTTGCGAGCGTCCCATAAATTGTTAATCTAAATTTTTATAGAATATTTTAATAGAGCTTGAGTAGCGCTACTCAGAACTCTCATCAGAACTCTATTTCATTGCGAAATAAAAGATTTCTATCACCTTGTTCAGAGTCTGTTCGCGAGTAACGCATAAATTGTTAATTTAAATTGTTAGAAATAAATATTTAACCATTCTACCAACAGAACCCTGTAAAACTTTACGAGTGCTACTCGGAACTCTTACCCAGCACCAAAGTGTACAGTACCAAAATGTACTACATCCACATATAAAACCAGAGGGTACCATATCCATAATTTCTAAAATTTTAAATATTTTATTAAAAATTACTAATTACATGTATTCCCCGAATTATGTATCATAAAAATAAATTGTAAAATATTCTACCTACATGAAACTGAATCACCATTCTAAAGCTAAATTTAATGATCATATTTGTTTTTTCTATTTCCTTTAAAAATTTCTAACTGCGATTTAGTACATTTTGAAAACAAGCTCCTCAGTTGTTGATTTAAGTTGCTATAAAATAAAAAGTTAACCATTCTCGGATAGGAAACAGCATAACCTTCAAGATTGACTAATGGGCATTATCGTATATTTTGTGACCTGTTTATAATTTTAAAAAAGTAATTTTGTCGACCGACTTTTTTGTTAACAATGTCAACAACAGTCCTTGTGTTTAACAATGTCAACAAGAACTCTGCAGCAAATACCATAAAAATACTATATATATTGTTTCCGTTTATTGTTTATTCTTTGTATATAGAAAAAAAAACAAAATGAAATTTATATTGACAATATAATAAAATAAATTGTTTTCAGCTGAAATTGTATACGTAGCGGAAGTAGTAGCTTAAGATGACCATCGAGTAGTACACATATTTTCGCCTTAGAAATTATCTCATTCTAGTAAAAGGTACAATTATTATTTTTATAGAAAATTATCGCATATTAAATGCAAGTAGTGTTATCTAAAAAATACTATTTTTACATACTACACTGAAAAATGGTTCAATTAAGCCCAATGAAAATTTAATTATTTTTTATTCTAACAAAATGAAATCAGTCCGTTAACTTATTAAACTATCTTATATAGACATTTTAAGATTTTTGGTTTTGCGTGATGTTAGCAGCGAAACTTCAAAATCGCTATAAAATCTTTATTTACCCAGAACTATTGGTCTAACCTAGCAAGAACTCTAGAACTCTTTGAGTGCTACTCAGAACGCTAAAAAAATATAGACATTTTAAGATTTCCGGTTTTGCGTGAAGTTAGCACCGAAACTTTAAAATCGCTATAAAATCTTTATTTACCCAGAACTATTGGTCTAACCTAGCAAGAACTCTAGAACTCTTTGAGTGCTACTCAGAACTCTAAAAAATAGACATTTTAAGATTTTTGGTGTTGCGTGAAGTTAGCAGGGAAACTTTAAAATCACTATAGAATCTTTATATACCCAGAACTATTGGTCTAACCTAGCAAGAACTCTAGAACTCTTTGATTGTTACTCAGAAGTCTAAAAAATATCGATTTATTAAACTGTTGGTCGCTAACTTCACGGGGGTCTTATCTTATTGTTATAAGGATCGTGTTATACTGTATAGCGCTTTACTTTTTTACTAGATTCTACACGGGAAATTCTTTCGTGAAAAAAAGCTGTAGCGAATAGAGGTAGACAAATGATTAGGCTGCTGAGAGAGCATCATAAATAGGAAAAGTACTCGAAAATATTTCTTCTGACCTAGGTGCCGGTTCTGAAAATTAGGCACAATATTTCGTACATGGCGCCTACATAAATTTATGTTAGATTTAAATTATTTAGGCACCAGAATAGTATTTCCAATCGCCTTAACTACATGCGGTATTTAAGCGGTGTCGCATTAAATTTTGCTATAGGGTCATTTAGGGAGATTTCGACACTCAGGCGATTTCGACACTTTTAAGGTCTGGCAAAGCTAGTGATTATACACGCACGCAAGAAGAAACAGTCAATACGTGGAAGGTTAGTGACGGTTCTCAGTGCATGTTGCATATGCAGAGAAATTAATTTTGCCTGTTGCAAATGAAGGAGAAGCCTCTAAAATAAGTGCATCAATTAGGTTTATTTAAGAAAAATATCCATGTTATAAGCTTCAGTAAGTCAAAAATAAGGTATAGTAGTTGATGAAAGGAGGCAAAGAATTGGTATCATGATAGAGTATATCCTCTCTATGCATGTGTGTCAGGTTGATACACACTCGTGACAGCTTTTGTTGATCAATGCATTTAGGGGATAAATCGACAGTTATTGTAGGGAGATTTTGATATGTAACTCCTTTGTTATAAGAAAAGTCATCAGACAAAAGGACTACCCTCTGGGCCATCTTAGTGTATTCATAATAGGTTTAGGTTACATAATAAACACGCTTTCTCAGCTTCTGGGTCATTGAAGCTTAATGGTAAAGTACTTTCTGTTTTAGGTTAGCACAGTAAACGTGTCAAAGATCCTGATGAATTAAAGAAAGCTTGTAATGAAACCAATACACAGTACTTAAAATTGTCAATCCCTGATGTATCTTTCTTCCATAGTTTGAGAAACAGTTCCAAGTTATCATATGGCAACTTTGTTCGTAGGAACCCTGGCAAACTGTTGTAAAAGAAGACTACGAGAAAGTCAATTTAAGTTGGAAAAAATCAGCGTCTGTTGGATTCTTCGCATATGGATTCCGAAAATGATGGTGTTAAATTGTGATTTTCGATTATTGATTATTATGCGTAGTGAAATATTCAAAGCAATATTTGCAAATCAGGTTGAAAAGAAAGTTTGTTATTAACGACCTTACATTGTTTCAATGTTATTGTATTTCAACTTAGGTTGTAATGAATCGCAGCACTGTTTCCAAAGATGTGAAGGATTTCATTGTTTATATAGTGTCGACATCTTCCATAGTAAATGTCGATTCTCCCGCAAGACTTCCAAAATCTACTGATCCGCACCATTCCGTTTATGTGTTCTTGCATTTGCAAGTACTGCATTCAGGGCAAGATTTTGTGTTCTATAGCTAGGTCAAGGATTACTGCCAAGGATTATCGCTTGTGCCCAACAAAATTATCGTAACTTTCAGAGTAGTGTTGTTTCTTAACGTGTCGAAACGTCCCTAAATGACCCTATATATTGCCTCTATATTGCTCAAGTGAGCTCTTTTTGGACTTTTATTATTTTTCCATGATAGAATAGTACTCTTTCGATTTCTCATACAATGAAAACTAAGTTATGAATGTCTCTTCGAAAATCCGATGTTTAAACGTATGTTAGGATCTTACGAATACAATCTACATGGGACTGCAAAATTGTTATTTGAGGCTAGTCGTAGAATTGACAATAGATTATATCTACTTCGACATTTTACTACATTTGTAAAGAAAGCGCCTCAAAGGACTTTCGAAATACAAGACCCGAGATTATTTTTAGAAATTAGATTACTAGCAAAAATACAGGATGATAATATTTTCTTTTCTGTTAGTCTGTCTTTTCATAGTTATTTCATAGCGTGGCACAGAAATATATATCGTTTTCCTATGCTCCCCTGTTTTGGATTAAAATGGCAAAAGGAAAACAGCGTTCCATATAAAACATCTTTAAAAAAAGGAAAAGTGAACTGGATATAGAATTTTCGGTGGTTACTGTACGAATTAAACGAATACATAAGTTTATTCATATTCAAATTATTATTGTTATTTTTTCGCTGCCGAAAATGCGATACAAAACTTTAATTGCTGTGTATATATAAATTCGTTTAGCAGTTTGCCACGCAAAAAGCAAAATTAAATGATAAAAAGGCAGATATTTATATACCTGGTAGTATTTAGAAAGCATCTAACAATAGGAATATTTTTTTAATACTCGTATCGGATTTATAAAGAATTTCCTTAAAGTATTTTAATTTTGAGCTCTTACATTAAATAAAATATGTTTGTGCTGAAAAAAAGAAACCATGGAAAGTAATAGAAAATGGTTTCCAGTTCAACATGAGAATTGAAAAGAAATTCTTTTAGTATTCAATCTACTTGTTAAGAGAATGAATGATATTCCCTATTTAATAACCGCCAACCCCTCTCTTGAACCGCATATATATATATATATATAAAGTAATTTCACCAATACTTTTCAAAAGGGGGTGGGGAATCAACATGATAGAATAGCGCAAAGAAAGGAAAGTAAATCTCTTCATTAAAATTTAACCGAGACATTTTTGTAAAGAAGCTTACATTCTTTTCTAAGAGACAGGGTTGTCTGTGTATTTGTTTGTTTCTGCCGTTGAAGATATTAGTTAAGTATGCAGCGAACAGAAAGGAAAATTACAATTTGGAGACTAAGTTTTCCCGTCGCATAGAAACCGAGTAGAATTTGTTGTTATTCATTTATCATTACTTTTTTTTCATTGAAACCGAAATGGAGAAAAAAGACGAAAATCCTTTATTTGTGGTTAATTGATTTGTGTAAATGCCATATACATTTGAGAAAGATTTCTCCTGTTTGCACCCAAATTCTTTTCTCGAATGATTGAGTTGTTATACCCTCAAATATTATGATTTAACCACACATTATTAGCTAGTTGCAAATTAGTTAGGGAACGATCAGCGTGATATAAGTTGCTCTTGGAATAGTTCATAGGTAGTTCTGTTTTGGTATTTTGAAAGATTCCTATCTTGACTGAAGTTTACAAAATATTACATAAGGAACATCAGGTTTAAAAAAAAAAAAAAAAAAAAAAAAAAACAGAGCTTTACCTTCCATTAAAATTGGCATTCCTTAATTATCTTCATGCCTAGATAAAGGTCAAGAAGTTGCCCTCACCTTTAATCAAATTGAAAACTGCTTTTGAAAGATAACTTCAAACTAATTTAATGTTGAAACTAAGCCCAGAGTATGCTCAGTTAGGTATTAATATTAAGAATAATATTGTTAAATATTGGGGAGACGTGTTGGTTTTACACTATCAATCGAGACGTTGGTGACTGAAAGTTTTCACATATGGCCAGCGTCGTAACTTGGAACCTTTCCTCAGCAAGCATGCATTAATATTTGGGCCCCATAAAAAATAATAAGTTGGCCCCCCTTATTAAAATACGACACAAAATTTACCATTCCCTTATAATTTGAAACTGTAACATTACTTCTAAACGCCTTAGTTGGTGATTTACTGAAGTAGGACCCAGATTACAATCGTAGGGAAATATATTATGTTTAGATATGGAGTAATAGCAACATTTTAAATTATTTACACCAAGGGACTTTGATTTGAATATGTTACGGGATATGAAGTAAGGAACTTATCTATTGATGCCACGATGATATCTAAAGTCAACGTCAGCTTAACTTTCACCTTCTATCTGTTATAACCAGGAAGCTTTTTTGAGTTGAGTTGAGTTTGGGTTTAACGTCCCTTTCAGCAGCTAGGCTATATGAGACGTGGACCTACTGATTAACGTGGAATCCGAACCACATGAGCTCCCGCCGCAGGAAGTTTTTTTATTAGTTAACGATTTATTTTAAATATTGCTAGTAATTTCCTTCCCCTTTGTCTGTATTTCGCTTCCTTGATCAGTCTCGCACGTGTCACGTCAAAGTTTGTTTTTTGATACTCTAGTCACTTCTCTTACGTTTTGTGTGTTGTTAGCCCTCACTGTCATGTCAACGTCTAGCCAATTGTCCGCTGCGTGCATCTACCTCTTGGTCATCGCCACGTTTAGAAAGAATCGACCTAGGAAGTGTAAGTCTCTTGATCAATACAAGCATTGCTCTCTTCCTGATTTTTGACGTGTGATTCAGTCATTGTCAGCATTGGTTGTATGAGGAAATTCGGACATTGTCCATTAAATTCTGTGTAAAAGACCGTCCTCAGGTGATTTGGTGGGTGTGATAATGTTCGATCTATTCATGACGTCAGAGTAACCGGAACCAGTAAGAACGCCAGCTTTAATTTCTTAGGGGGGCAAAGGAGGGGTAGATACTTTTGGGGGGCTATTTTTCATACCAAAAATGTCAGTTTTATTGTGTTTAACTTACATTACAGTCAACGTGTATTTCGTTGTTGTTCTCATATTATATAGTTAGAAATTAAACTTACTTCAAATGCAATTTACAACTAACTAGTAAAATAACGTCTGACATAAAATATTTTTTAACGCAGCTTTTGATAGCCTAAACATAAATTGAATGACCTTTGCGTATGCTACAAGCAACACATTCGTCTATATCATACATAGTAATTTATGCTACGTATGCTACGTATCAGTGGCGGATCTAGAAGGTAAAAACTGGGGGTGCAGCCAGTACCCAGACTATAATAAACTTTCAAAAATATATAAATAATAGCTTAAATTTTTTGTCACTGAAAAAAATGGGGGCTATGCCCCACCGCCCTGGCGTAGATCCGCCACTGATATCTACCTATCTATCTATATTACGAGGAGCTCCTGAAAAACTCGTAGACCAACCCAGAAGGAGTGTAGGTAGAATTATGAAATCGTACAATTTTCAAAAACATATCTTTGGATGTACTACTATGAGCAAAATAAATGACGCGTCTCTTTATTTGTCTCTTTATTTTGAAGTTTTTTGAAAATATCTCCGTTTTCTTTATATGTTCGAAATTTCGGAAGGTTTCCCCAGCAGGACAGGTTAATAACAAACCCGTTTTTAATATTTCTGTTAGATATTAGCTTAAAATAAAGAAATTAGAAGCAAAAAACATTAAATCGACAGAAATCTCGAGAATTACCAACTCTGCTAAAGTGGGAAATTTTCAAGAACGCGAGGGAATTCTGCAGTTCAACACGAAGCAGCGACATCTATGTCATTGAGAGAAGCGTGGATTAGATCTACAAACGAAAATTTTAACGAAATATTTCTAGTATGTCTTATTATATGCATTATCAGCGAACTCCAAATATATGAATCTATGCTAAGTATTAACATATAGATAGTGCAAATAGTGGAAATTACCTATGGAAAAAGACGAATTGTTAGCCCAATCGTAATGAAAAATCGTCTTTACTGTAGAACAGGTTCAGCTTACGTAAGAAAGCAAATAGCTCAGTTAGATAAAGCAACGAGTTTGTATACCGAAGGTAGACGGTTCGAATCCCGTGGAAGTACTGTTGTCATTTTTATCTCTAAGGTTATTTTATTTATTTTTTATTTGGGAAAGAATCAAATTGTAACATATGTGTAAAACTCATGAGGATACCAAAAAAAAAAAAGAAAAAAGAAAAAGAAAAAAAAGAGAGAGAAAATATCGTCGCATTTGCATTAGTGTGTCTAATTTTTGTTTGCAAACAGATTCGTAATTATTTCCCCTGTGCTCACTGATGCATAACGAATGTTTTCCAGTAAATGTTAATTCTAATTTGGAGAATTTTATAGTTTCACAATGTTTCTCACTACATAGTCTTCTATCTACGTCTTTGGATATTTTGATAACAGATTTCCCTATTAAATGTTTAATTTTCTCTATAAATATTTGTCTTAAATTGAAATTGTTTTGAATTTACTACATAAGCAAAGTTGCCCGAAGGAGGAGAGCTCAAGTAATAGATATTCTACGTAAAAGCAACCTATTGTAGAATGATGATGCTTCTTACCTTCATCACATAATCTTAACGTTAGAGAGTCAGAGAGAGAAAAATCCTGTTTTTTCCTCTCCTATGACCACTCATCTTAAAGCTCTACATGTAATGATTCGTGTCACATAATTTCGGCTCTCCAAAGACATTTATTATTATTATTATTATTATTATTATTATTATTATTATTATTATTATTATTATTATTATTATTATTATTCCTGAATATGCCACCCTTACATAATGTAACGTTAGATATCTTGGTTTAAAGTGCTTTCTTTAGTAATAATTTGAGCAATCATGTAACAAAATTTAAAATGTATGAGGGGGCACGAAGTTTTATTTCCCCCCCCCTCTCTTTTCAGCACCGTCCCAACAGAAAGTATATAATTTCTGACAAGCAGAGTAGACAAAATGAATAAGAAATATATTTAAAGTAACCTTTCCTCCTTCGTGAATGGAATATCACGTAACATTTTTTATTCTACTGAAGACGACCCTAGGCCGTTATGGTTAGGTAACAAAAGAAATATCTAATATATTTATTGCGCCCCTTGACTGTAATATTACCTCTTCTTTATTTGTTCGAGGCCACCCTACATAACCAAGGGTGACAAAAAGAATAGGAAAAGTGTGTAAAGATTACAAAACACTTTATATTTTGTCAGAAACAAGGCAGTGTATACACAGCATTGTTTTCGTTAACAAGTGTTTCACCCTTGAGTCGCTTATAAAATTAGGCAGAATAACTTTTGCCGATCATTGTTCTAGAGGGATTTGTCCAGGATAGTTTGGTGTCGAGCTAATAACGATGAGTATGTTTATTTACATCACTGTTAAAGAAATAGCAAACTTTCTGAAAGGAACTTACTTAGGAAACAGATCTTCCTTCTACTTAGCCAGAGCCCACTCTGAAAAATTGCATCTGGCGTTCTGAGTGAAAGTTCTATGGGACTATTAGAAAAATATATTCCCGTTTCCACGCTGATGGTAGAATTTCTTAAACAGTTATTGAATTACGTTCGAAGGGTAGGCGTAAATAGCGCCCCCGCAACAATGTGGCGTGCGGACCGCACAAGCTGCAAGGCCAAAAAATATACAGAAAGTACGGGCAAAGTGACTTTTTGGCGCCCTTCCCCTATATTTTACATTTTATCATAGTGTTTTTAATAGTTTAAACCAGGAGCGTCATTTCAGATTTTGCTTTGGGGGGGGGGGGCAAGACCCCTTGATATAAGTAAAATTTCGCGTTTTTCACTGATTTACTACTATTCTAATGATAAAATCTATATACATCTCAAACTCAGGGGGTCAAATGCCCCTCCCTGCCCTCCCTAAATGACGCCCCTGTTTTAAACCCATTTTCAAAAAGAAATCCATTACCTAGGAAAAATTCAGAAAGAATATGGCCCGCTATAAACAATACCAACTCCACCCCCCCTGGTCTAGTGGCTAGCACGCCTGCCTTCTGTGGTACCGGGTCCAATTCCCGGTGGATTACTGTTGAACGATAAAAGTGGTTCGGATTCCACTATAATTAGTGTCCACATCTCCCTTGCCCATTAAGGCATAACCGTGGAACGCTAAACTCAAGCAAACAAACAAACAATACTTAATTCCCGGCACTCTTTATTCTACATGCCATCTCTCAATTTTACGATACAGCCCCCTTAGTACTATGAAACTCTCTTCTTCCATAGTGAAATAGAAAAAGATCATATAATTGCCACTACTTTACAAGAATATAAACCAAAAACGTCAATAGAAAGCACATTATAAAATTTACTTTTTGAGGCTCGTTTTGGTGCCCCTCTTTCTCTGGCGCCCCGGGCAGTCGCCCGGCCCTTAGTCCGCCCTTGAAAGTACGGACGCATAACTAAGGATTGCGGAGGGGAGGTTAACCTTCATGTTATGCCACTGGTTTGACGTGTTTGAAATGTTCAGTAAGTGATCGGTTAGTGAAATAATTTCGACGGTTACTGATGTTTAAAGTTTAGCTAAGACAAAGCTACCTAATCAAATACATTTGATATCGCGATGCCACAATTTGATTTTTCCTCACATAAAAAAGATAAAAACAATAGTAATAAAAACCCTTACTCGTACTGGGCTCCTAACTAACTAACAACCTAATTCTTACAGACTAGTTGCTCTGACCAACTGAGTTTCGATTTCTTACGCGAAAGAAGTCTGTTATATTAAGAGGCATGCTTTTCATTATCAAAACTGTTCG
Source organism: Thermobia domestica (assembly GCF_964235325.1). Lineage (NCBI taxonomy): Eukaryota > Metazoa > Arthropoda > Insecta > Zygentoma > Lepismatidae > Thermobia > Thermobia domestica. The sequence goes on along the minus strand of NC_137465.1, from coordinate 73,348,167 downwards.
AAGTAATACGAACATGGCTTAAGAACAGAGACGGAACTGAATTACCACTCGATTGACCTTGAGGGCAAATCACCAAAGCGTAGCTATAAACGTAAGTTCCAGCATGCATTTCTCTGGAGTTGTGTTCAGTATTCCTATCTGCCAGTCATACTTGTTCGTAGGAGTAATATGTTACAAACCTAACCTTTCGATAGAGCACAATGACAGAGAATCAGAGGAAAGAAATTCTTGCCATTGTGAACGTGGGATACAACACTGTGCAATAAAACTGACGCGTCTTCTTGAAGTGATATTTCATCGAAAATAACTCGTTTTCCTTTATATAGTCTATCCGAAGTTTTTGAGGGTTTCAAAATGAGGAAATGTTACTGACAAACAAGAACGCATTTAGGGGTGGGTCCAGGGGGTCCGGACCCCCTCTGAAACCCCAACTTTTCTGTAAATTTAGCCTAATTTTGGGGATTATCTTTTAAAATTTTATTATAATTTATCCTAATATTGAAGTCGGACCCCTCCCGAAATAAATTACTGCATACATGTCTCTGACAATTTTCAATATATTCGTTAAATAATAATATCAAATTCAGATTTCAACGGATTTACATGTTTCATGGCGTCTACATACCGAAAATGTGACTTTTCGACACCCGTCCTTCCGGTCCGTCCGTTCGGCACACTTTTATATGCACTCGCCTAGAGGCCATACCGTTCAACTTATCTACACCAAATTTTAAACTTAGGGTTTACTTAGTATTCTTACAGGAGCTTTTCCATTTTTTCCTACCACCTAAAATAAGTGTGGTTTACAAACAGCCGAAAATCGAAAAACGCTATTTTCTCAAAAATGGTTTTAACAATTTTGTTTATTTTTCATTAATCAATATTTAATTAACAACCCTATATTGCAGTATCAGATATTTATCTTAGAAAAATTTACAAGGGGTAGTTTATTCTTGGAGGTGACTTTTTCTCGACGATTTTCTCAGAAAGGACCCTGGCGAATTTTGCACACACTTCATAAATAAATATTTGACCTTACAACATGGTATAAGTCAATTGACCTGAAAAATATATGAGTAGTAGTTTATTCTTGGACTTGAATTTATTCTCAGTGAGTTTCTTAAACACGACCAGTTGGCAACCCTGTATCTCGACAACGAAGCTGAATTCGAAAACTGCAAGAGGACCATTTGTCTCCTTTTGATGTCACGAATCACCTCCCGAAGTTTGTGGACATCTTTCAGGTTCATCCTTAATGAAGCTTCTTTTCGAAAAGTTAACTATTAACTTTAGGCATTGTTTATCTTTTTTTAAATCACAAATGTCGTTATTAATTTTAAGGCAGAGAACTACTTCTGAGAGAATAGATCTTGAAAAATAATTCTAAAACTTAGACTTTTGTTTTCGAGACATTCCAGACAAGACGAGACATTTTACAAGCTATCTCGTGTCCAAAACATTTGCCTCGTATTATCTTGGATGTCACAAAGCGCGTCTTCTCTTTCTCGAGACATGTCTTATCTCGTGCGCATTCGTTAACACTTGGAAAGGATTATCTTTCTACTCAAAGCATTGTTTTTATAATGGTTGCATATTTATGATAATTGCTGTCCACATAAATTACAGTCCTTTCAGTTGAATTAATTTTTATTATTATTATTATTGAAATTGCAATATCTAGTTTAACGTTGGACGATTATGCACCTACGCTAAGGGAGAATGATGATGAATGAAATGGTGAAATGAAGAAAGTGGGAGGAAAATGGAAAATCTCAAGAAAACACATACCCATGCACACGGTATTTGTCCACCTCAAATTTCACTTGGCACGAAGTGGAATCGAGCCACGGACCCCCTGCACCAAAGGTCCCTGCAATGCTTTATTATTATTATTATTAATAATAATAATAATAATAATAATAATAATAATAATAATAATAATAATAATAATAATAATAATAATAATAATAATTGAAGCGAGCTTAACGAGTTTCAACCGTACGACTCAACCAACGTTTGGGTGCCTATTCGTTCGTCGGCTCCATGAGAACTTCTCATAAAAGACATTTTATTTTAATGAAACTAGTAAGTGCCTTCTTTTAGCTCTGCGAAGTAACTATTGCTTGGAATATGAATCTGCAAAACATAAGAGGTAAAATTAACCAAATGGTGCAAGTTTCCACTTATATATACAAAACAATTTTGCAATATCAACTACTTGAATCTTGTCCCATAAAGAAGCCGAAACCCCTACACCGAAGAGCCCTCCGAGATTTGATCATTGTCCACACGGACTGAAATTGTCATTTGAAGCCAAGACTTTAATATGAAGCCAATAATTTCTTTAAAATAGACGGAAAATTCGGAAGTTATAAGCATTTTCATATTTTTGCCTTTTCCCATAAGGGAGCCGTAGCCCCCTATACTGAAGAGCCCCTCCCCCGGAGATCTCGGACTGAATTTGTCATTTGGAACCAACACTTTAATACGAAGCAAAATATTTCTTTAAATTAGACGAAAAATTCGAAAGCTATAAACATGTTAATAATTTTGCCTTTTCTCATAAGGGGGCCGTATTAGCCTACACTGAAGAGCCCAACGAGATTTGATCATTGACCACTTGGTCTGAAATTCTCATTTGAAACCAAAACTTTAATATGAATCCAAAAATTAAACTTTTACATCAATTTAAACTGACTGGGTTTCGGTTCCCCCCACTATTGTTTAGTTTAGTTAAGTGGTAATTTGTGACAGCTTCACATCATCAAAAGAATGTTTCACTTCAACTCCCCTCCCCCAGGAGTTCGTGCTGGATCCACCACTGGAATCAATAGACACTCTTCCTATTCTTTTTGTCACCCTTGATTGTGTAGGGGCTCCCTCGTACAAATAAAGAAGCGGTAATATTACAATCAAGGAGCGCTATATATTAGGTATTTTTTTAGTTACATACCCCTAACCGCACAGGGCCATCTTTCGTAGAATAAGAAATATTACGTGATATTCCAATCATGAAAGGGGAGAGGATGCTGTAAATATATTTCTTATTCATTTTGTCTGTCCTGCTTATCAAAAATTACTTTCTGTTGGAAGGCTACTGAAATGAGAGGGGCAAAATAAAAAGCCGTACCCCCTCCTACATGGTTGCTCAAATAAGTACTAAAGAAAGCATTTTAAACTAAGATATTTAAGATTTAAACTAGGAAACTAAGATATCCTTACATTATGTAAGGATGGCATATTCAGGATTATTATTATTATTATTATTATTATTATTATTATTATTATTATTATTATTATTATTGTTATTATTATTATTGTTATTATTATTATTATTATTATTATTATTATTTGAATGTCTTTGGAGAGCCGAAATTATGTGACACGAATCATTATAGGTAGAGCTTTAAGATGGGTGGTCATAGAGGAGGAAAAACCAGGATTTTTTCTCTGTCTGACTCTCTAACGTAAAGATTATGTGCTGAAGGTAAGAAGCATCATCATTCTACAATAGGTTGCTTTTACGTAGAATATCAATTACTTGAGTTCTCCTCCTTCGGTCTACTTACCTTATGTAGTAAATTCAAAACAATTTCAATTCAATACAAACACATTGTAAAACTTTTCCATAATTAAACATCTAGGGAAAATTAAACATTTAATAGGGACATCTGTTATCAAAATATCCAAACACGTAGATAGAAGACTATCTAGTGAGAAATATTGTGAAACTTTATAAAATTCTCCAAATTAGAATTAACATTTACTGGGAAACATTCGTTATGCGCCAGCGAGCATATGGTGAGCAGTGAGCACAGGGGAAATAATTACGAAACTGTTTGCAAACAAAATTAGGGACGCTAATGCAAGTGCGACAACGGCATTTTTTCTTTTTTTGGTATCGTCATGAGTTTTACACATACGTTACAATTTGATTCTTTCCCACATAAAAAAATAAATAAAATAACCGTAGTGTAGTGATAAAAATGATAACGCCACTTCCACGGGATCGAACCCGCTACCTTCAGCATACAGACTCGTTGCTTTAACTAACTGAGCTATTTGTTTTTTTACGTGAACTGAGCCTGTTCCGGTAAAGACGATATTTCATTACGATCGTCCTACCAATTCGTCCTTTTCCATAGATAATTTCCACTATTTGCTCTATCTTTATGTTAATACTTAGCATATATTCATATATTTGGAGTTTGCAGATAATGCATATAATAAGACATACTAGGAATATTCGTTAAAAGTTTAGTTTGTAGGTTTAATCCAGATTTCTCTCAATGACATAGATGTCGCTGCTTCGTGTTGAAATGCAGAATTCCCTCATGTTCTTGAAAATTTTCCACTTTAGCAGAGTTGGTAATTCTCGAGATTTCTGTCGATTTAATGTTTTTTGCTTCTAATTTCTTTATTTTAAGCTAATATCTAACACAAATATTAAAAACGGGTTTGTTATTAACCTGTCCTGCTGGGGAAACCTTCCGAAATTTCGAACATATAAAGAAAACGGAGATATTTTCAAAAAACTTCAAAATAAAGAGACGCGTCATTTATTTTGCTCATGGTAGTACAGTTTGAAGCATAGAAAATGTTACAAAAAGTTTAAGTTCAACTTACTAACAAACTCTTGCGCCTTGTGCTTATGCATTTCGAAATACACTTCTCATCGACTGCTACTTCCGGTATTCAACCCAACTCACTCTCCTCCTATATCTCTTCTTGTCTAAAGCGGTGTGTGACGTAATGTACTCTTGCCATTCAGAGGGGAAAAAAAAACAGGAACCAGTTTACAAAGTTTAGCACTCTAAAACCGTCTCTTTCATTCGTTAGTTCTGAATTGCCCTTCTACAACCAGAATAAAACAAAACGTCACAAAATGTTCCCATAGCTTCATAAATTCCCTTATTTGCATTATTTCGCTTCTTTAAAGGCTGCATATCACATCAACCTAGGAAGATGCTCCTTATGAATTGTTAATCATGGCAGTAGGTTTTGTGCTTCCCAAAGTCTGTACTGCGGGTGCAGAGCTCTAAAAACTACTGACGGAAATAAGTGTTATTCATTTCTTGTCAGTAATTGCAAGGAAATGTTCCAGTTGGAAGGACAGAAGGATGTAATTGCCCCCTCCCTTGAGCCTGAGAAATACATATTGTTTGATCAAATGTGTAGTAATATAATAGAAAAAGTTCGACCCCACCTCGCACCAAGTAAACTTTGACACCGTGAGCATAGTTCTTCCGTTTCCTACCACTTTTTCATTCCACCATTTCCTTCATTGCTTATCGTCACCATCTCCCTTATCCTCCCCGCATAATCGTGGGACGGAAAACTTAAAGATTTCATTTCATTTGTTTACTAATAAAAAATGAGACTATTATGTCGGCGGAGAGTCTCCGCGTCCCCTTCCGGACCCGGTCAAAATCTAAAATGACGCTGCTTTTAACAACAAACCTATATAGTTACGATACCACATTGCTAGAGCGCTTACATTTGGTTTCAAGAGTCGAAGGTTTATCCCAAGCCATAACAGTTCATGGTCGACATTGATAGAGAGAGAGATTCAAATACGGAGACAGAAAGGAATGATTTACATATATAAGTTTAGAATTGGAAAAAAATGATCGGATAGCATCCGTATTATGATGAAAATTGTGACTTTGTGAAACAGAAGGAAAGGTTCCGAACTGCAAGGATCACATTAGGCAATTGTTGAATTAAGATGGAGAATTCCCTTTAGAGCATCAGATGATTACGAACGAAGAAAAAGAAGATCTGGAGAATTAAGAATTTAAAAATCTTTAGCTTCAGAGCCGGGTTTCGAACCACGAACCTTTTAGTTATTGATCCACGACTTTATTCACTCAGCCATGGAGAACTCTACGTAGCCGGTGACATACTTTTTCCTTACCTACTAGAATGGGATATTCCAAACGTTGACTCGGTGGATGCGCTGTTCAGATAGACGCAGACCTCTTGTAGCTTAGTTATAGTGTGTATAATGAACTTCCCGTTGTTCAGGAACTTCCCCTTTTAAAGTCAGTAAAATTTATTCTTATTGTGTTCATTAAGTTATATTTGATAGAACTATATGATAAAATAGTGCCAAATATTTTGCGTCTTTGTCTGTTACATGAATGTTTAATGTAAAGAATTCCTATTTGGATGGTCTTAGGTTCGAATCCCGACTATTCTTATTGACTTTTCCTTTTAGCCACGCTCATACTGTGCAATCAAGAAACTCAATTTTAAAGTAAATGTAGTCACAGCTAGTTTAAGACGAAATTATTTTCAAATATGATATTTATTATTATATGCTTTTCTTAAACTTGAGATGTTTCAACTTTGATATTAAATCCTACTACCTTAATGTGATTCATTTCTCTACGTCATATCATGCTGAATGTTTGCACAACAACGACAGTCGGACGGTAATAAGAAAATCCCATTTTTACTGTTATATACGTAACTTACAAATTTATGCAAATTTATAACTTACATGTTCACGTCGTGGCTTGTCGCATGAGTATTTAGTGAACGGTATTCCTTCCCTGGTGGTTCTAGGTTCGAATTTCGTAAATTCTTGTTACTTTTTTGTTTTAGTTACACTTAGTTTATGCATTCAGATCTACAACCTTGAGTCAAATATGGTATCAGCCAGTGAATTAATTATAGCTGACATTATTTTCAAATATGACACGTTAATACATCCTTTTCATTGGGTTGCAATATACTTGGCTTAGAATGTGTAATAACTTATTTGCTCTTTTTCTCTTCAAAAATGTAACATATTTTAGACAGTTTGTTTTATTTTTCATTAGAACTTCGAAAAAGATTGTCTTTGAGTATATTGTTTTCTTTATCAAACATTCCTACCCAATGCAACTCAATTCACACAACAGTAAAAAACTCTTACTGCCTTAGAAAATGTTCCTTAAAAGGAACATGCACCCTGAATGGTGGTGTAACTAACTGGAGTGCGGTGCGGGAGGCTCACGACAGGAGGGGGGGGGAAGTTTCGTAATTCCTCTTAGTAGGTATTCATATAATTTCACACTTTTTCCTCAATGTCTAAAATGGACACTACTTCAGTCTTAGAAGAAAAGGAAGTTGTAAAGGAACTGTAGACTGTAAAATCTACTCAAAACATTTATCACCTCTTTGCTACAACAACTTTAACGGACAGTAATAAAGGAAAATATTGCGTGAAATTTTAACTTAGAATGAATTAACTAGAGTTTTATTCTTAAATAACTGTCATTGCCAGCAGTGTTCCGTATTTGTTTAGACCCCTATTCATTTACATATAACTGTATCTGACTTTTCCTGTGACGAGAACAGCACCTAAGCGAGTATTCAGCGAACTAACCGCCATTAAAACCTATGTTCATAGCACAATGGTGCAGATAACGTTGAGCTCTTTGGCAATCTTCAGCATGGAAAACGAAAAAAGCTTGGTATTGAAAAAGTTGTCAACGAATTCCTCTTTGAAAAAGATCCCATGCACAGTTGTTTTTCAGATTATAATTTATAGGTATACTTAAGTTTGTTGAAATTCCTGCATAGTTAGGGGCTAGACATTGAAACCATCCCCAAAAGGGAGAAAGGTGACATGTAAATGTAGTCAAAAATAATCAAAATCGACACAAGTATAGTGTAAATGTAGTCAAAAAGAGTGGGAGGGTGTCAGGCAAAAAGAATCGAAATCATTCTATACTTGTGTCGAATGCATAGTTTTCGGGATCACTGACATAAATAGTGCCATTCCACATGTAGTATATGTCCAAAGTCGGACCTATTGACATAAGGGTCAGAAGGGAGAACCAATGAAGATTTCCGAACAGTTCCTTTGCCATGAGTTTCAATACACGTGGAGTAAAAAGTGGTAATCCACAGATACTGGTGTCACATCCGGACCTATTAGAGATATGATTTCTGGGGAATTGTTGTTATGCATTATCCCCTGATCACTAGCTAAAATCGACACTGCTTTGCAGGGTCATAGGCAGAAATTTATTTTAGAATAGAAAACTTTTTGAGGGATCCAAATTCAATATGAGAACATGCTGTACTAAAATGTCTAACATCATCTCTAAAAATAGATAAAATTTACAGATAAGTAGTGATATCGGGGACCAGGGTTTCTGGACCGCCAGGGCCTACATTATGTGTATGTCTCTGCTGCTGTGAGTCATCATAAGCTTCTCTTCAAACGTATAAGATTTACCACGTATATAAGAAATGTAGAACAGAATAAAACATAAATAGAAATTATATGTAATTATAACTAAGAGGTACAAAATATTTACAAAACTAAAGTTGAAGGACAAGTTTTTTTAAATAGTCACACTTGAAAGGATAAATCTATTTATAAAGCCATTTTTCACTTATGCAGAGCTAAAAACAAGTGAGGGGCGCTCATCTAAAGTGCCACTATTCATCTCTTCGAACAAGAAAACTATGAATTCGACACCAATATCTTTCGTATTCTATTACTTTTTTACATGTCATCTCTTCCGCTCCTAGAGATGGTTTCAGTGTCTTATAACCCACAATAAATTGTTCAGATGGTAATTTACACATATACTAAATTCGTTTGAATTTCCTCCAGGAGTCCATGTAGCATCATACGGTTTATTAAACTTTTTCTTCTGAGTCAAACTTCCTAATATATATATCACAATAACAATGGATTTTTTATACAGCCCGACTGCAGTCGTCCAAACATTCAGCATGATACGACGTAGGGAAATGAATCACATTAAGGTAGTAGAATTTAATATCAAAGTTGAAACATCTCAAGTTTAAGAAAAGCATATAATAATAAATATCATATTTGAAAATAATTAAACTAGCTGTGACTACATTTACTTTAAAATTGAGTTTCTTGATTGCACAATATGAGCGTGGCTAGAAGGAAAAGTCAATAAGAATAGTCGGGATTCGAACCTAAGACCATCCAAATAGGTACTCTTTACATTAAACATTCATGTAACAGACAAAGACGCAAAGTATTTGGCACTATTTTATCATATAGTTCTATCAAATATAACTTAATGAACACAATAAGAATAAATTTTACTGACTTTAAAAGGGGAAGTTCCTGAACAACGGGAAGTTCATTATACACCTTATAACTAAACTAAAAGAGTTCTGTGTCCATCTGAACAGCGCATCCACCGAGTCAACGTTTGGAATATCCCATTCTAGTAGGTAAGGGAAAAGTATGTGACCGGTTACGTAGAGTTCTCCATGGCTGAGTGGATAAAGTCGTGGATCGATAACTGAAAGGTTCGTGGTTCAAAACTCGACTCGCAAGCTAAAGATTTTTAAATTCTTAATTCTCCAGATTTTAAGATTTTTCTCTCCCTTCGTAATCATCTGATGATCTAAAAAGAATTCTCCATCATAATTCAACAATTGCCTAATGCGATCTTCACAGTTCCGAATCTTTTATTCTTCTGTTTCACAAAGTCACAATTTTCATCATAATACGGATGCTATCCGATCATTTTTTCTCCAATTTTAAACTTATACATGTAAATCATTCCTTTCTGTCTCCGTATTTGAATCTCTCTCTCTATCAATGTCGTCCATGAGCTGTTATGGCTTGGGATAAACCTTCGACTCTTGAAACCAAATGTAAGCGCTCTAGCAATGTGGTATCGTAACTATATAGGTTTGTTGTTAAAAGCAGCGTCATTTTAGATTTTGACCGGGCCCGGAAGGGGTAGCGGAGACTCTCCGCCGACATAATAGTCTCATTTTTTATTAGTAAACAAATGAAATGAAATCTTTAAGTTTTCCGTCCCACGATTATGCGGGGAGGATAAGGGAGATGGTGACGATAAGCAATGAAGGAAATGGTGGAATGAAAAAGTGGTAGGAAACGGAAGAACTATGCTCACGGTGTCAAAGTTTACTTGGTGCGAGGTGGGATCGAACTTTTTCTATTATATTACTACACATTTGATCAAACAATATGTATTTCTCAGGCTCAAGGGAGGGGGCAATTACATCCTTCTGTCCTTCCAACTGGAACATTTCCTTGCAATTACTGACAAGAAATGAATAACACTCATTTCCGTCAGTAGTTTTTAGAGCTCTGCACCCACAGTACAGACTTTGGGAAGCACAAAACCTACTGCCATGATTAACAATTTCCATAGAATTTACAAGGACCATCTTCCTAGGTTGATGTGACATGCAGCCTTTGAAGAAGGGAAGTAATGCAAATAAGGGTGTTTATGTAGCTATGGGAGCATTTTGTGAAGTTTTGTTTTATTCAGGCTGTAGAAAGGCATTTCAGAACAAAAGAATGAAAGAGATGGTTTTATAGCGATAAACCTTGTAAACTGGTTCCTGTTTTTTCCCCTCTGAATGCCAAGAGTACATTATGTCACACACCGCTTTAGATAAGAAGAGGTGGAGGAGGGGTGAGTTGGGTTGAAAACGGGAAGTAACTAGTCGACTTGAAGTGTATTTCGGAATGCATAAGCCAACGGCGCAGGAGTTTGTTCCTAAGTTGACCTTAAACTTTTTGTAACATTTTGTATGCCTCGAACAGTACAAACACACATTTTCATATTAATAATGAGATTCTTATTGTGTTTTTTAGGTCTCTGAAGTGATCATGTGTGCCCAACTAGCGAATTTCACGAACATTGAGATCACAGCTGTCATAGTTTTTGTTCCACCAAGGAAAGTCACCGAAGTAAAATCAGAGGAAATCATTGATACACTACGGGACCCTCTCCTCCCTTATATACAATGGTGATAAAATTAGTGATGCAGCTTAAACGTAGCGCTTTCTCAACTGATTATGCTTTACATCCAGGATGACCAAAAGCATGACTGTCGACGAAATCATGAATGACATTCGTGCCATTAGTCTTGAAAATTGCAGAATTTCAACAAAACATATGTCAGAAATTGTAGGCTCCGGTAGCATAATTCGTAATGATTTGGACGTGTGCAGGTTCTTGCAATAATGGGTTCTCAAAAATCTGTCAGGAGATCAAAAGAGTGAAAGAGTGGCGGCATCAAGGGAAGTCTTCTTCCATTTTGACCGTAATGTCAATCAATTTCTGTCACGAATAGTAACCACGGACGAAATATGGTTGTACACTTCGCATCAAAAAATTGCGACAGCTAACGCCGTTCAGCTAGGCCACCCAATATACATCTTCTTATCCCATAATCGTGTCTGGTAAACAGACCCCCTCTCTCTCCTCCTTTCTTCTCTCTCATACTAAAATTAGCTAACAACATGAACGCAATTCTAATTTCAAACTACACATGTATTAGTATCGATAAAATGAAATAACAAAACCGAGACGAAACAAGATTCATAAGTTGATTTAGTGAGAAACTGAAATACACACAATGAAATATTGAAACCAGTGGATGTATATTACACTGAGGTTCAGAAATGAGGCAGAAAGAGAGAGAGAGAGAGAGAGAGAGAGAGAGAAGGCGAGAGAAGAAGAAAAAGAAAAGGGAGAACAGATAAAAATGGGGAATTTTAAACTTAGTAAGGAAACAACCTAACATTATAAAGTTTCGTTACCAGAAATCCAACAATAATATAGAAATAACGTTTGTTTTTATATATTTTTCAGGACTATTCTAATATATAGAGGATGCTTGAAACATTCATTAAGTCTTTTTCATAAAGGATAGCGTAATCAATTTCCAGTAGAACTGTAGATCTCACAGACACATCTAAGATAATGTCAAAAATTTTAACACACATGCTTTGTTTCCGCGTGGTTCGGTTGTAAATTCGGTAGTGTTCATTGGACGTATTGATGCAAACTACATTCTAATAAACCCAGTAGGTAGCGTAGGTCACATCTTCCATTCCAGATTGCTAACGCAAAGTGAACAAAAAAGAAGAAAACGAAAAGAAAAACGAAGAAAGAAAGAAAGGTAAAATTGAATGAGTGCTACTTTGCTGGTAAATGTTTATCAGAAATATCGTATTGTTAGAGTTTGTAAAAGTTCGGACAAAGTGTTAATTAAGAATAATCGGAGAAAGTGTTGAGAGATTGAATGACAAGTGAATAGCGTTTCTATGTTATGTTTATTGTAATGTATGAAGTTGAAGATTGTGAAACTTGAGTGGATGTCAGAATTTGAGCCATAAGTGGCTTATGTGATTAAAGAAAATAAGAGCCAAAAGTTGCTAAAGTTAAAGTAAGAATTACGGTGTTAAATGTAGTGGATATTAGAGATGGTAGATTTATGTGATACGAAAAATGAACATGTGGAAGAATATATGTTATAGAACCTTTGGGTTGAGATGTGGTACAGGTAGATATCTAAAGTATTGAATATTAAACGTATTTAGAAAGACGATAAAGGTTTGTCGCTTGTCTAAGTAAATCAGTTTATTAAGTAATACTCGGCAGTTTAAAAATTACAATCCAACACTTATATTAAAAGACCAAACCGTATCATAATGAAAAGTTACAAATTTTCAAATGGAAAATTGGATGTTCCTTATAGATGTAGCAGACCTTACATATTTCAAATTTCAACATGAATAAATCACATTGAATTATAGGATGGAAACAAATTTGTATCGAACTAGTATAAATAATTTTTTTTTTTCAAATAACCAAAGAGGTTGCCATTTTCTAGTCTTTTCCGAAGATTTTTCTGTTTCGAACATCCACAAATAACCAAAGAGATTGCCATTTTCTAGTCTTTTCCGAAGATTTATCTGTTCCGAACATTCAGCATCACTTTCATCTTTGGTGGATATAACGTTGTAATTTGCACAGATAGAATAAACACGCTAGAGCTCAAACGGATCATAGTGTCAGTCGGATGATGTTGGTTAGCTTATGGACCACCACTTGGTCGAGAATTCAAAGCCGTAGTGACCGGTAATTCGACTGAGACTTAGTAACCCAGATGATAGAAAAGATATTTTGCTTATTCCCTTGCGTTTAAACAGTATTTCTTTCAGAGATGACCAGGACTGGAGATGTTATTCCCAGAGCACAAAAACTCGACGCTGAAGTTGCCAGTTAATTACATTTTCCAGACCAGGTCTATCGGTCTCTTGCTCCGTTTTAACTTTGGAACATGCACACACACATGAAGTGCGTGTGTGTGAGAGAGAGAGGGGGAGAAGTGAAAGATGCAAAGACAAGATAGGTAAACGTCAAGAAAGAAAGAGAGAGAGAGAGACGAATATAAATATGAAACACACTTATCATTACAGTGTATGATGAAGAACACACACACTGTTTATTCTAATTCTCGCCAGTGATGGTTTGTAAGTTCTCCAACAGAGTATAAATCTGTTTGCAGCCATTATTTTATGCGAAAAATTTATACTCCTTGACAGGGAATCGAACCCAGATTTTCCGATTGGAAGTTTGGTACTTTACCACGACACCACCGATTGCATTACTTAATTTCTTTCCAACAAATGCTGTAATATTTCTTTGTGAGAACGATAACACGAAAAGCGTTTACTGCAGACCAATGAAGTGTTTCGAATGTCCCGGTAAATCCCTTGTATTTTCCCAACCAACATTCGTAAATCTCTCTATCATGATAAAGGTGTTTGCTTCCACATTCTTAAGCATTGCACGTCTAATATGAGAAATCGGTTGTTCACTACCACTTTGTAAACAATGGATCTTTAGCGTGAATAGGATTCAAACCTATGCTGGAGAACTGTATTAGTCGTAACTCCATTACGTTACCGCTACATCACCATGTCATGTGAAACTAGAACCGAAATATTACTTACTTTAACCTTGATCATTGGAACCATAATAAAGGAAACCATATTCAATCCAGGAAAAAATACAGAAATAAATACGTATTATGTAGTAATTTCACCGTGCAAATTCAAAAGGACGCGAATAATAATAATAATAATAATAATAATAATAATAATAATAATAATAATAATAATAATAATAATAATAATAATAATAACCTATATTATAAAATTAAAGTGACTGTGACTTATAGTCTCTTGAACCACCCGACTGATCTCGATCAAATATTCAACATTGATAATGTTTGGACCTGGGAGTATTTTTATATATTCGTTTTGATGGTGTTACTTAGGGAAGGGGGAGAATGGGAAATATAGAAAATAAAGAAAACTTAATAAGTTTTGAATCAAAAGACCAATCTGGATGAAATTTGCAACATAGATTACGTTTGTGCATGGAATTACATTGATTACGTTTGACGGTAAAACTTAGAGGAGTGGAGAGAAGGGGAATGATATATAAATTAAATAAAACTTACTAACACTTGAACCACGCTACCTATTTCGATAAATTTTTTAACATAGATGAGATTCGGGCCTCGCATGGTTTTTATTATTTCACTTTGACGCTATAACTTAGAGAAGGGGAATGGGAAAGCTATATATATATATATATATATATATATATATATATATAGTGGCGGATCCAGGATATTATCAAGAGAGGGGCTAAGCCATAGTTTGCCGTTTTATCCAATGTAAAGCAGGATTGAAGTCAATTTTATCCAGTATAAACCTGAGTGTCAAGGGAGGTTATAGCCCCTTAGCCCCCTTGAATCCGCCCTTGTATATATATATATAATTTAATAAGTCTTGAACCACCGTACCCATCTCGATAAAATTTTCAACCTAGATGAAGTTCGAACCGGAGATGGTTTACCTCATATCATTTTGCTGGTGTAACTAAAGGAAGAGGGAAGGATAGCAAAATTTAAAAGAGAACGAAAAATGACCGATATTAGTATCGAATCTACAATTTTTGGAGTCGATGAGATGAACAGTAACACATCTGATGCCGTTAAAATCCTAATTCAGCCCGCAACATGGAGGGGGGCAGACATAAAAATGATCAAAATAACCAATATCATTGTCGTATTCATAGTTTTCCGGGTGACTGAGATGAACAATGACACTGAAGATGCCGTGCTCCGCACCGTGGGAAATATAAAACTCATCGAAAATGACCGATATCAAAGGGCGCTTTAGTAATAGATGCTAGCAATTGATGCTAGTAATATAATAATAATAATAATAATAATAATCATTATTATTAGTATTATTATTATTCGTGTACTTTTGAACTTGAGGGGCGAAATTAATTAATAATGTTTTTATTTCTGTACTTTTTCCGGGATTGTGTGTTGTTTCCTTTACTAGTTGGCACTAATTTCTCTCTAGGTCATCGAATAAATAAATTTCGTTGTGCATTTAGGTGCAAATAACCTTACAATAAGAAGCTTGATCGTTCCAAAGATCAAGACTAAAGAAAGTAATATTTCGGTTCTGGTTTCAGGTGGCATGACAATGTAGCGGTAACGTAATGGAGTTATGATTAATAAAGCTGTCAGGCATAGATTCAAATTCTGTTCACACCAAAGTTCCATTTTTACAAAGTGGTAGTGAAGAATCGATTTCTCATATTAGACATGCAATGCTTAAGAATGTGGAAGCAAACACCTTTATCATGATAGAGACGATTTACGAATGTTGGTTGGGAAAGGGCAAGAGATTTACAGGACATTCGAAACACTTCATTGGTCTGCAGTAAACGCTTTTCGTGTTATCGTTCTCACAAAGAAATATTACAGCATTTGTTGGAAAGAAATTAAGTAATGCAATCGGTGGTGTCGTGGTAAAGTACCAGACTTCCAATCGGAAAATCTGGGTTCGATTCCCTGTCAAGGAGTATAAATTTTTCGCATAAAATAATGGCTGCAAACAGATTTATACTCTGTTGGAGAACTTACAAACCATCACTGGCGAGAATTAGAATAAACAGTGTGTGTGTTCTTCATCATACACTGTAATGATAAGTGTGTTTCATATTTATATTCGTCTCTCTCTCTCTCTTTCTTTCTTGACGTTTACCTATCTTGTCTTTGCATCTTTCACTTCTCCCCCTCTCTCTCTCACACACACGCACTTCATGTGTGTGTGCATGTTCCAAAGTTAAAACGGAGCAGGAGACCGATAGACCTGGTCTGGAAAATGTAATTAACTGGCAACTTCAGCGTCGAGTTTTTGTGCTCTGGGAATAACATCTTCAGTCCTGGTCATCTCTGAAAGAAATACTGTTTAAACGCAAGGGAATAAGCAAAATATCTTTTCTATCATCTGGGTTACTAAGTCTCAGTCGAATTACCGGTCACTACGGCTTTGAATTCTCGACCAAGTGGTGGTCCATAAGCTAACCAACATCATCCGACTGACACTATGATCCGTTTGAGCTCTAGCGTGTTTATTCTATCTGTGCAAATTACAACGTTATATCCACCAAAGATGAAAGTGATGCTGAATGTTCGGAACAGATAAATCTTCGGAAAAGACTAGAAAATGGCAACCTCTTTGGTTATTTGAAAACAAAGTTTTATTTATACTAGTTCGACACAAATTTGTTTCCATCCTATAATTCAATGTGATTTATTCATGTTGAAATTTGAAATATGTAAGGTCTGCTACATCTATAAGGAACATTCAATTTTCCATTTGAATATTTGTAACTTTTCATTATGATACGGTTTGGACTTTTAATATAGGATATTTCTGATAAACATTTACCAGCAAAGTAGCACTCATTCAATTTTACCTTTCTTTCTTTCTTCGTTTTTCTTTTCGTTTTCTTCTTTTTGTTCACTTTGCGTTAGCAATCTGGAATGGAAGATGTGACCTACGCTACCTACTGGGTTTATTAGAATGTGGTTTGCATCAGTACGTCCAATGAACACTACCGAATTTACAACCGAACCACGCGGAAACAAAGCGTGTGTGTTAAAATTTTTGACATTATCTTAGATGTGTCTGTGAGATCTACAGTTCTACTGGAAATTGAGTATGCTATCCTTTATGAAAAAGTCTTAATGAATGTTTCAAGCATCCTCTATATTTTAGAATAGTCCTGAAAAAATATATAAAAACAAACGTTATTTCTATATTACTGTTGGATTTCTGGTAACGAAACTTTATAATGTTAGGTTGTTTCCTTACTAAGTTTAAAATTCCCCATTTTTATCTGTTCTCCCTTTTCTTTTTCTTCTTCTCTCGCCTTCTCTCTCTCTCTCTCTCTCTCTTTCTGCCTCATTTCTGAACCTCAGTGTAATATACATCCACTGGTTTCAATATTTCATTGTGTGTGTTTCAGTTTCTCCCTAAATCAACTTATGAATCTTGTTTCGTCTCGGTTTTGTTATTTCATTTTATCGATACTAATACATGTGTAGTTTGAAATTAGAATTGCGTTCATGTTGTTAGCTAATTTTAGTATGAGAGAGAAGAAAGGAGGAGGGAGAGGGGGTCTGTTTACCAGACATGATTATGGGATAAGAAGATGTATATTGGGTGGCCTAGCTGCACGGCGTTAGTTGTCGCAATTTTTTTAATGCGGAGTGTGCCACAAGAAACCTGAAACAAAAAGTCAATGAAGTGGTAGCACTTATTTTCCTCTTCTAGCGAGTAGTTCAAGAGACAGAAGTAGGCTGAGAAAGTGTTTCAAACTTTCCTCTGGGATAAGGATGGACTCGTACTCATGGACAACCTACCCAAAGGTCAGACATTTAATGCAGAATCTCTGCATTACTCACAAAACTGAAAGAAAAATTGAAAGTGCAACGCCGTGGAAAACGAAAAGAAAGGAATTATGTTCCTTCAAGAGAATGAACCCGTCCATCAAGCACTGCAAACACAACTGACATTGTATGATGTAGGATTTAAACGTTTAGATTATCCTCGTTATTCCTTAGGTTTATCTCTATTATACTTATTTCCGAAGCACAAATAAAGTTGAAAACACGCCATTTTAAATCTGATAATGGTAGTGGTACGAACAATGGTGCGAGGAAGTTTCCAGATTTTAAAACTGATCTGCAAAAACTAAAGTACAGTACAACGAAGTATATTGAACCTCGGGAGTAGGTATTGAATAACTAAAATATCATCATTCCATGTGCACTTACAACGATAACGTTGTTATGTTGTTGTATATAGTATTGGCAATCTGTGCCAGCTTATAAAAAGGCGATCAGAGGCGAATTAGTGGAACAGTATTATGTAAAAAGAAAAGAAAGATACATAGAGATATCAAGAGATTATTCTTTTGTAATGGTAAATTAGAAAAAAAAAGAGTTGTTGCTATGGATACATAATAAATAGGTGTGTGTAGAGATAGACATCTTGTTATGTACGCTTCTCATGAGTGGATATTAAACTCAGTTAAGAAAGTGACAAAACGTATATGAGTTATCTTATTTATGAAGTTTATTCTTCTAAAATTGGTGCCTTAAACCCGGAAAATAAGTTTGTCGTTTTGAAGTACAGTAAAAACGGCCAACATTATAAGTGACCTTAGGGTGACCACTCTAAGAAGCGGAAAAGTGATACGCCGAAATATTATCATGAGTGTCACGGATAGAAATACAACTGGAGAACGGAGTACTCATCTAGAGACTAATTCCAACGAAAATCTTACTGACATTTTAAGAGATATAGCACAACAAATTAGGAATCTTGACGAAAGAGAAGCTCGAAAAAGTGAAGAAATCGCACAACAAATTAGGAATCTTGACGAAAAGACTCAAGATCAAGCTCGAAAAAGTGAAGAAATCGCACAACAAATTAGGAATCTTGACGAAAAGACTCAAGATAAAGCTCGAAAAAGTGAAGAAATCTCACAACAAATTAGGAATCTTGACGAAAAAGAAGCTCGAAAAAGTGAAGAAATAGCACAACAAATTAGGAATCTTGAAGAAAAAGTAGACCGGAAAATAAGCCAACAAACGAAGGATTTTGAAGATAAGCTAGAACAGTTAGAACAATGCAACGAAAACAAGTGGGAAGCTATTCAACGTCAACTTTCACAGATGAACCAGCATATTGTAGTCAAATTTGAGCAATATGACGAAAAGATGGAGAGAGTATCACAGAGAGTCACGGAATTTCAAAACTCTGTAGATCTCATAGAGGCAACATTAAACGCCCATGATACCCACATCAAGCTATTACAGGAGGAGGTTAATCTTATAAAAGAAAATTGTGTTTCCGAGAGTGCAACGCAAGACGGTGGATATAGGAACATGGTGGGTCCTGCATTTAATACTCGTGAACCTAGTCGCCATCCTAGGACGATCTTGGAAGCTAATGAACCTTCAAGTTGTGGAGAGGAAAGTATCGATAGGGAAAGAAGAGTAAGACAGTCATCCCGGCGAAGCTCCAACAGGTATATGAAGACTATAACAGGTAAACCTATACGATTCAGTGAAGTTAAATCACTTACCGAATTCAGTGGCATACCGGAAGATGTACCCGCTAGGGAGTTTCTTGAAAAATTTGAGGATGAGTGCGAGCTTATAGGTGTAGATGAGTCGCAATATTTAAAATTATTGCCTCATATATTGTTACCACCCTGTTTAACATGGTACAAGGCTATCAGGGGTAGTCTTCATACATATTCTGATTTTAAGAATGCTCTATTATCTAATTACGAAAATGATTTCATGACAGCGAATAGATATGCCATCTTGAGAACAAAACATTTTAATCCAAAATTGCATAGGAGTATTACGGAATTTGTAGTATCTACATATAAAGAGTTGAGATCACTAAATCCAAATCATCCGGAATCTCGTATTATAGCTTCGATTAGAATCTTATTGCCATTCCGATTACAACAACTGTTAATGTCGGCACAATGCATCAACTTTAACCATTTAATTATGCTTATTCAAAGTTATGAAAGTCAGTCAGCAATACAGAATAATAGAATACAAGATAGAGGTCAGGGTAATTCTGGACGTAATCAGCCACAATATGCTTCTGTTCGTAATGTAAATGTACAACCTGAAAATAATTCCAATGTGCCTAGTTTTAATAACAGAATGAATACTTATAATCGTACCGGTAATCAAACACAACCCAATCACAGAAATGGAGCTAGGAATTTTAGAAATAGCAACAGGAATTTCAGTAGAAGCAATAATTATCGCCGATTTTCACAAAATCAATTTGCAGATGGCAGGAATTCTGTAAATAGGAATCAAAATAGGGTAACAGTGCCTAATCGCCAAGGAAGTACTATAGATTGAGCTATACAATGTTGCTTAAATGAACCCTTCGAACGTATAACTTGAATTATTAAAAAGGCGTCCGATGGATTTGTATTAAATTGACCTATGCTTATGTTTATGGTTAATATGTTCTTCAGTTGATTTATTATTAAAATGTACGTTGAAAGCATATGTAATTATGAAGTATCTTGTTAAATATGTAAAAAGCAAATCATTTACGGAATATTGACGAAGTTAATTTATGGCAGTCAACTGAAAATATTATTGAATTTGTTCCTTATAGTTTTGTTGCAATTTCCTTTTATAGTATTAATTGAGGAAATGTTAATTTGTGTTCCATGTCTTTTGTAAGTTCTTTCATAATTACTTATATGAATATTATAAATATATAAAAATAAAAGATCATAATTTTAATGTAAACGCATCAAGGTAATAACAGATATATATAACAGATGCAACTTATGGAAAGAATATGAATAATGAATATCGAATCTCTTAATTTTTTTATATGTTTATATGTTCTAATGCTTTCTGATCCTACTAATATTTAATATTTTAAAGATCTTTATTTCTGATTAATGTTGTTTGAACATGAAGGAAACTATTAGTTAGATTTAAATTTTGAATAGGCCCATTGATGATAATTGTAAATCGACATATTAATAAATATGAAAAAATGTAATGTTATAATATATTATATATTTGAAGAGTAAAATATTTTTATTAAAAATAATATTGAGTATATACGAGGGCTATTCAGAAGGTAGGTGTTTCATGAACTTTAACCCAGGGTTCTTTCATTCATAGTGAAACTATTACAGAAGTCCCGTTCGGACGACATTCTACAACGATAACGTTGTTATGTTGTTGTATATAGTATTGGCAATCTGTGCCAGCTTATAAAAAGGCGATCAGAAGCGAATTAATGGAACAGTATTATGTAAGAAGAAAAGAAAGATACATAGAGATATCAAGAGATTATTCTTTTGTAATGGTAAATTAGAAAAAAAAGAGTTGTTGCTATGGATACATTATAAATAGGTGTGTGTAGAGATAGACATCTTGTTATGTACGCTTCTCATGAGTGGATATTAAACTCAGTTAAAAAGGTGACAAAACGTATATGAGTTATCTTATTTATGAAGTTTATTCTTCTACACTCCTGGTTTGGGCTACAATTTTTCAGCATCTTCTCGTACTTTTCTCTTCAATATGGTAGACGTCGCGTCAGTGCTTTGAAGTAAAATGACTAAGGGAGCACTAGCACGTACAAATTACTAACTAAAGATCACTAACTACTAACATAAAGCACTTTGACAATACGTTTCATTGGGAACTAATCAATTTAATTCCATACGTTTATTACTATCATCGTTTACAGTAAGGGAGAGCATAATTCTTTTTATCGGTTAGACGGAAACAAACTGGGCCCCATCCTTTTTCGCTTGATTCTCGTAGTATGTGGCGAGACAAACACGACGATACCAAAATTAACGAAATTACATCGGGTGAACATGGGTAATTTGGGTAATTTTTTAGTGCTCTATACAGAATGAACGGGAGGGAGCAAACTGGGCCCCATCTTTTTTCGCTTCATTCTTGTAGTATGTGACGAGACAAATACGATGGTACAAAAATTATCGAAATTTGAGCGGAGAAACATGGGTACTTTGCGTAATTTTGTAGCTCGGTATGGAAAATCAAGGGGCCCAATCTTTTTTTAGTGCTCTATACAGAATGAACGGGAGGGAGCAAACTGGGCCCCATCTTTTTCGCTTGATTCTTGTAGTATGTGACGAGACAAACACAACGGTACCAAAATTATCGAAATTGCACCGGGGGAGAATTGGTAATTTGGATATTTTGGGATCTTGGCACACGTCTGTGCTAGGAGGACGTTCAGAACCTTCTCTGCAGGTGTGGGAATGGGTTGCTATTCATCGTTGCCAACTTCGCTCCACCACAGATGCATCGCGGCCAATGTGGTTGCCGATTGGACGAAAGGACCAACCAGCCTCTCTAAGGCCCACAATACGACCCCGTTCGAACGCACTAATTTGACTGTATGGAGCACGATTGCGTGAAATCTTGGTTATGTTTACTGCGTAAGTCACTTTCGTGCACCTGCTGATCTTTGGCCTCTAATAATTCACAACACAGATTCTGCAGAGGTGGCGCAAATGTCCCTTTTGGTGCTGCCATCTGTTGGCCGAAACTGTTACACAGTTAATCATCTATTTCACTATCACCAAAGAACCCAATACTGGAAGCACATCAATCTCCCTCATGTTTTACAGGGTGTTGCAATTTTATTTTTCATCAGTGTATTTCTACCACTTAGAAAACCATACTGATTCGTTGAAAAAGCATTACTTTTGTTCCATGAAAACAGCAACTCTATTATGGTACGTTGCGGCAGGGAAAGCTGTCAACAGGCCCCTGGTGCTGGTCCTACAACAACAGCATGTACCCCAGAAAACATTGATGCTGTTCATGATACGATTACAGCAGACAGACGAATCACGATGCAACAGTTGCAGACATCATGCACATCTCTGTAGACTCAGTGGAAACCATTGTTCATGAACACTCGGAATTCATAAAGGTGTCAGCGCGATGGGTACCCAAATTGTTTTCTCGTGAAAATCTAAAAGACAGAGTTCGATGTTCAATGGCTGGTTTGGAGGTTATGGGAGCAGACCTGAAACAGTTCTGTGATAGATTTGTCACAGTGGATGAGACGTGGTTCCACCACTATGATCCCGAGTCCAAACGACAGAGTATGGAGTGGCGGCACAGCATTTCGCCTCCCCCACGCAAGTTCGGGGTGAAAGCATCAGCACGCAAGTTTATGGCCACAATTTTGGGATGCTAAGGGTGTGCTCCTTATTGACTACTTGGAGGTTGGACACACTATCACGGGGGCCTATTATGCAGCCCTAATCCCTAAGTTACGCGAAGCAATCAAAGAAAAGCGGGGCGGGATGTAGCAGCGAAAAGTGCTGTACTACCAAGGTAATGCTCCGGCCCACAAAAGCCATCTTACTGGTGCCGCAATCCATGCTGCTGGTTTTGATGTGTTGGAACATCCTTCCTACTCATTCGACCTCGCCCCTAGTGACTTTCGTTTGTTCCCAAAGTTGAGGGAGCACCTCAAGGGGAAGAAGTTTCACTCAAATGCAGCTGTTATTGAATCTGTGGAGGAATGGCTCACGGCTCAGCCAGAGACTTTCTTTGAAGCTGGCATAGTGGCTTTACAGCATAGGTGGAAGAAGTGCATTACTATGAAAGGAGACTTTTTTGGGGGGAAATATAATACTCCTTATAGGTCAGGGACAATAATTATTGAACCACCCTCGTACATATTAATTTAAATAGACCATTATACCATCTGTTCGAGTTAAAGACATTTGCATAAAATAACCTATTAACTTAATATTACAAGTAGATCCACTATCTCAAATTTCCGTAAAAATGATTATATCCGCACATACTATTATATTTTGCAATATTACCGTATAAGAAATGCATAAAAAGTTTTGCTTACATTTCTAATATTTAAATGTATAAGTGTTGAACCTGATTTGCTTCTAAATAAATTGATAAATGTACTTACATCGTCACAGATATTTGTTTCTTTTCTAGATAAAGATGAATATCACTAATAATCTGTTCCATAAAATATCCATGCTTCTTACTTGTTGGTTCGAATCCTTAATTTTGGAGAGTTTGCAGATCTACTCACAACATATATCACTCTAGATGAATAACTATTTTTCAGTAACTCCATACCATCACATACCCACACAAAACGAAAACCATTACTTCTTGCAAATGGTTTTCTTTCAAAAAATGCTTTCTGGTTATTGGCTGTTAGGTGTTCGAGACCATCTGAGAATTTTTCCTTATTTCTGGAGAAAATTACAGCTTGTTCCCAAGGTGTTCCTTAGTGAAGTATCCCCAATTATCTTCGATGCCAATTTTGCAATAATTGGTCTTCTTTTATCTTTTCCTAAAGTGGGAACTCTAAATGATCTCTGAATCTATTCAGATTGTATTTCCACTTTACATGCTTTGGCCACTTCCACTACGACATTCTCCATATTTTCTTCTTTTATCTGAAGGACTTCCATAATTCTTAAATTTTCCTGTAATTACATCTGTTCTAGATAGCCGAATTTTCGTTCTAGTTTCTCAAGAGTTTGTTTTAGATTGCTATTTTCGATTTAAAGTTGTTCCGATGTTTTTGGTAAGTCCACTAACGGTATTTTTCAAACCTTTATTTTTTGAAATTCATTAAATTTGGTATCCATAAAAGTTACACTTCGCTCCAGCTCAGTATTTGTGTCACTAAGGTTTTCAATTTTCGCTAGTTTTGCATGTATTTCATTTACTTTCGGAATTATTTGATGATATTCCAAGAGAGAGAGAGAGAGAGTGGTTGAACTACTAGAATCGAAATAAACGAATCTGAGAGGATGTTGAAGAAAATTAAAAATATAGAATGCTAAGAAATTCCTATTATTGTTTAATTTTGTCGATAGCTTTATCAGTTGCAGTAGGATTTGTAAATATTTTAATACCAATCACTACATATACAATTGATCAATTTGAGCAGCTATTAATGTATTAAGTAAATAAGGAAAAGAACATTTAAGAATGATATTTATTTTATTAAAGATGAAAATTATTTTAACTCTCAATGTTGCTGAAATTGCTGCATATTAAAAATATTGCTGAACAAGTTAAACTAGCTGAACGTGCGCTGTCTACTCAGCGCATCGTTCTGTTATGATCATGAATCTCCTTCCCACTGTGTATGTCTCCTTACTTACACAAGTAAAGGATAGGAGATTCACAAAGGAAGTCAATTACTAGGTATTTATGTTGCAGTAAGTTTGTAGCAAATTTGTAGAAGTATCACGATATCAAGTGAAAATATTTTTTTCTAATAAATCCATATCCGTCCGAGTACGCCTCATTGCGTCTGTTGAGGCCTTTGAAGTTGCCAGCATGCAATAGGTTTTGCCATTCAGATTTAAGCAAAGCGCCTGCAATGTCCGTCAACCCGCCATACTAACTTCTCTACTGGTTGCCTAAAACCGTAGTTTTGGCCTGCAACAATGGGCCTCAAAAGGACAAGCTTTTCCATATAAAGTCAGATCAGTAATTAGAACGACATGTTCCGACGAGTGTAAAACACCTTTGTTCAAAACAACTAGGAATTATCTTGGACAACACCCCTGCAACCACACATTGTTGTCATAAATGAAATGGAGCTGAGAGCCTTGTTCAGCGCAACGATCCTTGCGTTCGCTTTCACAGAACAGAGTTTGCTCTTCCAATACTGCATTCTATCGGCACAAGAAACTTAGTCTTGTAAGAGTTGTGCACGTTACTAACAGATGGATTTGATTGTTTATCAGTTTGAGAGCTAGCACAAGGAGTCTTGCGTCCGAATGATAGCTGGGTGCAACGTAACATAAGGTTCTTGTAGCATGTGGCCTTGCGGGAGCTTACGTTCATTTTAACAAATGATGGTTAATACAGAAGTTGCTCTTTAAGAACTAGGGTAAATAACACACTCATGAATATCACAAAAATAATTATGATAATATCCGAAATGAATAATATGTGGAGATACAGAGAAAGAGAACAAGATCTTTATGCTTACGTTAGACAATTTTTGAAACTTGAAATTAATAATCAAAATATTGTTGGTGCAAAATTCATCAATTGGGTAAAACAAGAGTAAAACAAGACATATTTACAGATTATGTGCCTGCGATTACAATACCTGCTATGGATTATATATATGGTTTACCCAACATTGTTAGGGTCGTCAAGTCTAGAAGGCTTAGGTGGGCGGGTCATGTAGCTAGAATGGAAGAAAGTAGAAACGCTTTCAAAGTCTTGACTGGAAGACCAATCGGAAAACGACCATTAGGAAAACCTAGGCGCAGATGGGAAGACAATATTAAGATGGATCTCGCAGAGATTGGAATACAAAGTAGAAACTGGATCCAATTGGCTAAGGATAGAAGTCAGTGGAGAGCTTTTGTGAACGCGGCATTGAATCTCCGGGTTCCATAGGCCATAGAGTTAGTTTTATATATATATATATTAAAAAGAATGCACAACAACAGCAAAAATACGACAGACGACAATGCCTATTACACAGTGGCAGTTTTAGCGGGTAGGCCGGGTAGGCACGAGCATACTCAAAAATCTTGAAAAATATATAAACACTAAAAGATACAATAAAGAGTAAATATAGTTTCCACTTTTTATATTAATGGTAAATAATTATTTAATAAACAGCATCAACCATTACTGTATAATTAATTTACTATTGTCATTAATCAATCAGATGGGCATATGTATCCATACACGAGGGAGCGGGCCCACCCAAAATTAAAATCATAAAGCCGCGCCTGCTATTACATCGATGTATCTATGGCTATTACCTTGAATTATATTACCAACTACACATTAAACAAAATTAAAAACAAAATAAATCACACTTTTAAATCTTTTGTTATTTAGAACGAATTTGATTTGTGTGATTTTTACGAACGAATCCTACGTTAGATTGATCGTCTGTGATATAAATACATTACACTTGGAAAATTGACATTGACCATAAACCATTTATATTCATGCAGAAAACAATTCAAGTATGTTAATCAATCATTCTAATGTAGCTTATAAGCAGAAAGAATAATGTATAATATGTATTTCGAGATTTTTGAGTTAATATATCTTTTGGGAGGAAATAGGATAATTAGCATTGTTTTTCTTCTAATTGTCTCTTCTCTTTCTCTACATTTATTTACCTACCTTTAACCTGAGCATTACCAGGTTCTAACTCTTGGCTGAGAAATACAGAGGGAAAGTTATCTCACACAGCATGTACCAGTGCAGAAAGGAAAGAAAAGTCGTTACCAAATTTGAGCTCACGTATTAATGGGTCTCTTGATTAGTATTTAAGAGCAATATAGAAAAATAAGCTTCAGGTGCCCATACGAAAAAGTGGTCGTTAAGTAGATTTTGTTTAATTAAGTCATCGCTGCGATTTAAAGAAAATAATTCTTATATAAATGGAGCCTCAGGAAACGTTGAACGTTGCGAATAACTTTAAAGTTAAATATAAAGATATGCTCGGGGCAATATGAAAGTTGCATTTGAAATCATTAATGAAACTCTAGAACTAAATAATGATCAATGGACTGAGTTTACTGGAAATTTACGAATATTGCATGAGTTTACATTAACAATATCCAAACCTGTAGGTATACTTTTCGTTAGACGACACCATAGGTTTTATACACCGGATTTTGTTCAGTAACCAACAGAGTGATAAAAATCGTGCAAGCTAACTTTGCACTTTGAAGCCATTACTTTCCAAATGACTCAGACAAAAAAGAAAAGAAATGAAATCTTTAAGTTTAACGTCCCACGTTTTTGCCGGATAGGCTAAAGGAGACGGTGATAATGAGAAATGAGTGCATGGTGGAATGAAGAAAGTGGGAGGAAACGGGAGAACCCCGAGAAAACCCACAAGGACTGTGTCCACAAAGTCCACTGGGCGCGAGCTGGGAACGAACCAGGGACCCCAAGCACCGGAGGTGAACGCTCTACTACTGAGCCACCGCGTATGGGCATTGACTATAAAAGTGATTAGTGGAGGTTATCATCGACTCCTCCAAAATAAGTTTCAAGCGTGTCCTACTGCAGATAGATAACGTCTTACCATTGATTCCGGTTGGGTATGCAACTGATATAAAAGAAACATATGATAACAATTGTTATTGCGATTGAACTATGGCAAGTTTAAATGGCAGATTTCCATTGAGCTGAAAGTCATAGGTATATTACTTGGGCTGCAACAGGACTTCACAAAATTCTGTGCTTCTAGGATAGCCGCGCCAAACCATTTCATTATAAAAAGATAGGCCTAAGCGTCAATCACTTGAATCCGGACCTTATAATGTTATGCACGAAGTACTTATCGAATCCACCAACATAATTCTACCTGCTCTTAATGTAAAATTGGGCCTAATGAAAAACTTCGTTAACGCCATGGACAAAACTGGAGAAGCATTTCTCTATTTGTGCGAGAAATTTCCGTCTTAGCAAGGCAAAAATAAAAGAAGGGATTTTTGCGGCTGCCCAGATACGCAAACTATACAAAGATGAGAATTTCAACACCATTCTGACAGGCGATGAAAAGTTAGCTTGGGATGCCTTTGTTCAAGTATCAACAAACATTTTTGGAAATAAGAGGGCAGAAAACTATAAAGATCTTGTGGCAAATCTTCTGCACTGCTATGATTGATAAGGTGCAACATGTCCTTAAAATTGCGTTTCTTGGATTCGCACTTAGACTTATGACAACTGTGGTGCTGCAAGCCATGAGCACGGGAAAAGCTTCCACCAGCAAATTTCTGGCATGGAAATGAGATACCAGGAAAAGTGGAATGCATCAATGTTAGCAGATTATTGCTGGACACTAATCAGGGAATCACCAGCTGAAAACTACAAACGTCAAACAAAGGGGTTGCGTCTTCAGTGACCTTTCTGCGAGAGATAACAACAAGATAAATACATGCATAAGCTTATATAAGCAATAAAGTAAATTATCATAACTTCAGAACGAGAGCTAATCTTGCATTTTAATTAACGTTTTCGTTATCAGCACAGCCGAAAACATAAAGATTAGCTGTTCTCATGCCAGTTACAGAAAAAAAGTAAAATTTTGTTGGCTAGTGTAATATGAAGGGAAAACACATGAAGTATATTAATACAAATATTTAGGTCGAAGAGGTCGAAAACATAACACAAGATCTTATCACCATAATAATAAGTATTGACAGTACTCAGTGTACTTTATAAAATAATATTTCAAAATAAGATGTTTATCACATTACGAATTGAATCTGTAATGCAATTGAGTCTGTAGAATACTATTAATAAAGCAAGGTTAAGAAAAGAAATAGTGTTCTTTTACAAATCCTAACTCATAATCAAAGTTACTATTCCTTCATTCGGCCAAAAGTCCAGTCCTGTCATTTGTTGTATAACTGAGGGTAGCTGGAAGAAAACTTCAAATCACAACTGCTAACGGAAATTCAAGACCTGAGTACCAAAACGAAGTGGTGTATGACGATATTTAGGACGAAAGTGAAGTAGTTTCAAGCTTATTATAAGCTACGTAAATTATTATTCCACAAAGCGAGCGTGGATTATCCTTACTTGAGCTTGATACTATAGAGAGAAACAACTTTTCCATTCTTGAAGAAATTGAATTTCTGCGGAGACATATGGGGTCAACAAATAGCTTTCTGTTAACGTTAACAACACAATCATAATGCAAGTAATTCTTTCAATGGTGCCCTTGCTCCTTATTCGTTATTCTGATCCTGCCTCTGCTACAAAGCTATCGATTCAGGGTGACTGATCCTCTGGGAATAATCTTTGGAGCTTGTTAACTGACGAACTCTCTGCTTGTGAGGCTATCAGAGACAAATAACAAGCATTCAGTAGGATTTCACCCTTGTAATTACTTGCCCAAGGTTTTCGTTTATCTATTTTGTTCCGACCACAGCTGTTATCAGTGCCGTGATTGCGACTTCAGTTGGCGTTCGTTGTATATACATTTCTGATGAAGACATTGTATATAGTTATGTTGAAAAGAAATAGCTACCCTAAACTCAACACTAACTGAAAACAAAGAAATATTATTGCTTATGTTAATCTATTAAACAACATATATACGAATCTCATTCCTTTATTTACATTGTATAAATAATTTTAAGAGTAACATGCTCAACGCTGCCTTGGAGGAAAAGTACAGTATGTATTTCTGAAGTGTGCACACGAAATGTAAACTACACATGAAAAGGTTTGAAGCACAGGTGTGTATCATATGATAGGCTTGTTGTGTAAAACTAATCTTTTACAATTGATCGGCATTAATGTATATAGAAATAACATACAAATTAGGATCAAGACAAATATATGAATATCCCTTTCCGACTGGGGTAGTTTTGCTGTATTATACAAAAGAGAATTTTACATTTTTCACGCTCATTAGCTTCAATCGATTGTGCGAGTTCCGTACTACGAATTTAATTTGTTTCTTCGTTGCAATTTAGCAAACCATGTGAACTTTTAAGTTTCATCAGCTGAATTAAAGGTGGTATGACTCGTAAAGGTAAATATTTTTAGTTTTTAATTTCTATGTTGTTTCAATATTTGATGTCACTGTATTTTGTGACTTAAATGTCTAAAGAATTTTAATACGTTAACAATGTAGTATAATCGTTTGTTCTATGGTATGTAATTTAGGAGAAAAATACAAGTAGCACGATCGTGCGGGTTAGAATTTTTTTTCTCATCTTGTAAATAATATGATCGACAGAAGCACTAGATTTTTCTTGAGACTTTTCATCAAATATAGCATGATAAAAATACTTAAATTTACTGTAATTTTAGGATAATGTTTTAATGTTATGTACACGCTTCCTGCAAAGAGGAGGTACCCTCTCCAAAATTTTCGTGGCCCGATATCAAGCCAATTGTGTACAAAGTATTGGCTTGAAAATATTTTGCACCAAAATTTTTATGTCGCCCCACAATTAGTGGCTACCACGGGCCTCGTATGGAACATACTACAATAGTAAAGACCTCACTTATTTCCCAGTTTAGTTTACTTTATACATATTTAATTGAAGATAATTTGATCAGATATTATTTCACTTCATTCTGTTGAGTAGACTATGAGTTCCTTTTGTGACAATTAAAAAAATTCTAGGATTAGACATTCTGAATGGTAATACCTTGCAGCCAAGCTATTAAATTACACAGTAATCTCATTTTTTTTTTTTTTTTTTTTTTACGTAGGCCTGTCTCATACTGACGTCATAAAATTATTAGATGAATCAGATTGCAGCGACTTGTCCAGCCAGGACAATGATAAATTACTGCCTGCAAATGTTGAAGACATACATCAAGAACACGGCTGGAGGCTCGGGGTTAAGAAAAATATGTGGCCCTGCTGACTTCACCTAACACATTTCTGCGAAAGTACAGTAGGAAAGTTAACGGAATATGTTTCATATTTTGATCATATTTTATGACGATAATTGTATCTTTATGATTTTTTTTAGATAGTCAGTTGAAATTTTGGTCAGAGTGAAGGCCCCTGTCCACTTGGATGCCCGCCTCTTTAATCCAGCTCTAATCAAGAATGTGACCTATAAATAGATAAACGTGATGTGGGTTCGAAAAGAGTTGTGGACGAATCCTGTACAAACGCTAAGGCAGATTGTTCTCCACAGAGAAGATTGTTTCTTAAAGATGCTACATACCATCCAACAGACCTGTAGCAGATAAGCGTTACGACGGATATGATCATTTGTCAACAGTAGATGACATGAAATCACCAAAAATGTCTAAACCAGAAGGATGTGACAGCAGAACAAAGACCCGATGTGAAAAATGTGAGTGTTACTTGTGTTTGTCGAAAGAAAAAAAACTGCTTCAAAACCTTTTAACGTCAGGTAAAGCTATTCAAATGTTCAAATTATTAAGATAAAAAAAGACAATATAAAAATATTTCATTGTGGCATTTGAGGTACTTACAGTCCCCCAGAACCAAAAATGTACTATTTTTAGTATTTTAATAAACAAATTATTTGGTGTAATGCATATCAATTTGACAACATCTAACGAGCACAAAGTGAGGGTCTACTATTTTGAATTATACTACAAATGCAACCTAACCCGCACACTCGTGTGGATCTATTATTTTAATTTCTGTCGCAATTAAAACCTAACACACACAATTGTGGGGGTCCACTTTCTTAGAACCTACGATTGACCCATGCATTTTTTTTTGTCATAAAAATGTTCTATACATGTTTCTGTAGTATGGAAAAACCGGTTTTATTAAAATAATCTAAGACTTTCTACTCCCTTGCTGAAAGGAATATACGAGTGAATTAAATGAAACACTTGTAGTAGTTCAAGCATAAAGAAAGAAAAATACAACTAATCGATTTTTAGCAAATTTTCAATTTACCACTGATATTTTGAGCTTTCTCGTGGATAATCAATTGCGCTTTTGGTGTAGGAGACCCGGGTACGATTCCTGGAGGTAGCTCGTGTTTTTCGGATCCCACGTTAAGCTGAAGGTGAACGTTTTATATAGCCTTGCTGCTGAAAGGGACTCTAAAAAGTGAAATCAACTCAGCCACTGGTATTTGAACGGATTGTTAAGTACTTATAAAACGTTACAGTGCATAATCTTTTAATTTTAACTGACATACAGTTAGGATAGCCAACTAACTGCGTTACTCGAATCGTGGATTTTTCGATTCGGAACCATATCAACTTGGCACCTCACGTTTCTTTTATTCATCTTACCTCGTGTTGTAAATTCGTACCTTTGTTTATTATTATTATTATTATTATTATTATTATTATTATTATTATTATTATTATTATTATTATTATTATTATTATTATTATTATTATTATTAGGTATTCTGCCTTCTGGCAGGTTCTGGGACTAATCAGTTTTTTTTCCATTTCTTCTTAATTTTCAGTTTGGGCCTGGAAATCTTTCTTCCATGTTTCTCGATTTTCAGCTTCCTCTTTTGAACTCCGAATATTTTCTTCTATGTTTCAAATCATCAATCAGTTGTGTTTTTCTACCTATTCCTCATTTTCCTTCCATCTTTCCTCCTATGGCAGTATGAGGAAGACAATTTCTTCGCAAGATGTGTCCAATCTAATTGGTCTTTCTACGAAATATGGTGGCTAGAAGCGTCCTCTTCTCTCCTATCCGTTTTAAAACATCTTCGTTTGCTACTCTCTCTGTCCAGTTTTCTTCTCTATCTTCCTCCAACACTACAATTCGAAGCTCTTTAAATATTTATTCTCTAACTTGCGTAATGTCCAAATCTCTGAACCATAAAGTCCAATACTCCATACAGTCTACTTGAACAATTTCTTCCTTAGTTCAATATTAAGTCTGCTAGTTAAGAGTGACCTTTCCTTGTTGAGTGCTTCTTTAGCTATGGTAATTCTCGACCTAATCTCTTTGATGTAGTACGCGTCTTTCGTCAAAATACTCTCCAGATATTTGAAATGGTCGACCTCTTCAAATTCTCTTTGTTCTAATCTGATCGTAAGCGCATTTCCATGGTATATTTTAAATATAATTCGACAGGTCTTCTGTGACTGGGTATCTCCCCTCCAACCTAAGCGCTCGATGACAGCCTCTATTACGGGCTTACTTTCCTCGAGGACTGCTATGTACACAGGCGTGACCTTCCGTCTTTCATCTGACGGGTAATTTGCATCAAAATTCACATCCTCTAACTCTGCAACAGGAACGCTGGTACTTCGGCAATCTATCTCTTACTCCAGACTATCTAAAACTAAATCTCCATAGTCTATTGTTCTAAATTCTACCTCTATATCATGTGAGTAGTGAGACGTAGAGTCCTTTTTCATAAGCCAACATGGCACGTGAATAGTTGAAAAAGTTTGAACCCAGGATAAGTGAACGATTTAGACTGGACACAATTATTCCACAATATGAAATGTCTTCCCTTAATACCAAGCTCTAGTATCATCTTTCGCACTAACACTGAGGGTTTTCTGCAAAAGCAGAAGTTACTCTAATTTTATTCACACGCAAAAATGCAGGAGGAGGGCGGCTATCCCTAACTCTATTCCAAAGTTCTTTGGAAGTCGCGCATACTCTGGCATCTGAGTCTAGTAGTGCGTCTACTGCTTGCGCAAATATTACTAAGTGAAACTGGGAGTGATATAACATTTTCTGTAGGCATAGGTTCATGGCCCCTATCTAACAAGTCTTTAAGGATAGAATTTGCTTCCTCAAGCATATTCATGTCATTGCCTATTTTTACTTAATATTGAAATTTTATTCACTGTATTTTGTAATGCAATAATCATTGCATTTGGTAATGATAGAGCTCGAAAACACTAGGTTTGCGCGTTTATAGCAAGACACCTGCATATCATGTTAAAATGGCATAAAAAATAGCTATTGAAAACTCATGCGATTCAACAAAATAGCAGTGAATGACTTACACTTTACCAGAATATATACTTGATACTTTGAACTTACGTGACAACACAGCAGCTGAAAATGTGTTGCAACTAAGATACAATAGTAACCAAATACACTGGTAGGCAAAATGAAACTTTTTTTCGCTCCCACGAACGAAAATAGGTGATTCCTATAGGTTTCGAGCTCCTGAGTTCGAATCCGTAACCCGTTTTTCTCCAGGACGTAACAGTTTTTAGGGAGGAGAGGGTGTTTCAATATCCGCCCAAAGATGCTATTCTTCACCCATAATAATTTGCACGTTATAATTTAAATATCAATATAAATTATGCAGATAAAATTGCATAAAAAGTTTAAGACTTACGTGTCAATTGGTTTTCCTACTCTTCTTGTAATTACTACAGGGTGCCTCGCGTGTCACATTCCAACAGAAGTCTGCCAACATATTTACACTGCATTTACTATTGCAGCGCCTCTCCATGGTAGCTATTTGCTGGTAAAACCTTTCCCCGTGTTCGTCAGAGATCTCCCCCAAGCTGTACATTTCAGGGAAGAAGTCCACATTATACACAAGCTGTACATTATTTGTGAAGAAAAAGAGAGCAAAAAAAAAAAAAAAAAAAAAACGTAGTCTCCGTGGTTAGGTGGATAGAGTGGCGGACTAGCAGTTATTTTATTATTTTGACACGAGATCGAATCCCACCCCTGTCTCATATTTTTTTTTTACAAAACATTATAAGAAATGTATAATTGTGATGTTAATAAGAACCGAAACAATATAATAAGGAAATAACATATTGATAATGGCCATTAATCGACGTATTTATTCAGTACTAGAATACGTGTAGGCCTATTATTGGAAACAACGATTGCTTTCAGTTTATGGTCTTGTATGTTACACTTCCCCTTCCCGTTTTTAAACAGCAGACAACTTACTTCGGATTTGTCTCAGGAACAGGAAAAAAAACATACGCGACCTTGACAGTCTTTCCAGTCTTACTCCTTGTTACATCAACATGACGTTACATTGAATGAATAGCTTGTCATGAAAAAAGGAAGAAAGGAAAAAGTTGATGTCAAATTATCGTTTGTTTGTGTGTGTATGTGTGCTTGTGTTTTTTCTTTTTAGAGTATTGACTTTCTCTCTTTTTTTTTTCATACCCACAAGTGCATAAATGCAATCATAAGTCTATGTAAGGAATAAAGAATACTTTTTCGTGGACGTAACTAAATTATACAGATCTATGTATGCGGAACATGAATATTTCCAAAAGATAGCATGAATATGAACGATAATCATACTATATTTCTACATTATATAGTAGCGTGAAAAACTGATATTAAAATGATATAACAAACAGGCATAAGCGTTTCTTTTTCTAGTATGGCAACACATTAAATTTTGGGGATTACAAATTATCACCTTACGTGTCGTTGTATTCCTATTCGTTTTTACGTTCGAGCGACGAAAGAAGAAATTGTAGTGATAGTGATAAAAATCGAATTCGATATTTCAATGAATTCAAGTATTACGCCCCCACATATCGAAAAAGTGATTTTGATGTCTGTCCATCTGTTCGTCTGTCGGTTCGTCACGGTTTTACATGCATCCAAATAGAGGCCACACTGTTCGACGTATCTGGACCGAATTCTAGACATGAAATTTTTATAACACTTTATAGTTTCGAATTCTATATCCTGCAACACCTAAAAATAAGGGTAGTTTACTGAAGGATGAAAATTTAAAATAATTAAATTGTCTCAAAAACAGCTGTAAGGGTTTTGCTTATTTTTTTACAAATATATATTTTATTAATAACCCTTCACCGTAGTATGAATCATTGCTCTGAAAAAAAATACATAAGGTGTAATTTACTGTATGGGATGCGTTTTTTTCGAACAATTTTCTCAATCACATTTCATAAATAAATGTATCATTAATAACCTAACAATATGACACAACTCGTTCGTCCTGTAAATATTCAGAAGGGGTAGTTTACTCTTCTCCGACGATTTTCCCATTAACACCTGACGCAATTTTGTTCATATTTCATAAATAAATGTTACATAAATAGCCTAACGATATGGTATAATTCCATCATCCTAAAAATCTAGAAGTGGTATATTACTTTTCGGAGTAAGTTTTACCCTACGATTTTGTCGAGAATGACTCAGGCAATTTTGTTCGTATTTCATAATAGCATGACTTGTTTGTCCTGAAAATATACAAAAGGAATACTTTATTCTTAGGGACGACTTTTTTGACGACTTTCTCAGAAAGTACTAAGACGCTTTTGATCGTAGTTCACATACAATTATTTCCTTAATAATTCTAATATATGGCGTAAGTTATTTCTAACAGAAATATAACCAATGGGTACTATACATTTGGACGTAAGTTGCTTCGAACAAAGTTTTCCAAAACACATTGTTTTATTCGTATTTCCCAAATAAATGCTTCAGTAATAGCTGCAGCCTAACACTAGTCAGTTTAAGAAATTCGAGCGAGAAAATTCAGTGGGTTTCATCCGTACCGATTCTTAAATATATTTTTAAATGTTACACCTAATCACAATTTTTCTAACAAAATCGAAACTTCTATTTGAATGTACCTTGTTATGGCCAAATGGTTCAAGTGCATTGGTTCTAGATTTGATTCCCAGTGAGAGCTAGTGTATTTTTATACAACGTTATGGTATAGGTAATAAGTAGATGCAAAGAGAAAAGTGTTTAAACAAGCTTAACCAAGCTAATGAATAATACAAAAAATAATACAATATTTCAAAATTATAGAGGAAAGGTTGTTAATATTATGTATTTGCGTGTGAAATGTCCAACCGATGACTGTCAACTGCAAAGTTAAGAAAGTGAAACATCCAATACCAGATTAATCAGTGGTCTCTAGGTAAAGCTATCCTACTAGGAAGTGATTGAGATACCAAAAAATATTGTAATCGCTGGGAGACAGGGCATTTTTTAAGCTACCTTTTTGTATCCAAATGGATACCCAGTCCCAGCACTTGGATTTTGGATATACAGTGCACTTCATAAATCTTTAAATCACTGAAAGAGTACTTGAACAATAAATTACTTGAATTACTGTAAATTTAAAATTACTACAATATATTTTAGTTTTATGACTACATGGTTTAGCTTGTATTCTGTGGATAGGTATAAAATTGGAGAGCTTCATTCTTGAAATTTCAGCTATTCCTCTTTCCTTCGTTTCACGTACTCATTTGTCCACCTCTAGATGCTAGCACAGAGAAAGTTAATAGACCGACTAAAGAGACAGAAAGGTTGAAGCCGAACTCTCACATGTAACGGTCCAAATGACGTTTGGATTATACACCTTTTAAATAGTCTCTGAGGGAAAATGACAGAAGAAAACAACTTGCTATTTGGATATTTAATTTTTATGAAATGGAATTCTTACTTAACCTTAGCTTACAATACTGTTTTGGTTCGTTACAATTAAGACTCATGATTTCTGATAAAATATTGAGAATAGAACATTTACAACACTTTTGGGGAATACTTTGCGTTGCGACGATAGCCACTTACTTTAATCGGCAATATGTAGAGCAAGAAGGAGCTGCTGATTCAGTGCCGACGCCGATGGTTTTTTAGTGAAAATCTCTCATGCCAAATGATTAATGTAGCTACGTGAAGTCAAATCCAGGATCGTCGTTTATCTATAAGGTAGGCCCACGTGTTACAACATATTTGAGGTAAGCTAACCTGCCTATTGAAGAGGAGGGAGGAACTAGAGCGACAGAATTAACGCCTGTGACAAACATCTTGGCATTTCAGCTAAACGAATAAAACGCAAGCTCTGACGCGACATTGCCAACTGGTAAAGGGAAATACAGAGCGATCAGGTGGCAGGGGATAGACGTGGATGTGTACAAAATAAACGTGGCAACACCACTTGTCTCTCGTTTGCTAGCAGCATTTAAAGGGAACTTGGAGCGCCTCCTTCAAATGCCAAGATGTTTGTCACGCCGTTTAGTTAGGCTTGCCATGTTTGTTTTGCTTTGCTGCTTGTATATTTTCTGGAGACAATTGAATATCGGGTTTCTTAGCATCTATTTCCGTTTTATTGAGAAGAGTCGATCACACACAATTTTTCCTTTAAAGTCAGATTGTCTTTTATTCTTTACCATAACGTGATTGTTTCACACATCCTACCATCACACCGATCTACTATGCACTATATTGTTGATTTGATATTCAGTTGATGCGACGCATATTATGTTATAAACTTTGATAAAGCAATTTTGATATTTTGCTTAGGTTGGGTCATATTGAGTGCATATATAAGTTTGAAGTTGTTATTTTAGAAGCCTGTTGAGGCTAACTATCAGCTATTCCTGATCCACGCTCTTGCATTCGTATTGGTTCGCTATCCAGAAATTCCCAATTCTCATTATCGCCGAATTCCAGTTTTCTCCAAGATGGTTCTCTTTTACCTAATCTGTTTTATTCTGGCCTAACATTTCCTGGCAATCAAACATTTCGTGTCTGTTATGGGCAATATAGGTAGCCGATTGTCCATTAGGTACAAAGCGCTATATTTAACAATTTTTTTTACCCAATTTGTTGCACAGTTACCTTCAGTGGCGGATTTACGCCGGGGGGAAGGGCTGAGCCCCTCCAACATTTTAGAATTTCTATAGAAAACGAATCAAATATTACTCATAATCTTCAAGCCCCTCCCCTTAAAATTAAAAATTTCTAAAAATCAAGTATTCCTAAAGAGAAGCCCCTACAAAAAAAAAAAAAAAAAATCTGTCGCTGGTTACCTTCGTGCTCATCCCCTTTTTTCTCTTATACTCAGATGTTAGAATCTCTAATACTCAGATTATAATCACTGTCCATTTTCCCGTTTTTTCTTCAGCGCGAGTTTTTCTTAAATATTGCCAGAAAATTTTTCCTTTTCTTTGGTAATTTTACGTTCAGTGAGATACCACAAATTGATTGAAAGTTTGTGACAGTTAAATTGTTAAAAAAAATCCCTTATGTCACAAAGCGTAACAAATTGTAAACCTTTGTCATGCTTTGTAGCATTACATAATTAATGGACTGTCCTAATAGTATCTAATACCGAAATCTGCAATACACCGCATGCATTCTATTTTCATAGGAAAAGTAGGGTTACATACAATGCTCCTGTATTGATTGCGATGTGTTGAATCGGAAATGGAACGCTTAGCAGAAGTCTGACAAATACGTCATTTTGTATGTCATTATTTCAAAAGTGTACAGTACATTATACAAAAATGCACTTTAAAAACTCTGACACGTGTGTCAAGGGCCCTTTTGTGCCTGGATACCCAGTAGCGATTTCTTAAAAAATGCACTGCTGGGAGACATGTTAGAAGAATACAGTGGGTGAGAGAGTTTAATACTGCATGCAACTCATGAATAGTCTGCACCTTCGTTGAGTATTGAAGTGCGTAGACCTATATAGGTTTGAACTGAAATGAGCATTAATACACAATATGTGTTGAACATTACGGGGGGCTTGCGGACAGGTTTGCAGTGCATTTCACGGGGTTCGATATTGTAACGATCCTAGCAAACTCCTGAGCCTTCTCCACTGTACACTATAAGTTAAATTCGTGCTTAATTAAAACTCTATTTGTTTAAATTTAACACTGTTAACCGTTATCACCTGTGCACTACGAGCTACAATCCGCCAGTAATTCTTTATTTTTGCCCTTTGTTTTAGCGCCATAAATGTCTTTGTTCATAAATTTCTTTGTCTATAGTTTTGCATGTACGTAGCGTGGAGATTAAATTTTCACTTCTACGCCATATGCATCTAATTACAAACACACCTATAGAACGAACACAACAAACTTGGAATATATAGTTTGTGTATGGAAAATACAGTTTCTCATCGAAATCAGTTTCAGCTTTTACAAACCTGGTTCTATTTCTGACCAGAATATTATTCGTTGTTCTCCGGAAACCAATTCCGTTTCCACAGAAATAGTTTTGTGTTTTCCAAAACAGTTTTGGGTTTTTAGTTATTGGTGAAAACTAAACCGTCTTTTAGAAAACCGGGCCGGTTTTGGAGAAAACCGATTTCAATGAAAAATCGAACCGGTTTTTCGAGAAAACCGAAACCGATTTCGATTAAAAAGCGAACTGGTTTTGGAGAAAACCGATAACGGTTTAGAAGAAAAACCGAAGCGGGTTTTGGAGAAAAACCGAACCGTGCCGTTTTTTCGGATTTCGGTTTTTCTAGAAACCCGTTTCCAGTTTTAATAAAAACCGGTTTTGCGTATCCCTAATTTTTCCCTGAAATATCTGTTCCTTAGTTTCGTTTTATCTATTTATTCCCAAGCAGTCACGTGCCTTCCACATTCCAGGTGTTCGCTACGTCTCCCTAAAATTGACCAAAATTATCCTATATATGTATATATATATATATATATATATATATATATATATATATATATATATATATATATATATACAGGACCGGATTTAGGGGCCTGCAAAGGTGCACGTGCACCCCCGTCTTCGTTGCAAATATACACTATCTAAAATGAAAAGCTAGCATTGAAATATCAACACATTCCGAAACTTTCTGCCATCATATTTCCGTTTGGGGCTTAAAAGAAAGCAGAGCTTTGCAAAAGGAAGTTTAAGTTGATTTTCTGAAGGTTGAAGCAAAATGATTCATTAAGCAAAACAATATAACATTTTTAAAGTAGGAAAGAAAACAGAAGGCAGAAGCAGAAAAGGACATTTTTTGTAATCCATTCCACTTACGACCCTCTTTAAAATAGTCCCCCTCCGTTCTATGTATCAGCGTTGTCAGGGGTAAAGAATACTGTAACATGTCACTTTGAAGAGTTCCCTGTGGTGGCTTATTAGCTAATATTTTGACTGTTGGTGTTTAGTGAGCTGGGGCTTGATATGCCACGGACGATAACTTACTATCTAGAACTCGCGCTCAAATAGGTTTCTGGTGAGCGTTAGAGCTATATAAGTATTTCAAGATACCGTAAAAAATTATCCCTCTGTACGTAATGATGGAATTTATTTAACTCGATACCTTATTATTTTGCTTTGAGAAGAAGAGAAAGTTGGTCACTAGAACAACGAGATGGTCATACATTTTCAGTTTTTTCTTAATTTTGCTCCACTGACTCACTGCAATCTAATTAAAATCAAAGACAACTACCCATAAAACTATTATATTTGCTATCGTTTGGAATCATAGTGTGGGAAACAAATAATATTCAGGTAAACTTGACGTTACAATCTTGCAACAACGCTTTAGTAGCTGAGTATATTAGCCATGAGCCTCCCTTCACAGCCCGGAGAGGAACTGGAGATGGTATATGAAATGTTTGAAAACACTATTGTTATTTATCTTCGGAGTTCGGTACCTAAGTTTGATTTCCATTTGTAGCTTATGTGGTTCGGATCCCTAAGCTCTAAGTTAATGTCTCATTTAGCTTCGAAGGAACACCAGTGACGACGCCAGAGCGGGGGGGTCAAGGGGGCAAGCGCCCCCTAGTAGCTACTTCTGCCCCCCTGACTGCCACTTAGACTGTCCCCCCAGACTCCTACAATCTTTAAACATTCTACATGTAGTATTTTATATCAGTATCATAACCAATCTCATTGTCAAATTGTAGTCTACTTTTCATGCATTTACTATGTGGCAGATTAGTTCTCAAGCTTTCTTCTTTGAGCGTCTGGGTATGCACGCATATTTATGTTTTCTCATTTAGCGCATTTTGAGGTAAATTTTAGTTATACTTCTTTCTTATAATTTTTAATTATCGTGCCTAGCGAATGATAGTAGATTTGGTCGACTTATTTTCTTCTTATTGGATCAACTTTAACTTCGATTGGAACAAAAGAAATGTAAAACCAGTTACGTAACTTCAGGCTCGTAGCCAGCCTGATTGCTTAGGGCGGGCAGTGATGAATACTGAGGGGACAATGGCGGGGACCTCAAGGAACACAAAAACTCTTTCTCTCTCTAATATATATATATATATATATATATATATATATATATATATATATATATATATATATATATATATATATATATATATACAGATGGTGATCAGAAAAATGGAAACACCTGAACAAAATTGCAACTTACCAGATTAATATGGTGTCGGGCCACCTTTCGCCTTCAGAACAGCCTTGATGCGACGTGGGATGGAGGCATAGAGGTCATGAATGGTAGGAAGTGGAATGTTACACCATTCCTCGTGCAAGGCATTGGCCAGTTCTGTGAGAGAGGATGGAGGTGGAAATCGTCGCCGGAGTCGTGTTTCCAAGCCGGACCACAGATGTTCAATTATGTTGAGATCTGTGGATTGGGCGGGCCAGGGGAGGCGTTGAACTTCATCCCGATGTTCCTCAAACCACGCTGTAACAACGCCAGCTGTGTGAATGTGTGCATTATCATCCTGGAAGATGGCGTCATTGTCCGGGAACAACATCCGGACCATAGGATGCAAGTGGTCTCCTAAAATTGCGACATAATCGTTGGCAGAGATTCGTCCGCTAATTGTGACCACAGGACCCAATGAAAACCATGATATGGCGGCCCACAGCATCACCGAGCCGCCGCCATGTTTCACAGCTGGGCGGAGATACTGCAGATCATAAGCTTCTTTGGGCGTTCTCCACACATAAACACGGCCCGTGGTTGGGAATAGGGTGAAGGATGACTCATCCAACCATATCACACGTTTCCAGTCCTCAACGGTCCAAGTTGCATGGTCGCGGCACCATTTGCGGCGTGCGAAAGCGTTATGGTTCCTGATGAGCAGTTTGGCCCGTGCAACACGACCCCGTAAGTTCATGTCATGAAAATTCGTGGCGGACTGTGATTGTCGAAACAGGGAGGTGCTGATTGAGTTCCTCCGTCACTTGCTCCGCAGTAGCACGACGGTTCTGCGTGACAATGCGCTTTAATACCCAGCGTGACCTGTCACTCATGATTTTCTTCCGCTCACTGTTCCGCTTCCCCGATGTGGTTTTCCCGTGTGTTGTGTAGGCCGTCATCACCTTCGACACTGTCCCACGCGACACACCTAACACAGTAGCCACTGCCGTCACACTCACTCCACATGACCGCGCACCAACAATTTGCCCTCTGAAAATCTGAGAGGTCTCCCATTTTACACTACCTCCGTCTGCTGCAGCCACTGGACACTGCTGTTCCACTGCGCCTGACGTAGTATGGAGACCGACCTAACACACCACCACCAGGGGTCCGGCGCTGCGGGCTCCACGACACCACTGCCAACCCATACATCTGACGTGTTGCCAACTACAGGTGTTTCCATTTTTCTGATCACCATCTGTATATATATATATATATCTTTTGTTCCTTGAGGCGCTTGTCGTTGTAAATGTCTATATATTTATTTATCTATATGTCTATATATATGTTCATTTATATATTTATTTATTATTTATGGAATCTATAAGAAAGTTGAAACACTTTATTATGCTGATAAATATTATAGTACGTACCAAATCCACGACTATCAAATATTATCATTAACATTTTTCTTGTTAAAATGATGGTATATAATTCAATATATATTTTAATACACTAAGTAGTACTAAAAGTAAAAAATAATTTATTTTAGGAACATTTATTAACTTTTATCTAAATTATAGTATTTTGGACCTACAATAATCTTATTACAAGTAGATTATGGAATATTTTTATGTATAAAAATTAAGAAACAACCCTGACATAAGTAAAATAAATACTTTTTACAGTCCTTATGTAAGTAATTACATCAAAAGGAGTTTACGTGAGCACTTCGCAAATTCAATTACAAGCTGGTCTAGATCTAGCGCACGCCGAATATCTTTGCTGTAAGCCAGGAGAACTAGGTCCGATTTTCTTTCATGTCCCATAGACAGACGTTGAGGTCGAATTAGAGCTGGCAGTTGTGAGAAGCAGTTTTCGACCGTGGACGTAGAAGACGGAATAATTAGAGCAGCTTCTGTAAGCATCTTTAGGCCCGGGAAAGCCTCGCCATATTTTCCAATTTGTTTTGTGAGCTCTTCCAGAGATGATGTCTTGTTGACCAGTCGATTTG
This sequence comes from Thermobia domestica, assembly GCF_964235325.1. Classification (NCBI taxonomy): domain Eukaryota; kingdom Metazoa; phylum Arthropoda; class Insecta; order Zygentoma; family Lepismatidae; genus Thermobia; species Thermobia domestica. The sequence goes on along the minus strand of NC_137465.1, from coordinate 73,303,869 downwards.
CTAGATCTATTTGCAATGCAGGTCTTTGTACTTTAAAACATTACACAGAGGTGTCAAATTTTCTTTACATCTTTTCTCGCTCAGTAAGTGGTGAATGGCACCAATCACAGCTGTTCCTGTCTCACTGAATCTGCTCCGAATTTCTTCGACGGAGATATCGAGAACTTCGCAGAATAATCTTTTCAGCTCCTTCTCGTCTTCCTTTCCCTTCTCCAAATTTATGCGTTCCAAATCAGCAACCGATTCAGCTAAGCGACTGGAGAGTGTGCATTTGCGTTTCAGTGGTTGCTGAATCGAAGTGTTTAAGGCATATGCCTTCATTGCATCGTGAAGCAAATTTTTAAATATTCCTTCGTTTTGCCGGCAAAACTTGAACTGTTCCGTTACCGATCCTATTAACTTCACAGCGGCATCAATGACCAAATCTCTTCTTTGTAGCAGTGCGTTTGTCGGTGTTTAGATATCCAAGAACCCTGAACATGAGCTCAGTAAGGAATCAAAGTCGTAGTGGAGATCTGATGTAATAAACCGGTAGCTTCAACTTTCATTGAGGCGTTTCTTCACGGGAAGTTTGAATTGTCATCTGTGCACTTAAAATGTAAAACCTGTCGTCATGAATTACAGTCACTGTGTCAAGATGTCCAGTCCAACTTTGTTCCAACAATTGCTTTAAACTCCTTCCTGCGTAATCTGCTGCAACGCGTCCTTTTCTGAAAAAGTAATATAGTTGTTGACAAATATCAAAGAACTCTTTCAGATCAGGAGTTGTATCAATGGCTCTACAAATAACTAAATGTAATTGGTGATTGAAACAGTGAACAAACAAAATGTTCCTCTTCAAATCCTCAGACAAAAGAGCTTGCACTCCATTTTTCTGTCCACTCATAACAGGTGCTCCATCGTAGCACTGTGCTATTATCGTGTCGGTTTTGAATTCTACTTTTCTTAAACAATCTAAAATGGCGTTGTTAATGCTGGAAGCGTCTTGTTTGTCCAACTTCAGTATAGCTACTCATCTTTCTTTCACTTTAAAATTCACAAAGTAGCCTACCTAATTGCAAAAGACAAATCTTCGATTAGTTGCTTGTCTCTGGTTTCATCTGCAAGCAATGAACAAAATGTACTTTCGTTTGCTTCATTTACTATTCTGCCATGAAATGAATTATCTCATTCTAAATATCCGGATTAGTGTATGTTGCATTGGAATGGATACTTTTGACAATTTCTGCTAATTTCGGATCTTTACGAATACTAAATTCAAACAAATTTAAGAACAAACCACTTGATAGTTTTCCGAGTTACTCACACCCAGAATCTCCCCTAAAGGACAACTGATTTATAGCCAAGAATTGAATAACTTCCATCACACTTTTCACATAGTGCCTATTATTCATAATTGCATCGCTACACACCTTCTTCACGACCGTTTCGCCCGAGTCCTCACGTTTCCGTTGCTCCAAGTAGCAAACCACAGCGTGCCTATGAGTTTCAGAATCAGCGTGACGAGAAAATCCCTTAATTTTCTCGGTTGCATGCTTCCAGCCTCTGAAACCATTCTAAACAAATGAGGGATCACTGTTTCTTGACGGATATTTCCGGCATGTGAAGCAAAAGGCAACATCTAATATAACAGAATACTCGAGCCAATCCCACGTTTTGTACCATATTGGATGAAATCGTCGAATTGAACCAGAAATGCTGGAACCTGGAAAATTTGCAAGATACGGCTGAGCGGGTTTTGTATAGCCAAGGTCTGATACATGGTGGAAATCAACACCAACATGGTGGAAATCAACACCAACATGGTGGAAATCAGATGTTTGACGTTTAGTTTCTTCTTGACCTTCTACACATGTTGATACAGATTACCCTGCTTCTGAATTAGTTTCATTTTCGATAACTTTTTCACCAAAAAATTACTTGATGGATGCCTGCTTCATATTTATGGCGTTATAATAGTCAGTAGAGTAATTGGAAACGTCTGGCGAGGTACATTTGCCTGTAGTTCATTTTCTACTGTTTTTGTTTCTTTCTGGAAATTCGCTAAGCACTCTGCTACTTATTATTGCGCGCAATTATAATGGCGTGTGACAAAATCTTTTTAAAATAATAGGTTCGGTGTTCTGCTACCGTCTTAATTTTTTCTCTGAGTGCATATAAGCAGTGTGCGAATTAGATAATCTATATTGGGGGGATAAAATTAGGCCAAAGGACATAGTGTGAAGGTTCAAATTTCAAAATGAGACAATAAATGCCTTACCCCCATATATATATATATATATATATATATATATATATATATATATATATATATATATATATATATATATATATATATACTGTCCCATAATTCGTGTGTAAACTTTAATTTCATAGTACTCAGAACTGGTAAAAGCTAGAACTGTGAAATTTGCAGGCAATTTAGAGGAAGGTCAGAAGATTTGTTTGGTAGCGAAATGAGATCGCGGGTATTATTGTTTGCGGAGTTACAGGGACAAAGGTCAAAATGCGATTTTTTTCTTATGGGATTTCAATGTTTAATAGTAGTCTCACATGCCATTTTTTTGAATATCCATCTCCGGTAGCAAAAATTGGTATATCGACATAAATTCTGATCCGAAACAATGTGATAACGAGAAATTTGGGCAATCGTGACCCGATGACCTCTAGCAGGTCATCTGTGACTCTTGAAGGAAAAGCTCCCTTTTCAACAGCTTATTGTACACAACTAATTCAGTTGAAGATAATGTTAAAAAACATATGCACAAAGGATCTACTGAACATCCTTTTTAGTAAAATAAAGAGGTCAGCATTATCATCAGAGGTCAAAGGTCACGTAGTTAAAATGACATATTTGATGTGTTAACAAATAAGAAACTGTGACATTGGAAATAATGCTTTGAAGTGCCATAGAACACATGCATAATGATCCTTCCAACGAGTGTGTATGAGCATAGGGAAAAGGTCATCATAAGAGGTCAAAGGTCATGCAGTTAAAATTTCATGTTTGATGTGTTAGCAACTATGAAACTGTGACGTTTGAAAAATGATTTGAGCTACCATGGAACACATGCATAAAAGGTCCTTCGAATTGGTGTATTTGGGCATAGGAAAAAGGTCAACAATGTCATAAAAGGTCAAAGGTCACGCAGTTAAAAATTCATGTTTGAAGTGTTAAGAAGTATGAAACTGCGATGTTGGAAATAAGGATTTGAGCTGCCGCTGGACACATGCAGATAAGATCTTCCAATTGGTGTGTGTGTGAGGTCAACAATATCGTAAAAGGTCAAAGGTTACGCAGGTAAAATTTCATGTTTGATGTGTTAGCAAGTATTAAACTGCGACGTTTGAAAAATGCTTTGTGCTACTACAGAAAACACGCATAAAGGTCCTTCGAATTGGTGTGTATGGGCATAGCAAAAAGGTCAACAATGTTATAAAAGGTCAAAGGTCACACAGTTAAAATTTCATGTTTGATGTGTTAGCAAGTATAAAACTGTGGTGTTTTAAATATGGATTTGAGCTTCCATAGAACACATGCAGAAAGATCCTTCCAAGGGGTGCACATAACCATAATGAAAAGGTCAATATTGCCATAAGGTGGAGAAGCCTAATTTTGTAATTCAAATGCTGCAGGCAATGTTAGGCATGTTTCTGTGATGTTTAAAACAATGATGTGCTAAACTTAAGTTCACTCTGGGTATAAGTGTCTTTGTGGAGATTTTTTCAAGAGTGTCTGGAGTTATCTGTTCAACGACACGCTGTATCGATCGTCAAAGTTCTTCAAGTGTTACTGAAGGAGTTTTATAAACTTGTTGCTTAAGAAAGCCCCATAGAAAGAAGTCGCATGGGGTTAGATCAGGACTTCCAGCTGGCCACTCAACATCAGAAACTATACTTATTAAACGGTTTCCAAACCTTCCTCTTAAAATTTTCAATGTTGCCCTAGTACGATGTGCTGGAGCACCATCCTGTTGAAACCACATATCATTGTGTGGATCAAGATTTAAGGGATTAAGTTCGTGGAAAAGAAATTCTCGCAACATATTTTGGTATGTTAGTTGATTAACGTTTCCTTCGAAGAAAAATGGCCCTATTACAACAGTTGCTGTTATCTCCATCCACACGATAATACCCCTTTAATCTGCACAGCGTTCAATTCTTTCCGCCGGTGGACTGGGTCCCAAGAACCGTTCATGTGACGAAGACACTGTTCCATTAAAAAAAACAGCTTCATCTGACATTATAAGTTCAAATAAAAAATATGGGATTTTCATTTAATTTGTCTATCAACCAGTTACAAAATAAAATTCTGGCACCGAAATAATCATCATGTAATTTATTTACAATCTTCATACGGTACGCCTTAACCTCAAGCACACGCAATATCCTACTCAGCAAACTTCTTTTAACATTGGATGCAACACTCCGGCGACGGATTGATTTTCTTGGTGAACTAAGCACAGAACGAACCACTTTGCGTTTAGTATCCTCGGTAGAGATCCTTCCAGGTGGTCCTGCCTTTCGTTGTCGCTGAGAAAGATGTTCCTTTCTGAAACAGTTATTCCAAAACTGTTTGCAAAGATGAAGAATTTGGGTATTGCTTATTTTCACACCCCACCGTGTAAACGCCTTTCTCCGCGTTTTTGTAACCTACTTCCTACTAAGAACTGTATGCAAATCGGCGCGTTATTCCTTTGTTAGAATATCCACTGTGACTTACACAATCACACACACACACACACACACACACTTCCAAACACGTAGGCCTATTAGTATAGGGAAAATAAGAAATACAACAGCTTTTGTTTTCTTACACACTCACAAGACACACAATATTCCCAAACACTCAAGATTCACTCATTTAATTTTAAGCTCAACTCCACACTCCACTGCCTCACTGTCTCTGTCCAACCAGATTATCATTCTAGCAGTGTTGGGCAAATTTCAATTGAATTAACAATTAACAATTAATCTGTAAATTTAATTGTTAATTGCAATTAACAATTGAAATATGTAATGGTTAATTGTTAATTGCAGTTGGCCATTGAAAAAGGAGAATCAATTGCAATTGATCAATTGATTGAAAGTAATTGCAGTGGAAAGTAATTGCAATTGAATTCTGTAATTCAATTGCAATTGAAATTAATTGGCAATTGATTCAATTGCAATTGATTTTCACAGCAATTACTTTCAATTGATTGATCAATTGCAATTGATTTTCACTGATTAATTTTCAACACAGTAGTTCAGAGAGGGCGTGGGGCAATGAGAACTTTAGCCACGACCAACTGACTCACCACCCGTCGTGACCCACGACCCACCGTGACCCACTCTGACCCACCACCCACCATAAACCACTCTTACCCACTGTGACCCACAGACCCACCAAAACCCATTGTCATCAACACTGACCTATGATTCACGCCCTCTTCTCTACTGACTAAAGAGTTTAAACTTGTAATAAAACAAGCCTATAAAATTATCACTCATCGGAGTTTGAATTTCTACGATCAATCGCTCAAGCACCGCACTAATACAATAACGGCGGATCTGACCTTTCTAATATAAATAAAATAGAGTTTGTTCGTGTGTCTGTCTGTTTATCTATGTGCGGCCTGTGGACGATACGAGTGGACCGAAACTTTTCAAAATTTGGTCACGGGTAGCTTAGTCTAGGCCCCAGACCAAGACGAAGAGTTTTTTTTAATTCCTTACTAGGGGGTCTCCAGGGGACGCTTACCTTGACCGGCCTGGGGACCAGAAAAGTCGACCGAGAGTTACCAAATTTTGGTCAAAGATACCTTGGTCCAGGTCCCACACCAAGGCAAAGCGTTTTCAACAAAATTCGAACCAGGGGGTCTCAGGGGGGCGTTTACCGGGACATGTAAAAGTAGAACGGTATCAGTGTCGATTTCATAGTTTTTGCGGTCGCTGAGATCCATGGTGAAACTCCGATCGCATTAACTTCCAAATTCACCGTGTTCGGCTGCGGGCCGTGGGTCAACGGGGGGGATACCGAAACGTAAAAGTAATCCAAAATGACCGATATTAGTGTCAAATCCATAGTTTTCGCGGTTGCTGATATCAATGACGACACTACCTTTAGCGATGACTTTCAAATTCATCCACCGTTGTATGCGGGCCTTGGGTCATCAGAGGGGGAATTCCGAGACATGTAAAAATAATCGAAAATGACCGATATTAATGTCAAATCCTTAGTTTTCGGGATAGCTGAGCTCAATGGTGAAACTCAAGACCACGTTTACTTTCATATTTAGCCCCCATCAGCTAAGGAACGGGGGCATTATAAAGGGGATCACGAGACATGTAAAAATAATCCACAATGACCGATGTCAAATCCGTAGTTTTCGTGGTGGCTGAGATCAATGGTGATACTTTCATTAGCGATGATTTTCAAATTTAGCCACCATTGTATGCGGGCCGGGAGTCACCGGGGTTGGGGAATTGCGAGACATGTAAAAATAATGGAAAGTGACCGATATTAGTGTCAAATCCATAGTTTTCGCTGTCGCTGAGATGAATGGTGATACTTCCACAGGCGTTGACTTCCAAATACAGCCCCCATCGGCTGTGGGCCAGAGGCATTGTTTTTTTTAATTGGGACCAGAGGATTATAGAGACTTTTACCGGCATATGTACAAAGTAGTAGAAAATGGCAGATGCTAGTGTCACATTCATAGTTTTCGCGGTATTGGTTGGGGGTTGGTGGGGGCCAGAGGAGATTTTTTCACAATACGAACCAATGGGGTCTGAGGGGTGGTTCATCGGGACATGTAAAAGTAGTAGAATTTGTGTCGAATCCATATTTATTGGGGTTTCTCAGACATATAGTGAGACCCCCGATAGTGTATACGTTCAGATTCAGCCCCCATCGGCCTTCCCAATGAAAACACATGTACGTTGTTGGATATATATTCATACAAAATATATCCAGTTTTAAAAATGTTTCTTAATTGTTCTCCCGTTGTTCAGTTCGTTTACATTGATATTTTATCTGATCCATGCGAAGAACGGGCATAACAGCTAGTACGAAATGGTAAAGTGTTTGTTATGGAACAAATTACAGTGAATTCAATTATATAGATAATAATTATAATTAATAATTATTTCCTTGTTGAATTATAGATACTTTTCAGTGGAAAACTGAATAAAATTTAAAAGTCCCAAATCAACGTAAAGTAGACCAACGTAAAGGAAACACGTATAAAATTTTCCATATAATTAAGCTTACAAACTTAAATGGAAATTTAGCTTAATTACATGGAAATTTTTTTGTGTCGTTTTATGCGCCTATTTCCTCGTTTTCTGCGTCACCGGAAATGGGTCAATGTTATCCTACAAATATGGTGGAACAAGTTAATGCTGTTCCGTCAGGAACGATTTCGAGGTCGTTTCCTTCACATCATCATGTGCGGGTTTTCTACCGTTTTGTAAACCTATTTCCACGTTTTGCGAATCAATGGTAGTGGGTCAAAATGGGCATTCAATGTGGGAAGAAAAATGATCCACTCTCCCACCAGTATCGAATTTCAAGGTCGCTTTTTCGCATTGTTTAGTGCATGTTTTTATCGTTACTGCGCATATTTTCACGTTTTGTAAGCCAACGAAAGTGGGTCAAAGACGACCTACAAATATGGCAGAAAAAGACATATCCATTCCACTTTCAAGGTCCATTTTGACCCTCTCCCACTGATGCACAAAGCGACACAAATCATGCAAAAAAAAAAAAAAGTGAAGAAAACGACCTCGACATTCGATGGTGACGGAACAGCATTAAGTTATTCCGCTATACTTGTAAGCCATTTTGACCCATTTTCGTTGTCGCACTAAAGTGGAAATAGGAGCACAAAACAGTACAAAGCAGGCACTATACGATGCGAAAGAAACGACCTCCAAATTCGATAGTGGCGGAACAATGGCTCTATTTCCTCACACATTGATCGACCATTTTGACGCATTTCTGGTGATGCTCAAAACGTGGAAGTAGGCGAACAGAACTGTACAAAATACACACTAAACGATGCGAAAGAACCAACCCCGAAATTCGATAGTGGCGGAACAATGAGCCATTTAACTCCCACTTTAAAGCCCCGTTTAACTCACCTCGGGTGATGCACAAGACGAGAAATAGGCGCAGAAAACTTAAAAAAAAAAGGCACTAAATGATGCGAAAGTAACGACCTAGAAATTCGATAGTGTCGGAACAATGGGTCATTTTGGTCACACTTTGGAGGCCCATTTTGACACACTTCTGGTGACGCGCAAAACGTGGAAATGGGGGCACGAAACAGCACGAAAATTCAGTAGTCGATGCAAAAGGAAGGACCTCGAAATTCGGTAGTGGCGGAGAAGTGGGTCATTTTCGTCCCACCTTCGAGGCCCATTTTGACCGTCTTCCAGTGACGCACAAAACGTCGAAATAGGCGCACAAAAGGGTACGCGGTGTGAAATTAACGACCTCGAAACTCGATAGTAGCGGAACTCTTGGTCATTTTCGTCCCATTTTGGAAGCCCATTTTGACCCACTTCTGGTGACGCACAAAACGTGGAAATGGGGGCACGAAACAGCACGAAAATTCAGTAGTCGATGCAAAAGGAAGGACCTCGAAATTCGGTAGTGGCGGAGAAGTGGGTCATTTTCGTCCCACCTTCGAGGCCCATTTTGACCGTCTTCCAGTGACGCACAAAACGTCGAAATAGGCGCACAAAAGGGTACGCGATGTGAAATTAACGACCTTGAAATTCGATAGTAGCGGAACTCTTGGTCATTTTCGTCCCATCTTGGAAGCCCATTTTGACCCACTTCTGGTGACGCACAAAAAGGAAGTAGACGCACAAAACGGTACAAAACGATGTGAAGGAAACGACCTCGAAATTCATTGGTGGCGAAAGAGCAATAACTTGTTCCGTCATATTTGTAGGCCCATTTTGACCCACTTCCGGTGATGCACAAAATGTGGGAATAGGCGCACAAAGCGACACAAAACACGCACAAAAGATGCAAAACAAAGTATCTCGAAATTCGTTGGTGGTGGAACAAGTTAATGACGCCGTGACCACCAATATAAGTATATACTGTAGTTCTTACCAGGGGGCGCGGTGGGTCAGTGGTAGAACGTTCACCTCCGGTGCTTGAGGTCCCTGGTTCGATCCCAGCTCGCGCAGTTTGGACTTTGTGGTGGACAAACACCGTGCTCGTGGATTTTCTTGGGGTTCTCCCGTTTCCTCACACTTTCTTCATTCCATTCATTTCCCATCATCACCGTCTCCTTTAGCCTAACCGGCATAAGCATGGGACGTAAAACTAAAGATTTCATATAACTTTTTGTAGTTCTTACCATCAAAGCTGAGAACTGCACGGTCCAATTTTTTAGCCAAAGTAGAAGCCCAACCGGAATAGTGATATCAACCAGCCCGGCTCGGTTCAACTGAGCGTACAGCTTGAGCTGGCTTGGTTGGGATTACCCATCGACTGGGCTCAATTGAGCCAATGGCTTGAACCGGCTCGGTAAAGGCGAGTTATCGACTCGGCTCGATTGGAGCCTATGGCTCGAACCAGCTCCGTTGAAACAAGTCCATAGGCTGAGTTCGAGTTAGCTTAACTGAGCCAATGGCTCGAACCGGCTCGGTTGGGGTAAGCAATCTGCTCGGTTCGGTTCGGCTCGAGCTGGCTCTGTTGGATGAGCTGTTGGCTCGGCTCACTTCTCGGTTCGGCTCGATAAGTGAATGAGCTTGAGCGAGCCGCTTGAGTCGTTGGCAACCCTAAACCCGGGTCGAGCAGTTTTAAACATGTTTGGCTGGAGTCCCATAACTTCTAACAATTTTTGGCTCGAGCTCGAATACTTGCTCCTCCTGAACTCAAGCCAAGAACCTCGTGACCGATGTCCTTGCCTCCTGAAGATTTCTTGACTACCGAGATCAACAGTTAACTAATTTTTAGTATTCCGATACAAACCGCCTATATTCCATGTTTATACAGGTACACGGTGTTATAATAATAATTAGTTATAGTAATAGTAGTAGTATCATTGATAATTATATTGTCTATGTAGGATACTTGAAGATAGTAGTACTTGGAACTACACAAAGGATTTAGCTCGAATTGGCTCGACTCGACTGGAAACTCGATCCGAATTCGAGTCGAGTTGGGGGAAATTTTTCGAGCCGAGATGTCGAGTCGAACTCAAAGATGTCTGCTTCGAGTCGAGTCGAGTTTTAAAGAAAACTCGCTCGAACTCGCTCGTGCTCATTCCTATTGTATGCATGACGGTCATATAGAGTTCTTTCGAGGGGGATAGAACCATAAACATAATATTAAAAAATACTTAGTTTCACGGCTTTCTTCCCAGGGGGGAAAGGGACGGTAGGTATCCAGCATTTCTTATAAGTACCTTATTTGAAATATGTAAAACAGTAACAAGTTGACAATACAATATACACACATCTTCTTATCTTCAGTTTTAATTGCTGATTTCAATTGCAATTAACAATTACAATTAACAATTACAAGTTTCAATTGTCAATTGCAATTGACAATTGAATGTTTCAATTGCACCCTTTGCAATTGACAATTAACAATTAAAAGTTTCAATTGCCTGGTGACCAATTAACAATTAACAATTGACGAAAATTTAATTGCAAATTTTATGATTGAATTCAATTGCAATTGAAATTAAATGTCAATTACAAATTGAAATCAATTGCAATTGAAATCAATTGCAATTGATTTTCAGAGCAATTACTTTCAATTGATTGATCAATTGCAATTGATTTCAATTGATTTTGCCCAACACTGCATTCTAGCAACACCAAACCACCCTTGTGAACGAAACAGACTGATTATTTGACGTGAGTTCAAAACATAAACAGGTCGTGTTTATGCTTCAGTCGTGAAAGGGTATAAATAAACGATAAGAGTGCGTCTCTTCCTACATATGGGGAAGCAATTTATTTCCAGTGGAATTATTTTTATTTTCTCAATTTCCTGGGTAAGCATCAAGGAAATATTAAGGCTGCCATATTTATTTTTCATGAGTATAGGGACATCTTTGTTCTCCCCTCAAACTTCACAACACAATGCATTGCTTGGAAACAGATAGTGTCTGATGAAGCCAAAATGTTAGTTGGCGAAACTGTAACACGTATGTAGTTTTTTATGTGAATATATTGTTTTGCTCAGCAAATAGTTTGTTTTTGTTTAAGTATATACAAAGCAAAGCTTCTACTTATGGAAAATATTACCAAATAATATGTTTTTTAGAATCTAGACGAAAGAAAATCCTGCACCCACTATGCCCTAGAAGTCCTGCACACAATAGTGCGCATTCTATAATGACTTCCTAAAATTAAGTATTCTTGTTATTTAAAAAAAAAGATTCCCGAGAGCCCAAATAAATATTCTTAATTTTATATACCATACCAACTAAATTAGTTCTCAAACATTGCCGTCTGATACTTGCCAATATACGAACTATAAACTTCTTATTTCGTGACCTTTGACCTTTTATGACCCTGTTGACCATTAATTATGCATGTATTCCATGGGCGCCTTTTTGCATGTATTCTATGGCAGGTCAAATCACTTTTCAAACGTCACACTTTCATATTTGCTAACACAAACAATCATGTTTTAACTGCGTGACCTTTGACCTTTTATGACATTGTTAACCTTTTTCTAAGACCATGGACTACCCTTGGAAGGACCTTTATCCATGTGTTCTATGCGAGCTCCAATTATTCTTTCTAACGCCACAGTTTCATACTTGTTAACACATCAAACATGACATTTTAACTGCGTGACCTTTGACCTTTTATGACATTGTTGAGTTTTTTGCTATGCCCATACACATCAATTGGAAAGACCTTTATGCCTATTTTCTATGGCAGCTATGGCTCCCTTATTTTCAACATCACAGTTTCATACTTGGTGATATATCAAACATGAAATTTTAACTGCGTGACCTTTGACCTTTTATGACATTGTTGACCTTTTTCCTATGCCCATATACACCAATTCGAAGGACCTTTTATGCATGTGTTCCATGGTAGCTCAAATCATTTTTCAAACGTCAGAGTTTCATAGTTGCTAACACATCAAACATGAAATTTTAACTGCATGACCTTTGACCTCTTATGACGACCTTTTCCCTATGCTCATACACACTCGTTGGAAGGATCATCATGCATGTGTTCTATGGCACTTCAAAGCACTATTTCCAATGTCATAGTTTCTTATTTGTTAACACATCAAATATGTCATTTTAACTACGTGACCTTTGACCTCTGGTGATATTGCTGACCTCTTTATTTTGCTAAAAAGGATGTTCAGTAGATCCTTTGTGCATATGTCTTTTTAACATTATCTTCAACTGAATTAGTTGTGTACAGTAAGCTGTTGAAAAGGGAGCTTTTTCTTCAAGGGTCACAGATGACCTGCTAGAGGTCATCGGGTCACGATTGCCCAAATTTCTCGTTATCACATTGTTTCGGATCAGAATTTATGTCGATATACCAATTTTTGCTACCGGAGATGGATATTCAAAAAAATGGCATGTGAGACTACTATTAAACATTGAAATCCCATAAGGAAAAAATCGCATTTTGACCTTTGTTCCTGTAACTCCGCAAACAATAATACCCGCGATCTCATTTTGCTACCAAACAAATCTTCTGACCTTCCTCTAAATTGCCTGCAAATTTCACAGTTCTAGCTTTTACCAGTTCTGAGTACTATGAAATTAAAGTTTACACACGAATTATGGGACAGTCTGTATATATATATATATATATATATATATATATATATATATATATATATATATATATATATATATATATATAAGTGTGTGTGTGTGTGACATCTGTAATAAATGAGAGATTTATTAATTTAATAAATCTACCGACAATAACTATGCACATATATATTGTCTGACATACACACACCCCACTAAACCTTTCTGAACGTGTTTTAATGTTGTACTCACTCTTGTCCCCGTAGCTCTCTAAGGTTTATTTAGTTAATAATTTGGCTCGAGTGATAGCCATGATCACAAGCATATGTTAATTTTTCCACTCATATTGAAAGCTTCCACTTTGCATTAATACATACAGGTTGCGAAAAGAAACCTACTTCAGTCTTGTGAAAACCACTAAAATTATCAGTTAAACCGGACATTTTTTTTTTTTAAAGAAAATCTAGATATTAGCCTATCAAATAAGAAATGGATTGTTGCTGGTCCCGATTTCTTACATCAAGGTCAAATCGAAGCCCAAATATTTAAAATCTCTCAATTCAAATTTCGAGCTTGTGCTTCTACTTCCCGCTAAAGCTGTGCTCATCACGACTTTTTTTCTCCAAATATCGATTCCGTGATGGGCACGGAAAGTCAACACTTAAAAATTACTTTACTGTTAGGTTGAAGATGAGTTGATTCACTATGGGCTACGTTATTCAAATAAAGTAAAACATTACACTGAAGTTTTTCAGACAACATTAATTGCGTGGACAGCAAACTGTACAGCGAAAAGATGGAAAAATGAAGGGTTAACTTTAAAAAAAAAAACCCGCTCCAGTTGAACTGCTTATACAGACACGGACAATGATACGGAGAACCAGTCGCATTAACAAATGCTGAAACAAATCTTGAATTATTCGCTTATTCACCTAAAAATCACCTTCATTAACATTGCTCACTAGGAGCGTGTCCCCCAGCGTGTACGTTAACATATACTTACGAGAGAATACCTATATCTCAGATTTTGAGTACAGTTTCAAGAGTTCATTTCCGTAAACTGTAAAAGCAGTGATTACTATGCTAATTATCACAAATTAAATGCAACTTTTGAGTTGCATACACACAACCTACTAGGGAATGAAGACCATGTGCTAACAAAGAGTACACTGAAAAATGAAATAACATGTTATAACAAAAATTAAAATAAGATGATAATCGATACAAATATAGAGGATGAATATGACATATCCGAACTTCGCCAAGTATGGTAGAAGAAGCTATTTGTTTACTTCTTCTTGGCCAACCGCTAAGAACATTTATAAATCTATATGTGGCTTTGTTATACGCAATTAGTACATTCAAATTCACAAACGATGACGAACTGAAGGGTACGAAGGTACAGTTGCAAGTAACAACTGAAGTCATAATAATATAGTTCTACTAAACAACGTTGAAAATAGTGGGTAATTAGGTGGTAACTAGAAATGACCAAAACTGAACAGTTTACATCGATCATTTCGAAATACAGCTAGAAGATTAAATTTACAAGAAATAACAAAAATCAGTGAAATTTGGAGTTACACTAAGCATAGTTTGAGGGGGAAAGCGAGCATCGCCGGTGGGGATACTTCAGCTGACTTCTTTGGGGGGGAACAAAATGTGATTGAAGGGGAAAATCCCCCTCATCCCCCCCGGTAATTCGCACCCTGCATATAAGGAATTAACGTTCTCTTCATTCCGTATATTTGTAAACAAATCGTGAAACAAATGGTTTGAGGCCACTCAGAAAACATAAAGTGAGCCGATGCAAACTGCTATTTAGAAACATTTTACAATAGTTGATTTATTTTCGTGGGTGCTCCCCGCAAAGACTCAAATCACATGAAAAACAGCATTGTTGCCGCTTTTACAATAAACAAAACTTCCGAATTCCCAACTGATTTTTTTGTATCTGACTATTCTAAAGGCGCATGTACGTTTTCTCCAGACATCACAGTTTCGGTACCAGTTTCATATATGAGACATGCGTTTTCCTTGCACTGTAAGGAACATGGATATGTTTCATGTTTTACACGTTAATTACAGGCACACGTGGGACTTGTACTGTCAAGTCGGCAAAACAAATGTTTTTTACCTGCAATGTTACACATGCACAAGCCAGGCACTCACATTCATGTAACTTGGCCTGTTTTCGGGTCAATTTTCATATGGGTATTCTTTGGAAGGGCATCTTGTCCAACGCAGTGACGGATCCAGGGGGGGCGATCGGGGGATCTCCCCCCCCCAGAAGAGGAAACTTTCTTATTTTATATATATAAATAAACAACATCTCAGAGTTTGAAGCTCTTAAAAGTAGCTCTAAGTAGTAGTATGACAACCCACTGCCCCCTTCCCCAGAAGTCGGTCCTGGATCTGACCCTGGTCCAACGCCTTGAATGCTTGTCGTGGTTGTGATTCTTCAAACTCTTGGAATGAGGAAAAGTAATACATGGGAGATTATTGAGTATATCTAGCAATAAGAATAACTGTTGTTTTTCGTAGAAATATACGACACGTTCAATTTCATTTGTTAGTAGTAGTAAATGCGCGCTAAGTTCAATTTTATTTAGCAAATAAAATCACAAGATTTTCCTATTTGGGATTTGCCGAAACGATTTGAAATTTCTGAAGAACGTTCTTTTTAGAGCGGAAAAAAATATTTTAGAGCGGGCAAAATATATTTTAGAGTGGGCATTGCCCGCTCTAGCCCCTCCCTGGCTACGGGCCTGCGTAACTTGTTTGTATTTATCCAGGTTTGAAGTTTTCAGTTTCATATTTTGTTTTATTTAAAACTTCTTTTTTCTGAAACATTATTCTCGGCTTTCAATATTCTGAGAATGTGCTTATAACAGCTTAGTTTGCAACTACCAGGGCTTAATTTTTTGAAGGAAATAAAAAGAGTTGTGTTTTCCCTTCCTGCAAATGATAATAATAAATTTATGGAATTAAATTGATTCCCAATAAAACGTATTGTCAGAGTGCTATCGTTAGTAATTGGTATATACTAGTGCTCGCTTACTTATTTTGTTTCAAAGTACTGACGTGACGTCTACCATATTGACTACGAACTGCTGAAAAATTCGTAGCCAACCCAGAAGGAGTGCACGGGGGAAGTTTTACTTCTACACTTCCCCCGAGAGTCAATATACTACCTTGTACAGTGCTCCACTTTTTGCAGAAATGTTAAAAAATTTCCTCGCATCACTGTTCGTAGCATTACCCCTATCAGATCTAAAATGGCGTCCTTTCAAGTGTTATTTAAGTTTGGGAAATAAGTACACGTAATAGTTAGACGGAGCTAAATCTGCGGAATAAGAATGATGATCTAGAAATTGAAATCCTAGATTATGCAATGTCAATTGTGTTCGCAGGGGCTTGATGGACAGGTGTATTATCCTGGAGGAACAGAATTCCTTTCTTTTCATTTTCCTCGGCGTTGAAATTTGAATTTTTCTTTCAGTTTTGTAAGTAATGTAGAGATTCTGGATAGGGATGCGCACGAGTCGAGTCGAGTCGAGATTTACGCCTGTCTCGACTCGTCTCGAGAAAATGCTGTCTCGACTCGTGTCTCGACTCTAAAATATGTTTCTGTCTCGACTCGTGTGTGGACTCGACAGTCTTTGTCTCGACTCGACTCGAATTCGAGTCGAGACGTCTCGAAATTAAAGTCGAGACAAAATATACGAGTTAAAATATACGCACACATCAGTCAGAACATTATGACTACCTACCTATGCGTTAGTATGTCCACCTTTGTCACGGATAAAAACGGTGACGCGTCTTGGTATGGACGCAATGGTCCTTGGTTGGTCACTGGAGAGAGTTGGCACACATGTGCACACACAGATCACCTAATTCCCGTAAATTCCGGGGGCGATGCGCTCTGACGTCACGTTCAATCACATCCCAGATGTGTTCGATTGGGTTCAGATCCGGCGAGTTGGGGGCCAATACATCACTTGGAAATCGCCCCTGTATTCCTCGAACCACTCCATCACATTCCTGGCCTTCTGACATGGTGCATTATCTTGTCGAAAAATGCCATTACCGTTGGGAAATATGATCGTCATGAAGGGTTGTACGTAGTCTGCAAGCAGTGTGCGATATGCCTCGACCGTCATGGTGCCTTGCTGGAGCTCCACTAGACACATGGATGCTCACGTGAATGTTCTCCAGTGCACAATTAAGCCGCCGTCAGCTTGTTTCCGTCCCACAGTACGGGTATCAAGGAGCTGTTCCCTTGGAACACTACGGATTCGCACCCTCGCATCGTCATGATGAAGAATTCAGGATTCATCAGACAATGCAACGCTCCGCCACTGCTCAAAGGTCCAGTGGCGATGGTCACGTGTTCATTTTAGTCGTAGTTGCCGATGTCGTGGTGTTAACATCAGAGCTGTAGCTAATTTCTGCGCCCGGGTGAAGTAAAATTCGGCTCCCCCTACACTCATTACACCAAACGTTTCCTTCCTTTTCTCTTTTTCCTTTTTTGCATATAAGAGAAGCAACTTTTGTTGTTATACTACCTAGGTATGTTGATTTTTTTTATCAACCTGCTTGGACAGACCATTGCAAGAGCCAAAAGCGATCATCATGTATTCTTTTACAAGTAAGAGCTGTTTTCAAGAGGCGTATTTTGGACTTTTTGTTAAACTTGACAAAACAAGCTTTGGTTGGTATACAGATCCACTTGGAAATCAGTTATGGAAATTTACAGTACAACTATTTGTAACGTTTCATACTATCTATACTATCGATGAAATTTCAATACATTAGAAACTATGTGCTTTTAAAATATTCGAAATGGGTGACAGCATTAATTTTCAGTAATAATTAATAAACTTTTGTAATTTTATTCTGTATGTGACCACACAAATATTTTAATTTCGATTCTTTTAATATCAGCAATTAAACGAGTTGAATTTGTTAATGATAGACTTCCTTTTATTACTCTTAAGGGTCGATTATTTTTTTTATGTACATGCTCCAACAGAAATTAAGAATGATGATATAAAAGACACTTTTTAAGAAGTATCACGGGTATTCGACCAAGTTCCGCGATATTGTATGAAAATTCTATTAGAGGATTTCAATTCCCAGGTAGGGCGACAGGATATTTTCAAACCGGTTATAGGAAAAGTCCGAATAAGGAAAGTAATGGTAACGGCGGTAGTTTTGTGAACTTTCGAACATCCAAAAATCTTATCCTGAATCGTACAAAATCCCCACATCACGGCGTTAATAAATACACATGGACCTTGCCAGTTGGAAGAACATACAATCAAATTGATCACGTTTTAGAAGATAAAGTGTAGAATAATTGATGTTCGCTCGTTTAGAGGATCCGACTGTGACACTGATCACTATTTGGTAGCAGCGATAACAAGAGAGAGTGACTATTGTTGAATAGAGAGAATATTCAACATCTCAAAACGGAGAGGTTTAGTTTAAAGAAATTAGAGAGAACCAGGCGAGAGGGAAATAGGTCTACCAGATGTAATAGATTATCCTTTTTCGGAAGGTTTTGAGAGCACTAATGGTGAGGATACTTGGGATAGCATTAACATTTCAGCAAGAGAAAAATTGAGGCACGCGGAAATATGTAAGAACAAACCATGAAACAAACCAAGAATGCATCAAACTAACGGAGAAGGGTAAATAGGCGAAACTACGTTGGCTACAAAATCCGAACGACATAACTACACTAAATTTCGCTAACATCAGACGGAAAACTTCCAAAATGTTTAGAAGAGAGAAACGCGATTTTTTGAAAGCTTAAACTAATGAACTAGAAGATAATAATAATAAAAGAAAAAGAATCGAGACATGTTCAAGGGTACGAACGAAGTTAAGGAAGGGTATCAACTTCGCGCGTATATATTAAAGAGAGATGACGGAACAATTCTTACTGATGCAGATAGCATCTTGAATAGACGAAAAGATTACTTTAACAATTTACTTAACACACAGAAAGAAAATAATGTTCGTGGGGAAAGGGAAATGCACAACAGAACAATAAATTTCAGAGCTTAGCCGAACATAAGTAGAAATTGCTATAAAGAAATTAAAGAAATACAAATCTCCAGGTGTAGACGAAATTTCGGCTGAGTTAATTTTAGCTAGTGGGGAAAATTACGGAACAAGATACATAAACTCATTCTCCTCTTCTGCACTAAGGAGGAATTACCAAAAGAGTGGAAAGAATGAATCATTGTTCCAATTCATAAAAAAGGCGACAAAGCGAATTGTAATAATTATTGAGGCATTTCTCTTGTGTTAACATCATATAAAATCCTCTCAAATATTTTATTATCAAGATTGATTCCATACGCGGATGAAATTATTGGAGATTATCAGTGTGGATTTAGACGAAACCAATCAACTATGGACCAGATATTTACCATTCGACAAATGCTTGAAAAAAAAAAAAAAGGGAATATAATACCCCGGTACACCGAGGAAAATCCGTTCTCCGGACAGCGGTATATTGTACAAATATACGGAATCCTCTTGCTTACTACAGAAATCATTATGGAGTATACGTTATCCATATGCTACATACGCACTGCCCTTAAATGTTACATCATGCCGTTGCAGGATGTCTGACATCTAACAGTTTTCCGTATATCACATGCATATACTTATGTTACCTTCGTATACGTCCATTTGTATGTGAGATCCTAACCGCCTACATTGTTTCAAACGGAAAGTACGTATAGATGGAACACTTATACAGAGCGTTTTCAGTTATACGTCTGCTGTATGTTAAGTCCAAAGACTCCAGGAATTATGCATGTAACCTACCTTTTTAAGTACGCCACCTACACTTTTTTCTCAGTGTACATCAATTATTTTATTTTTATTTTAGAAAGGCTTATGATTCTATTAGAAGATAAATATTATTCTTGCAGAATTATTAACATTCTTGCAGAATTTGGAATACGAAAAAACTAGTTAGATTAATTAAGATGTGTTTAAACGAATCCCTAACTAAAGTCCGAGTGAGAAAACTCTTGTCCACGAGCTTCCTCGTCGAGAATGGCTTGAAACAAGGGGATGCTTTGTCGACGTTATTATTCAACTTTATTCTGGAGTACGCTATAAGAAAAATCAAAGATAGCAACCAGGGCCTAGAGCTGAATGGTGTTCACCAAGATATGGCATATGCTGATAATGCGAATCTGATAGGAGATGATAGGTGAACAGTAGAAAGAAATGCAGATATTATTAAATGCTTGCAGGTTTAGCAGTTTAAAAGAAATTAAATACATGGAAGTTCACTGGGATCGTAATCCAGTGAAACCTCTGAATAACGGACACCAATGGGACCTCAATTTTTGTCCGTTACTGAGAGGTGTCCGCTATAGGGAGGTTACAGAAATTTAATTTCTCACAGCGGTAATTGTATGCAGTAATATACAGTAAATACATTATACATGAACGTAAATACGTAAAATTCAACATGAAAATACTCTATTTAAATGCCTGTAAAAAAAATCCATTAATTCACATATCGCCTATACTAAAAGTAAAAATAGCTTAGTAACAGCATACCATATTAATAAGAGCATGCAATATTATTATTTATTTCAAATTCTCAGAACTTTTTCAAAAGATGTGTTTAGGAAGCAACTAACCGGCTAAGCTCTGTTGTTTAGCAAAAAGGAATGGTTTTTCCTCTAAGAGGGTAATAAAAGTCATTAGCAAGCAGTGTTGTCAGACACGGCAAGCAAAATTACACACACCTTCCGTCCAAATTGCACAATTTTACACACAAGCTGGAAGACAGTGCACACAACATTACACAATACATAACTACCTATCTATATGTATATTATGTCTGATGACGTACATACCTATACGTACACTCATGTCCAAAATGATTGTCACATATCTCTAACAGGCTTGTTGTGCGAATATATTTGGATATTGATATCGCAGGGTACATTTAACACTCTTACTATATGTATAATCGGCAGACATATGTATGTGGTAAATTTCATGTCAAAAGATCTGTAAATAAGAACAATATAACGAAAAAAACTTTTCTTGTCCATTTCGCAACATTTTGATGTACACATTCTAAGTTTCATATATATATATATATATATATATATATATATATATATATATATATATATATATATATATATATATATATATATATATTTTCTATGAAATTTAGCACAATTATACATTTCCCGATTATACCCATAGTAACAGTACTAGAAGTACCTTGTGAGTTCATTATCCAATCATATTCGCACAACACGAGCGTTATAGATATGTGACAATCATTTTGGACATGAGTGTACATTGACCAGCCATTGTTCAAGGATTCAACGTTTGATTTACTACTACTACTACTACTACTATTATTATTATTATTATTATTAGTAGTAGTAGTAGTATATTATTATTATTATTATTATTATTATTATTATTATTATTATTATTATTATTAGTAGTAGTAGTAGTAGTAGTAGTAGTAGTATTATAGTAAAACTGTCACCTTCTCACCCATTGTCACTTTCATTTTACTTTCAACTATGCGTGCCGACTACGTGGGTGTTCCAGGGCTCCGGCACGCATATAAATAATCTTAGCTCTATCAGCCCCAATTTATCCTTATAGTACCGATATATTTTACTTTCTCAAAGCACAGGCCTTTATGACAATGTTCATAAAATATTTTTACTCAAACTAAATCAATCAAACATCGAGACTTCCCTGAAAACATATAGGCTAATATGACTTGATATGCACCCACATAAATTTTGGAAAATCTGCTCCATTGCTGTCAACGTACTTAATGTTTTTAATTGGACATCGGCCACTCTTTCGTTCATCTGTTTGCAAAATGGCATTTTCTTCACAAGTGGTGAGAAGACAAAAGACTTCTTACCCCCTCCGCCGCATGTTTCGGCCAACATCGGGGGTCAACATTCATTCACATTTCTTGCTTGAACAAAGCGTCTTTGCTTGGGGATGTCATGACACCCGCCTCTGAAAAACAAGAAGTGAGGTACCAAGGAAGCAAGATAGCTTTTATCATAGAAAAAAATAACAAGAGATTAATAATAAAACAAATAACTTGTTATTTTCTTTGTTGTTTTATTGCGCTGGCCTGGAGTCAGGCGTTGGAGCTCGTAGTTTTTAGAAGGCAATTTTCAGGAAAAAATGGTGGAAACAATAAATATTTGAATGAAAGGAACTTCGTAAAGATCATCAATGATCAAAATTTTGAAATGTGCCAAATTACACACAAAATGCACACAGATTAGCATTACGCACAAAATGCACACACAGGCCAAAATTGTACACATTTTGTGCAATTACACACACATTGACAACGCTGTTAGCAAGTGTTCTCTGACAAGGGAACCTTAAGAAAATAATAGTTGCAGTTAATGATGTGACCTATGCCAATTGAAAGAGCTGTAACAGAGATGATCATTCCCAAAAAATTAGCTGCCCATAGCAATAGGTTCAAGAAATATAAGGGGTGGAAGTTCGGAAAACAGCACGTTGGACAAGGGGAAAAATTGCAAATTCCGCAAAAAAAAGGGGGCATGGCAAAATACAATGCTTACAAGTGATGTATAGAAAGAGACTTGCCACAATAGGGAACAAATGAAGGCCACCAGTGGGGTCACCAGTGTTGCCAACTGCAATGAAAAGTACATACTTTGCAAAGAGCACTATATGAAGTGAGTGCAATATTCAGTGTTAACCTGTCATGTAGAACATAAGATATGACGTGTATAATCAGTGGTAGAATCTAACAAAAGAAAATAGAAGAAAGGAAAGTACGAAAAATACGGAAAACACGGAGTTGGCCATAATGCGCCACATTTGATCACGAGCTGTGCACATTAGAATGAACAAAACAAGAAAGCACCAACTATGCAGGAAACCGACGTACCTAGAGTCGAAAAGAAAAACGAGTTCCAAAGTTGGCAACACTGGCCATGAAAATCTAGACACGTCTAATATAGTTAGGCAACTCGCTTCACAAAAAGAAAAGTCCGGCAACAGGCATTAGTCGGAATGCATCAATGCTAGAGTGATTGAGGCAGTGTCAAGTCGGGGAACATGAAATGGTTGGGTTGAGTCAACAACCGATAATAGAAGTAGTGAACATTATGTCATGGTTGGGTCGTATGTGGGAACATACAGGGTGTCCCACCAAACTTTGTGACCTGAAAGATTTGCGAAACGAACAAAAATGTGACGGATCCAGTTGTGCAGGAATGTACCAGTGTCAGGGGGTGATAAATGTCTGTGAGAAGTAAGTGCCCCCAGGATCCCCATCATAGGGCTCCAGGAGCCAACTTCAAACTTCCAAATGGCAACAGGGACCGAGTAGTACCTCTTTCGATAGATCAGGGAATGTGCAACAACACCTATAGGAAACATTTCCAATATGAAGAACTTGGGGGCACTTGCGTCTCACAGAAGTTTGTCGCCCGCTGGCATGAGTAAATTCCTGCACACCTGGATGTGTCACAATTTTTTCGCTTTGAAACTATTTCAGTCGCAGAGTTAGGTTTGACACTCTGTATATATCATATAAGCGGTGATAGTACTGCAGACAGCAGCACAAGATGTTTCCTACGTCACCCCACTTGTGTTGAAAGGAGGATGATAAACTAGTAAGAACGATAAGATCAGTAGGAGGGAGAAGGTGTAGAAAATAACAGGCAAATGCTATCACACTAAAGGAAAAGAGTGCGCTGCAAACACTCGTAAGTCACTTGCTTTCCTGCAATTGACTGGTCAAGGTAGCTCACCGCAAATGTATCTTCTGTTTGGACCATTGTCTCATCGAACAATTGCACGTACAATGTTGACGAGCATGCATAAACGATGCGAAGGCTAACGCCTGTTCTGGAATTTTCTTTTTGTGAAGCGAGTGGCCTAACTATATTAGACTTTTCTGGATTTTCATGGCCAGTGTTACCAACTTTGGAACTCGTTTTTCTTTTCGACTCTAGGTACGTCGGTTTCCTGCATAGTTAGTGCTTTCTTGTTTTGTTCATTCTAATGTGCACAGCTCGTGATCAAATGTGGCGCATTATGGCCAACTTCGTGTTTTCCGTATTTTTCGTACTTTCCTTTCTTCTATTTTCTTTTGTTAGATTGTACCACTGATTCTATATATCATATGTAGACTTCGGATCGATATGCACTAAAAAACGGCAAAATATGCATGCAAATATGCGCTAAAAATCACAAAAATATGCACTGAAAATATGCAAATATGCACTTAAAAAAATAAATATGCACCAATCAAAAGCTAAAGTTAAATGAGAAATTTTATTATCTTTAGAGAAAAAAAGTTGTAGATATTACTTGAACTACATATATTTGGTGTACAACTATGATGCATTAATGTCACAATAGACAACTATGTAGTTTTCTGTATTTTCTGGCAAAAGCGTGCATTTGTCATTCAAAACATTACTGTACATTGAAAATGTTCCTTCCGTGTCACGAGTCGTTAAGGGATAGTATTTCAAAGAAGCAATTTTACTTGCCGATAAATCTGTAATTCGTGCGTCGTTGTTCACAGGAACATTTGTATGCCAGGATTTTTCGCATCTATTGACTGTGCTTTTCGAAAAAAATATTTGTCCAATTGGTTTTGGCGGAGCCTGCTTCGTTATTGAATCAAGCAGCTCAAATGCACTACAAAGTCCTAATCATCGCTCTTCTCATCTCGTGATGATCTTTGTTAATTGAACTGAAATGTGCATTAATAAACGCAAGTTCGCTTTTAATGTTTTCAGCTCCGCAAGTATCCACGGCTTCTTGTATACATTTGGTTTCTTCGGGCTCAAACAGCTTAGTATGTGAAATCAAAATACATCTACCCCCATATATATATATATATATATATATATATATATATATATATATATATATATATATATATATATATATATATATATATATATATATATATATATATATATATATATACAAATAAAAAAGATTAGAATGCACTAAGTATCTCTGAATAAAGAATAAATATACTCAGAGAAGTAAATAAACATTTCTAGCATAAGCATATAGTAGTAAAACTTGACTAGCAAAATTCAACAGGACTCGTAAAAATTTCCCTTACAGGTTTTAAAGTTAATGGAGATAGATCTATGCAAAAAATAAATAATGGACATAGTGAGATAAAATAAAATGTTACACATACGGTATTAAATTATAGTATTTAGTTATGCTTCAAATTAATACACATAAAACTTACAGTGAACAAAAGAAAAATAAACTACATACGTTTTCCAAGGCCAATTCAAAAAGTAGATGTTATGCCCTTTTCAGCGCTCCTCCCTCTACTTTAAGGCTCCCTTTGATCTATTGTGTATATTATGCTCCTTTTTCCATGTCTCTAGACCAGCTAGAGAAATAGTTATTGGTTTGGAAATTACTATATAAATTGCACTTCGTTCAAAAAGTTGCACGGTATCTAGGACCTTATATGGCGATGGACTAAAGATTAAATGTGTAGGGTAACAAGTAAACGAAGACCTTTACAGACAACGTAGTTCATATACCTAACTTCTCACGGAATGTCTAAAATTTTTGTAAACGCTGCATTCCGGAACTTAATAATTTCCGTTAAAAAGTATATTTTAACATCCGATGTTCGCAACTCAGGTTCCGACTAATCAAGAGAATTTAACACTTTTTTTACCTTTAAATTTACGGGACTGTGTAATATTTCCGTTTAATAAGGAGCCTGTTGAAGGCAATTTTTACTGTATGTTATGTTCTTGTTTAAAAGAAAATAAATCCACTTGAAATTACTTTTTATATCTAATTATGTGTTAATCCTACAATATTTTCTTCTAGCGTAACATTGTCCGTTTCAAACAGCAATAAGTTACAATGTATAATATTGATACTTTAAATGGAATAAACTGATTTGAGCGAGACATGGAGCATGAATGGGAAGAAGGTAAAGTTATCGAAAACATAACATAGGCGAACAAAATGGAAATGTCCTCTTCTGAAAACAAGCATACTTACTTTGAAAATATTACTTGTTTAGCATACACTTTGCAAAATATATTTTTTCATTGAATTGTTAACGTCTCTCAATTTCAATCCATTGTTTCAGAGGGTCCATAATTGTAGTGCTACACCTTCAAATTTCAATTTTAACTAGCTCAGAATTTTGTCTATTTTTGTCCACCCCAGAAAAATTTTGTACCATTTAAATAAACGAGGGAAAGCCATTTTAAAATTCGGGCCACTTCCATCACTTGTCGTGAGACATCCCAATCCGAATTTTAATTAGCTTAGAATTTTGTCTAATTATTGTCCATTTTTACAATCCAAGAAAAAATGTACTATTCAAATTAACAAAGGAGGGCCATTTCAAAATTTGGTCATTTCGATCAGCTTTAGTGCGAAATCTTCAAATTCGAATTTTAATTAGCTCATAATATTGCCCGGATTTTGCACATTGGTGAACCACGAAGATTTTTTTCTTTACAATTGAAATAAACGAGAAAAGACCATTTGAAATTTTGGCCACATCGATCACCTGCAGTGCGACATCTTCAAATTCGAATTTTAACAAGCATAGAATTTCGTCCATTTTTTTTTTTGTTTTTTACATTCTTGAACCACCAACAAAAAGATATATACCATGCAAATGAACGAAGGAGGTTCATTTCAAAATTTGGCCACTTCGATCACCTGTAGTGAGACATCTTCAAACTCGAATTTTAATTAGCTCAGAATTTTGTTGAATATTTTCACATTTTTTACCACCAGGAAAAATTTCGTACCATTCAAATAAACCAGGGACGGACATTTAAAAATTTGGCCACTTCGTTCACCTGTAGTGAGACATTTCAAATTTGAATTTTAACTAGCTTGCTGGTACAAAACTCTCCAAAGAATAGTGAAAATTCTAAGCGAGTTAGAGTTCGAATTTAAAGGTGTTACACTACTGGTGAATGAAGTGGCCAAAATTTTGAAATGACCCTCCTTTGTTAATTTGAGCGTTCAAATTTTTTCCTTGGTGGTACAAAAATGTACAAAAATTGAAAATTCCTGAGCTAATTTGAAAGTGTCACACTATAGGTGCCTGAAGTAGCTAAATTTTGAAATGGCCTTCCTCGTTTATTTGGATGGTACAAAATGTTTTGTTTGTGTTACAAAGATTGGACAAAATTCTAAGCTTGTTAAAATGCGAACTTGAGCATGTCACACTGATCGACGTGGCCAAAATTTCAAATGGCCCTCCCTGGTTTATTTCAATGATACATAACTTTTCTTGATGGTACAAAAATGTACAAAAATCGGACAAAATTATGAGCTATTTAAAATAAAGATTTGAACATCCCTGCACTACAGGTGATTGAAGTGGCCAAATCTTTAAGTGGTCCTCCCTCGTTTTTTTGAATGGTACAAAAAATTTTCTTGGGTGAGCAAAAATGGACGAAAATTGGACAAAATTGTGAGCTAGTTAAACTTCGAATTTGAAGATTTCTCACTACAGGTGATCGAAGTGGCCAAATTTTCAAATGGCCCTCCCTCTTTTACTTGAATTTTACAATTTATTTTTCTTGAGTGGGCAAAAATGGACAAACATTGGACAAAATTCTGAAGTAGTTAAATTTCAGATTTGAAGATGTCGCACTATAGGTGATCAAAATGGCCAACATTTTGAAATGTTCCTCTTTGTTAATTTGAACGGCACAAAATTTGTTTTAGGTTGGAGAAAAATGGACAAAATTCTGAGCTAGTTAAAATTTAATTTGAAGATGTCTCACTACATCTAAATGGACTCTGTTTCAGGAGATAACTTCTATAAGATTTTCCTTTCGGTACTTTTATACTGCCACAGGACCACACAATTTCAAATCCACACACACACACACACAACAGTAGCAACTTTAACTTTCGAGATGAGTGACACGAAAATTTTGTTCTAGATGGTTTGACACCGTTATTTATATCTTCTATTTTAAAAAAATGGTGACAGTCATACATCATTGCCGGGAGGATGAGTCACTTACCCCTTTCTTATTCTCCTTTTACATAATCTTGGAAGATAATCGACAACAATGAACCATTTCAAGGTCTTGAGTCTATTTATATTCGAAACTTGGAATTCCGTTTATGAGGAAACTTACTCCACGTTAAAAATTATAAATTTGGTCGTTTCTTTAAATATGCATTTATATGCAGTAACGACATAAACATGCACTAATCTCCGAAATATGCAAATATATGCACTATAAAACTCTGCTATTTTACCCCAAAACAGCTGAAACGAATTTCTGTTTAAAGAGCATATCAATATCACGTCAGGAAAAAAACATGCAAATATGCAAAAATCCGAAGCCTAATCATATGTTATGTTCTATATAATAGGTTGACACTGAATATTGCACTCACTTCATATAGTGCTCTTTGCAAAACATGTACTTTTCATTGCAGTTGGCAACACTGGTAGCCCCACTGGTGGCCTTAATTTTTTCATTATTGTGGCAAGTCTCTTTTTATACATAACTTGTCAGCATTGTGGTTTGCAGTGCCCCCCCCTTTTTTTTTTTTGCGGAATTTGTACTTTTCCTCCCTTGTCCAACCTTGCTGTTTCCCGAGCTTCCACCCCTCATATTTCTTGAACCTATTGATATGGGCAGCTAATTTTTTGGGAATGATCATCTCTTTTACAGCTCTTTCAATTGACATAGGTCACATCTTTAACTGCAACTATCATTTTCGGAAGGTTCCCTTGTGAGAATCCTCAGTACGGTTGCGGAAGAAACATGTGTATGTGTATTGGCGCGGTATCTTCGTTCTGGGAATGGATAAAAAGGCAAGTTATTGGGAGTGCATATGTTTATTGACCCAGTCTCAATCACAAAGAAGAGAAAGTGAAAAAGGAAGCCGAGAAAATTCCAACCCAAACTTGTTCCAGTATCATAAGTAAACGAGAAAAAAAAAAATTGTTTTTCCAAAAAAGTAAGGGAGGAAATTGTTATTGGCAAACAAACATTGCTCGTTGAAAATGTTATTGCAAAACAATGTTTGTTTTGTTATATATGCAATTGTCGGGAAAGATGCAAGGCCCAGAGGAAAAAGGACTAAATTTGTTAGGGAAAGAAAGATCTTTTGCATAGAATTCTTGACCATGCGACTGACCCTGCATAAGTGCTATTGCTTATTGAAGGTTTTCTAGGATTTCCACCAGAAAGCAGTTTATTGCGGGTAGGAAGTAATAATAATAATAATAATAATAATAATAATAATAATAATAATAATAATAATAATAATAATAATAATAATAATAATAATAATAGCAATAATAATAATAATAATAATAAATTTCAAGTTCAGCTTGAAGCTGTTCTGTTTGATGCAGGGGCGGATCCAGGACAGACTTCTCGGGGGGCGGTGGGTTGTAATACTGCTACTTTTAAGAGCTTAAAACTCTGGGATATGTTTTATTTATATATAAAATAAGAAAGTTTCCTCTTCTGGAGGGCGGCAATCGCCCCGATCGCCCCCCCCCTAGATCCACCACTAGTTTGATGGTTCCCCAGGTTTAGATTTAGGGCCGTAGCCAGCCCAAATATATAGGGGAGCCGACTGAAGTTAGGGGGGTCCGATTCAATTATATTATAGTTCAACACTATATTATAGTTCATCACCATATTATAGTTCATCATCATATTATAGTTCATTTGCAAGCCTACCGTGAAAATTTTAGGGGTCAGCAAAAATTTAGGGGGGCGCCCCCTAGATACGGGACTGTTTAGATTCATGGGAAAAGACTATTCTGTCTACTGTAATATATCGCAGAATAGAGAATAACTCCTATCCGTTATGAAGAGGTTATTGAAACGTTTGGGGGGGGAGGAAAGGACTGTCCGCGCCCGTGTCTGAGTGTCCGTAAAAGGGAGGGTTTGTTCCGTAAGAAAACATATATAAAACATTATTAAAAAAAATCTGTTCCTATTATTGAGGTGTCTGTTAAGGGAGGTTTTACTGTACTGCAAGTTATGGATGCTTCAACATACCAATTAATACTTTTGATAAAGTGGATACTTTCAAGTATCTAGGATCAATATTAACAGACCAATCCAAGAAGAAATTAAATGTCGACTGAAAGCAAGGAATTCGTGTTAATATTCACTAATTCAGTTCAAAATCTTATGTCGTTGCGGATTCTGTCGAGGAATTTGAAGCTCAAAATACCTGTTTTTCTGTATTGTTGCGAAACATAGTAGCTTATTTTAAGGGAAAAACGCAGACTGAAAGTATTTGAGAATAGAATCCTGAGGCGAATATTCGGAGCCAAGAGGAACGGGAATGGGGAATGACGGAAATTTCATAACGAGGAACTACCGTACATAGTTTATACTGTTTACCAAATATTGTTTGGATCATCAAATCTAGGAGGCTCAGGTGGACAGGTCATGTAGCCAGAATGGAAGAAGGTACCGGTAGGAAGGAACACTTTCAAAGTTTTGACTGGGAATCTAATCGGAAAACATCCATTAGGAAGACCTAGACGCAGATGGAAGGACAATATTAAGATGAATCTCGCAGAAATATGAATACAAAGTAGAAACTGGATTCAGTTGGGTAAGGATAGAAGTCAATGGAGAGGTTTTATGATCATGGCATTGAACCTCCGGGTTCTATAGGCCATAGAGCTAGTTAGGACTTCTACGGTTAAAAAAAAAAAAAAAAAAAAAAAAAAAGTAAAATAAAACGGAAATTCAGAAGGTTTATATTTTGTCTGTATGTAGAGATAAAACAGAGCACAACTTATAGCCTACGTATGCACAGAAAACATATCCTGGCTATTCAAGTAGTTGATGGAGAAATGATCTCAAATTTCTTGAAATTGGAAGCATTTCATATGTCAATGGAATAAAAAATAAAAAATGACAGGTAGTGATTAGTCTTTGAAAAAAACGAAATTCGTTGGGTCAAGTTCAGATTCTTTTAGCCCTACTCTACGATTTTAAATATGTTATTATTACCCTTGTTTACCTTCATTTTTAATATTCACGCGCAAACAGCAGCTCACGTGTCTCTACACTCCTCTCATTTTCATACCTTCATTTTCACCATCGTGATTAATCCGGTTGGGTAGAAAAGCGTGATTAATTAAGCAAACTCAGCTCAACACGTATCTCCGACTTCGACCGTCTCCAATTTTGAAAACGCTCCTATATACACTGTAAGTTATTATTCGACACCTTGTATGTCATACCGTCATTAACAAATCGTATATAATAGCTTTTTTTAAAAGTAATAAGTAAGAACTGGTTGTGACTGAAAATGTTGGGCGAGCGGAGCGAGCAAGAAATTTTTTAACAAATGTACTTTTTTGCAAACTGACAACTATATTGATTAAATAGGGCGCCAATTCTTTCACGGTGCGCCGCGTCGTTTACTCTTTCCCAACACCTGTTTTTCCTCCTTGCACGTTCGGCGCCCCCTTGTTATCAGGGTCCGAGGCCACCGCCCCGCTCGCCCAATGTAGCTACGGCTCTGGTTAACATTAGCACATGGATGGGTCGTCGGCTGCGGATGGTACGCTCCAAATATTGAGCGTGACACATAAGGCAATTATTAATACCCCCTTGTTTATATCAGTAGGAAAACTACTTATTTTCTAGAACTATTATTATTATTAGTTTTTTTTAAAGAATAGGATGAACATTCTTTCTTATACGTATTGGTATAATAATATTTGAAATAAATTCTGCATCACCATTATTATTATTATTATTATTATTATTATTATTATTATTATTATTATTATTATTATTATTATTATTATTATTATTATTATTATTATTAATTTAACACAAAAGAAAGTCCAAGGATCAGACATATAACAATTGATATATCTTGCTGAGTAGATCAAAGTGACGTGCGTCAATATAAAAACTCAGGCGAAGTTCTGACAAATGCGAGAAAACTTCTTTTTTTCTTTTCTTTTTGTAAGATGAAAATTGATGCTGGACGACAACCACGCTACTTATTAAGATGAAACTAATGCTGAAGTATACAATCAAGCTTTTTATTATGAGCACTAGCAAGATGACAATTCATAGTTAATTAAATATAGCATAAAATTATCATGAACTCTTAAAGTTATTTTCAATTTAACTGAAAAATTCTCCAAAGATAGACTATATCAGTTGATAGATCATAATGAGTTTTTAAAAATGATATACTTAAGGATAAATTCTGATGCGTAATTTTCGACAAAATTGACAGAAACGAACTTGTGTGCCGTTAAAATGTATGTTAATCCTTACCAATAATAATTAATAGTTCTGTTGGATGAGATTGTTTTTAGTTTTATTTATATGTTGTATATTAAATACTTTGTTAAATATCAGATGATGCCTTTTCCTAACAGTGATATAGAACTCCTATCAGTGGCACAGATACTTCTAACACTCACAAACATACTATTTTAATATCTTGCAACATTTGATTCTGTTAATTCGATTTTACCAATGTATGTTAATCTTTTTCAAAGTGACGAAATCATGGATAAAAATCTACAAGAGTAATCAAATTCATAAATAGGTAGCTGGAAATTCGTAATATTGATCATTTTGATTAGTTCAAAATATAGAAAATACGACAAAAAATACATAAGCAGTATTCAAACCAGTAAATTCTTAGGGCAATCTCCACTATATCATAATTGAACAGATTTCATCAACTACCCTGTATAAAGATGTTTCTTAGATTTCTTTAGTTCCTTGAGGTCTAATAATGGACTAGTTTTGTCCACCTATCAACATTTCTCCTTGCAATAAGATCGACCCACTGCCGCTGGAATGTCTTTGTTTTCATCATAATATTCGTCACTCTCTTCACCTCTCTCTGATTCAAGAGATTATTTCTCTATATTTGTGAGTGGTTTCCAGCGCACAACTCTCCATGCTTCGTTCTGAGTCTGCAGACGATGAATGTCAGTTGTTTCTTTGTTTGTTCGTTTGTTGAAATTTAGCATCCCTTTTCAGGCCTGTGTGAGACGTGGACCTATAGTTTCAGCCAGAATTCAAGCCAGCATAATGTATTCAAATTGTAATATTATTTCACTAGGAGTCGTATCTACGGTCAAAGGCGCAAACGCTAGCCAACAAGCGTAACAAAGAGTGTTAATTTGATCTCGAAAAAAAAGAAAAGAAAGGAAAAAAACACACACGAAAGCTTGCAAACACATCGATTGGATATCCCAGATTCAAATTTGAGCAAAACAACAGTGTTGGAGATATATTCTAGAGAGGCTATTTATTAGCAACTGTTCACTTTCTAGTATCATAAATAGGTTACCCCGTGTAGCGTGGTGGCTAACGCTCTCGGCTTTGGTACGAGTGGTCCACGATGCGACTTCCACTGGGGATACTCGGTCCAAAGAGTTAACGGCTTTTTCAAGCCAGCCATTCTTAGTGAGGTTTCTCCTAGTCTCTCCTCATTCACAGCAGACAAATGCCGGGATGACACCTATTAGCATACAAGCCCCAGGCCGCTTCCTTCCTTATTCCCTTCCCCGGATAGTGTGTTCGTCGAGGGATCTCATCCCTTATATGTGACGAGCCATAGGTGCCGGTAATACCCAGAAATATGTCTTAATAAACAAATAGCCTCAAAAAATTTAGCATTCAGAAGTCAGTTTGGAAAAGATGTTCAAAATTAATTTACACTTTTCATGGCAAGCAAATGCAAAAATTACTTTATTTATTTATTTATTTGTAAGTGCTATTCTTGATGTACACAGGCTATAGTTTATGTTAAAGAGCTCTCTGTAATATTGCGATTTCTGAACAAAGATACCACTCTATCGAGAATAACTATATTCGGTTGCCGATATTTTGATTCTGTCATCGACACCTTTATTTTTAATATTGTGTTATGCTACCAGCAAAAAGCTTTGCGAGGACCACAAAATCTAAGGCAGTCTCTGTCTTTAACTGCACATTTTCGAGAGGAGACAGCTCGAAATCTCGTCTCAGCGTAACATTACATCTCTCTGTCCTGAAAAGAATATTAAACTTCAATCAAATAAACACGTACTTTGGAAAAAAAAAAAAAAAAAAACCATTGTGTGGATACGTTTATCACGCACAAAATTGAATAGCTTTATAGGTACAACACTAACTACATTGTAACAAAACATCTCAAAATCTCCTTCTCATTACTATTGTATCTATTTATACGATGTGTCCACATCATTCGTACTTTTAACATCTATAATACATGAATAAAGTGACTCTTGAAGAAAACAGAATAAAATACAATCCTCTTGTACCGTTCCCCTTCTTCTCAATTTCAGTTGCGGTGCATAGAGAGGCAATTTCTCATCTGGCAGTAACGGTTCTCCCAAACGAAAACCGCCCCAGTCGCTTGTTTCTGAAGTGCAACAAAGTTATCCCTTTGGAAAACAGGGGAATAAAAGCCATTGAGAAATATGTGTTTATGGTACCCAAGGGTGTTTCTGAGTGAATACTTTCTTCAAAATAATGTTAAAAATTATATAAAAATTTTCGAGACATTCGAGTCGAGTCGAGATTTTTACCAGCAGTCTCGACACGACTCGAGTCTTGACTCGAAAATTCGAGTCGAGAACTACGTCTGTCTCGACTCGTTTCGAATTTTAAAAAGTGTGCCTCGATTCGAATCTCGACTCGAATTCAAGTCGAGTCGAGTCGAGATTCGAGACATGTCTCGACTCGTGCGCATCCCTAATTCTGGATTAAATATCTGACCGTTGCGGAGGCATTCTATGAGTAGGACTCCATACTTATCCCAGAAGAATGTTGCAAACAGTTTCTCAACCTACTTCTGTGTCTTGAACTTCTTGGGGCGAGGGAGAAATGAGTGCTACTATTCCATTGACTGTTGTTTCGTTTCAGGATCATAGTGGTACAACCATATTTCATCTATAGTTACTATTCGTGAGCGAAATTGATCAGCATTACAGTCAAATTGGAAGAAGACTTCTCTTAATGCCGCCACTGTTTCATTCTCCTGACATATTTTTTGAGAACCCATTATGCCGAGAACTTGCGCATACCCAAGCCATTCTGAATTATGCTACCGACGAGTTCCAAAGAAATGCCCAGAACTGAGAAAGTGGGGTGTAGCCAGACCTCTGACTATAATAAGTATATCGTGAGTTTACATACACTTTAAAAACTATATAAATAATAGATTAAATTATTTTTGTTACTCAAAAACTGAGGTGGCCTAGGCCCTCTGGCCCGGGCTATATTCACAACTGGCTGAAATGCTGCAATTTTCAAGAATAATGTCATAAATTGGATCCATGATTTTGGAAAGAGTCATTGCTTTTAATCATCCTGGATGTAAAGCATAATTTGTTGAGGAATCGCCACGTTTATACTAAGCCACTTCTTCACCACTGTCTATAACGGAGGAGAGTCCCGTGGTGTTTCGCTGATTTCCTAATTAATTTACTTCGGTGACTTTCCTTGGTGGAACAAAAATGTTATAACAGTTAGGATCGTGAAATTCGCTGTTTGGGCACACATAATCACTTCAGAGGCCTGAGAAACAATAAGAATTTCATTATTAATATGAAAATTTGTATTTGTACATACAGAGATATGTTTTTCTAAACTACGGTTTCATTTTTCGACCTAGTACCTACACTCAGTCTGGATTGGACTACGACATTTCCAGCAGCTCCTCGTAAATTCTCTATAGAGAGAGAGAGAGAGAGAGATACGTAGCATATAGTACTAGAGGAATTTGTTGCTTGTAGCATACGCGAAAGTATTTCAATTTATGTTTAGGCTTCAAAAGTTTTATTGAAAAATATTTCATGTGCAGACGTTACTTATAATTATTTGTTAGTTACACATTTACTTGAAATAAGTTTAATTTATAATCATATAGGTCTAATATAAAAACAGCAACGAAATACACAATGTAATGTAAAATAAGTCAAACGTAATAAATATGTCACTTTTGGTATGGCAAATAGCCGCCCCCCGAAAATGTATCTGCCTCTCCTTTGCCCCCCTAAGAACTTAAAGCTGGCGTCGTCACTGAGGAACTCTAATTCAATCAATTACTAATGTCACCCACGATAAATATGTATTTCAGTCACTAGTTTGGTACAGTTAGAATTGTTTTAAGCAGATAATAGTTAAATTTCTTGTTTGCAATATTTTCAGGAAAAGACGAATAAATGATAAAAAAGTAGTGCAAGAAGATTCTGATTAATATTCAAACAAAAGCATATGATTTTGAATTGTATTTTAAATGCAATTAATAGATACCTGGATATCTTTTCAACACATTTCGAAACCTTTCTACGGTTCTAAATGACAACTTTCGAATTAAAAGATATTTATTTTAAGCTCACTGTGTGAAGCTGAAAATGAAAAGTAGTAACAATCATTTTAGCGTTAAGACAGGATTTTCTTTTTTCTTTTCTTCTTCTTGTTTTTCGTGGAAGCTGAGGTGGGTTGGAGGGGAATGGTACGTGGAGGAGGAGAATGAAATCCCACTGTCCCTGAAGAACGGAATTTTCGCTTTTGTAACTGGAGATGCGAAGTCTAGAGTTTACAAGTCGATGAGAAAATTAAGTTGTTGTCATAGGAACGAGGATGATGAAGTAAAGTAGGCAAAAAGGAAATTGTAAATTTAATTACTCCGGCACTTGTAATTACTGCGTCGAAGGAAACAGATTTCTCCTCTGTGTCTTTCTCTCTCAGACGATAAAACGACTGCTTGCACATCTACTTAACGATAAGGAAAGACAACTCAAAGCAGCACCATTATAAATGAATGCAGGGATTTAAAATACACAAAAGCAAAAGATTTTTTTCTTTTTGAAATGTTTGAAAATTAGAAACATTAAAGATTAACTTCATAAAATTATTTTCCAGGATTTTACTGTGATTACTTTATTCAGCTTTTTTAAAAGTACTTCTTGAATATTAAATGGAAGTTCGAGTTTGAAATTATTTGTTGTTACCATATATGCATATACACACAAACACATACATACATACACAGTCACGAAATAAAAATATTATTAGATTTTAGTTGCCATAACTTAAGAATAGGATAATATTAAAGAAAATCTTAAGTTTCTTTGTATGCTCATTAAAATAAAATTTACATTTTCATTCCTTCTAGTTGTGAATTCTGTTTCGATTGATCGATCTGTATTTACATATGTACGTCAGTCAGCAGCGAGCCTATACTGTAAAGAATGAAGCCTACACTTGAAAGTGAGAAATGAAACACTGTATTGCGAATCGAAGCTAGCATATCGTACACCAAAGCTATGCATTGCTAAGGCGAATTTACACGTGTAATATTGTTAATAACACATGTTACTAACAATATTTCTAGCAAAATATCAAATTCATATTTTAAATTTTTGATAACACTTGTTACAAAGCATTGTTACATTTCTTCAGAAAAAATGTTAGTAACAATTTTGTTATTAAAAAATATTGATACCATTTGCTGTCAATATTGTTACATTTTTCGCTAACGTGTTGATAACAATCCTACTGACATCATTTTCAACATGAATTTTGTAATAGCTCTGGATGATGTCTGGAAGACAAGATGTTCATAACATTTTATTTTGGCTGGCTTGTATTGTTGGTTTTTCAATGGGAAGAAAATGGGTACATTTTTTTTTTCAAATATATGATTACTTGACGTATGTGTAAGTTATTATTCAAATCTCAAATTTATTTTAAAGATAATGACGTACAAACAACGACATTAGAATTTCATTAGGGTACGAGAAGGATCTTGAATTCTCGCCTATTTTTAATATTTGTTATATACACCAGGCCCCTTTTAATCGAATATGATGGTATCGATGGTGCTTCAGTTTAATGAAAATTAGGAGGTTAGAAAGGAATAATAGGTTCTTGATATGAAGTACTATATATTTCTTTTGTACAGATCTCAACTAGCAGGAAAGGGTCTATTGACGTTTACAGTACAGCACAGTACATGCACGGGAAGTGGATGAGTACAGCCAACGCATGATAACAATAAACTTACTCTACGATATATACGAGGCTGTTCAAAACGTATCGAACTTCTGGTTGGCAAAAATACATTTATTGATTTGGAAATTCGAAACACTAATTCCCTTCAAAGTAGTCTCCTTGGTAATGCACACACTTCTTCCAGTGCTCCCGCCATTGTTGGAAACACTTTTGGAACGCAGTTTTTGGAATGGTGGGAAACCGTGCCGTCACATTTCACATGATGTCTTCTCTTGATTAAAATCGGGTCCCTTTTGGTGGCATTTTCAATTGGGAGAAAGCCAAAGGTTAATCCCAGCCATGCCGAGTGAGTAGGGAGCCTGACGACACACAGGAATATTGTGTTTGGCGATGAAAGCCTGAATCAAATTTTGAGAACACTCTCTTCATGTCCAAATTCTCGCTCAAAATTGAAAATCTTTGAGCTTTACGTCCCACGGTTATGCCGGTTAGGCTAAAGGAGACGGTGATTATGAGAAATGAATGAAATGGTGGAATGAAGAAAGTGAGAGGAAACGGGAGAACCCCGATGAAACCCACGCACACGGTGTTTGTCCACCACAAGTGGCGGGGGTTGGGATCAAACCCGGGACCCCAAGCACCAGAGGTGAACGCTCTACCACTGAGGTATCGCGGCCCCTCGTTCAAAATTGAATGTACCGATCCGATTTAATGATTTTCGCTTGGGTATCGCCAAGCTTCTGGTAAAATTTGATTCAATATTGCCGCTCATGTTTTTCTGCCATTTTACAAAAAAAAAAAAAAAAAAAAAAAATCCGACGACCGCTCACTACACGTCTGCATCGTTGACCGACTGCCAGAGTCTGACCAGTGTGACCACCCAGCAAAAATATTTTGTACTAACCTATGCAGAAAAATTTTACTAGATCTGGAGAGAAAGTACTAAATTGTATCTGCTCCCATTTCACCTTATTTATGACATTTTAAGATATTAATATCTTATTAGAAAGTTTCCGGCAACTCCTCTTTAATTAAGAACCCCAACTTTATATTTTTTACAGTCAAGATTCGATACAAACCGTACAAACCACTTACACCAGGGATGCAAATAAGCAACAAAATTTAGTCGCCCAAGCATAAAGCTACTAGTCCATATCCAACAATAGAAATCATTTACTTACCTTCGGTATGATATTAAATATTCGCCCGCATCGATGAACCACTCGCTCTGGGCGAGTGGGCGAGTGGGCGAGCGGTTATTTGGATCCCTGACTTACACCGTCCCAATCCCAATTTTGACTTTATACCCCCAACTAAAACTTTTAGCGGAATCCCTGCTTAATTGTCGTATTAGAACTCACTGTAAAACCGGGGCCGCGGTGGCTCAGTGGTAGAGCGTTCACCTCTGGTGCTTGGGGTCCCGGGTTCGATCCCAGCCCTCGCCAAGTGAACTTTGTGGTGGACAAACACCGTGTGCGTGGGTTTTCTCGGGGTTCTCCCGTTTCCTCCCACTTTCTTCATTCCACCATTTCATTCATTACTCATCATCACCGTCTCCTTTAGCCTAACCGGCATAACCGTGGGACGTAAAACTCAAAGATTTCATTTCATTTCATTTCACTGTAAAACCACTAAAGTAACACATGCGTAACAAATATAGAGGATGTCGGGAGAAAACAATAAAATGGGTTTATTGAGAAAATCGAGTTTTAATTCCTTAATAGCCTAGTGTTTAAACGGATCACCAAATATGTAATATTATTTATTGTGGTCATTTATTGTTTACTTCGTTCTTTGACACTTTTGTACTTCCTACTTTCTCCAATAAAATGAACTGTAAGTTACAGCACAAAATCGATAGAAATGGATCTTTTTTCTTCCGACACTCTCTTAACAGTAAAATTTTCGTACGTTGCCAAATTTTCATTTGATTCCTTTTACTCTCCCAAATGTATTTATGAGAGAAGAAGAAGAGGAGAAAAGTGCTTGATTTGTTAGTGATGGTACGAGAACACTAAAGTAGTACAAAAGGTACTAGATCTAGTATGAAAGTACTAGCGCTGGTCACATTGCGTCTGACGATTTCTGCGGGCAGGAAAAATTTCACGACTTCGCACTCATGCGTTCCCCCTACGTCTACATTGAAGAAAGTCTATCGCACTTCATTGATTTAGGCGGGAAAAAATAGTTGTTTTTAAATAAAAGTTGCATACGAGTAAAGGCTTCCTTTCTTAGCAATTCTGTTAATTCGAATTCGGTTAAAACGGGACTGTATAGTGTATACGTGGTTTGACTTGTAAAAATATTTTCATACTACATAATAAACTTGGCAATATATAACGTGGGATACGTGGAATTTTCGAGATACCTATACATCTCATGTATGTTTACGTGAACTCTTAGTCCAAGGTCATTGGTGAAAGTTATTCTTGGTGCAGTCTGATTAGTTGATCACATTCTAGTCAACAGTAGTTGAAAATATCTGTTTAAATTTTCCAGTTTGACATTTTTTCGATCACTGACATTTGATGCTTTAAAAATATCTTAGACATTTTTTTTTCGATCTGAAAATTTTGATATTTAGAAATTTGATTTGAAAATTGTATAAATCTAACAAAAAGAATCGTTTCTGAAGCAGTTTAGATAAATCAACTGACAACACTGAACATTAAACAATTAAGTGTTCGGCGAAACACAAAGCAATCTCTTCTAGGAATTATGGATCTAAAAATTTGCAGATTTTTTTTTTTACTCCTTTCGAGTCTCTTTCGCTTGTTCCTTGCGAAAAGAATGTCTTTTTGGCATGAATAGATACTTATTTCAAGAAGCAAAAGAGTATGGTTCCAACGATTACAGAAAGTCTGACAAACGAGCTGTTTCATATATTGTTCTAAGCAGTGTTTTATTTCTAAAAATAAACGTGCCGGTACGCTGGACCTCAGGTTCATAATAGTTAAAAAAATGCATATTTATCAGGGTATAATAATAATAATAATAATAATAATAATAATAATAATAATAATAATAATAATAATAATAATGTTCAGTACCATATCAAAACTCTTACGTATATAAAGATGCTTTAAAAACGCCTGATTCTTACAACTTAATTTTATAATACGAGGCATGTCCAGAAAGTAAGTTCCGTTTGGTAATAAAATTAAATTGTGTACAGATACAGAAAAAATATTTATTGCACAAAATTCTACAACTCTTAAACTACTTTTCCACATAACTGCCGAAATTTTGCAGGCATTTGTCATAGCGTGGCACGAGGTTTTGTATACCTTCTTCATAGAAGTTTGCCGCCTGTGTCTTCAACCAGTTGGAAACAGTTTCTTTCAGCTCGTCGTCATTGTTGAAGTGTTGGCCGCCAAGGAAAGACTTGAGATGTAAGAACAGATGAAAGTCGCTAGGAGCGAGGTCAGGGCTGTAGGTATCTTGTCATCAATCGCGTGAATCAGTTCTTCTGTAACTAAAGATGGACGCCCACTTCGTTCTTCATCGTGCACGTCACTACGTCCTTCATTGAATTGTCTTACCCATCTTCTCACCATTGAATCACTCATCGCATTTTGTCCGTAAACATCGCAAATTTGCCGATAAATTTCACTTGGTTTCAATTTCCTCGCATTCAGAAAACGAATCACCGCTCTGATTTCACAAGCGGCGGGATTTTCAATCAACACCGACATTGTAAACAAGCACAACAAAGCGTACGTGACTGACAGCGATCTCCAATTGGCGCACGTTTCTTCTCCTGGATACAGAGCGTCTACCGCGCATGTGCGGAACTGCGATCGCAGCGCTGCAGCGGAGATAAATTGAAATGGAACTTACTTTCTGGACGTGCTATGTACAATAAACGTAATGATAATATTTCTTAGTGATTTGTTTGTTGCTTTTTTCTCGTATTGTAAAGGGGAGAAAGGAGGTTGCTGTTGTTTGTTTTCAAAAGACATCAAGAGTTCCACAAATCAGAATTTCAATAACAAAATACATGCAGTACATTGTTCGCATAATATTATTCAAAATACTAATAATGCTATCAAAATGTTCTACAAACATCTACTAAATTAATGGATAAACTTTGCGAAAAAATCTAGGCGACGTTTTCACTTAATCTTCTACCTAATAATGAATAAAAACAATTAATTGATACATTAAGAAAGGAACTGAGCAAAGGTTCCTCTGCAGGGAAAATACAGAGGTGGAGTCCCAACAGAAATTTTGTACTTCTTTTAGTTTAGTCCAACTTCAGCAACAGACATTTTTTTTATATTATTTAGTTTTGGGAGGTAAGTTTTTTCTGAGAAAAAAAGAACGGTTCAGAGCCTTTATAGTTTATATTACCGTGCGAAAAAGGAATTTAAAAAAAAAAGTAGGCGCGAGGACGTGTCAGTGAGCGAGAGACAGAAGGGCCCAAGACTTCAAGAAGGAACAAAGATTTACAACTCTTTTTCTAGAAAGAAAAAATTGAAAACAATGAAAACACTCATTTTCAATAAAACTATATGTTTACTATTCGGTATTTTCGAAGTTTCTCGTCAACCCCTTTTTAAGGACAGAAGAGTAAATATTCCGTTTTTATTAAAAAAGTGTCGGTATGCCATACCGTTTCGTACCGCCAGAAATAAAACACTGGCTCTAAGTGAAATTAAAGTGCTTTCATAGTTTGGCCATAGAAAATAAAAGTTGTTTCCTGTACTTATTCTAATGCACATTCGGAAAAAAATCTATATGGGTAAAGGTTATTCCTATCAGGGATGAGATTTTTCTTCTGCAGGTAGGGTAAGAATTCCCTTGTCAATTCGTACACGTTGAGGATGACTTTAAAAAGTCACCATTAAGTTACTGAGAAATTATTGTCAAACTACTATATTTTCTAAATCGTCTTGACTCCCTTTATACACTTTTTGAAGAACAGAGATTCGGGGTAACATTTCATTTACAAAAATGCTCGTAGCCAGAATACTAAGATAGAGGGGGGATCTGACATAATTTGGGAGAAGGTTAACTTTAGTTGATCTCATTCATAGTTTCTTAGTATATAATTGCTTCTACATGAAATAGATTTTCCTTAATGAGTTATGTAGAAACAAGTATTTGAAATGCATTGAAAAATAAGCAAAGTTTATTGCGATTTTGACATAATCTGGATTGCAAATTGATTACAAAATTAATACGTAGTTCTATTCGTGCCTTCAGAAGACAAAAGCATCTGGAACTTTCATGGGAAAATGAGAGAAGAAAATTCTGGAGCAGCCAGATTAGCAGAATAAATGTAATCCTTGCTTCGAATAAAACACTTGAATTACTATTCGGGCCAGGAAGAATACCAGGGAGAATTTCCTACCCAGGACTCATCTTGAAATCATCACTGCGTCAAACGAAATGAAATGAATATAGCCCCAACGGTAAGAACAAATGAATTTTCTAATTACTATGTAAAATAACTTAATTTTGGTTTAATATTTAATGTAAGAAATAATGAAGTAAATGCATTTCTTCGTTAGTTCTTCAATTACAAAGAGCATGTTTTAATAGTTATAGCCAATACTTAATTGTTCGTCTCGATCCTGCTGTTTCGTTACTGGTGTGTTCATACTGTTATGTTACAAACAACTTCCTCATAGTTGTGCATTTTTCGTTATGCCGAATCACATTGGTAAAATTAAATTCTTGAGATGTTTATTTGTATATCTCTGCATGTATTCGCGTTGTAAAAGAATCTCTCAAAACTTAATAAAAAAATACTTATTGAGTTTCATGTCCTACATTTAAGCCCTGTAAGTCAAAGGAAACTAATCATTAATTAAAAAGAGTGATTAAACAAGAATTGGTGAATTCAGAGAAAATTCGAAAATCCTGAGACATTTTGTTCACCACAAACACAATCCTGAGATCAAACCAGGGACCTTCGTATCAGAGATTGAGAACTCTTTCACTCAGCTAGAATGTTCTCCAATACTCAATCAATTGTACCACTAACTGTTGCGCGATGAATAAGTGTAATACATAGTTCCCTTGTGGCTATATGATTAGCGTACGAGTCTTCGATGTAGAGATGACGTGGGTCAATGAAAATTTGACTCACTGACCCACCACCCACTGTAACCTACTCTGACCCACAACGCACCTAGACCCATTGTCATCAAGTCTGACGCATGATCCACGCCCTCCTGTAAACTGAATAAAGAGTTAACACTTGTAATAAAACAAGGTTGTGAAATGATCACTAATCGGGAATTGAATTTCTACGGTTAATCGCACAAACACCGCTTTATTACAATACCGGTAGATCTGACCTTCACGATAAAAAATCGTAAATTGTTTGCAATGGGCCATATTCTGATGAATTTCAACTTAATTATCATATATAATTA
The DNA here is from genome assembly GCF_964235325.1 of Thermobia domestica. Classification (NCBI taxonomy): domain Eukaryota; kingdom Metazoa; phylum Arthropoda; class Insecta; order Zygentoma; family Lepismatidae; genus Thermobia; species Thermobia domestica. The sequence continues at coordinate 73,259,655 of NC_137465.1, read as the reverse complement.
TTTCCTTGTTGAATTACAGATGTTTTTCAGTGGAAAATAGGATGTACTTTGAGTCTTAAATCAACGTAAAGTAGGCCAGCGTAAAAAAAAAAAAAAAAAAAAAAAAAAAGTGAAATTCGACTGCGTCTCGAAAGCCAAGTATTAAGTCCTATTACTATTGTTAGAATTACAAATCTCAATATCTAAAAGTGCCTGAAGTTCTTTTCTCACTTAGATATATTCATCTCAGGTAAGTAATGGAGGCCTCGAAAGTAAAACAGACAAATTCACCAGCGTTCAGAAAATGTTGTCTACAATGCATTGAGCAAAGTGGGTCGGTGGGTCAGAGTGAGTCGCGGGTGGTGGGTCGCAGTGGGCTGTCATGTTGACCCACGACTCACTGACCCATTCACAAATCTTGACCCACTTGACGCACTGATCCCCTCCATCTCTGTTTCGGTAGAGATCCTGCTTCGATTTCCAGTGGTTACTTATGTAGTTACTGTACTTACGGATCCCATGTTAATCTGTAACTGCACGCCTCATAGCCTATAGCTTCGGTGATGCAAGGGCCTCCAAGGGCCTTATGCAGAGTCGTTCTGATGCGTGATTAGTGTCATACTAAAGAGTTCGACTAACATGTTTCCTGCAGTAGTCAGGTCTTTAGTATGACGCTAATGGTTCATTCCCGTTGTGCCTACTTCCCGTTCTGCCTACAGACCCTCCAGCACTTTAAAGAAAATATTTTTAATTATCTTATCTCTAGGCAGAACGGTAATTCCCGTTGTGCCTACTTCCCGTTCTGCCTACTCTTTCGAGACGGGGAATTATGTGCAGGGAGGAATTTTTGTAGGGAATATTTCTTTAGTATTTCTAAAAGCTTCTGTAAAAACAACCACCACCTCTACAAGTTTCATCATACATGGAAAATTGGTTGACTCAGTTGCAAGAATGTTAGACATTGTATGTGAAACAAACATTAAAAAAAAAAAAAAAAAAAAAAGATCTAATATCAAGCAATTTCAGAACAAAATTTTATTTGGGTTTCCAGTAGTTTACCTCCAGCATGCTAAGACTTGCAGTACTAAAAAATGCCACAGTTCACATCCCCAAGACATGTCTGGCCAACTATTAAACAAACAACGCAAGAGGATGCATAAGGCGGCCTTTAAAAAGAGTGTTTGTCTCCATCATATCTCTTTCCTCGAATTGATTGATTCAGTTGCCAGTAACCCGTTTGACATTGTATCTGAAACGAACACGAAACAGACTTACTTCGGGCTAATATCAATTCATTTCACAACCGAATTTTAATCGGTTTTCCAGTAGTTTATCTCCAGCATACTAAGGCTTGCAGTACTAAAAAGTGCCACAATTCACATCCTCAAGACATGTTCGGCCATACATTAAACAAACAATGCAAGAGGATGCATAAGGCGGCCCTTTTGAAAAAAAAAGAGCCTTTGTCTTTTACATCACTGCTCCTTCTTTGGCATTACCTTAACAGGTAATTTGTCTTCTAACACGATTCTATACTACATGCAATGTTACATATACTTATATTGTCAATGTAAATACTACATATCGTCAATGTTAATACCATATATCGTTAATATAGCCAATATATTTAAAACATCTCACCATCACTGTTCTAAATGCAAACAGTATGCAACTGCATCTGTGTAAGCCACCAAGTCTATTACATGTGATTCCAGACGTGCCTTCAATGATTTTATTTTTTGTTCAATTCGCTTATATTTCAGCTTTGGTTCCTTCGGCTTTTTTCCTACCTCCAACATCAGCATAGTGTACAAGCTTCATTCTCACTCTGCTCTTGCTGCAACAGCTGTACAAATGTAAAAATATTTGGATGTTCTCTTGTCAGTTTTCTGTTTAATTTAGAGTGCCAGCCCTCTACAACATTATTTGTTCTTCCCTCAACATTATCATATTGGTTCCATATATCTCTGGAAAAGAGAGAAACATTAATTACATAAAACAAATCAAAGCTTGACAATAGACATTCAACAACGATTGGAAGTTGCATGTTAACGTCTGTCGTAGATAACGTTAAGGATAACGTCTGTTGTTTGTTGTTAGTAACACGGTAAATTTATAAGTATTCAGTTTTGTAATCATTACACTAGTATAGAGTTAATTTCAGATCTCTGGTATGAGCAGATTAAAATTTCGTATTGGCATGCAGATCTCAGAAATGATTTTTTATGGAATGAGAATAATAATTACGCTTACCACACTCCATTAAAGACACTATGCACCATTTCATATCCAGACACTTCTGAGCTCACAATTGTAGAACACATAGGCAATACAACAATGACAAACGAAACTAATGGAAAAACATAAAGGACTAAAATGACCGAATGAGTAGGCCTATATATGAAATACTAATCACTGCTAACGTAGATTTCGTTTCCCAAACGAAAACCACATATATTTGAAAAAAAAAAAAAATCAAACGAAAAACAGATAGTGAAATAGCGTAGTAAATAAGGTAACTACTATATCGTACTTACTTTGTGAAAATGGCGTCTGCATCGTCCAGCCATGTTTCGACTAAATAGTCATGAAACTTCTCTGCGTTTTGTACTTCCGGGGCATTTTCCTGGAGATGCAGGAACATGTCACCCACTTGCTCCACTGGCACAAGTGGTAGTGCAGCAGCACGTCTTATCCACTTCCTGACCTCTTTGTCTTCTTCATAAAAAGTGGACAACCCCAATGACTGAACTTTCCTCCATAAACATTGGGTGTAATGGAAGAAACACCCACGAATGGCTGCATCCGGAAAAACACCAGTAACGGCATTGATTACCGCTCTTTCAAAGTCTATAATCACTGTAGTAGGATTAAAGGAAAGACCATTTGCAGAAGCCGCATCTTTAATGAGAAGCAGCATCCTACGATAGTCTTCCTCTTTCTTAGAAGGCAATAAACAAAATAGAAACGGAAAAGTCTGCCCCAAATATGTCCCATGTATGGTGTACAGCTGCTGATATATACGGGGAGCTGCTTTAAAAGTACCATCCATCCAAACTGTCTTTGTGGTTGAAAGCTTCCGTAAATTTCCGGTTGTCCCAAAGACCTGCAGAATATAATATTAATATTTAGCTCCCCTAATATATTGATAATTATTAGTGTATTAGCTAATTAACATATTAACAAACTTATTAAATTCAAACAAAATATATATTTAATATTGAATTTTCAGACATGCTGCAAGCTTGAAGTGTGATGACCAGCATACTTAATTCTAGCTAAAAATTTAAGGATGCATACTTGAATGTTAAAGTTATCTAAAGCTCGTGCCCAGAATATAATACAATTGAAATCCCTTATTTGAATCAGTTAATTGTATTAGTACACCTCTGGCTCCAAAACTAAACTTTGAGGATCCTATTAAGTAAATTCAAACTAGATGATATTAATTAATGTCTGTAAACTTAACACTGCTAACATTAAGTACTTTACGAAAGTTATTGTAATTAAAATTGAATAATAATAAATTCAGTTACCAATAATCGATCAGAATCAACACCATCATCAATTAAGAGAAATTCCTCTCCTGTTAATGTCTGTCTCCACCTGCCCTCTAACCTAATACAATTTCTTGTTGTGGGAAGTTCAGGCCTTTCTGCGCTTCTACAGTTATACAGGGTATGTTTAATTCCCTCAAATGTTGGCAAAGCGGCTGCAACCTCTTCCTGTATCCCTTCCTTTGCAATCACTTCTCTGAAGATAGAAACAAATGAAATAAATAAAAAAAAATACATGAATAGTTTCGTTAAAATTTACCTGCAAAATACATTCATCTGACTTTATCTAAAGCTCGTGCCCAGAATATAATACAATTGAAATCCCTTATTTGAATCAGTTAATTGTATTAGTACACCTCTGGCTCCAAAACTAAACTTTGAGGATCCTATTAAGTAAATTCAAACTAGATGATATTAATTAATGTCTGTAAACTTAACACTGCTAACATTAAGTACTTTACGAAAGTTATTGTAATTAAAATTGAATAATAATAAATTCAGTTACCAATAATCGATCAGAATCAACACCATCATCAATTAAGAGAAATTCCTCTCCTGTTAATGTCTGTCTCCACCTGCCCTCTAACCTAATACAATTTCTTGTTGTGGGAAGTTCAGGCCTTTCTGCGCTTCTACAGTTATACAGGGTATGTTTAATTCCCTCAAATGTTGGCAAAGCGGCTGCAACCTCTTCCTGTATCCCTTCCTTTGCAATCACTTCTCTGAAGATAGAAACAAATGAAATAAATAAAAAAAATACATGAATAGTTTCGTTAAAATTTACCTGCAAAATACATTCATCTGACTAGTGCAATAAGCTTGAAGTCAAAACTTGTAAACTGAGATTATTTGTACTGCTAACTTGAACTTGTATCACACGACTAGCGAGATACTAGGCCACTACCTTCAAGAAACTGACTTCAGTTTACCCAGATCAACTATTTGGTGTCTCTTAACGTAATGTTAAAAAACGAAAGAAAAAAGTACCTAGTTAATTTTTAACTAGAAGATAGAACTAACCAATAAAATAACTACTCATTTAAAAAGAAAATTTAGTCTTACCTGTAAACTTTTGGAACTGCATCTACAGGATTCTCGGACACTTTACACTTCATCCTGTCTATTAAGCATCTTGCTTCAATTTTGCTCCTTTCTGTTTCATGAGAGTGTACTCCACTCTTTGATAAAACATCGTCACCCAAAACAACAACTGTCGCTTTGCACCCACGTGTACATTTCCAATATGTCTTTTCTTTACTACGTCTATTAATCCGGTATAAGAACCCTTCGTACGCGAGCACTTTCCCCCCGTATTTCGAACTGACAAATTCTGCCATTCTGTGCTGCTTACTATTCCTATTGATACTTATAAAGTGACAGATTAAAAATTTGAATTGAATTTTATACAGATTACTGTCTCGATCTCAGAACTTTCACTTTTCGAAGCCGTCAGGTGTTCTGAACGCTGATTGGCTACCGGTGAACACAGTAGCCAATCACCTTCAAGAGTACCAAACTGAAACAAAATCTTATAAATCCCTTTCCCTCCCCGATTATCTGACCTTTTGATTTGAGTTGAAACTCTACAAAAACATTCAATTATGATATTTGTATTTTGTATTCCTGCTATTTACATTGACAATATAAATATGAAAATAGAAGTATGTATGATATTATGGCATATAGTATAGAATCACGTATAGAAGACAAATCAGCTGATAAGGTGATGCCGAAAAAGTAATTTTAATGTAGGAGACTAAGACCCTTTCTTAAGGGCCCCCTTATGCATCCTGTTGCATTAGCCCTATTTGTTTAATATATGGCCATCAAACATGTCTTAAGGATGTGAACTGTGGCACATTTTACGTACTATGAGTCGTAGCACGTTGGAGATGAAATACTGGAAAACCGAATAATTTTTTTTTGTGAAATGACTAGATATTAGACCGAAGAAACTTCGTTTTATGTTCGTTTTCGTTTCAGTTTCAATGTCAAAAGAAAAGAGACCGAATTATGCATCTTCTTGCATTGTTTGTTTAATATATGGCCAAATATATTTTGAGGATGTGAACTGTAGCACCTATTACGTACTGCGAGCCTTAGAATGTTGGAGATGAACTACTGGAAAACTGAATAAAATTTTGTTGTGAAATGACTTGATATTAGACCGAAATAAGTTTATTTTCTTGTAACTGAATCAATTAATTTTCCATTTCTCTGTAAGTATTAAAAAAACACATCTCTACTAAAGTAGACGTGAATAACGCTGCTAATAACAAAACTGTACCTAGTCATTTTTTCTGAGAAGAGCAAGTAAGATAACATTTAAAATATATGATGAAATTTAAAGGAATAGTTATTCTTCTTACAGAACCTATTAGAATTACTAAAGAAAAAATCCCTAGAAAAGATCCCTCCCTGCACAGAATTCCCCGTCTCGAAAGAGTAGGCAGAACGGGAAGTAGGCACAACGGGAATTACCGTTCTGCCTACAGATAAGATCATTAAAAATATTTTCTACAAAGTGCTGGAGTGCCTGTAGGCATAACGGGAAGTAGGCACAACGGGAAGACACCACGCTAATCATACGTCAAAACGAGTCTGCATAGGGCTCCAAATCTTCCCATCAAGTAATTACATGTTAGTGTCTAGCATAATATTTCATACAAAACTGCTGTATATGCTACGTGATTCTAAATACAGACGTAGAGCTTTATGCCACGAAAGAAAAAAAATCTCATTAACTACAATGCTGGTGGAGATAGTATTTGTTATAAGTGATTTTAACATTCTATCTGTTCTACCGTCCTAGAAAATTTAATATATTTTTTGAAAACGAAAAACTATTAACCAGTAGCGGCTCGCGCTTTGAATTTTAGGTGGTGCACAATAAATGACCTCGTTTTTCATTGTTATTAATATTATTATAAATGATAATAATTTAATAATAATAATAAATATTATTAATAATATAAATAATAATAATAATAGTATGAACAATAATAGCGATTTCTTCATGGTATACTTCTAACATGCAATGGAGAAGCTCACTTTGTATGATTTTTGATGTACCCTTAAAAATTGTTGCGCTTCCTAAATGACTCTTGAGAGCGCTGTCAAGTTCAGCGCTGAAATTAATTAATCCACTAAACACGCATGGATTTGAAGAAGAGTCTGTTTCATCATGTCCTCTTAAAGCCAGATCGAATACACCACAAAATCGAATTGATGATTATATTGAGCACGTACCTGTTTTGCGTCACTTTTTGATTGTGATTCTCAATGGGCCGCCTATAACCAGTATCGAGTTGAGCAGCAATATTCACATTTCCCAACACAGGGAGATTAACGTGTTTTATATGAGCTGCATCTTCCCTCGCCGCAAACAACAAACATGGGAAACAAATCAAAGTTTTTAATTTCGCATCTACATAACCACTTATGCTGTTCGTACAAGTTGAGATTAAACTTCCTTGTAAATGTTTGTTTCTGAATTCTAATTACTTGCGTTATATTGAGAGTCGGAATCGGCTCTCCGATGGTTTTCACAAGTTGCTTTGCTTCTAAAGTTCTTTTTGAAAACGGCTCATTCAACAGAGACGTTACAGAATTCATTGTAACTTCACGTATATCAGGGACAGACACGTAATTATGCAATTACAGCAACTATTGCAATGAACAACAAAGACCGGCACACGCAAACACAAACCCTACAATATACGAACAGACTCGACAATTTGATCATGATCATACTCCCGTCCGACTCCAAACACATGACTATTTCCGGTGTGATTTATTTCACGCCAAAAGAAACCATCCAAATACTCCCTCTTAAAGACCTTTTAGTGAGAAGGGTGCTAGCCCCTATTTAAGCAGCCAAAGGCGTGGGTGATAGTAGGCGGAAGAGGAAAGTGAAGAAAGACAAAGGTTTCTTACATTGGACATTGGTCAGTCGAGTTGAGGACATGGATTGCAGTCCCCTTAAAAATCTCAGTCCTTCCCCCATTAACCCTCTTTTTCAAAAAACTGCTCTCCAACTCTCATTCACCCATACACATATGAAAAGGAAAACATTCTCTCTATGCTGCCAAATTGCTACTCATTCAAACACGAGTGTATTAACCATTGACACCCTCAATCTGTCTTAACTCCTCACGGGATCGCCTTTACTGTCTCCATAGCTGCCTTAACCTTACTTGGTTGACAGAACTAATAGTTATCACTACTTGGCAATCTCACATTTAGACAAGGCGCAAGGTTTTCTTTTTTTCTCCTCTGTGTATGACTTGGAGGAGCGGACCATTCCCCTTCAAGTGGTTTCAAAGCGTTTTGTTTAGGAAAAGTTATTTTTGTTGGTAGACTTGCTTGCAAAAGATCTGCAAACATATAGATTCCTATGAGGCATTATAAGTATCCTCGCACCTCGCAACCCCCGCAGTAGCCCAGCTGGGGAGTTTGTCAAACTCCCAAGCAGAAAGCTATTAGCCAGCCCCGTTTCAAACGCACTTCTGACGTTGACAATAAAACGAAAAGTGATTTAGCATAAATAAAAAATGAAAATATTGGATGGAGGTTTGTACAAACATGCAAACGTTAAGAGAAACAGCCACTGCTATTAACAATAGTAATTTTAACTTAAATCGTTAGGATTATTATTTTTTCTTAAAAAAAGCCGAAAGTGCTTTCAAATCAGCATTAAAATGATTGTGATTTTAATCTAAAATTTCAAGCAAAAGAAAAGTTCGTTTTTTATATTTTGCAAGACATGATTTTTAGTAAATTGTACAGTAATATAGTAACAAAAGAAATGAAACTCCTATGCCGGTACACAATCTTGCCCCTCCCCACGGTGGACAGCCTTTTTACTTTTGGGGCAAGTTATGGACGCCACATCTTTAAATTTCGGTATCTGCGTAGGAGTAGTTGAGAGGTAGGTAGCAATTTTAACAATAATTAAATTGAATATCTTTATTTAGGTTATAAGCATATAAATAGAATATATATATACTAGATATAGTGCTCTATGACATTGTTTAAATCTTTTATAAATTATGAGATGCAAATAATGCCACGGATCCACTAAATATATTCCACGGATCCCCAGGAGTCCGCGTACCACCAATTGGAAAAACTCCCTCTGTGTAGAGCATTTCGCGAGGCTTTTGTCTTCTGTAAACGAGTAGCTGTGTTCTTCAGCGACTACTGAGGGCTTAACTGTGGGATTTGTAAAAATGGGCTTTGTTACGAGATATTCCGGAAACGTGTTTCAATTTCACTGCAGATTCCCTTTCCCAAGGGTGAAATTCTTCGGCGTTACGGGCATTGCTGCACTCTGTTCGTGTTTCGTGTTAATGTCGTTAAAGAAATAAAGAGGAAGACTTACACTTTCTATCTCGCTCTTTCAAACAACAAAGAAACAAATAAAAGGAACTATAGAGCATGAGAGTAAACAATTTCAAGTTTTCAATGGCAATCACAAATAATCCAAATTGATTTTACTAAGCATTTATTTTGGGAATTCTTAAAACAAATGCAACAATGCTCCTCAAAATTCAATAACTAACATGTGTTACTCAGTTGTCCTTCCTTATTGAATATTATTTCTATTTAGTAAGAATTTCACTATGAGTGTTATCCAGGTTATACCATACTTAGGGTTGCAAGATTTTGTAAACGAAAAACAAGGACACCAACCTCAGACTATATGTAAGGTCAGATTTCCTACTCATTTGATCACAGTCAATTAATTACCGTCAAACGAGGCAAAGCTGATACCCTTTTTGGGTAAAAAGGTGTGTAATTTCAAAATGATTAGAGCTGGAATTGCAAAGAAAATTGTTTTATGTACATCCTTCCTAGCTCTTCACATTAATACAAAAATGCGATTAATTAGTGTTAACATATTACAGAAATAATAATAATAATAATAATAATAATAATAATAATAATAATAATAATAATAATAATAATAATAATAATAATAATAATTAGTACTGTATCAGCAACAGCAGCAAGGCGCTCTTTTAGCTGATTCTGTAGATAAGTAACATGACATAATTATGGCAGATTTTGTCCATTTACATATAGGGCACATGAAAAATAAAGTTGTGAAAGATAGAACTTCTATTACGCGTGTTGGGTAACCAAATAGTGTAACTGAACCAAAATACTTTCAACACGAGACCTTAATGTACCAAGCAATATGACAATTCTTCAAGAAATAAAATCTGTCAAAAATATACGTTCCAGAAAAACATTGAAAATAAGCACTGTAAAACAAATAAAAATAAATACACCCATTCTGCTTATGTGAATGCAGTACACATATTAATGAACTTTCGCTGCTGATCCGTTGTCTACAATACCGGTACCATAATAAAAAAATATGCAGTTCCCATAGTAAGTGAAAGAAGCAGCATATTACTCGTGCTTGTAAAAAGTACCAAGACTTAACAGAAGCATAAATAAAACAAACAGATTTGCCAAAAAACATTGGGCTATCTATCACAAATAATCCATTTATTGTATGAACTTCTATTTACAGCATGAACTAATCTATTTACTGCATGAACATCTATTTATTGTACCAAATTTCACAATAGTAAATCCTCACGTTAAGCGGGTTTGCATATCCAGGCTCCCAACTATGAAAACATTTACGATCACTTCAATCCCAATCATTTCACAGATTCAACCTGTTGCATATAAGTTATTAGGACGTAAAATTGAATGTAGTTTATACGAAAAAGACCTTTATGCATTGCAAGACCTGTAGCGCCCAAATATTCACCACAAACTTTTAGTGGTATCGAAATATATAAAAAAGTGTGGAGCAGGAAACTACTTCTATCAATAGTCTATCAATCATAAGTTTATGTGTTCAAACCCTGTAGGAAGTATTAGTTTTTTTTTTCTTAAGTGTGTTCCTTATTTTCATCAGAGAACTGAAAACATTTCTTTGAATAAATCTTTGGCAACTACTTTTCTCTCAAATTCGATTAGAAGGGAACATTATATGAGTTGCAAATCTAAAATTCAAAACTGAAAACAAAATATTAAGTATGTTCAATATTTCATTATTATCCTTTGATTTGTAATGAAAAACTAATTATAAGTATTGATGATTTCAGAAGATTCTCCCCGGGTAATGGTCAATATATGAATGAGAGGAAATTGATAGAACATTATTAATCCACTTTGAGCATGATCAAAGATATGGCCACGAATGTATGTCGTCAGGGTCTCAAATTCTTCCACAGGTCATGCCCTGAAATCATCACTGTTTCAAAGGTTTTCTTAACAAATACCTAGGTAGAATATTACATTTACTTCTCGTTCTACGTTTTGAAATGACAAAATATAATTTTAAAGATAATTATAATACGATAAGCATAAAGGCTTATAGAACTAATGAAGTAAATCATATTCTATAAGTTATTGGTTTCTAATCGGATTAAAACTAGAATATTCGTTTGCATCGCACTTTAGAAAGTAAATCCTCTCTCTATAAAATTCTTACTGGAAAGCATGTTTAACTCCAATTACTTAATCAATATTTTTAATGTCGTATACACTTCATTTCCCAATGCAAAACCTCGCAAATGTATAGTGCGCTAGTGAATATTATCAAATAAATTATCATTTAGTTTGCGTAAATACTGCATCGCCTGATCTGAAACTTCGTACTTTAACTAATAATAATAATAATAATAATAATAATAATAATAATAATAATAATAATAATAATAATAATAATAATAATAATATCATAACCATATCTTATAAGAATTTCAGGCTTACTCAATAAATGAATTCAACGTGGTCTCTATTCGAGGTTCTATTTACTCGAATCCGATAGAAATACAAAGAGAAACTTCGAGAACAGGTAAAAGAAAAATGTTAGTTTGGCGGGACTGGAACTAACCTTTACGAGTTCCTTTCAAGTTATAAATGCCTTAGACACTTTATTTCTTGTCTTTAAGTTAACTGATTCACTGAACGTATGTGAATAAGTTGTCTTTATTTTCTTCTCGGTTATACACGTTTTACAGTCATTTCTTTTAAGCTTGAACGACAGGAACACGAATGCAAAAACATTTAGGTCAATTAAAATTCCCCAACGGGAATCAACCGGGGACTCCGTACACCAAAGGCACACGTGCTAGCCACTAGACCAGCGCAGCGGTAAGATCGAAAGAAACCTGTTCTGAAGTGTCTTAAATTTATGCCTATTTCGCCCTGATGTAATATATCTATTGATGTTTCTATGTTTGCCGTATTCGGTACTTTGAGGAACGATATGTTATTTCTATAGGTTCTATTATGTATTTGTCCATAAATACTATATAAATTATCAGAATTATTCATGATCTTTCATGGAAATTCGCTGGTGCATGCACAGTATACAGACAGTGTAATTGGAAGGTGAGTTCAACAGATATTATGTATTTCGCCGACATTATTTAATAGCTATATAGAATAGATAGCGAAAACGAGTCAACCTAATGAAGATGGAATTTCGGTAGGAGATGAAATGATGAAGTGTATACGGTTTGGTTTTAATATAGTTGTTGCTGCAGAATCTAAAAAGAAAAGTTATAAGATGTAGAAAACTTGAGAAAGGCTTCTGAAGAATATGGGTTGAAAATAAATGTTAGAAAGACAAAATCCATAGTGATTGAAACGAAGCGATCGGTATCAAATATAGAAGTAGGAGCGGGAGAAAAGAACAAATGACTAGTTTTCGATATTTGAGTAGTATGATTAGTGATGATATGATATTAGTGATTATATGATATGCGAACGTGAAATAAAATCAAGGATAGAAATGGCGAAAGAAGCCTTTAGAATGAAGAAAATACTATTTTGTGGGACCTTGAATAGAGTTGAAAAAAGACTCATAAAATGTTTCATGTACTGTATTTTACTGTATTTATAAGGCAGCATCATGGGCATTATGCAAAAATGATGAGAAACAATTGAAGGTTTTCGAAATATGTGCGTAGAGAAGAATGGAGAGAAATAACTGGGTCGAAACGAATGAGAGGGTGTTAGAAATGGAAGGAGAAAAATATTATTAAGAAGAGGAAGAAAAGCTGGTTGGGATATTGGTTAAGAAGGTACTGTATCATGAGGGATGTGCTAGAGGGTATGGTGGCAGGAAAGAGAGGGAGGGGATTAATTAGACTATATAGAAACAGAATTAGGCTATTGGCGATATCAAAACAGAAAAATCGTATGTGAAGATGGAAAGGTTAATAGAAGATCGTGGAGCATGGCAGTTTCTCAGTCGCGGTAAGTGACTCGCTGGTAATGGTGGAATACTTCTGATATAATGATGCCGATTATGCACAGTAGAAACAGAAAATCCACTTTACTGTCATTGCTAATACGAACCACAATGCAAATTTCTACAGGAATAATAATAAGATATGGTTATGATATTATTATTATTATTATTATTATTATTATTATTATTATTATTATTATTATTATTATTATTATTATTATTATTATTATTATTATTAGTTAAAGTACGAAGTTTCAAATCAGGCGATACAGTATTTACGTAAACTAAATGATAATTTATTTGATAATATTCACTAGCCCACTATACATTTGCGGGGTTTTGCTTTGGGAAATGAAGTGTATACGACATTGAATAGTAAAAGTATTATAATAAAAATATATTATTAAAAATATTGATTAAGTAATTGGAGTTAAACATGCTTTCCAGTAAGAATTATATAGACAGAGGATTTACTTTCTAAAGTGCGATGCAAACGAATATTCTAGTTTTAATTCGATTAGAAACCGATAACTTATAGAATATTATTTACTTCATTAGTTCTATAAGCCTTTATGCTTATCGTATTATAATTATCTTTAAAATTATATTTTGTCATTTCAAAACGTAGAACGAGAAGTAAATGTAATATTCTACCTAGGTATTTGTTAAGGAAACCTCTGAAACAGTGATGATTTCAGGGCATGATCTGTGGGAGAATTTGAGACGCTGTCGGCATAAATTCGTGGCCATATCTTCGTTCATGCTCAAAGTGGATTAATAATGTTCTATCAATTTCCTCTCATTCATATATTGACCATTACCCGGGGAGAATCTTCTGAAATCATCAATGCTTATAATTAATTTTTCATTACAAATCAAAGGATAATAATGAAATATTGAACATACTTAATATTTTGTTTTCAGTTTTGAATTTTAGATTTGCAATTCATATAATATTCCCTTCTAATCGAATTTGAGAGAAAAGTAGTTGCCAAAGATTTATTCAAAGAAATGTTTTCAGTTCTCTGATGAAAATAGGAACACACGTTTAAGGAAAAAAAAGTAATACTTCCTACAGGGTTTGAACACATAAACTTATGATTGATAGACTATTGACCCAAACTGCTCGACCAGTTCGTACTTCTTCACTAAGCGTCTTTAGACTTTTGTGTAAAGTTGTTTCCTGCTCCACACTTTTTTTTGTTTGTTTGTTTATTTGGATACAACTATAAGTTTCTGGTGAATATTTGGGCGCTACAGGTCTTGCAATGAATAAATGTCTTTTTCGTATAAACTACATTCAATTTTACGTCCTAATAACTTATATGCAACAGGTTGAATCTGTGAAATGATTGGGGTTGGAGTGATCGTAAATGTTTTCATAGTTGGGAGCCTGGATATGCAAACCCGCTTAACGTGGGGATTTACTATTGTGAAATTTTGTACATTCAAACCCTGAAATGAAACTGAAAAATTCATAGTAATGCCCTTCTGTCCAGCACAGGATGAGACAACAACAGGATCACATCATCAGCGGAAACAATATCCTCTTGTTGTGGCCAGTAAAACATAATACCATTCATATTTTTGAGAACAAATCTGACATCATAAAAAGAATAAACTACTTTAATTACTTGGCCAACAAAACGCTTCACTGATTTCTTTTCTAAGTATTTAACAAATAAACACCGTCCAACTTCAATTACAGTACGATTTTCACGTTCATCATAAAATAATATCAATAAATACTATTGTCTATGTACATTGTTTTATTATAGACCACTATCAGGCACAAAATGGGGCAAGTAAATTAACTAGCAATACGTTATTATTGTTCAAGATTGCCCCATTTCTATAACAGTTTACCCCTCTTTGAAGAAAGTCATTTTTAGGCAATACAAGTTGGGTGGCCAGTAGAGTAATAGTTGCAGATAGCGACACTGATACATTTCCTACAATACTCTGCTTAGAAAATATATCTAAATTTCATTTGTTTAAAAGTACAGACCTCTTAACTTGACCCACGAAAAATAGCGGAAATAGGCCCCGTACAGAACTTTTTCTTTTGGAAAAGTGGAGCTAGAAGTACACAATGTAAGACCTGTGTTACTTTGTTATATATCTGCCGAAATGATGTACAGCATATTTTTAATTTACAGTCGGGGTAAAAACGAAAACTTTTACTCTTTTTGCTCAGGTTTACCTCGTGCATTCAGCATTACCAGGTTGACGGTACCTATCTTTTCCCGTTACTATTCACAAGTTTCCAATTCATCCTATACATAGTTTCACAAATGAAGTCTCACAAGAGATGAGTGTGAAAAGGTAATGTAACAAGAGCTGTCTGGCGTCCCTAATTTTGAATTCCGATTCAATCTGTTTAGCAGGTCCTAAATATTACCCAAATGACGACACACCCTCCCATTTATGATTGAGAAGATATTTTTTCTTTGTTGTGACATCACTTGAGCCAGAAACACTGCCCTAAAAGAAATACAAATTTTGCATTTAGCAAGAAAAAATAGATTTATAATTCAGAACGATAAACAAAAACGAAATCTCTTGATGTTGAAAGACTTAACGCAGGCTTTCCAAAAGTTTGGCAGAAAACAAAATTGAGCATCAAAATTAAACAAGACACATACATGTATGTGTGAAACTGTCACTTCTTATGCTAGAGTAAGTTCTTACGAAAATTTTAGCCTGAAAATATCTGAAAATTTTATCAGATAAAGGAAAAGGTATAAATTCAAAATCATTGAATGCGTACACAGGATCTGTAGAAATATTTATTCACTCATAGAACAATATATTAAATACAACTGTTCTCAGAAGAAATTGTGTCTAAGAAGACGGCAGACAGGACGAAATTTATTGTTTAAATGAGATTAACATGAAGCTACTGAGAGCAGTATCGCCATTGTTGATTAAAGTTCCGACAATTAAGAAGTTCTTCGCTGCCGGTTGAAGTACTGTATAAAATAGCTAGTAGTTAAAACCCGTCATAGCGAAAAGTACGTTCCTTTCTATTGAAAGTGATATTCAAGGAAGTATTTATATAACACATGCCCCCTCTTGAATATTTGTTAAAAACCTTTTTTCATCTCTGAAAGCTAAACGGGTGTGATTTCATTGCACGAAAGAACGGGTGTGATTTCAAACTCCATGTAGTAAAATTAATTGGCTACACAAATCTTCCAAAAACCTTTAGTTTTTAGGTGACATACTGGTTCCTCCAGGTTGAATACTTTTTCAATCTGAAGAAAGAAAACCGGGACAAACAGGCGTTCCGAAAGCCTTTTTCGGGACAGTTATTTTTTCATTGAAAACCAGGACTTCTGGCAACCCTAACCATACTGTACTACTCATCAAAGAATTAAATATACTCCTGTTTGTAAGTCTGGCATTCCTGTATGGACTGATGGAAAATATGAGAATTAAATTAATCAAAATTATTATTTTGCGGGGAAAGTTAAATGTGTCTGGAAAACATTACATAGGAAGGTAAATTTAAAATATACATATAATGTATACTGTACACTCATGTCCAAAATTATTGTCGCATATCTTTAACTGTCTTCTTGTAAGAATATAATTTGATTTTGCAGGGTACTTTTAATACTAATACTATGTGTATAATGTTTATTTGTATATTTGTGATATATCGATAAATGTATATTTGTGGTAAATTTCATAGGAAAATAATTATAAATACAAAAATCACAATGAGTAAAATAAAATGTTGCTAAATGGACGAGAAAGTTTTATTGTCGTTTTATTGTTCTTATTTATTGCTCTTTTGACACGAAGTTTTTCACTACATGTCTTAGCAGATTATACACATACTAACATTATAAGAAATACCGGGCGAATTCGTTATCAAATTATATTGCTAGAACAACATATTTTTAGACATGCGACAATAATTTTGGGCATGAGTGTACATAAGTGACTACAACATAAAAGAAATATATAACAATCAATGAAACAAAGAAAAATATCATAAAAGATTCGAAATGGGGACATAGAATTCAATTGTAAATACGTTATAGTGACAACGCATTGAGGGCGACGCAGGGCTAAGGCACTAGAACTCCAAAGGGTTAATTGTAATTGCAAGTGCTCACTGAAATATACGTACTTAATAACTTTTCATTACGTCAAGACCGTGTCAAGTCATTTTCTCGCCTACGGAAATAGTTTATTCACTCAAACCCACAGAAATCGTTAGCCAAAATTTAGTCAATTTCCATCATTCCGAAATACATACATATACTGTCAGTTCTTCACATTCGTAAAGCTAAATAAAACTTGCAATCGATTCAGTAAACATGTTGCGCAGTTGCGCTTTCACAAGTGATCTACCGTTTGAAATTATTTTTTAATAATTTCTTTCCAAGTATTCTTGCCGGGTGTTCAACCTGTGTCTTCCGAACAAAAAATACCATGCTATCCGCCGAAATATTCTGCAGTTTCTTTCCGAGTATTACAAGAAATTGTTAGAAATACCAAATTTATGTTACACATAATATACGATCGAATTCATTAAGGGTATTCGAGACAAGGGCAAGAAGGAATTGTTCCGACTATGCAATGTAATATATGAAACAGGAGAGTGGCCAAAATACTTCCTGAAGATGATCATGATATCAATGGCTAAGAAATCAAACCTAGAGAGATGTATGGATGATACAACTATTAGTCTCATATCGAATGCAGCAAAGGTTTTGCTTCGAATACTGAAACAGAAGGTTGTATGAAAAAACAAAAGAAAAAGTTGAGGATGAAAATTAGGGTTTAGGAGAGGTAAGGGCACAAGAGATGCAATTAGATTTTTAAGGTGATCGGTGAAAGGTTTATAGAAAAAGGGAAAGAGCTGTATGTTGTATTTATTGTAGAAAAGACCGTGTGAATTAGGAATTGTTGATGGGAGTTCTAAAGAAGGTTGAGTTGGAATGGGCAGCTTGAAGACTCATAACAAACTTACATATGAACCAACAAGTAAATGTTAGAAGAGGGGAGGAAATAACAGAGGAAATAACAGAAATAAATAAGAGAGGAGAATTCAACAGAAATGCTATCTCTAACCAGCATTATTTAATATCTATCTAGAAAAGATAGTGAAAAAGAACCTACACAATGATGACGGCATTTCAATAGGAGTAGAATGATAAGGTGTATGCGTTTTGTAGATGATATGGCGCTTGTTGCAGACTCTGAAGAGAAAATCAATAAGATATTAGAAAACTTGAGGAAGGGCTGGGATGAATATGGGATGAAAACAAATGTTAGAAAGACAAAAGCCATGGTGATTGGAACGAAGCTGTAAATGTAAAATATAGAAATAGGATGGGAGAAAATAGAGAATGTGACTTGTTTTCGATACTAGGGGAGTATTATTAGTGATGATACGAAGTGTGAATATGAAATAAAAACAAAGATGCAAATGGCGAAGGAAGACTTTAGGAAGCGAAAAGTTTCGTTCATGGGACCTTAGTAGTATACGGCCCTTATCTCACGAGAATTGGAGAACAGTGCAAAGTTCTCACGAGAATTGGTGTAATTTCCCCTTATTTCTTACGAAAATTGGTGCAAATTTCCTTTATTCTCACAAGAATTGGTTAACAGTGCAAATTTCTCACGAAAATGGGTGTAAATTTCCTCTGATCTATTTTATCACATATTTTAATACAATTTATGTTGATTTATACATTTTATGCTGATTACTTATCGTTTTTCCCCAAACCTTTAAGAAACTTGTTTCTTCCTTTCTTATTCCTCCCTCAAGTGGTGAAAAATAACTGAAGGAACTTCAGAAGATGACCACAGAGGTCTTTTTTGTTAATTGGTCTTGGTATTCACAGTTGGTCTTGATATTCAAGAAACTAATTCTAAGGAAGAAGACACATATAATGAAAGAATGGGAGGTCGTAAGATGAGGTAACCACAGGGGAAGAAGCAAAACAAAGGGTAAAAAAAAGTAGTACTTGGTGCTGTTTCAGATCAAAATCGGCCCCAGGTGGTCCAGAAATAGGGGGTGGGAGACAAAGAACGTTAGTATTTGTAACAGAGAAGCATTATTTAACTCTGACATAAATTTGAGCTTTCTAGGATTAATACAATACAAGATAATGACACTTGAAACTGATAGATAGCTGTTGGACAATACTTTAACTGTTGGAAGTCAAAAAAGAACATTTTGAACATGTTACATAACTTAGTTACATGTATTTAGAAACAAGGTAAATGTCGATAATACATTATTGTTAAAAGGACAGAAAATGGTAGCTAACTGGGGGGAGACTTAAAAGAGGCAGAGAATCCTTTGACGGCATGTAAAGAAAGGAATATAGGTAGTTGTAAGGTATTTTGGATGGTCCAGGTGGTCGGGGGAGGTGAAGTGTAATGTCCTTTTGTGAGTAAAGGACCGCTTTTAATTGGCGTGTGAATTGTTACGCATTTCTTAACAAACTTGCCAGCTAGTGGCAGAGGAAGAATGTCCATTGTTACCTGAGTTTGAAAGGGGATAAAGATTGAATGAAATCTTTAGTAAGGTGACTTTCCCTTTTTTTGCTTTTGGAAGAAGACTTGAAAGATGATTTTTTAAAGATATTTTTGCATAAATAAGTTTATTTTTTAAAAAACTAGATTAATGAATTAATTATTTATGAATATTAATGAACTGGTAATGAAAGGGGTTAGAAAGAATGATTTTTCTTGTTTTTGTATATTTTAGAGGTATATTGAGATATATATATTATAGAGTAGTACATATTGTACATAAATGTATCAGAAATTGTGGGAGGAAATGGATGCAACCTTAAGAAACGAATTTTATGTATTGATATGGTATTTTCGGTAGCTGATATGGGATTTTAGCATAAATATTATCTTTTGGATACTGTATGGGTCTAAGGGTGTACGAAGCTTAGACGAATGACAAATTACATGTATATATGAATATATGAATAGTTTGTGAATGGGTGTATGTATGTATGTATATTGGTTCTGATATCTGGACAGGAATATATGTAGCATATTATAGACATATTATCTTTCGTTTCCATGTAAGTGTTTTAAGCATGTGTCTTTGGGTTGCATAGCTTTAGGGGCTATGGTAGTATGGATAGCTTGTACCTTTTGGTTTGTATTGTTTTAATATTGGTTTGTATTGTAGGGTTATATATTGTGACTTTTTATGCATGTATCCTTATTTTAACGTAATGTAGGGTTGCATATCTTGTTATGGCGATATGCTAGGTTGCATAACCCCCCAACTTTTCGATTATATTGTAGATTTATATATTGTGACTCCTTATGTATATAAGTGTTTTAGATTACCTGGAATACAATGTTAGGATATATATTGTGATTTTTACGTCATTTATGCATAGATAGATACCAAAGATACTTATTTCACTAAATGCCTCTTGTGGGGTCTGTATGACCCCCCACACACACATACAAGAAGTACGGCATTTCGATGTATTTTATCAATAGTAAACATTGAAACGAAACAATATTTAGAATTTTTCTTCGATTGCAATTACATAACAATAATAACAACTACAAAAAAAATCACAAAATAAACATTTATAAACTTGTAAAAAAAAAAAAGTTGCTTTTGTAGTATAATCTTTCTGAGTAAAGAATGGGGAATTTAGGTCTGAATATAATACGAATAATATACGGGAGTGAAACGTGATAACCCACAAATGTGTGTTCATCAAGATTTTACAAACACTTACACTTTTACGAACATTTTTTGTCTTTTTGGTTTAAACCAGTTGGTTTTTTTGAAAAAACCAGCTGGTTTAAACCATGTTTTAAACCAGCCAACCCTGTCTGTCATGTCCCCTAGATGAAAAGTTAGTGTCATAGCAAGGTTATACATTAATCGTATTTTTCCTTTCAATTAATTGCAGTAAACAATTTCTCGTGTGTACGTACATAATTATTAAAAATAATAATGCAAATAAGAATAATATTTGATTTTTCCCATGAAAGTTTCCGGGTAGAAATAGCGCTACATTAAGAAGTAAGTGTGCCTCATTGTTGCCCTCCCTGTGCTGGAGACGTTTTAGATACGAAGTGTCTACTACACTGTCATGTCTAAAGAGTGTTGGTAGACAGACAAGACAGTCACTCACGTCATTCAGTAGTAAATGACAAGAGCGCAGATATCTGAACAAACACAATCAATGAGAGAACCATTAGAATGCAGTAGATCAGATGCAAAAAGACTTGATGGAATGACTTTGGTTCATAGATGGCCATTTTGCTCTGGACTCTCTCGGACTCGGGCTCATTTTTTTCAACTGGGCTCTAGCTCATTTATTCCTTTGGGAATCGTGCTCGGGCTCACTTCCCTCAGTTGACTCGCGCTGACTTATTTCATTGGCTCTCGGGGTAGCGCTTAATTATTGAACCCGAGAACGGTTGAGCGCGAATGCCGAGCTAGCGAGCGTTGGGCTCGTGGGTTTGGATGCCCATGAAATGGGCTGATTAATAGCATACATCCTCCTCCAATGTCCACCACTGATGAAGTTGTTACAATTAATCGGAATTTTTAACTTTTCATAGTTTTGTGACAGCCCAAACTATTATCTGAATCGATATTTGTTAAAATAATGTCAGTCACTATTATATCGATTTTCATTGTTTCTGCTTTTATAATCTACGTGGATAGAGCTATCATTTAGTTACAAAATAAATAATATGTTTTTTTCTTGTCCTTAAATAGAAATATCTGACACGTTAATACTGAAATTTTGTTAAAAGAGCTGCTTTAACAAAATAAATTTAATAAGTTCCACAAGACATAAGTTGTTTATGCAGCCGAAATTTGCAACTGTTGACTGATTGCCGTTTAGCGTCCTCCTTCGTCGGCGAGGCTATATGAGAAGTGGACCTATAGGTTTAACGCGGAATTCGATCCACTGTCGTTCAATGTTCTCCCACTCGGAATTGTCCCCAGGACCCCATGCTCCAAAGGTTCGCGTGCAAGCCAGTGAGATAGGGTTTGTATGTTGTGTTGTTCAATGATTTTTATTAGGAATAAAATACGTTACAGGATGCTATACTGATTGTAAATATTATAGTGCAAGTATTGAACGATTGTGTGGTAAAAGGAGAAATATAAATTTGGACAAATTAAAAAAAGGCCTGAAAAAAACTGTAGGATATATGAAACATATAAAACTTAGGAAAAGCCACTTCAGCAAAACGAGCAGGATTTTGTTGTGGGTAAACAGTTTAATCATGCGTTTTATTTGTATATATAAAATAAAGAAGTTTCCTCTTCTGGGCAGGAGCGATCGCCCCGATCGTCCCCCCCTGGATCCGCCACTGACGATAAGGAAATAATTCAACAAATAGGTTGAATAATTGATGCTTTGTTCCTCACAAAGGAGGACCTCTCGAGGCCTCCTCACCCTCAATTACCCTCGCCCTCAATGATATGAGGGCGAGTGTGCGCGAAGGCGAGGAAAAGTTTTGAGCACGAAGGCGAGGGCGAGCGAGGATAATGGACAACTCCTATCGCGAGGGAGAGGACAACCTTCGATGGCGAGGGTGAGGGTGCGCGAGGGCGAGGAAAAGCTTCGACGAAAAGGGCGAGGGTGTGCGAGGGCAAGGAGAAGCTTCGACAGCGAGGGTGAGGGTGCGCGAGGGCGAGGACAAGCTTCGATGACAAGGGTGAGGGTGCGCGAGGGCGAGGGCAAGTTTTGGCCGCGAGGGCGAGGGTGCGCGAGGGCGAGGACAAGCTCCGACGGCGAGGGCGAGGGTGCGCGAGGGCGAGGACAAGTTTCGACAGCAAGGGTGAGGGCGCGCGAGGGCGATGGACAATTCCATTCGCGAGGGCAAGGGTGAACGAGGGCGAGGACCAACTGCTACTGCGAGGGCGAGGGTGAGTGAGGTCGAAGTAAAATGAACATCTATGATACACCCATTCACAAACTATTCATATATTCATATATACATGTAATTTGTCATTCGTCTAAGCTTCGTACACCCTTAGACCCATACAGTATCCAAAAGATAATATTTATGCTAAAATCCCATATCAGCTACCGAAAATACCATATCAATACATAAAATTCGTTTCTTAAGGTTGCATCCATTTCCTCCCACAATTTCTGATACATTTATGTACAATATGTACTACTCTATAATATATATATCTCAATATACCTCTAAAATATACAAAAACAAGAAAAATCATTCTTTCTAACCCCTTTCATTACCAGTTCATTAATATTCATAAATAATTAATTCATTAATCTAGTTTTTAAAAAATTAAACTTATTTATGCAAAAATATCTTAAAGAAATCTTCTTTCAAGTCTTCTTCCAAAAGCAAAAAAAGGGAAAGTCACCTTACTAAAGATTTCATTCAATCTTTATCCCCTTTCAAACTCAGGTAACAATGGACATTCTTCCTCTGCCACTAGCTGGCAAGTTTGTTAAGAAATGCGTAACAATTCACACGCCAATTAAAAGCGGTCCTTTACTCACAAAAGGACATTACACTTCACCTCACCCGACCACCTGGACCACCCAAAATACCTTACAACTACCTATATTCCTTTCTTTACATGCCGTCAAAGGACTCTCTGCCTCTTTTTAGTCTCCCCCCAGTTAGCTACCATTCTCTGTCCTTTTAACAATAATGTATTATCGACATTTACCTTGTTTCTAAATACATGTAACTAAGTTATGTAACATGTTCAAAATGTTCTTTTTTGACTTCCAACAGTTAAAGTATTGTCCAACAGCTATCTATCAGTTTCAAGTGTCATTATCTTGTATTGTATTAATCCTAGAAAGCTCAAATTTATGTCAGAGTTAAATAATGCTTCTCTGTTACAAATACTAACGTTCTTTGTCTCCCACCCCCTATTTCTGGACCACCTGGGGCCGATTTTGATCTGAAACAGCACCAAGTACTACTTTTTTTTACCCTTTGTTTTGCTTCTTCCCCTGTGGTTACCTCATCTTACGACCTCCCATTCTTTCATTATATGTGTCTTCTTCCTTAGAATTAGTTTCTTGAATACCAAGATCAACTGTGAATACCAAGACCAATTAACAAAAAAGACCTCTGTGGTCATCTTCTGAAGTTCCTTCAGTTATTTTTCACCACTTGAGGGAGGAATAAGAAAGGAAGAAACAAGTTTCTTAAAGGTTTGGGGAAAAACGATAAGTAATCAGCATAAATTGTATAAATCAACATAAATTGTATTAAAATATGTGATAAAATAGATCAGAGGAAATTTACACCCATTTTCGTGAGAAATTTGCACTGTTGACCAATTCTTGTGAGAATAAAGGAAATTTGTACCAGTTTTCGTGAGAATTTTGCACTATACATTAATTCTCATAAAAAATAAAGGAAATTTGCACCAATTTTCGTAAGAAATAAGGGGAAATTACACCAATTCTCGTGAGAATTTTGCACTGTTCTCCAATTCTCGTGAGATAAGGGCCGTATACTACTGACCTTGAATGAATAGTTATGAAAAGGACTTTTAAAATGCATCGTGTGGAGCATTGTATTGTATGGGACAGAAACATAAACTACGTAAAAATGATAAAAGAAACACCTGGAAACTTTCGAAATGTGGGTGTGAAGAAGAATGGAGAGGGTTAGTTGGATCGAGCGGTCGGTGGTGTTAGAAATGGTGGAGAAGAAATGATCAGTTTTAGATATTATTGGGAAGAGGAAGAGAAATTGGTTAAGAGATTGGCTAAGAAGGAATTGTAACATGAGGAACGTGCTAAAGAGTATGCTGGCAGGAAAGAGAGGGAGGGGAAGACAGGGGTTACAATTAATGGGTAATATCATAACAGAAAAATCGTACGTGAAGACAAAGATGTTACCGAAAGAGGTCTAGCATAGAAGCTTCTCAATTGCCGGAAGTGACATGCCAATAATAGCAGAATACCTATGATGATGTTGTTGATGATGTTTTTCAGAAATTGTGATTTTAGAAGAGTACAAGGCAATGATACCGCTTTTGTTCTTTCTGGGCTTCAATTGCTTCTCTTTGTTTAACTATCTGATAAAGTAAGGTCACCACCGATACGAGAATTATTAAAATATCAGAGGAGGAATATATAGTACACAGTAGGAAATATGTATTGAGACTATAGCAGACTGTCTCCATATCGGTAAATCTGACCCATCTCGTCCGTTTTATATCGTTCTGTCCTTTTAATAAACGACAACGTTATTTGTGTTATACTTGACTCAAAGCACACTTTACATTAAAGCCAGCTTTTTCGTCCATTAAGCAGAAGGAGCCGAATCAGAGTATAAACAGTTTCATAAAGTGACCACTGCAAAAAAAAAAAAAAAAAAAAAAAAAAAGTAAAATTCAGGGAGGGGCTAAATCTCTAATAATAACGTCATCAACAATTGGTAGGATATGACACGTTTATCAAGATCACCACATCTGAAAATCATCATAAAACTTAACATACATTAGTGCTGGTTCCATAAGAAAAGTTACGAACAAATGAAATTGGCCAAAAATCGCCAGTTTTACAAATAAGCTTTGCGTAAAACAAAAAAAGTGTTAGTGTTATATTAGCGTTGGTTAGTGATATAATCACAACGTTAGTACTCTACATACAGATAGTTATTAACAAGTTAATGTGGCGATTATAACTTGATGTCAAGCTAAAATCGCCACTTTCATTAATAAGACATGTGGAAAACGAAAGGATGTCAACCATTAGTGCTGTTTAGTGCTACAAGTGTAACGTTAGTGCTTCTACGCACGGAGAGTTATTAAAAAAGAAAGCAAAATTCTCGGAAGACGTCAAACAGAAAAGAAAATACTTTGTAAATAAGCTTTTCGAAAAACGATGTGGGTGTCAATCCTTAGTGTTATGTTAGTGCTACAAGCACAGTGTTAGTGCTCCTATGTACGAAGAGTTATTAACAAATTAAAGTAAGAATTCTGTTTTGATGTCAAGCCAAATCGCCAGTTTTACAAATAAACTTAGGAGAACCACAAAACTGTACCCATTATTACTGTTGTTAGGTTAATTTTGGTTAGTGTTTCAAGGTACGGAAGTTATTGGCAAATTAAAGATAGCCAATTTCACAAATAGGCTTTAGAAAGGTCAACAAAGATATTAGTTGTTAGAGTTGCGTTAACGCTAGAAGCACAATGTTAATGCTCCTATGCATGAGAAGTGATTAACAAATTAAAGTGACGATTCTGGTTTGACGTCACAGAAAAGTTACATAGGAAAACATAGGAAAAGTTATTAACAAATTAAAGTGCCTGTCAAGTCAGAATTGTCACTTTCTGAAATATACTTTACAAAACATAAAAAGAGAGGTAATCGTTTCGTTAGTGCTACGTTAGTTCTGATTAGTACTACATGCACATGGCAGTTCTTATACATATGAATAATTATTAATAAATAGAAGTGGAAATTCTGGATTATTTCTTTCTAAGAACTAGAACGTGGAAAGTGGCAAGGTGGCAAGATAGTATAGGGATAACGTGCTTAACTTCTAAGTAGTACAGCTTGTTAACATAGGTTTAAGTCCTGTCCAAGCCGAAGTCATTTTACAAAGTGATCGTGAAGAGGCGAAAAGTGACTTCTCATACTAAATGGTCAATCCTTTGGAATGTGGAAGCAAGCTCATATACCATGATAGAGATGATTGGTTGGGAAAGGACAAATAAAGTCTATGAGGGTTACCAGGACTGTTTAAAACCCGTAATTGATCTGAAGTATCCACTTTTCATGTTCTTGTTCTTAGAAAGAAACAATACCACTTGTTAAAGATATCTAGGAGAGAGTAACCTGTGGAGTATTGCTATAGTGTTCGATTTGTAACTGGAAAATCTTGATTCGATTCCCCGCCAGATAGTATCTTTCTCGCATAAACTAATGGCTGCAAACAGAGATTCATCTGCGGTTGGATAACTTACAGGGCATCACTAACGAGAATCCGACTAAACAGTGTGTGCGAGTTTTTCATATAGTGTAATGATCAATTGTTTTCATATTTATATTCGTCTTTCTCTCTCTGTCTTTCTTTACGTTCCCTTATCACGTCTTTGCATATTTTTCTCTCTTTCTCTCTATCTAGACATCTATCTTCATCTGTCGTCGCTTCTCTCTCTCTGTCTCTCGCTCACATACGCATACACATACTCACAAACACGTATACTTTTTTGTGCGTGTGCGTGTTCCAGAGTTAAAGCCGAGCCCTTTTCATGGCGTTGTGGCTACTCCTAACACAGCCAGAAACGTCCCGCTCCAAAACTTGCCTCGAATGACCTGTTCCATCCGATCTGGCAATTCTCATTAATTGAGAATTCCGTGCGCAACTTTTCATTATGATACAGTTTGGACTTCTAATATTGACTCTCTCTGATGAAAATTTAGCAGAAAAATTACACTTTTTTTTGTTAAGTTTGCACGAATAATCTAAAATGGAAGGTAATGCCTACTGGAATTATTATAATGTATTTTGGATCAGTAAATTCAATGAACACCAGCGAATTTGCAACGGAACAAGCACGCAAGCAAAGCATATGTGTTACGGTTTTGTTGTTATCGTAAATGTGTTTCAGATCTCTAGTTGCACTGGAATTTGGGTATTTAATTTGACCACTGTTTGGTTTTCATTTTGAAAGTGACTTTATTAATTTTCCAAGTATCCTCTATATATTTGAATAGCCCTGAAAACATACGATATCCATTACTTTTATATTGCTGTTGGATTTTTGGAAACGGATCTCTATGTTATTCTATTTTTTTTACTACGATTAAATTCCATATTTTTATCTGTTTCCTTTTCTTCTTCTTCTTCTTCTTCTTCTTCTTCTTCTTCTTCTATCCCCATTTCTCTCTCTGTCTAACTTCTGCATCTCTGTCTAACAGATATCCTCCGGTATAAATTTTTCAATGTGTGTGTTTAAATATCTTCCCCCATTAATATATGAATCTTATTTCTTGTCGGTTTAATTATTTTGTTTTATCGATATTAATACACGTTTATTTTCACATTAAAATTGTGCTCATGTTGTTTCATGATTTTAGTATGGGAGAGAGAGAGGAGGTCTTTTTATCACACACGATTATGGGATAAGAATGTATCAATTGGATGGCCTAGCTGCTTACCGTTTGTTGCCACATTATTTTTATGTCAAGTGTACAATAGTACTTATACGTACGAAAATTTATTAACAAACTAAACTTGCGATTCTAACTACACTACATGGCAAAATATACACTTTTATAAATAACCTTTGCCGAAAAGGGAACGGGTGTCAAGTGTTAGCGCTACATTATTGTTGATTTTGTGCTATAGGTACAACGTTAGAACTCCTACATACGAGAAGTTATTCAAAAATTAATGTGGCAGTGAAACCAGCATCGCCACTATTACTAATAAGCATTCTGAGAAATGAAAAACGTATCAATCGTTGGTCCTATGTTAATGCTGGCTCTTTTTACAAGCATAACGTCAGTGCTCCAAGGTAAGGAAAGTTATAAACAAATAGATGGCCATTTTTACAAATAAACTTTTGGAAGAACAATAAAGGTGTCAATTGTTAGTGTTGATTAGTGCTCTACGTAGGGAAAATTATTAACAAAGTAAAATGACGGTCAAACAAGAATTGTCAGTTTTATAAAAAAGTTGCAGGAAACAAAAAGGTAGTGAATTGTTAGTGAAACGTTAGTGATGGTTAATGCTACAAGCAGAAAGTTAATGCTCTAACGTGTGAAGACTAGTTGATGAATTAATCTAGCTATAACGATTTGGCACCATGCCAAAAGCCACACTTTTTCAAACATGGTTTCCTGGAAACGAAAAGATCGTTTATCGTCAGTACTGGTTAGTGGTACAACAGAACGTTAGTGAAAGAATGAAATTAAAAAAAAAAAAATAAAAGTAGCGACATCAAGCCAGAAAGAAACACTTTAGTTTAATAACTTTCTGAACTTTAGAGGAATAATGTTTCCTTGTAGCATTAACATACCTCTAATGACTGAAAGTTTTTCAGTTTTCCGCAAAGCTTATTACTAAAAGTGGTAACTCTTGCTTCACATCAAGTGTATATCGATATTTTAATTTTTTCTTGCTTTTCGTACGTAGGATCACCAACGTTGTTCTTTGCACTATCCAGCACGACTTAGTACTAATGATTGATACCCTTTTCCTTTCCCTCGGAAGCTTATTTGTAAAAGTGACAATTCTGGCTTAACCGCCATTTTGATTAGTTAATGATTTTCATGGGTAGGAACACTAACGTTGTTCTTGCAGCACTCATAAACACTAACGTAGCACTAAGAATTGACAAACTTTCGTTTTCGGTAAAGTATATTTGTAAAAATAGTGATTTGCGCTTGGTGTTATGTCAAATTAACCGCGTTAATTAGTTAATGACTTTTCGTAAGTAGAAGCTGAGTTGATTTCGAGTTTAACGTCTCTTCCAGCAGCGAAGCTATATGAGATGGGACCTACTGATTAACGTGGAATCCAAACCACATGAGCTCCTGCCGGAAATCGAACCCGGGTCTAACCAGCACCCACTTAACTCTACCGTTTGACACCATTTTCGATTCCTAAAAAGGATATTTGTGATAGTTTTGACAATTTTGGTTTGACGTCAAGCCAGAATCTCCACTTTACTTTGTTTCTAACTTTTTATACATACTAGCACTTACCAACACTAACGTACCACTAAGGATTACACCTAGTTTGTTCTTCCCAATGCTTATTTGTAAAAGTGGCAATTTGCATTTTGATTTGACGTCAACCCACAATGACTATACTAATTTGTTAATAATTTATTGCTCGCAGACCACTACTACACGCATACCAACATTTACGAACCACTGGCAATTGACAACCTTTTCTTTTTCCGCAAAGATTACTTGTGTACTTGTCGATTCTGGATCGACCACCACTTTCATTTGTTAATAATATTTCGTACGTAGGAGTACTAAAGTTGTTATTCCAGCACTAACCAGCATTAACACACCACTAAGATAGACGTCCCTTCAATTCTCCTCAAGAGTCATTTGTAAAAGAAGCGAGATTGGCTTGATGTCAAGCAAGGATCGCCACTTTGATTTGTAAATTCCTTTCCGTACTTAGGAGCACTAATGATGTAGCATTAACCAGCATTAACTATTGGCATCTTTTACGTTTATTGTAAAAGACTTATTTCTAAAAGTGATGATTGTTGCTTCACGTCAAAAAAAAAAAAAAAAATCAAAATTTAATTCGTCAGCAACTTATCGTATGAAGTTACACTAACGTTGTGTTGATAGCACTAACCAGCAATAACGTAGCACAAACGATTTACTGCCTTTTCCTTCCCTATACTTTATTTATAATGACTTTGTTTCTTTAATTTGTTAATAACGTTTTGTATGTAGGAGCACTAACACTGTGTTTGTAGCACTAACCAGCACTAACGGTTGACATGTTCGCTTCCTCCAAAGTTTATTTGTAAAACTTTGTATTTGTGTTTGTAGGAACTTTTAGCTTCATGTCAAGCAAGAATATCTAGTTTAATTTGTTAATAATTTTTCGTATCTTGGAGTGTCAACGTCGTGCTTGTAGAACTGACCAGCACTAACGTAGTACGAACGATTGACATCCATCTCGTTTGAATAGCACTGATATTTGGCACCCTTTTCCTTTCCCGAAGAGCACATTTGTTAATGTTGCTAATTTGGTTTGGCCGCCATTTTAATTAATTAATAACTTATTGTACGTAGGAACAATAACATTGGGCTTCTAGCACTAACAAGCACAAACTATTAACAAATGTTGTGCTCCCCAAAAATTTGCAAAGGTGATTTTGATTTGACGTCACACCTTTTTGTCAGATTAAAGCAGAATCGCAGATTGCAACTTTATTTTGTAAATAATTTTCCATACCTTGGAACATTAACGTAGCACTAAGCAGCACTAACGATTGATATCCTTTTCGATTTTAGCAAAGCTGATTTGTAAATTGGAGATTTTGTCTTGACATCAAGCCCGAATCTTCACTTCAATTTTTATTTTCCTTATATAGAAACATAAACTTTGTGCTTGTAGCACTAATCAACACTAACGTAGCACTAATTATTGACACCGTTTTCGTTTTGCGCAAAACTTATTTCTAAAATTGGCAGTTTTGCCTTGACGTGAAGCCAGAATCTGCACTTTAATATGTTAATAACATTTCGTACGTAAGAACACTAACCAACACTAATGTAACACAAACAATTAACACCCTTTTTTCGACAAAGTATATTTGTAAAAGTGATTATTTTTTCTTGACGTCAAGCCAGAATTGCCACTTCAGTTTGTTAATAATTTTCCGTATGCAAGAGTGCTATCGTTATGCTTGTAGTACTAAGCAGCAGTAACGTAGCACTAATAGTTGGTATAAGGTATAATTGTACGGCATAACTCAGTTTCGACAAAAATGTCACATAGTTGTTCTTCGAGACGCAGCGACGAATATATCTTGTAGAGTGGGAAATAAATTAACAGCTTCTATGCTAACTTTTGCAGCATCCGATAACATGAGGTTCAGATTGTGTGCTGCGTAGTGAATATGGCATTCTTGGCATGTTTTTGAAACCGCGTTTGCAAGCTAGAAATAAGACCAGTCATTACTGCTGCTTCTTCGTAGCCTTGCCCTCTGCACACCTTAATGTCAATCTCATTTTCTAATAGGAATTTTAATATTAAATCTTCATAATTTTCTGCACGATGTTCGTCCATATCATAAAATCCAAGGTTTCTACAATTTTGATGACCACTAGGTTTAGGCTTACTTGCTCGATTTTTGTAATGTCTTGCGTTGAATCCAGAATAATGCTAAAAAAAAAGGAACCTTTTGATTCTCATTGTATATGCCTTTTCTAATTTTGTTTGCAGTGGGATCGATGATTTCATTCTGAATTTGTGGGTTAAGATATTTGATCTTCCTGTGATCTAAAAGGCTCTTCAAAATATCATCAAATTTGACTGCCATAAGACTGATATTTCGAAAGAAATTACCTGAGTTGTAGCATTCTTCTACAGATTCTCAATGTCCACGAAGTGCCACATATCTAGAATGGTATTGTAAAATTTCTGGAAATTTTGAACCTGTCGGTAACAAACCGTTTTCTCGGTTTTCTTCTGGAAAAATTGGGGAAATAACAAAAATCTTTGTATTAGGTTAATTTTACTAGTAATAGAACCCTTTTTTTTTGAATGCGTGAAAAATATAAGTTGAGAAATTTCAATATTACGCATATTTAAAGAAAGAAGCATTCGAAAATAAAACTGTTGCTGAAACTATTCTTGAAAATTAAAAGTCTGTACTCATTTCCTTTATGTGCCTGTTAGTCGTTCTTTCGTGGATGTGCATTAATTACAGAACTTTCACAGTTGCATACACATCTACCATCATGAAGCGTTTCTGTTGCAACAAATAGGGCTCTTGAATAAAACTGAGTTTTTAATGTGCTCTTTCATTTGGTGAAATTTTCTTAATTTTAACCAAGTTACTTCCTAAAAGAGAGAGCAGCAGGCAAATTTCACAAATACTCATGCACTAAAATATATAATTACTATTATTTCATATTCTAATATGGATTTTTGTATAAACTTTATGTACAAAATTTTGTATGTAAACAAATACCTGTTTTCTAGTGTGACAAATTATCTATATACATGTATATAAAAATGAAAATGACTATATTTGTAACTTAAGAACTTTTGAGCCACCAAACCGGTCCCGATAAAATTTTCAACATGGATAAAGGCTTGGAATGGCCTGGAATGGTTTTTATCATTTAACTTTGAAGGTGCAACTTGAAGGAAGGAAGGCGAGACACTTATCGAAAATCACAGATATTAGTGTGGAATCCATAATTTTCGGGATTGCTTAGATGAACAGTGATATTTCTGATGCCGTTTAAATCCAAATTTATGTTTGTAAACTGGAGGGCGAAGAAATATATAAAAATGAAGGAAACGATCGGTATTAGTATCAAATCCATAATTTTCGGGATCACTGAGATAAACAGTGACATTTCCGATGCCGTTTAAATCAAAATTCTGCCTCCATTAGTACTACTAAAAGGGAAGGGTTACATCTAAAAGTAATTGAAAATGACCAATAGTAATGTCGAATTCCTAGTTTTTGCGGTTCCTAAGTTCGTTGGTGACAGTTGTAGCGGCAATCTTGACAAGTAAACCACAACTTACAAAAGGGTCAGTTTTCTTTCCCTTAATGCGGAACAACTGGGCAAGTAGTCTTTTCCAGATAAAAATTATGATTTTCCTCAACATTAACAACTTATTGTATGTCATTCAACATGAAAATAAATTCAACAATAATGAAATAAAGGTGCATACACAAATACTAAAATCCAAACCAATACCCTTTCCCATTTTCCAATGGTACTACGCAAGTTTCGCAACATTATCATTCCACTTTTCAATTATCTAAATGCAATTTACAGATTATATAATTTAGAAGATTACTCATATAAAAATTTACTACTAACTTGAATTTAATTTCCAAATACTTGACAACAAATGATTAAATATAAACCACAGACATACTACTCACAAAAAAATGGCAGTATTTGGCCAAAAGAGAGAAAAATAATAGAATAAAATTTAGTACTAACAAATTCTCGCTGGGCAATATATCCCCGTTCACTTTACATATAATTTTATACTTTACTTCCGTCCACCTTCCGTATAGGAGCAAGATAAGTCAAAATAATACCGAAATTACACTTCACTAATTTTCAATTTGACGAACAGAATATTATGCTCCAACCCCTGCTTGCCTTGCGTTTCATTCTGATGGAAACGTTGTAGTTACGGGTAGATTACACTAGCCCCCATTAGTACTCTTAATAGGAGAGGGTAACATGTAAAAGTCATTGAAAATAATGTCGATAATAATGTCGGATTCATAGTTTTTACGGTTCCTACGTTCGTTGGTGACCGTTGTAGCGGTAGTGTTGACAACAAGTAAACCACTACTTACGAAAGGGTCAGTTTTCTTTCCCTTATTGTTGAACGATTGGGCTAGTAGTCTTTTCCAGATAAAAATTATGATTTTCCTCAACATTAACAATTTATTGTATAAGTCATTCAACATGAAAATAAATTCAAAAATAACGAAATAAAGGTGCATACACAAATATTCAAATCCAAACCAGAGTTAACCCTTTCCAATTTTCCAATGGTACTACTCAAGCTTTGCAACATTATCATTCCACTTTTCAATTATCTAAATGCAATTTACAGATTGTATAATTTAGAAGATTACTCATGCCAAAATTTACTACTAAATTGAATTTAATTTCCAAATACTTGACAACAAATGATTAAATATAGTGACCAAAGACATATTATTCACCAAAAATTTGCAGTAGTAGGCCAAAAGAAAGAAAAATAATAGAATAAAATTTAGTATTTACAAATTATCGCTGACCAATATGTCCCCGTTCACTTTACATATAATTTTATACTTCTCTTCCGTCCACCTTACGTATAGGAGCACGATAAGCCAAATCATACCGAAATTACACTTCACAAACTTTTAATTTGATGAACAGAATTTAATGCTTCTACCTCTGCCTACCTTACGTTTCATTATAATGGAAACGTAATAGTTACGGGTAGATTACAGAAGAGAGATGGCGTTTCGATCACTTTAAACAAACGAATATCAGAACACTGAAATTGACCTACAAAGTCAATATTTCCATACACAAGTTTGTTTAACTTTTCAGCTGTTCGGAAATGTCCAAAAGTTTCACAAGAAGTTGCAGAGAAATGTTCATATTAAATTCCCCACCTCTGTAGGTGATTTAATTATAACAAATTTTAATTAACATTTCGAAGTAAGTTCATCAAACATTCCATTCACAACATGCAGTAAAGAATAATGGAACGAACTCACCGATGGAAATTCTTAAAGTTCAAATCATTACTTGTTTAGGAGCTCCTTTTAATTCATTGTCCAATTGACGAACAACGCACCATAACTGCAGAAAGGTAACAACCTTGGTGACGGTATTGTTCTTGCTTATGCACCTGATGGTCGTGATTTATCTCCAGTGTACTAAGGGAAGCTTCTTTAGGATAAACACAGCTATCGCCAGACACACCCAATTCCGAACCTGCAGAATTGCATAAACAGAGCACATTACACACACACACACACGCACACACACACACACACATATATATAACAAATACAATAATTTTTAGCATTGAAGTGGATTATAAATGTTACAAAGATTTTTACATACAACTTTAATTTTCATTGTTATTTTGTCTTGCTGGATAAAATTTGTTTATAAAGCTAACATGTTTTAATTTTCTTGCCAGCTATGAGTTGTAACCAAACGGTATTTTGCGTTGGGTAACTTAAATTTCAAAAGGCCCTTGAAATTGGCTATCTCATTTAGGTTGATAACGTTTCTCTAAAGAAGATTTGTAACTTTCTTAACCAACATTTTCTCTCCAACAGGTACACCTTGTCTCAAAAAGGTTGAGCGCATTCTTTATTGCTGTTTCGAGGCAAAAATTTTCTAAGTCCAACTTCGGGTATCTTCGGGAAAAAGTAAACCAGGTTCGAACCTCGAAGCCGACCTTTGCAATCGGTAAAAATCTTGCAGATGTGTTTTTCTTCTTTTAAATATAATAAGACTTGTTACCAATTATATGTAAAAAGCAACATTGAATGAAATACTTAATGATACAATATTTCGAAACTTTGTATTATGTCAGCACATGCTTGTTTGTCATTTTGCTCTCCATACTTAATGGAACATTTAGATACGTAAACGAATCTTTCCATATGTAAAAGAATTGTGAAAGTTAAGATATAGAACATTATTCTCTCCTGGGTACTAAAATAAAAGTCAAAGTAGAACAAAAACAGCGTTTGCAGTGGATATGAATGTAATTATTATCTTAAATACAGCTATATACCGCTAGAACTATTTTTCGAAAGGCGCTTGTGTTAGCTCAGTGGTACGCCGTTGGATTTTAAATCGTAAGGCTGAGGGTTCGGTTCCCATGTGGGCCAATGCTTTTTTTTTATGAAATTCTATTTTCTGCAATGCATGAAAAATTATATAAAATAATTACATTAAAATACGTCAGTTGTATATATATATAACATATAATCATTGCAGAACATAGTGATTATTATGTTTAAAATATAACAGGTGTTCACAGTACGTTGGTATTCTATGATATATGTGAATGTTAAATACAAATTAAGAAAATAATATCATCGCAATAAATAAATTATGTAGTGTATTTATTTGCAGCTATTTGTCATATAGAGGTTACTTCTCAACATGCGTATTACAGCATGTCATTGATATTCTTGAAAAAATATCCGAGGCATAAAAAGAGGGTATAAACAGAGAATCCAAAGTCGGAACGCTCGCAAGAAATTCATGAAGTTACTTCTGAATTTTCTCATTACAGCAAGTGATTTACGCTTTCTGAAAGGTAAAGAGACTATTCGGGTATAAACAGAAATTATTATACGAACTCCAATCTTCGTTACAGACACAAAACTCCCGATCCCCAAACCATGTAAACAGGAAATTTACGAACATGAAGTCATGTCTAAGAGACTTATTTATACTCGAGAAAGAAGGCAGAATAGGATTTCTTTCCAAAGGATTTCAGTTCAATAATCTGCAAGGCTTTTGTATATGGATGTGGTCCCTTTCCCTCCGCCTCTTATATATATATATATATATATATATATATATATATATATATATATATATATATATATATATATATATATATATATATATATATATATATATATATATATAAAGTAAAAGCGATCGATATTAGTG
This sequence comes from Thermobia domestica, assembly GCF_964235325.1. Classification (NCBI taxonomy): domain Eukaryota; kingdom Metazoa; phylum Arthropoda; class Insecta; order Zygentoma; family Lepismatidae; genus Thermobia; species Thermobia domestica. The sequence continues at coordinate 73,222,942 of NC_137465.1, read as the reverse complement.
TCGAATCCATACTTCTCGTTGTTGCAGAAATTAATAATTACAACTCCGAAAGCGTTAAAGTCCAAATTTAACTCTCATCGTAAAGCTCCTTTGTGGTTAAGCGTATAGCGCACACGCTTTCGGTGTGGGGTACCCAGATTCGGCCCGCAGCGAGAGCTCATGTAGTTCGGATTCTACGTTAATTAGTAGGTCTACGTCTCATATAGCCTCACTGCTGACGGGACGTTCAACTCAAAATCAATTCAATCGATTCAAAACCCATTATTATGGCGGACGATAAAGGATGAAAAATAAAATGTCTCAAGTGACTGAGATTAGTGTCAAATCCATAGTTTGAGTTCGTGACACTATTACAAACACAATGTTATTGAATGCCACGTTTTGGTATGAGCGACTATGCCACCTGGATTTTGAATTTACAGGAGCAACATCGAAAGCATTGCTCACACATCTCTAAATGTTTTGATGTATGTATACGTGTATATTCCAGCGAAACTCCGGAATGTCTGGAGCAACTTTTACCTAACATGGGAGACATATTACTTTGAATCTAAGAAAAAAAAATATTGTGGAATTCAGATACCTCAAGGGATGGAAGTTGGGAGGAGTGACATGTAAAAATAGTGTAAAATGACTGATTGTAGAGTGTTATCCATTGTTTTCTGGGTCGTTGAGATGAGTAGTGAGGCACTCAATGGCGTTATATCCAAATTCATCCCCATCTTCACAGGATGAGGGGCTTGAAGGTATGATTAATAAAATGTAAAAACTTACTTAAATATTTGTTGAAGTAATAGTTTTCTGGGGTCGCGAAAGCGTTTCTAATAACTTTGGAATGTAGTTTGTAACCACTTCAAGATGGGCTCTTTAATCATATCAATTTCTCACCTTAAGAAGAAATTACCATCTCAGCTAGTATATGTATCAAGCTAGCCTTCGCAATCCAGAAAAAATGTGTAGATGTATGTTTCGTCTTTTAAATGATATACTAAATGTAAAATCAGAGATTGAGTTGGTCGGTGGGTCAAATGGGTCAAGATTTGTGAGTGGGTCAGTGGATCGTAGGTCAACAAGGCGTGACCCACTGCGAAACACCATCACTGTGACTCACACTGACCCATTGACCCACCAACCCATTCTGCTCAGTGCCTTCTAGATAGCATTTTCTGAACACTGGCAAGTTTGTCTACGTTTTACTTTCAAGACCTCCATTTTTCTTCTTTTTTCATTTGGTTATAATGAAGAAAGAAGTTCAGGCTCTTTTGGATTTTGATATTTCCAGTTGTAACAATGGAAATAGGACTTACTACTTGGCTTTTGAGATGCAAGCTATGAGTTTTTAGAGGAGCTAACTACTGGAAAAAATTGGTTTAGTACAAATATAACCTTTTAAGTCAGTAAAGAGGATGGTGTGGATAATGGATCAAATTTAATGACGATGCATTTTAGTGGGTCGGATTTAGTCACAATGGTTCAGAGTTTTTTATAGTTGGTGGTTTGTTCAGAGTGGGTCATGGTGGGTGAATGGGTCACGTTGGGTGTTGAGTCATTGTGGGTCACGATGTGTGCTGGGTCAGTATGTTGTGAATCAAGGCTTCATTGACCCACACCATCTCTGGTCAACATTGCACTCAAGAGGAGAGTTTCCGAAGGTGCGCGTCGGCGATTTTCTCAAATTTTGCACATAGATAGTACCCCACCAGAAAGCAATAAATCTCGAAACGGTTCACAGTACCATCTCACAGAACTCAAGATAGAGGGATTTGTTTGATTGGCTAAATTAAGACCTCAACAATTTATTCTTCTACAAGCGAGATTTTCTTCATCGTTTCCGTGGCGAAGTCAGAAGAATATGCGGCAAGTAAACTTAAGGTTGAAGGTTTGCGCCCACCTTGGGATACTTGCTTTTTCCCCTAGTGTTTTTTACTCACCTGAATATAAACAAATCAAGCATATGGGCGATTTAACATATTTTGGGGGAGGAATTTTGTGGTTCGTTGGCGTTTCTTCGAGTCAACATGAAGAATTGCAACGAAACTTTGAGTAGGGACAATACGCAAAAAATAAATAAATACGTTTTTTATTTTCTGTGGAAGGACGGTTTTAGGGGGCAAAAGCCCCCATCCAAAAGTTTGAAACTTGAGGCCCGAAAGGTCACAAGAAATGAACCAAAGTGAATGAAATTGTGCAGAGATATTGTAGACATAAAATAAGGGAATATTGGTTTCGTATTTTCCTGAAAAAAGAAAAAGGTTTGGCTGGGACACAGACCCCTACAAAACTTTGATCGTGAAATATCAAAAGTGCGAATAACAGTATGTCAGAAGTGCTTACAGGACATGAAGAATTGGAACGACACATTGGAACGACAATACACAAAAAATAAACGAGTGCGAGTTTATTTTCTGAGGAAAAACGGTTTTAAGGGACAAAATCCCCCACCCAAAATTTTGAAATTTGAGGCCTAAAAGACAAGAAGAAGTGTACAGAGTTGAATGAAACTGTGCACAGATATTGTAGACGTAAATTAAGGTAATTGGGTTTCGTATTTTCCTTTTTAAAAAAAACGGTTGCGTATATCACCAGAGTTGGCGTGGGTCAATGAAAACTTGACACACGACCCACTGACCCACTACCCACCGTGACCCACGACCCACTGACCCACCACCCACCGTGACCCACGACCCACTGACCCACCACCCACCATGACCCACTCTGACCCACCACCCACCGTGACCCACCATGACCAACCACCCACGGTGACCAACTCTGACCCACCACCCAACGTGACCCACCGTGACCCACCACCCACGGTGACCCACTCTGACCCACCACCCACCATCAACTACTCTCATCCACTTTGACCTACTCTGACTCACCAAAATCCATCGTCACCAACTCTGAACACGATCCACGGCCTCTTCTGAACTGACTAAAGAGTTTACACTTGTAATAAAACAAGAGTGCGAAATTATCACTATTAGTCAATCGCTCAAGCACAACTCTGTTATAATAACGGTGGATCTGACCTTTAGTGTTTGTCAGTGAGGAAATTGAAGCAGTTCGAGGTGGGGGGAAATTAGTGTGTGCCTAAAATATACTTGTACTAAGAGAGTATTCTTGCAAGTGTTAATTTCTGAACGCATTCCCCAAGAAACTTCTATTCGCAGGAAAATATCCCTGTACAATATGGAAAAGGTTATGGTTTCTCAGTTCACAGTATTTTTCTCACAAAAAAACTTGAAAAATCAGTTTTTCATAGTGTATAAAGGTGGTCTGGTACCCTATGTGGGAGCATTTCCATAAAGCATGCTCATAATTGTAATTTGTGTAATCACTAAAACACCACGTTAAATATAAGTTACAAATATGCATAATTGCAATTATTATGAATATTTATTCAAAGTAGTTTACCTAAAGCAAAGAAGAGACTTACTAAAAATTAGGTACAAAGTTGAATAACATAAGTAATTAGCCATTAGTAATACAAGTATACATTTTCCGTAACTCGTAATTTTCCACCTTAAAACAACCTTTCCTTCGGATTTATTTCCTGTTGGTAACTTTTTCGTGGTAAATCGTCCGCAGCGGAATGATGTCCATCCTTCAGCCAAGAAATAACTAGCTCGTCTATTTCGAGCTTGTCTAGCGGTGGGTCATTAACATTGATGAGCAACAAGTTAGACGATGTTTGAGCACTTAGTCTATTTCTAATATGTCATCTGTAAATTCATAAGGAGAAATCCCCGTTTGCACTCTGTCGTGGAAATTGATAATACTTCTACCCGATTTCTGCAACTTCTCATCGACAATCTACTTGTTAGACTCAAGTCTGATAACGATTTTTCTTGGTCAGGTTTGAAATACTCAGCAAGAAGTATCATCTCTCCATCACCATACAACATCTTTTCCATATCGACCATGTCAGTTGGCAATGTCGACTCATGTAGAACAGAAACTTCATCTACCACACCTTTGATAGGGAATCTAGTGAATAAATTATCAATTAAAGCCTGATAAACTGATGATTTCTTATTTGTTTATAAATTTAATTTTTGTAGTTACACATGAAGGTTTGATACCATTACCAAGTTTCCTCCCCCGTCTAGAAAGCGAAAGGGAACGAGGTTCCTGGAATTTCCCTCCTTCCCCTTCAATTACCACACTGCTGTTTGCCATGTGCCAAATTACGATGAATTTCAATTAAATTATCATAATATAATTATTTCCTTGTTGAATTATCAATACTTTTCAGTGTAAAAAAGGATGAAATTTCAAAGTTCCAAATCAAAGTAAGTAGACCAACATAAAGGAAAAAAGTGTAAAATTTTCCATACAATTATGCGTACAATCCAAACTTAAAAGTTCCGTGTAATTAAGCTTACAGTACAAATTTTATGCCTATTTTTCTCACAACTTTATGGGTTGATTGCCCTGTGCTGTAAGCGCTCCATATAATAAACATAAGCTTCAGCAATTATTATAACAGAATGCAATGGATATATGAAGCCAAGCACTGTATTTTTTTGTTTCTGATTTTTTTTCTTAAATAACATCGATCGTTTTCGATCATTTTTACTAGAGGTGGGCACGAGTCGAGCTGAAACTCGACTCGACTCGAAACTCGACTCGAATTCGAGTCGAGTTTCAAGCCGTGTGAAAGGTTGTTTTCTCGAGTCGAGTTTCGAGCTGAGTTACTGTTTTTGAGATCGAGTTTCGAGTCGAGTCAAGTTTGGTACATGGCTCGCTCGTTTAGCTCGTTTCAGCTCGATTTGAAATCATGGCCTGATTAAACTGTAAAGCGAAAGCCATGAGAAATGTAAGCCGTACTGTGGAATACTTTTAGTGTTGCTCACGAGAGGGGACACTGCTTGCATCTCATCTCGTCTCGATAACGAGAGCACAATAGATTTTTTTTAAAAAATAAAAGGACAGCCTCAAATGTCGTGAGCACCAATATATGTATATACTGTAGTTTTTACCATCAAGGATGAGACCTGCACGGTCGTATTTCTGAACCTAAGCAGAAGCCCAACCCTGGTAGTGATGTCAACTGAGCAAACAGCTCGAGCCGGCTCGGTTGGAATGAGCCATCGGCTCGGCTCAATTGAGCCGATGGCCTGAGCCGACTCGTTCGGGATGAGCCACCGAATCGGTTCGGTTCGGCCCTGGTGAGCCAACGGTTTTTGCCGTCTCGGTTAGGTGAGGTGTTGACTCGGTTCATTTCTCGGTTCGGCTCGATAGTAGATGAGCTGTGAGCCGAGCCACTCGATCCGTTGACAACCCCAAATACGGGCGGAGCACCGCGGTGATCCAGATAACTGCTAACTCCAGAACAGAAAAAAAAACAGGGTTGCCGGGGTATTCTAAGATGGATATAGGCCTATACATGATGTGTCTCATGTAACCCCTCTTTAATCAAATTGATGTGGGCATCAATTTATCTCCTGGTATACACCTTTATGCTATAGTCATGTTGAAGCAGCTCTCACGTTATGAATACTCGTAATTAATTAATACATAAAATTTACCATATTTTCCAATATTGTATCATATATATCTCTAATAACCCCTCCAACCATAATTATCAACATTAAATCTCCTTGTCTTTATATATGTGACTGTGTATAGCTGTGTTGAAATGGCTCCCATTATGAATGATTAATAAAAGGGATAATTCAAAATTGATCACTTTTCTGAATATCTTATCATAGGCTATGTGGAGAAATTACTAATTTTTCAGTATTAACATATTGGTTTATTAGTCTGTTTTTCTGTTAGTATCAATCATTATAAAGAATTCTAGTGACAAAGGAAATCATACTTTAAATTATTTTCATAATACTCTTTAGTAATATTCCTATATTGTCTTTAGCTTTATAATTTTCCTATGGTATTTTTAAATTCCTCATATTTAGAATTTCTTGCGAGAAGAATAATCGTCATCTAGTTTCTACATATTATTATTATTATTATTATTATTATTATTATTATTATTATTATTATTATTATTATTATTATTAACAATATTATAAAAAGCCTATACCGGATAACAATGTTGTTATTTGTATAATATGGGCAGCTCGTGGAAATATAATTGTATGTCACATTTTGACTTTCGAGTAAGTATGAAAAGAAAGTTCATCATTCCTATGCTATTCGATACAATGACACATACCAAACAAGTTTCCCTTGTGGTTTAATACCAATCCGGTCCACCTAATAACTTAATTTTACCAGAAGTGACAATTATCATGATGATCGCTAAATCCTCTCGTGTCATGGTAAAAACGAAATTAATCTTTAAGTTTTATGTCCCACTGTTTTGCTGGTTAGGCTAAAGGAGACGGTGATGATGAGAGATGAGTGAAATGGTGGAATAAAGAAAGTGTGAGGAAACGGGAGAATCCCGAGAAAACCCACGAGCACGGTGTTTGTCCACCACAAAGTCCACACGGCGCGAGCTGTGATCGAACTAGGGACCCCAAGCACCGGAGGTGAACGCTCTACTGCTGAGCTACCGCCCCCCCCCACACACATCATGGTAAATAAAGTGATGACTTCGCTTCTTCATATTTTGTATGGCCGGAAATTCTCTTTTATCTTATTCATTGGAGGCAAACGTTCTTACAGATTTAGACTGGACTGCAACTGAACACGTGTGGTTTATTGTTCAACAGCCCTGCAACTCTGCAAGTAAACAAGTTACCACCAAACGGAATCTGTAATCAGAGGTCCCTCCCTACAGAGGTTCAGACTTTTCTTTACTAAATAGTTTTAAGCTCTTTCCTTTTTTATAGGAGGCAATAAAAATAGGAGAAGAACAATATTACTTTTCTGTGGCAGTGTGTCATTTATTTGAGCAAAGCTATGGTAGTCAAAATTTGCAGACACTCCTCAAATAATAGGAAGAATCGCACAGCTATTTACAAAGGCAATCGGAAAAACAAGTTCATTTCTCTGCTTTCACGAAAATATTTACATGTGTGACACTTTGCGTGCTGAAATTAATAATAATAATAATAATAATAATAATAATAATAATAATAATAATAATAATAATAATAATAATAATAAGTGTCATTGATAATAATTGTATTGTGTATGTATAATACTTGAAGAGAGTACTTGAACTACACACACGATTAGGCTCGATTCGGCTCAACTCGAAACTCGAACCAAATTCGAGTCGAGTTTCGAGTCGAGTTGGAGGAAATTTTTCGAGCTGAGTTCTCGAGTCGAGTTCAAACATGTCTGTTTCGAGTCGAGTCGAGTTTCAAAGAAAACTCGCTCGAACTCGCTCGTGCCCATCCCTAATTTTTACAAACCAACTCACTACCAATTTGCCATATATAGAAAAGTGCCCCTCCCCCATATAAAGGAGAATTTTAAAAATGCTAGGACACATTCTGTTTATTTTCAATAAAGAGTTAATACACTGAATTTCAGCTCCGTAAGTTTAACGGGTTGCGAGATACTCATTTTTTTTCCCGCAAAAATTTGAATCCTCACTACCTCCTTAGGATATTATGCATTATAATAAAAGCAATATAACATCCCAATTTGGATTAAGGTCGAACTATATACAAAAGTAATTTCATTTGACTTTGCAATATGACCGTGATGATCAGGCACACATAGTTACATGCATTTTTTTATATATTACAGTGATTCAAAAATGTATTTTTTCCCAGTAGTTAGCTCTAAAAACTCACAGGTCTCGAAAGCCAAGTTGTAGTGTAAGTCCTATTGCTATTATTACAATTAAAAATATCAATATCCAAAAGTGCCTGAAGTTCTTTTTTCACTTGGTTAGATATACTCACCTCAGGTAGGTAGACAGAAACAAGTGGAAAAGGAAGTGAAATGAAGGTCTTGAAAGTAAAACAGAGACAAATTTACCAGTCTTGAGAAGATACTGTCTACAATGCAGTGAGCAGAGAGGGTCGGTGGGTCGCAGTGGGTCACGGTGGGTGGGGGGTCGCAGTGAGTCACGGTGGGTGGTGGGTCGCAGTGGGTCACGGTGGGTGGTGGGTCACAGTGGGTCATGGTGGGTGATGGGTCACAGTGGGTCATGGTGGTTGGTGGGTCGCAGTGGGTCACGGTGGGTGGTGGGTCACAGTGGGTCACACGCTGTTGACCCACGACCCACTGACCCACTCAGAAAACTTGACCCACTTGACCCACTGACCCACTCCAACTCTGTATATCACGGACCTTTTGAACTGTTGATTACGAAATGTCAAAAGTTCAAATAATTATACGTCAGAGGTTCTTAAAGAGTATGGAGAATTGCAACGAAACCTCGTATAGGGACAATTCGCAAAACAATAAACGAAACGTGTTTTAGTTTGTGCGGAAAACAGTGTTGGGGCCTAGGCCTCCTCCGAAAAAAGTAAATATTACCGTAATAGCGCAGGAAGTAGTGGACCAAAGCAAATGAAATTTTGGGTAGACATTTTAGAGACCCTATGTAAAATAAGGTCTTTCGTGTTTCTGAAGTATCCCTATCCCTTTTGCTTCAAATTTGGCACATCGACAGCAAACAGGAAATTAATCGACACGTGTTTTTGTTTATGCGGAAAAACATTGTAAGGGTTAAAGGTGCCTCCTAAAAAATGCTATAAAATACACTATACTGTTTGTGCTTGTTGTTGATCTGCCAAATTTGAAGAAATCAGATGGAGACACTTGTGAAACACGAAAGGCCTTATTTTACGTATCCAATATCTACATACAATTTCATTCGCTTCGGTCCACACCTTCCGCCACTCAACGCCTCGGTCCGCTCAACAGTTTTCTTTTTTCAGGAAATACAATATCTGTTCACAATTTCATTCGCTTCGGTCCACTTCTTCTTGGCTTTCGGGCGTCAACTTTCAAAACTTTGGGTGGGAGTTTTTGCACCCTATAACCTTTTTTCGCAGAAAATAAAAAAACCCGTGTTCATTTATTTTTTGCGTATTGTCCATACACAAAGTTTCGTTGTAATTCTTCATATAAATTTAGGCACTTCTGATATACTGTTACTAGCACTTTTGATATTTCATGAGCAAAGGTTTGGAGGGGTCCGCGCCCCACCCAACCATTCTTTCTAGAAAAACACGAAACCCGTATTCCCTCATTTTTCGTCTACAATATTTGTGCACGATTTCATTCATTTCGGTCCACTTCTTGCCTTTCGGGCGACAACTTTCAAAATTTTGGGTGGGGGCTTTTGCCCCCTAAAACCGTTTTTCCCCAGAAAATAAAAAACACGTATTTATTTATTTTGTGTGTAGTATCTGCCTGCCAAATTTTTATCAAAATTGGGGTGTTACACTTGGGAAGTGTTACTTGTGTAGCTTCTTATGTCTAAAGGAAATTTTGAAATAGAGATTTATTCCGCAACTTTCTTTTCGATAAAACAAATATATGCTGAGATATTCAGAAAAAACGTAAACGCCTGAAAACTAAATGGCCACCTTTCTTTGCTTTCATTAATAATTTTACAAAAATACAGTTTTAGCTTCGCAGAAATACAGTTGTAGCTTCGTTGCTTAAGGAATTCACCTCCCAAAATGATAAACAACCCTTTGAAGAGCATACTCCCTCTTCATTTGCGGACAACATTGCCTCCGCATGGTCATGTGAATCTTGTATTTGGTTTGAGACTTTGCAATGGATATCTTAAATGTACTGTGCTGTACCGAGAAAATTAATAAGAAAGCAAAAGTATATACTATATTTGCAAAAGGAGTAACACTGAAATAAAAATACTAGACAAGTTAACAATTCTGGTTTGTCATACAACTCACTAATTATGTAAAACGTCTGCCGAAGTTACACACTATCAATAGTCTACGAATAGAAACCAGACTTGTGGTTAACCTGAAAAGATACGTATATTCTACGCGAAATGTTCCAACTTTCATCTTATATTTGTCAATCACTTTTCACAATGTTGCAGCCAAGAATGTGACTGTTTAAGAGTATTATCTTTGGACACTAAGAATATATTTCACACATGTGTATTTTTCTATTCTCAGTATTTCTTCAAAGATACTTGACACATAATTTTTCACTTTTCTAACATAAGGGTTTGAATGCCTAATATTTAGCTTACTCAAATTTAAACTCCATTAATTTTAGTTTCCGGTACTTATTTTAGAACTATTTCATTCACAACATGAAAATTTTAGATGTCATGTTAGCAGTTATTACAGCAACATACTTCACACTGCAACCTTTCCCTCACTCCTGTTGTTCGGCCATATTGTTTTCAGGCGTTTACGTTTTTCTGAATATCTCAGCATTATTTGTTCTATCGAAATGAAAATTGCGGAATAAATCTCTATTTCAAATTTCCTTTAGAAATAAGAAGCTACTGAGTCATAATGTTAGATGAATCACTTTTACTCTTCTAATAGAAACAAACCCTTGACCCCAAAGCGTTACCGGACCAAATGTTCTTTGGACGAAATGTGCTTTGAACTAAACATCCCTGGACGAAATGTCCTTTGGACCAATTGTCTTTTGGACGAAATGTCCTTTGGACCAATTGTATTTTGGACGAAATGTAATTTGAACCAATTCTCCTTTGGACGAAATGTCCTTTAGACTAATTGTCTTTTGGACGAAATGTCATTTGGACGAATTGTCTTTTGGACCAAATGTCTTTGGATTAAATGTCTCTGGACGAAATGTTCTTTGGACGAAATATCTTTGAACTAAAAGGGTGGCCACCCGGTGCGCCCGTGTGAGTCACGGTGAGTGGTGTTTCGCAGTAGGTCACGTCCTTTTGACCCACGATCCACTGACCCACTCACAAATCTTGACCCATTTCACCCATTTACCAACCGACCCACTGACCCACTCCATCTTTGATTTTAACATGTCTTGTTTCATTTAAAAGACGAGACCCGGGTTTGATTCCCGGCGGGAGCCACATGTGGTTCGGATTCCACGTTAATCAATAGGTCCACGTCTCATATAGCCTCGCTGCTGAACGGGACGCTAAACTAAAATCAACTCAACAACTCTCCTTATTAGATGTGCTGGGGGATCTTACTCCTACTGGAAGTTGAACTTAAACTTAAAGGTCATCAGAACTGCTCCCAATGAACTTGGCGGCCACGAAAGATATGGGTTGTATACTAACATTGGTCATTTTCAATTATTTCTACATGTCGCAAATTTCACACACTCCTTCTTGTGTTAATGAGGGCTTAACTTACATGGCATCTGAAGTGCCATTCTTTATCTAAGAGACCCCCAAAATTATAGATTCGACACTAATGTAGGTCTTTTTTTTATAATTTTGATGTCAGCCCCTTTCATTCCTCCTAGGACAACAAACGGATACTGCCACCGCTAGGACTAAATTTGGTCTTAAATCGCATTAAAATTTCTACCAATTAATTTAGCGAACAGTGCTGCATTTAGAAGCTCGGTGTCCCTACGCACTTTTGCTCTCGGCGCCCCCAATAACTACATATTTCTCCGCCCCTTAATCCCTAACTTAGAAATAAAACTTAATTCGAATATGCTTAATTAGTGAATTTATTGTTGTTAAATACCACTCACTAGATGCTACAGCTACAACTACGTAACAAAAAATAAATGGGAAACATGTTCTGAATTATTTTTAGATTTCTTACGCTATCATTAAATATATTAGAATAGTAAAAGAGGATTGCTCATGAAATAGTATATTTGCTCTCGATTTTTTAAACTTTTTCATACGAAAAAATTTAAATTTTAAACTTTGCGCTCTTCAAATATGTTGCCCTCTAGGCACGGGCCTAGTTGGATTAATGGGAAATGCGGCACTGAAAACTTACGCATCGACTCTAATATCGGTTGATTTCGATATTTTTTGTCGCTATGTAACCACCCTGGGTGCTAATGGGAGCTTAATTGGACTTGAATTGAAAGGAGAACTGTTTACCTAAGCGACCACGAAACTATGGATTCGATACTAATATCGATCCTTTTCTAGCATTTTTGATATGTATCCCGACAGTACTCTTTTCCAGATTGTAAGAAATATGGTTAAAATTGCTCTAGACATATCAGAATTATGTCGAAACACACACATACATCCACTTTCATATATATAAATACAGAGTGAGCGACCGAGAAAGTGAGAGAGAGCGACCAAAGGTATCACCACTTCCACATTGCAAAATCATATCTCAGGTATTGAATTGAAAATCTATGTAAAGAACTTCTGCTGTGGCATGCTTCATAAGGACAATTCCAGTCTGCTCACGTGACCTTTGGGGTTCATTAATTTCTTGCGAGCGTTCCGACTTTGGATTCTCTGTTTATACCCTCTTTTTATGCCTCGGATATTTTTTCAAGAATATCAATGACATGCTGTAATACGCATGTTGAGAAGTAACCTCTATATGACAAATAGCTGCAAATAAATACACTACATAATTTATTTATTGCGATGATATTATTTTCTTAATTTGTATTTAACATTCACATATATCATAGAATATCAACGTACTGTGAACACCTGTTATATTTTAAACATAATAATCACTATGTTCTGCAATGATTAAATGTTATATATATACAACTGAACCATGGGACGTAAAACTCATATATACAACTGACGTATTTTAATGTAATTATTTTATATAATTTTTCATGCATTGCAGAAAATAGAATTTCATAAAAAAAGCATTGGCCAACATGGGAATCGAACCCTCCGCCTCACGATTTAAAATCCAACGGCGTACCACTGAGCTAACACAAGCGCCTTTCGAAAAATAGTTCTAGCGGTATATAGTTGTATTTAAGATAATAATTACATTTATATCCACTGCAAACGCTGTTTTTGTTCTTCTTTGACTTTTATTTTAGTACTCAGGAGAGAATAATGTTCTATATCTTAACTTTCACCATTCTTTTACATATGGAAAGATTCGTTTATGTATCTAAATATTCCATTAAGTATGAAGAGCAAAATGACAAACAAGCATGTGCTGACATAATACAAAATTTCGAAATATTGTATCATTAAGTATTTCATTCAATGTTGCTTTTTACATATAATTGGTAACAAGTCTTATTATATTTAAAAGAAGAAAAACACATCTGCAAGATTTTTACCGATTGCAAAGGTCGGCTTCGAGGTTCGAACCTGGTTTACTTTTTCCCGAAGATACCCGAAGTTGGACTTAGAAAATTTTTGCCTCGAAACAGCAATAAAGAATGCGCTCAACCTTTTTGAGACAAGGTGTACATCTATATTTCTATGTTTTTTAGGATACATTTTATTTCATTTTCCATGTTACTTCAATATTATCTACAATAGTTCTACTCATCTCATCTTTATCTTGCATAAGAATTCCCAGATCTAGAATCCAATTTACATCTAACGGATTAAACATTTTTCTTCCTAAGTATAATTCACTAGGACTTTTCCGAGTTACAGAATTTTCACTATTTTTTATGGTGTATTGAACCTGATAAATATACTTAGACCATTTAGATTGATTTTTATAAATATATATTTTCAAAACAAGTTTTATATTTTTGTTTTGTCTCCCTGTCAAATTACTTGACATGGGATAAGGAGCAGTACAAATATCCTTCATGCCTAAACTATATAAATAATGTTTGAAATAATCGCTTTTCAAATAACTGGCATTATCATGAATCACTTTGTTTGGATATCCGTAAGAATAAAATATGTTATCTAATTTGAAACATATAGATTTTGAATTCAAATTCCTGACAGGATCAAAAGTGACAAATCTAGGAAAACTATCGGTTAACACTAATATATATCTAAATCCATTACTGACAGACCAAGGTCCCATCACATCCAAAAGTAGAGAATTATTAGAATATTTCTCTTTCTGAGTATAGTTGGTTCCATAAGGAATTCCATTCCTATTTCTACACAGCTGAGATGTAATACATCTTTGAACAAAGTCTTGAATTTCCTGGAATAAATTAGAAAAGGTATAGCGTATTCTTACCTTTTCTATCGTTCTCTGGACGCCACTGTGTCCCCCGCCCACAGGGTCTTCGTGATGAAACTTAATTACAATATATTTAAGAGATTCTGGTATAACAGCTCTTAAACCTCCATATTGTTCGGCTGAAGTTTTCTTTAAAAGTATACTATTTTTAAGAACATATGGTTCCTTTACCTGTCCCCTCTCTAATGTTTGAATTATAGTATTCAAGCTAGGGTCCTCTCTTTGAAGATCTAATAATGGCTTATGAAAAAAGATTTTTTCCAAAAATTAACAAAATTTAAATGTACATCTTTATCATATACTTTATCAATTTCCACTATATCTGAAAAAGGGTGTGTGAAATCGATATAATTATACATTCTTGTTAGATAATCTGCCATATTGCGCTCACTCCGCAAATGAATATCAAATTGATAACTGCTCGCCTTTTCAATAAGGGAGCCATATTTCCTTTGACGTTTATGATTTTTAGGTATCCACGTCAATGCTCAATCATCACAATAAATTGTGAATTTCTTATGGAGTTACATGTCAAATTTGTCAAGCGCATGAACTAAGAAAGTTCAAGATCAAACACGCTTTTCGACCAATATGGTGGAGGAACTTGTTTACTCAAAAAGAAAACCGGTTTAAGTTTTCCTTCTCCATCATACTGGCTTAATATACTACCATAATTTTTGGTGGAAGCATCGACATGTAAAACGAAGGGCATATCCATATCTGGCACTTTAAGAACAATATGGTTAATAATTGTTTCCTTAATTTTCTCGAGTAAATCATCTTCCTCCTTCCCCCAGATAAATGGAACCGTAGGTGATCTCATAGCATATAATGGACTTAATAATTCGGAATAATCTTTAACATATCTAAGATAATAATTAAGAAATCCCAACATGCTGTTCAGAGCTCGTTTATTTTTTGGTTTCGGCATTTTCTTAATAGCCCTCACTCTTTCATAATCTATATTCATTTGATCATTAGAGAACTCATATCTTAATATTTTTACTTTTGATTTCAGAAACTGTGCTTTGTGTGGACTAATAGTAATCCCCCATTCTTTCAACCTTTGTAAAACTTTTTCTAAAATTTCTTTGTTTCTCAATGGTATCGGAGTGAATTATCAGATCATCGCAGTAAATATCTAAGTAATCCCCTTCGATATCACGGAAGATTTTCAGCATTAAACTAGCCAATACAAATGGTGAAAATACCATTCCAATCGGCAAACGGCAATATTGTAATAATCTATTAGGTGTAGCAAAAGCTGTTGTTTCTACACTTATGTTTAATCTCCAATTGATGAAATGCTGATCGGATATCAATTAATGTATACAGATGGTGCCTACCCATGTTCGAAATAATAGATTCTAGGTTGGGACTCGGAAAAGCAGTTAATAACAATTTGGAATTAATTTGGAAGTAATTGATTACTAATCTTTTGGATTGATCTTTGTTAGTAACTAAAAAGCAAGGAGAAATGTACGGACAACTATTAATTTCTTCAACAACATCCTGTTCTATTAAATGGTCTATAAACAAATCATGTTCTTTCATTTTATATTTCGGAGTCAAATATGGTTGTGCAATACTTGGTAATGGATGTCAATTGAATTTCATATAAATAATCACGAACATGCCCTAACTTATCAGTTATTACTTCTGGATAATCATTAAGTACTGTAATTGTTTAACATACGGTATCAAATTTGCATCATAAATATTTTCAATATACACACATAAAGATTTTCAATTTACACTACCTTTTAATGTTTCTCCTACAGCTCCTTCTTTATCTGCCTCCTTATACAATGGATTAAAGATTCTCGTGCCATGTGGAACATCTTCATAAAGACTACCATCAGTAATCTCAAGTGCAACAGTCTTCTTGGTCCTTGTGTCGGTACGGTTCACCGGTCTACCTTTGGAGTCGCCTACGCCACTGGTTGTTTGTCTGGTCTCACTGCCATATCGTCGAGGCCCTCTTGGAAACTTACTAGACTTGCTGGTTTGGGTGGGCGATGTCAGGTTACAGGAAAAAGAACTGCCACTATATTGTAATTCTGCACCTTCAGACCTAGGCTTCTCGAATCGATCACAAACTCTGGCGCCAATGTGTCTGGGATCTTTTTGAGTACGCCTCAAATGATATAGGAAAGCGCACAGATCACTGTTCATACCAACCGGGTTACTCTCAAAAGGTTGTAATTTTACTTGCAATTTCAATTTCTCAAAAAGAAGTTCTCGAGCATTTATGTTTATATGGGCATAATTATCCAGTAAAAATTTAATCCCAACATTAATTTTAATTTTGGATGCTTAACAACTCCAAACCACGCCGTAAAACGGACACAGTGTATAAAGAAGATGAGTGCACTAATTCACGCACTAACAATTCATTCCCTTGCATGATTGTCTCAGAATAATTAACCTGTTTTATTTTTGGTTTACATTTAGTACGAATTTCTTCTAAAATACTATTTTCGATCAAACATAAAGTCACTCCTGTGTCTACTATACAGGGATATAAAGTATGATATATATATACTGTTGAGCAATTGTAATAAACTTCTATAATCTTCCTTTGCACCATGAGAATACGCACTATGAAATTCAGTCTTATCTTCGTTAATTAAATTTTGATATCGCGGTGTACTATGTCTATTAATAGGTGTTGAAGTATAATTTGCCCTGGCACTTCTAAGAGGAGCTTTTACACGTTGTAAACTAACCTTTTCACTTTTGACTAAATTTTTGTAATCTTGATTGTACCTGTTGTAACTGAAAAAGTGTAGACAGAAGAAAAGTAGGTAACAAAGTGTTGAAAATGAAAAATTGAAAACCGAGGAAATAAGAAAATTTTCGTTGAAAAATTCGAAGAAAAATATGCAAACCAGAAAAGAATAAGCCCAGATAGTAACGCACAGTGGGAATACATTAAACTTTGCTTACAGGAGGCTGCAGAAGAAACGGTAGGTTACCGCGAACATAAAACGGCTAAGAAACCATGGGTTACAGAGCAGATGTTGCAGAAAATGAGGGAAAGGAAGACTTGGAAACAGGTTGATACAGAAGAAAACAGAAAGATGTACAGTAAGTTGAATAATGAGTTACGAAGAGAAACAGACAGAGCGAGGGCGGAGTTTTGGAAAAGAAAATGAGAAGATATAGAAGAATTAGAAAGAGTTGGGAAATATGAGGAAATGTATAAGGAGGTGAAATCTGTGAAATTTCGGAGGAAACAAGGGTGTATTACGATGGCAGTAGAAAATAAAAATGGGAAGGTAGGCGGCGACAGAAATGAGGTCATAGAAAGATGGAAAGAATACCTGGAAGACTTATATAAAAGTAGGGAGAGACCGTGTAGCCTAAAGGTTGAAGTAGAAAACGAAGTAGGCGAGGATGATAAAGGATTTAGTATTCTTAGGGATGAGTTTGAAAAGGCTATATCGGAGATTAAGAATGGAAAGGCAACCGGGATAGATAATATACCAATCGAATTCATTAAAAAATATAGGAGACAGGAGAAAGAAAGAATTGTTCCGACTATGCAATGAAATACATGAGACAGGGGAGTGGCCAAAAGACATCCTTAAGACGATCATGATACCGATGACTAAGAAATCGAACCCAAAGAGATGCGAGGGTTATAGAACTATTAGTCTCATATCTCATGTAGCTAAAATTTTGCTGCCAATACTGAACAGAAGGTTATATAGAAGAACAAATGAAGAAGTTGAGGAAGAGCAGTTCGGGTTCAGAATGGGTAAGGCCACAAGAGGTGCTATTGGATTATTAAGGGAGATCGGTGAAGGATTTATAGAAAAATATAAAGAGGTGTATGTTGTATTTATCGATCTAGAAAAGGCATTTGACCGCGTGAATTGGGAATTGTTGTTGGAAGTTCTAAAGAAGATAGGGTTGGAATGGAAAAATCAAAGACTCATAAGAAACTTGAAACTTAATACATGAACCAACAAGTAAGTGTTAGGATAGGGGAAGAACTGACGGAACAGAGTGGAATTGGAAGGGAAGTTCGACAAGGATGTTCCTCTCGCCAACACTATTTAATGTCTATCTATAAGAGATAGTGAAAAAGTGTTTACAAGATGATGACGGCATTTCGGTAGGAGGTAGAATGATTAGATGCACAAGATTTGCAGACGATATGGCACTTGTTGCAGAATCTGAAAAGGAAATCAATAAAACGTTAAAAAACCAGAGGATGGGATTTCAAAAATATGAGATGGAAATAAATGTTAGAAAGACAAAAACGACGGTGATTGGAACGAAGAGGTCTGTGTCAAATATAAACGTGGGAGGGGAGCAAATAGAACAATTGAATAGTTTTCGATGTCTGGGTAGTATTCTTAGTAATGACATGAAGTGCGACGTGAAATAAAAGCAAGGATAGGAATGGCGAAAGAACCTTTAGGAGGAAGAAAAGTCTGTTTTGTGGGACCTTGAATAGAGAGTAGAAAAAACTCATAAAATGCTTCATGTGGAGCGTTGTACTGTATGGGGCGGAAACGTAGACATTACGCAAAATGATGGAAAACGACTGGAAGCATTGGAAATGTTGGTGTGGAGAAGGATGGAAATAATTAGTTGGGTCGAGTGGAAAACGAATGAGTGGGTGTTAGAAATGGTGAGGAAGAAAAGAGCACTTTTAGATATTGTTAAGAAGAGGAAGAGAAACTGATTGGTGCATTGCCTAAGAAGAAAATGTATTATGAGGGACGTCCTAGAGGGTAACTAGGCGGGAAAGAGAGGGAGGGGGCGAAGGAGACTACAATTAATGGATTATATAAAAACAGAAAGATCGTATGTGAAGACGAAGAGGTTAGCGGAGGACCTTGGAGCATTTAATCTTCTCAGCTACTGCGAGTAACCTGCCAGTAAGAGCATAATACCTATGATGATGATGATTGTACCTATCATTTATTTCGAAAGTCTCAGCAAAATTCAAATATATATTCACAGTTTTTGGAACACTAAGTATTAACAGCAAATTACGAATCTCTGGCGTAACTAAATTACTTATCAATTTACAAATTTCATCCTCAGGCATGTTTATTTACTAAACATTTAATGTACTAAATTTCTCTTTCCATTTTTTATTTCTCTTGTAAAAAATTAATAAGTTTTCATTTTCTTGCATTATTCTATAATGTGAAACCTTCATAAATTCTGTATTGATCAATGTTTTAACAAATTTTAATAATAATGAATGACATATATGACCCCAATCTGTAGTTATAGTTAGCAAGCGCTGCAATTCTTTATACGCCTGTTTCCTACATCTCTCCAAACTCGAAACTAAAATCGCTCCTACAGGAGCAATTTATTTCACTATAACATATCAAGTTTCAAAAGGAAAGTACATACTAATATTCCATCTGTTTCATCAATCACCGGTATTTCATAAATTTGTTTTTCTAAAGAATTAAAAATACTTTATTAACATTGTTTTTGAAAGTTACAGTTTATAGGGGCTCGCAACACCGCACTTCTGTGTTCACGAGCAGGTGCATGTCGGAACGACAAAAAATTCCCTCCACTCTGTTTTCCTGACCTCCGCACCTACGACCTTCAATCTCATCGTCAAACGAAATAAGGGGAGGGTCAGGCAGCGCGACTCTAGTATTACACAATCTACTACCCTTAGTTTCATACGCAGCATTCAAATAATTCATCTTCTCTTACTTCTTTTCTACTTTGCCAATAACCAAAATAGCTAATCTCAATTAAATTAATTTCCTTCCTTTATCCAGCTTACGAAGAGTATTACAAATTTTTATTGTCCTTTATCTTAATTTTAATCGTAACCAGATTCGATATCCACTTCCTATTGCCCTCACGTATTAAGGTTTAAGTTAAGAGAATGAAACGTAAGGTAGTTTAATTTACATGTAGCGGCAATCTTGACAACAAGTAAACCACTACTTACGAAAGGGTCAGTTTTCTTTCCCTTAATGCGGAACAATTGGGCTAGTAGTCTTTTCCAGATAAAAATTATGATTTTCCTCAACATTAACAATTTATTGTATAAGTTATTCAACATGAAAATAAATTCAACAATAACGAAATAAAGTTGCATACACAAATATTCAAATCCAAACCAGAGTTAACCCTTTCCCTTTTTCCAATGGTACTACGCAAGTTTTGCAACATTATCATTCCACTTTTCAATTATCTAAATGCAATTTACAGATTGTATAATTTAGAAGATTACTCATGTCAAAATTTACTACTAAATTGAATTTAATTTCCAAATACTTGACAACAAATGATCAAATTTAGTGACCAAAGACATATTTTTCACCAAAAATTTGCAGTAGTTGGCCAAAAGAGAGAAAATAATAGGATGAATTTTAGTACTTACAAATTCTCGCTGAGCAATATATCCCCGTTCACTTTACATATGATTTTATACTTTACTTCCGTACGGGTAGATTACACAAGAGAGAGATGGCGTTTCGATCACTTCAAAGAAACGAATATCAGAACCCTGAAATTGACCTACAAGTCAATGTTTCCTTACACAAGTTTGTTTAACTAATCAGCTGTTCGGAAATGTCCAAAGTTCTTCGACTTTTTTTTCACAAGAACTTGCAGAGAAATTTCTCACACTTTTGGTGCCATTTATGTCCAAAATGAAAAGTATTCTCCCTGTTGGAAGAACGGTATTCTACTAGCTTTTAATGATAACGAAGGGAAGTTTCACATGTTAAATTCTTGAATATATTTCTCGCTGCTCAAATCTACTCACTTGTACGGTTTATGTGTTTGTATGTGTAAATAAAATCCTCTCTTTTTTGAGTTTTTCAAAAAATATACAAATAATAAAGAGGTATTTTTACCAGAAATCAGAAAACTAAAAAGTAAAATTAAAACCTGTTGTTTTAAGTATTTTCCTGCTAGCGTAATACATTGTATATATGCTGCAGACACGTTACAACAAATAAGATTAGCATCAGGTGAAGTATTAGTTTTTAAATAATTTTTTCCTGTTTTTCTAATACTTCCGAAGAAAAGATTTTATTCTAAAGGGTTCAAAATTTCCGGAAATTTTACACAGCACAAGGAAGATGTGTATCTTCATAAAATATATATTAGGGTGGAGTGTTTTGCACTTTTGTTGAAAATTCGATGACGGCTAATGCGGAAAAAGTGCCATTAGTGGCACCGACCTTACTGAATTTAATTTTTTTTTGGACAACCCCTTACCCTGCCCCAACGGACTTAAAATGTGATAATGGTCCTGGTTTTCTGTTTGGTAGATCGCTAGTATACACATTTCTGTAGCAACAGCCATACAAATTTCAGAGATAATTCTGCTCGCTGCTTAAACCAACTGTTTTTTTCCATTTCAGACATCCATTCTACGGCAATGGGTGTAAAGGAGTCGATCGGTGAACGTTCACAATCCTTTAATTTCTTTCCTATTGGGCCGGAAAAAGCGTTGGGTTCGGTGGTCTCACCATTCAATTCGGTAACCAGCTGTCGAAATGGCAACTCGTTGGTATGAAGAAGGCAAATGAGATGCTGCAGTTCCTTTCCTAGGGATCTTTGTATCTGACTTATCACGCCGTTATCCCATCCTGTATTCGTGGCTTCACCATCGCTGCCGACTGCCTCAAGACTTGACACGTCGTACTGATTCTTCTCTAAAAGCTGTAATATAGAGTCGGCAATATCCTTGCCAGTGCCTGAGTTAGGTGTGGCATGACCCAAGTATTCTGACCCGGACTCCGATAGAATTGTGATATCCTTTTCTGTAACCTCTCATCTTCGTAGTCTGCCGTTAATTTTTTCTTGCACAAGAGTTGCATCATTTTTTCGTCGAAGTAGATAATTGTAATCGCCCGGCCTAGGTGAGCCTTTTCTTTCTGGATCTTCTCACCCAGTTTATCTTTTCCTTTTCGTACCTTAGATCTGTCAACAACAAGAGTTTTGTCCTCTGGCGTTATGAGTCTCGCGTCCTGAAGTACGGCAGAAGCGATCAAAGCAACCTGTCTGTCTGAAGCTCCAGTTCTAAGCGCTGCATCCGCTGTATTTTAAAGACACATGCGCTTTAGGCTATGTTTCCTTCTTCGTCGCGCCTCGAAGTCAGATCCCGACGTGCTTCCCGATTCAACAGCTTCGCTGGATTCGCCTGACAACGCCAGTATCTTTAACCTGTGCCTATGCCTAATTCTACTAGTTGATGAACTTGCTTCAACACTTCCAGCGTCTTTCTTGGTTGTCTGCCTCTTAAATCTGCTCACTTTACGGGAAAACATCTTTGACAGAGATTTGCTTGTTCGGACGTCAATGTTACCAATGCTCATTTTCCGTGATGTTCTGTGGTCCAAAAGAAACTTGAATTCTCGTTTTGGAATTTTGCGTGTCCTCTCACAGTTGCAATCTTTGGCGGTTTTACATTTGCAAGATGCAATATCAAAAAGATACTTTTCCGCGTGTGCAACAAAACCTGCACGAAGTGTTGCTTCTTGTCCTTGTCGAAGTTTCCTAGTTGCGACACTTACATGATTTCAGCATGTCAAAGACTCTCTTTTCTGTAACCACAAGAATGCTTGCTTTACGCCAAATATGTACAACTCTTTGTTCAACTAGTTTACAAATGTCAGTCACTGGTAATTTAGTTACAGTTTCGTCACCACTTAAAGCACTTTGAAACCAATGAAAATGTCGCATAACGTCAGCGTATGTGGGTAACTGCACTTCACTTATTTCATTTGGAGTGCCAAATAAGCCTCGTTTCACACTTTCCCGCGTTGGTCTGCTATGAGGCTATTGCTTCATCTTGCTTTCCATTGCTTCCGAACTTGGAAACCAAAGTATACAAAATGTCTCTGAATCGTATCTAAGAAAACTGTAACTTTAGGTACAATGCACAAACTCTCTGTCTTAACAGAAACAGTAGCGAACTAAAACCGTTAAAGCTTAAGCTGCGATGAACTGGCCTGTTGGATTGGTTGGCCGAAGTACGCAATATTTATACCACCGTCTAACTTCGAGCGAGAATATTCTAGAAACGTCGGCGTAGGTTCTGGAGCCAACGAGGCGAGCGGGAGTTGCGCGAATCTTTTGGATGGAACCGGACGTTGTGACGACGCTCGAAGAGCATGGCCAAAATAAGCAACCACGAAGTTGTGTAACCTGCCGCTAGATGGCATTTGCTGTCAGTGTACATAACAAGCGAAGAGTTGCCAGAAACAAATCGAGTTATATCAACAGCTATGACTATAATCATCGTTAACGTGGCATTCCGAACAAAATCTGGACATTAATTCCAACAACTGAGCTAATATCGCTATACTTTGACTCATAAACATTTTAAAATTATTTACTGGCATTGCTACAAGTTCCTTTTAATAAAATAATTGTATTATAGTCATCAGGTAACTAAAAACGATCACAAGTAGCTTTTCTGCCATTGGTATTGTGCGTGTTGCCTAACCAAACACTTAAAAGCTTTAAGTCCGTTGAGGCAGGGTAAGGGGTTGTCCAAAAAAATCAACAAAAAAATCAGTAAGGTCGGTGCCACTAATGTCACCTTTTCCGCACTAGCCGTCATCGAATTTCAAACAAAAGTGCAAAACGCTCCACCCTAATATATATACTTGATTTTATTATATTAACTAAAATGATTCTGGCCCCGCTATTTCAATATATAGAGTGACTGCCACATAGATGCATAAAGTGACTGCCATAAATCGGGAAGTTCGTAAGATTGCTCAAGATAATTTAAGTGCGTCTATATTAATTAATCTAACTAGGATTATAATTTAGTATCTTTTGTAGTGATAACTCCATTCTATCGCAGTGCTAACTTTAAAGGAGTGGTGTCCATATATTTGTTGCCACAAATTTTCCCTATTCTAATACAAGAAGCATAAATACTCAATGATCTTATCTGTAAAGTAGTAAATATAAAATAGTTTTTAGTTTAAAAGCATAATGTTGTAAAATATTAAAAAATTTCAATTTTTCCCAAATTTTCCGTTTTTTTTCAAGCTTGGGAAAAAAACTGTAAAAATCTGGTTTTCTTACCCAAAAATTTCCTTTTTCTTCCAGGACTTCACAACACTTATTTAGAAACTTAAAAATTACAAATTAGTATCTTAAGTCATGGCTACTTGAGAACTAGAGGGGGAACATCTCTGGGAATGAACATATCGAAGATTCAAATTTCATCTACATACAGAGAATTTATAGAAATTAAAAATCTTATAATGTAATATATCAACAGAAAACATCCGTGGAGATATAAGATTATCAAGACTTCCAAACTATACTATGCATAAATGTATAAAAACTTATAGAATAGCTATGCCCATCCACCCGTCCGTTTGTCGACAGGTATCAGCAACGCTGAGTCGAGAGTATAGGTGGCAACGCCGTAAATGCTCTATCTAATTTTAGTCATTAGAGTATACCTTCTGAATGAATTCGTATTACACTTTTGTTGCGTTTATATTTGTTTACTTATTTATTTACTCCGGTCATGCCTCGAGTGATAAAGTGACTGTATTGCTTTCTTTTCTATCCATTTCTTAGTCACAATCAAAGTTTAGGAAAATATCCGTTGTTTCTTACTACTCCGCGATCACAAAAGTGGATAGGTTTATCTCTCATCATCGAGGCTACATGAGACGTGGACCTACAGCCTGACGTCGAATCCGAACCTCGGAAACCAAACACAAATCTTCCTCGTCGAAGGTGCAAACATTAATTATATACCCATGAAGGAGGTAACATAGAAGACAGAGAGACAGAGAGGGAGAGAAGGACAAAAAGCGAGAATGGAATAAACTATGTGAACTCTATCTCCGTGCAAGTTCGTGTTCTTTTCATCAATGAATATCAGTACAAAAGCCTTGTTTAATTGTGATATAATTAAATATAAATACCGTTCTACTCCTCACCACAATTCCTTCTGATAGATTGAACGCGATTTTGTTTCTTCTCTTAGTAGATTGGTGTCTTCTGGGTTAGCATACCCATTTATGTTACGGAGTGATGTACACTCATGTCCAAAATTATTGTCGCATGTCAATAAGTATGTTGTTGTAGCGATATAATTTGATAACGAATTCGCCCGGTATTTCTAATAATGCTAGTATGTGTATAATCGGTACAGATATGTATGTGGCAAATTTCATGTCAAAAGAGCAGTAAATAAGAACAATAAAACGAAAATAAAACTTTCTTGTCCATTTAGCAACATTTTGGTTTACTCATTCTAATTTTCGTATTTATAATTCTTGTCCCATGAAATTTACCACAAATATAAATTTCCCCATTATGCACACAGTATTAGTATTAAAAGGAAATGGATTTGTGAAGTCCGGAAATTTTAGGTTCTTATACGGGGTAGGAAATAAAAATCACCAGTTAGGAACAAGACTTTTCGTTCATAAACGTATATTACCAGCAATTAAACGGGTTGAATTTGTTACTGACAGACTGTCTTTTATTACTCTTAAGGGACGGTGGTGTGATATTATTGTTTTAAATGTACATGCCCCAACTGAAGATAAGGATGACGATATAAAAGACAGTTTTTACGAAGAAGTGGAACGGATATTTGACCAACTCCCGCGATACCATATGAAAATTCTATGAGGGGATTTCAATGCGAAGGTAACAAGATGATATTTTCAAACCGATTATAGGGAACGAAAGTCTGCATAAGGAAAGTAATTACAACGGTGTTAGACTCGTGAACTTTGCAACATCCAAAAACCTAATCGTGAAGAGTTCAAAATTCCCACATCGCGACGTTCATAAATACACATGGACATCAAAAAACGGAAAAACACATAATCAAATTGATCACGTTTTAGTAGATAGAAGAAGGCAATCTAGCATAATTGATGTCCGGTCGTTTAAAGGGGCTGATTGTGACACTGACCACTACCTGGTAACAGCGATAATACGAGAGAGGTTATCGTTGAATAAAGGTAATATTCATTGTCCGAAAACAGAAAGATTCAATTTAAAGAAATTAGGAGAGAGCCAGGTAAGAGAGAAATACCAGATTGAAGTTTCGAATAGCTTCTCGGCTTTAGAAGATTCGGAGTGCACTAGTGTTGAGGATACGTGGATTGAAATTAGAGATAGCATTAAAATTTCAGCAAAAGAAAAATTGGGACACGCGGAAATACTTAGGAATAAACCATAGTTCGACAAGGAATGCATAAAACTAGCAGAGAAGAGAAAACAGGCAAAATCACTCTGGCTACAAAATCCGGATGAAATAACTACACAAAATTTCGCAGATATTAGGCGGGAAACTTCCAAAACTTTTAGAAGAAAGAAACGCGATTTTCTGAAAGCTAAAATTAAGGAACTTGAAGATAATAGTAAAAATAAAAACATCCGGGACATGTATAAGGGAATCAACGAATTTAAGACAGGCTATTAACCTCGTGCTTATCTTTAAAGAAATATGACGGCACAGTTCTCACTGACACGGATAGCATCTTAAATAGATGGAAAGATTTCTTTGACGATTTGCTTAGCACGCAGCCAAAAACTAGTGTGCGTGGAAAAAAGGAGATACACACCGCAGAACCGTATATTCCAGAACCCAACCGAATAGAGGTAGAAACCGCTATAAAGAAATTAAAGAAACACAAATCTCCGGATGTAGATGAAATTCCGGCTGAGTTAAGTTTAGCTGGAAGCGAAAAATTGTGGAACAAGATACACAAACTCATTCCCCTTATCTGGAACAAGGAAGAATTGCCACAAGAGTGGAAAGAATCAATCATTGTTCCAATTCACAAGAAAGGCGACAAAACTGACTGTAATAATTATCGAGGCATTTCTCTTCTTTCAACATCCTATAAAATCCTTTCAAATATTCTATTAGCAAGATTGACCCCATACGCAGATGAAATTATTGGAGATTATCAGCGCGGATTTAGACAAAATCGATCAACTATCGACCAAATATTTACCATTCGCCAAATACTCGAAAAAAAAAAAGTGGGAATACAATACTCCGGTACATCAACTATTTATTGATTTTAGAAAGGCGTACGACTCGGTTAGGAGAGAAACCTTATACAACGTTCTTACAAACTTGGAATACCGAGAAAGCTAATTAGATTAATTAAGATATGTTTAAATGAATCCCAAAGTAAAGTCCGGGTAGGAAAATTTTTATCCACGAGCTTTCACGTCGAAAATGACCTGAAACAAGGAGATGCGTTGTCGTCATTATTATTTAACTTCGTTCTGAAATACACTATAAGGAAAATCAAAGATAGCAACCAAGGCCTACAGTTGAACGGTATTCACCAGGTTATGGCATATGCTGATGATGTAAATTTAATAGGGGATGATAGGAAAACAATAGAAAGAAATGCAGAGATCTTATTAAACATCCCCTTGCAGGGACATGGGTTTACAAGTAAATGCGGAGAAAAGTAAATAGATGGAAATGCGTCGGAACCGGAATACAGCAAATTATGGATGCGTTAAAATATTAAATAATACACTCATGTTCATAGTTTCAGATTTAGTAAAGTGAATAGTTTCAAATTTCTAGGATCAATATTAACAGAGGAAAATCATATTCAAAGAGAAATTAAATGTCGACTAAAAGCAGGGAATTCGTGTTACTGTTCGGTTCAAAATCTCTTGTCGTCGCGAATTCTGCCGAGGAATTTGAAGCTTAAAATATACAAAACGATAATCATGCCTATTGTACTGTATGGCTGCGAAACATGGTCACTTACTCTAAGGGAAGAACATAGACTGACAATATTTGAAAACAAGATCCTGAGACGAATATTCGGACCCAAGAGGAACAGGATTGGGGAATGGCGGAAACTTCATAACGAGGAACTACATAATTTATATGGTTTACCCAACATTGTTAGGGTCGTCAAGTCTAGGAGGCTTAGGCGGACGGGTCATGTAGCTAGAATGGAAGAAAGTAGAAACGCTTTCAAAGTCTTGACAGGAAGACCAATCGGAAAACGACCATTAGGAAGACCTAGGCGCAGATGGGAGGACAATATTAAGATGGATCTCGCAGAGATTGGAACACAATGTAGAAACTGGATGCAGTTAGCTAAGGATAGAAGTCAATGGAGAGCTTTTGTGAACGTGGCATTGAACCTCCGGGTTCCATAGGCCATAGAGTTAGTTAGTTAGTTAGTTAGTTATTAGTATTAAAAGTACCCTGCAAAATCATTATTAAATTATACTTTTACCAGAAGACAGTTAAAGATATGCAAGAATCATTTTGAACATGAGTGTACCTAAAGAGTATCATCAAGAAACTAGCACAAACTGATTTTAAACTATAGATCAGTATTTTAGTCTTTATATTTTAATGGAATTATCAATATATACGGTTTACGTTCTTAATGTCTTTTAAAAAAGTGCCCTCTCTATTGTCATATATATCTTTTATGCTAATCATAGATGTTCACAAAACAGTGTATACCCTGTGAAAAATTAAGGTGCACTGGGTATCAGAGTAAAACCGATAAGAGATATTCAGTAGCGATTTCTGTAATCGATTCAACGTCCCAGAAAGTGTTCCATCCCCGATGTAAATCGTACATTCATATCGAAAGTGGCAGAAATAAAGGATTTTGTGTTTCAATGTTTAGAAACGGTAATGGAGGGCAAGAAGCGGTTTTCTTCAATCGAATCAGCGTCTCGAGTGAATATATCATCAGAGCTCGCAACACTATCAAACCGGGAACTGGTTGAAATTTACTAATGATTTCAGTTTCAATGCTGATTTCTATAGAGCAAAAGTGCTAAAAATATCGAAAAGTGGTTTACTGCAGCCGATTTCACATCCTAACAATAGGTTCCATTTATTCCATTAACCCTTTTTTTGAAATCGGAAGTAGTAGAAATCAGCCCTCTCCAGTTTCTACGTTTATTACCATAGAGCGAAAACAGTAGCAGATAACGAGAAGTGCATTTTCGTAATCGAATCAGTGTGTCAGGAGAACGTACCGTCACAAGCAGCAACACTCTACAAAAACTAGAAGTCATGGAAATTTACTAGTAGTTCCGATTTAAATACTGATTCCCATAGAGCAAAAGTGGTTTAAAAAATACCGAAAAAAAGTTTTTTCGCAATCAATTCTACGTCCCAAGAATAGATTCCATCTCCTCCAGTAACTCTCTATTAAAACCAGAAATTGTATAAATTAATTATTTCCAATTTCAACGTTATCTCCATAGAACAAGAACGGTAATAGACAGCGACAAGAGGTTTATAACAATCGATTGAGCGCCTCAAGAAAACATGCCGCCACCACCCACAACACTCTATCAAAACCGGAAGAGGTTGAAATTTACTAGTACTTCCAGCTTAAATAGTTATTTTCATAGAGGAAAAACTGTAAGAGGCATCGAAAGCGGTACACGTTCAGCACTCTAAGAATGAATTTTGTCTTGACTTCTATCTATCGAACGAAGACAGAAGCGATGAAAATTGAGATTCTTTTGTCACCACACTGATCGCATAATGGTTAAATCGGAAATAGATAGTGATATGCAGTTTTTGATAGCGATTTAATTCACAAGAATATTTTTCCCCTCTGATTTTATCCCTCTATTGCAACTGGAAGTGGCAGACATCAATTAGCACTTCCAGCTACAATATTAATATTGAAAGATAGAAAACAGCAAGCGATAGGAAGTAATGGCATTTTGATATGGATTTAGCGTTGAAAGAACAGGTTCTGTCTTCGACTGTAGTGCTGTAGTAGCTATAGCTGCAAACGGTAGTTGTAGATGAAATTTACTACTACTTAATACCATGGAGCAAAAACGATAAGATATATCGAAAAATAGTTAATTGACAAGATTTAGTCTCAAATAATGAGTTCTGTGTTGAGTGTAATTTATATTTTCAAGTTGGAAATCGTCCACTTTTACAATTTCTGGTTACATCACTAAGCGCATAATGGATACAATAGAAATAGATAGCTACAAGCAGTTTTATTTATGGATTCAGTACATCAACAATATGTTTCACCTCTGATTTTATTGCAACAATAAACTGTAAACTGTAAAAGATATCGAAAACCGGTTTTTTGATACAAGTTCGCACCCTAAAATGAATTTTATTTTGACTTCTATCTATCTAATCAAATCGAAAGTAGTGAAAATCTACGAGTTTTCGATTACAACACTGATCTATAGTGGATAAAACGGAAATAGATAGTAATAAAGAATTCTTTGATATGGATTTTATTCGCAAGATATCGGATTGGCGCCTCCATCATAATGTATGGCACAACGAGATGTATCATGTTTAGCAATTTTCCAATAAATTGGGGGCACATTGAATATATCTATCTATGCCTGACATTTAAATAACCAATAATTTTTGTAACAAAACGAATCTAGATTTAATATTAAATGAAATACAGCATATAGCTTTCCTGAAGCAGTAAATTCAAATCACATCCATAATTAATTTTTGGAGAACCGTTTAATACAGCCATAGATATAACAGAGACAATGAGAGCTTAAAAGGAACTCACATAGAAAACAAGACGCTGACTACTATAGTGAAGTTTATAGGATGAGGTTTAGTATTCTTCTCTACCTCTCATGACTCGGTAACAACCTTTTATGTTTGTTATGGTTTTCTGTGAAGACATTCATCTCTCAATGTCTGAGATTGAGTGAGGTAATGACCAATGCATTCTTCAAACAGTTGGAAACACAATGTTTATCTACCAACTATAGTGTTTTGTAATGACGCTGACTTGATATTTCAACTCAGCTAACAATGAAATCTTTGTTTTAAGTTTGTAATTTGAGATCGTCTGATTCTCTGTGAATGCTCTCTTAGAAATGAATAATCTCCGAATATATAAATAGTTTGATGTTGTTAAGAATCCTAATTATTTTATTAAAAATGAATCCATTCTAATACATTTCACCTCTGATTTTATTCCTCTATAGCAATCGGAAGTGATAGACATTGATTAGCATTTTCGGATTCAATAGTGGCCCCCATAGTTCAAAAACAGTAAGAGATAGAAAGTAATGACTTTTTGATTTGGATGTAGTGTCCGTGGAACAGGTTCTGTCTTGAACATGTTGTTGAATTACAAACAGTAATTATAGATGTACTACTTCAAGTTTGAGTATGGAATTTGAGTAGTCTGAAGTCTAATATAGTTTCACACTGCAAAACGAAACTTGTTTCTTGTTTGGTATAAATACTCTGAAACACAGGTTGAAGATTGATGTTACCTACTCAGTTTCGTATTGAAATGAAATAAAATAAAAGTTCTAATTCTAGTTTTACGACTTACGATTATGTCCTTTATTGTAAAGGAGACGATCAATTTCGTATTATTATTTCAATTTGTGTAGTGGGCAAGATGAATATTATTAACTTCCTACATTATTTATGGGAAAATGATGTTCAATGTATGTGTATTTCCCAACTCTGAACAGCAATGTTTCAGCAAAAATAAAGTGTATTTTACTTTTAAAATCGTGCAGTTATTAAACTTCCAACTACGCATGAGTATCAGAATTTTATAGAACGTCTACGTCTATCTGTCTACCGACAAGTATTAGAGCAAAAATAGTAAATATCGAGAAGCTCTTTTTTTTGCAATCATTTCATCGTTCTAAGAATAGAATTCATCCCTTCCATCAACTTTCTATTCAAACCAAAAATAGTAGAAATCAACGATTTACAGCTTGAACGTTTATCGTAAGTGAACATAAACTGTATCAGATAGCGACGAACGGTTTCTTCCAAGCAATTCAGCCTCTCAAAAGACCATATCATTACCACTACCAATACTCTACCAAAACCAGAAGTATTTAGAATGTCCTAGTTTTTCTGGTTTCAATATTGACTATCATACATCAAAAACGATAAAAACATATCGAGAAGCAGTTGTTTCCAACCGACTTCACAAGAATAGGTTCTATCTCCGTTAATTTCCTGTTGAGTGTAGTAAGAATCAATCATTTCCCGATTTCATCGTTTATCGTAATAAAACAAAAGAAAACAGGGACACTGACAAGCTATTTTCAATCGATTGAGCATCATAAGAGAACATACCATACGAAAACTTGAAGTGATTGGAATTTACTTTAATTCCTATTTCAATACTTATTTGCACAGAGCCAAAGTTGTAACAGATATCTCGAAGCGTTGTTGCAAATTGATTCAATGTCTCAATAATAGGTTCCATCTCCTTCGTAACCCTTTACTCGTACTAGAAGTGATATAAATCAACCATTTCGGGCTTCAGTGTTGATTAGTATAGAATGAAAGCGGTAATAGATAGCGAAAATTGTCTGTGCAAGGGATTAAGCGTCTCAAGAGAAAATAATATCACTACCTGCAATAATCTACGAAAATTGGCGGAATGAAGATGTGGGAGAAAAGGGAGCTCCTTGCAAACTCATCGGCACGATGTTGTCCACCACAAACTTACTTCGCCGGAAATATAACCGAGCAACAACACACTAGAGATAAGCGTTCTACTAGTTATTAACCCTACATAAAATTTCAGCAACTTAGTTACTAGCATATATGATACTTTTTATCTTCTAGAGCTCATTCACGTTATCATATGCATCAGAGTTTACCAAATGGCTGTTCAAGAATTGTTTTATTATCGCTGATCTGCTTAGCCGAATTCTAAGCCTGCGCGACTTCTGTTAGCTTAGTCTCATGCAGGGGCGGATCCAGGACGGACTTCTGGCGGGGGTTGTAATACTGCTACTTAGAGCTGCTTTTAAGAGCTCCAAACTCTGGAATGGGTTTTATTTATATATATACTAAAATGAGAAAGTTCTCTCTTTTGAAGGGGGGGGGCATCGCCCCGATCGCCCTCCCCTGCATCTTCCACTGATTTCATGTTGTATTCCCAATGGAAGTATACCTACTAAAAATTTTCAGATTAATCCAGCACCATGAAGCAATTTGAGAACTACCATGAGTTAAGAGGTAACAAATTCTTGCCCAAAAGTAGCTAAGCGGTTAGCGTACGCGCGTTTGGCATTTGAGACCAGGGTTCGATTCCCGGCAGGAGCTCATGTGGTTCGGATTCCACGTTAATCAGTAGGTCCCGTCTCATTAGCCTCGCTGCTGAAAGGGACGTTAAACTCAAAATCAACTCAACTCTTGCCCAGAAATAAAGAAACCTGAAACCGATGCGCTGCTGTGCATCACTGCATGGAACGTATGCCATCTAGTTGGCTGTAGCCCTTTTTGGGTTGTAGCATCGGATGTTTGACACTAGAAAAATTAGATACCTAGCAAAAATACGGATACCGTTTTCTTCCCTTCTGCTGGTTGAAGCTCTCGTAAGAAATCAGTAAGTGAAACATCTACATTGTTATTTCATAGGATTGGTACTGAAATAATATCTTTGGGACTCCCTATATTTTTAAATTCAAATGGTGAAAGAAAAGTAATGTTCAGTTTACACCTTCTAAAACTGAATAAATAGAAACGAGCTAGATTGGAGCAGCATTTAGTTACATTACAATATGTGCTACGAAATTAACACATGCGTGAAAATAAGCTATCTCGTTGTCATTGAAATAAAAGTCTACTCCAATTTTACGTTTTCTGACTAGATTACAGTTATAACAATGAAAAACTCCATGTCAACTACTATCTGAGGCAGTGAGTAAAATGACAAGTTAGTATGTGTGTACAGTGGGCCACAGAAATTCTTGATGTAAAAAGTCCGCGAGATAGGCAACCAAACTAACGCCTGCTCCAAGATTAATTACGCCTGTTAGTAGCTAGAACAGCAGCATGAAGTTGCCCCCAACTGTTAAAAGCACAAATTGTAAAGAATGCTTTTGTGCAGAAGTGGAGCGAAACGCTGGCTGACGAAATGACAAAGGGAATTTTTGGATACCTGTACTCACAGTACTTCCTGTTTGTATGATACACACGTAAAACTTTACACAACCACTTGAAAAAATATACTGATGACAGAGGCTCTGATGAGAAGATAACAGTCGGGGGACTTAGTTAATCTTATAATTAACTCAAATTAGGATTATATAAACAAGTTTACTTAGTTCAACTAACTATATATATCCGCGTGTCAAATAATATACGGATAGATTATGCAGTACATATTTATTGGGGGATATTTTTTTAAACTTACTCAAAACTTTGCGCTGGATTTTGAAACTATTAACAATAGTCCTACTTGCAAATCAAATAAATGTATGGATGGGTCATTTGGGGGGAAAGAACGCAATCCCGAATGAAAATTTTTGGGGGTCTAACAGGTCGTGAGCTCCTAGGTTTCGGCGCTACTGATTCATACGTAATACTACTTCGAAAGAAGAAATTGTTGATTTCAGTATTCGTTAACTAATTTTTTAAAATGCTAACTATTGGTAATTTATTTGTAATGGAGAACTTTTCCGTATTAAGGTAGACCTATTTCCCATTAACTTGCGAATATAACTTAGGGTTCATGA
Organism: Thermobia domestica; assembly: GCF_964235325.1. Lineage (NCBI taxonomy): Eukaryota > Metazoa > Arthropoda > Insecta > Zygentoma > Lepismatidae > Thermobia > Thermobia domestica. The sequence continues at coordinate 73,188,473 of NC_137465.1, read as the reverse complement.
TTCGTATAATATTTGTGAAATTTTATACATTGAGACACAAAGACAAAAGGGGAGAATATAGTGTCAATAAACAACACACGAAATTAACGGATAATATCAAATATAGAACCAGTGATAGAATTAACTCTGCAACTCGTTTCCTCCATTCATTTTTCTTTATTTTCAAGATCACTGAATTTCTCCACTGGAGATTATCTTTCATTTAACAGCATCCAACTGGAGCTCAGCCTTGTAAATGAAACATTTTTTAAAAGTCTAAACAGAGAACGCGGGAATCGAACCCGGGCTGCCAGATTAGAAATCTAAAATTCTAACCACTCACCTAAAGCATTACTTCTTTCGGCTCGCCTAAATAAAGAGCCTTTTCTGTTCGTTCAAAACAGTAGCTTGTTACTAGATTCATTGGCAAAACACAGGAATATGTAATTGACTCGGAGGGCATTATATCACTCTATTCACTAAGTTATCAACATTACAGATTTTTAAAAAACAAAGTACAAAACTTCTTTATTTTGAATCAAATACAGCGCGTGTATTATACTCATAACAAACTAAAGACAAATTGTTGCGTAGTAATCGTGGTTAAGTGGTTCGACCAGTAATCTGAAGATAGTAGAATCAAATCGGATCCACGAACGACCAGTACATTTTTTTACTTTAGAATATTCGATGGCGATCGATCGGCGATGACACACGTTTTATTTTCTTCTGATATTTGAATAGTCCTATGTTTCAATACTTGAACTATCAAATCTTCAGGAATAAAATTAGTAATAATAATAATTATTATTATATCATAGAAGATTAAAAGTTAAGAGCTTATTATCGCTCAAGTCATAACATTACAACCAGAAATGTAACATTTGGCAAAAATATTTCGGTTTTGTTTAGTGTTGCTCACGAGAAGAGGATTTCAAATCTCGTTTCTGATACAAAATGAACAAAATTGAGACGAGAGTTAACATTTTACATTCACGACGGGACAAGGCTAACTCAAATTATCGTCTTGCTTTGGAAATGGAAATCGAGACGATACGAAAAGTATCGTAAACATTTCTCGTTTTATCTCGATTCTCAAAATAGTGTATGTCCATTCTTTAAGTAACAATTGCTTTGTAGACTGAATCTTATATGCTATTTGGGAGCACATTGAATTTATTATGTCCTGTGTAAGTATTTTTGTAGCAAAGCTTCTATAATTACTTCTGCATATCCTAAAAGTTAGTTTATTATATGCCTTACTGTTTAGTGATATTAAGTTATTTTTATTACAGCTATCTTCCTCAAAACGTACAGTAGAACACTTTCTACATGAAACTTCAGTGGAACGCTTTGGCTTAAAATTTTGGTAGTTGCAGAGGTGTCCTGGAGGTCCAGACACCCTCCCGGAATCCCGATTTATCTGTAAGTTTTGCCTAATTTTAGGGCAACTTTAAAAATTTTAATACAATAATAATAATAATAATAATAATAATAATAATAATAATAATAATAATAATAATAAAATATAATAATAATAATAATAATAATAATAATAATTATTATTATTATTATTATTATTATTATTATTGAAAATTTAAGATCTCAATATTACGTCCTATTGCAATGTAAATAAGCGTACTGAAGTTGATAGAAAAAGAAAAAGAAAGGTTAAGAGATAGTGATACACAAAGGATAAGAGCGATTAGTATCCGAAAGGAAATTAGAAGGTGTCAGCTCCTGGATAACGTTAATATCGAAACTTCGGATGCCTAAACAGAAATTAAGTACGATTTGTCTTCACACGATACATAGTAACACGCTTTCTTTGGCTAAAAGACTTTGGATTATGTATGCGTTATATTGATATTTTAACAAAATATATATACCAATATAAGAAATAATAATTGCTATTTACAAATTTTGGTTGAACGGATATATGGAACGTGTTGGAAATGGCGAACGAAAATATTATTATTTCTAGCAGTAGGAGTAATAGTGGAAGACGTTCGGGATAATTGCTCGGATACAATATCGTTTCAAACATATTTATGACTCATACTAGTCTCTATGCATGACCCTTAGGGGTTGTATTCATGAATTGTTTGCTAAACACGTTACATTTTCCACCACAGTACGAATCAAGCTTGTAGACAGACATGTGACGTCAGTTTGCTAGTATTTCCCCTGTGAAGAAAGCAGTCTCCACTTGTAGAACCAAAGAAATTGAGCATTTTTCATTTTATTACACATCAGAAGTATGAATATTATAGCTCATAAAAACAACTCACCGCAGCGAGAATCGAACCCGGGACCCCTCAATTACGAAACGAATGCACACGCCACTACGCTAAGACTTCTCTGTTAAGTAAGAGTTAAAAAACATCGTTTATCAAGCAAATTGCACACGTTTACGATAACGACGAAACACACTGATTTCTGTCATGATAAAACACTATAGTCGAGAGACTTCAAATTTAAATAAAAGAACAAACATAGACATATAGTGCCTCAGACTACTTTCTTTTCTGATTCACCGAAAGTATCTCCGTATCTTGCTATTATTGCAATTACAAATATCAATATCCAAAAATGCCTGAAGTTTTTTTTTCACTTACAAGGAGAAAGCAGACTTTGGTAAATGAACATCGGGGCCATTTTTTGCAAGGTGATTGTGAACACTTAAAGTGTTCCGTATTACAAACTGGGAGAGCGCAATGGCATAATATAGCATAGAGAAAGCGTCTTAAAGTTTTCGACTCGCCGTATATATCGTACGTTGCGCAAATTCATTAAGTGACGCCATGGCAGAATCAGAAGCATTTATGACTCACGTTCCAAGGGTTACGGGTACTCGCTGGTATCAATTAATGTTTTTTTTTTGTTTTCTGCTTCAACCAATAAAGGAGCCACTTGTAGCTACAAGTAAAATGTTAAATCTCCATACACCTATGTTTATAATGAATTAAAACAATAGAAATATTCAAATCAGTTGTAAAATCTTTCAATATTTCACAGTAACTGACAACAAAATATAATCTATTTCGTAAATATATTGATATCACGAGTTATATTATGGTTACCACAGTCGTTGTGTAAAAAATGTTCTTATGCTTCGTGTCTACAGTGTGTGTATTACAAGCACTGACACAAATAGCACGGGGGATAAAGGGGACATGTCCCCTCCAATCTTGGAACTGAGCGATTGTGGCCTCAATAATCCGATTTCAAATGTGTTTTTTGGGGAGAAATGTGATGAATTGTGCCCGATTACCACAAAGGAAAATGAGATAAAGCTGATATCTCCCAGAATAAACCTCAAATCTGCTCACCTCACAATGTTGAAGACAACTCTGCTCCCCTAATCCTCCACAGTATTGTTTTTCAACATCATAAATATTTTGAACATCGCTTTAAAAAAAATATGGGAACGGTCTATCTTTCCTCCCCCCAATATTGGAAACAGATTTTCGCCGCTTAATAGAAGTGTCATAAGGGGTAATCACCTTTGGTTATAGTAACATTCATCGAGATTATCGTCTATGTTAAGTTTACTCATAAGACCAGTTTGGCCTACATTGTTACAACGTAATATGTCACTTTCCACTGAAAATACTGTTTAGGGATTCTGACGTGTTCAAAACACGAACACCTTTAGATCTTCAGAATAAGCTACCCACTTCTTAAGTTTGGATGCCATTAGTTCTGCGCCACTTTTGACAACTCCAGGTAATTTAATTCAGATTGAGCATCATATGGTGAATAGATAATGATATTTTGGTTTTGTGAAGTTAGGATCGGTGGAAGACCATGAATCTGCAGCAGAATTTGACAATGTGGGTCGACATTGTTCGCCTTTGGCTCTTCAACGGGTGAAACTCTGGGATAAAATACGGGAAGTTGTGTAACCTTTAGTTCTTCAGAGTGTTTCACAGTGACGAACATTTCAAGGAGTATTTGAATAAGTAGCAGTCCAGTTTTTTCTTTTTTGGATAGACCTTTAATTGGAAGAAATATGCAAAAATAGCAGTTTGAAGTATGATCTGTCGGTTCTCTCCATATCATTGCAACTGCAAATGGCACGCATGGCCTTTTTCCGTGTAGCCAGTTCCGCAAATTTGTAGAACAAGTATTACAACATATATGTGGTGCTCACTTCTTGTCCACATCTCCCACTTTACAGCCAAAGTACAAGTGATAGGCGTTCTTAATGGTAGGAGCGAAATTCCACTTTTCGCTTCATTTCGTTAAAACCAACAATTTGCTCTGCACTGCAAACACATTTACGTGACATGTTTCTTCTTAGTATAGCCATAGAACGATAAATAATACTAATACTAATACTAATACTAATAATAATAATAATAATAATAATAATAATAATAATAATAACAGCACCCACCCAATATCTCACCACGACTACGTCCGAGATGGCAAATTGTAACTACAAAAGAACGTTACACAACATGTTTTCTCTGGCAAACTCTTCAATACAAACTAAACCGTGAAGTGGTTGATATTTCTTTGTTAGCAATGAAGTACGAGCAATACGGATAGCCAGAGACTATACAGTTGAAAAGCATGCATCGTATCTTTCGCTAAGCCGTTTTCTTAGTGAGTGACGCAGACCTTTTCTACTCTACCGACCGATGGCATATTTGCGGATGCCAAACGTTTCAGATATCCTCTGATCTGATTGGCCGATACAGATAATATCACTAGTCATGACGTAAATATAGCACAAATAAACGCCTGATGCTGTCGGCCCTTGTAGCACAGTGAGCTAGTGCGACATGCTAGTAACGAAAATCATTTTTGGCGTGGGTTCAGATCCTGTCTAAGGAAAGTTTTCTTTATTATTTCTAAAAAATTTATAACACTTCTTTCGTTAAAATAAGATTAAAAATAATACTCAAATAGTGATTTAACGATAATTTTTTAAAACTTTCATTAAAATAAGTTTGCCCATGTACTATACAGATTCATAGCAAAAGTAGTAATAGTAGTAGTAGTAATAGTAGTAGTAAAAGTAGTAGCAGAAGTATTATTATTATTATTATTATTATTATTATTATTATTATTATTATTATTATTATTAGTAGTAGTAGTAGTAGTAGTAGTAGTAGTAGTAGTAGTAGGAACGGGTTAGAAGCCCCGCAGGGATTGGTTGGGTTCTGTTCTTGACATCAAATTGGCAAGAATACTGAAACGTTTGGGATCGGCAAAAATGCCGACCGGTGACGTACAAACATTGTGGTCTTCGTTTTAAGCGCACGAGTAGCAGACCGGAATTCAATTGCAAATTTCGACTACTTAGAATCGTCTCATGAACGAAAGGAAGTGTTCCCCGTAATCAGCTAGCTCTCACGTTGTTTTTAGAGCAATAAAACAAATCAGTTGAAATGTCCATTGAGAATTCCTTTATTTTGAATCAAATACGGTCTATTATACTCGTACCAAATTTCATGTAAGTAAGTCCCCACGTTAAGCGGTTTGCATATCCAGACTCATAACTACGAAAATATTTATGATCACTCCAACTCCAATCATTTCACAGATTCAACCTGTTGTATATAAGTTATTAGGACGTAAAGTCGAATGTAATTTATACGATAAATACTTTTATACATTGCAAGACCTGTAACGTCCAAATATCCACCACAAACTCACAGTCGTACCGATATAAACAAAAGCGGTGTGGAAATGAAAACTACTTTATACAAAAGTCAAAAGAGACGCTGTGAAGGGATGTGAAATGGTCGAGCGGTTTGAGTGAGTAATATGTCAATCAGAAGTTTATGTGTTCAAACCCTGTAAGTAGAATTCGTCTTTTTTAAAATTGTGTATCTATTTTCATCAGAGGACTGAAAACATTTCTTTGAATAAGTCTTTGGCAACTACTTTTCTTTCAAATTCGATTAGAACGGAACATTATATGAAATACAAATCTAAAATCCGTAGCTGAAAACAAAATATTAAGTATGTTCAATATTTCATTATTATCGTTTGATTTGTAATGAAAATCTATTTATAAGCTTTGGTGATTTCAAAAGATTCTTCCCGGGGGATTGTCAATATATGAAGGACGGAAAACACCTGAAACAGCTATTAGTCCACTTTGAGCATGATCGAAGATATGGCTTCGAAGGGGGAAATTTTTTATGTCGACAGTGTCTCAAATTCTCCCTCAGGTCACCCCCTGAAATCACCACTGTGTCAAAGGGTTTCTTAACAAATAGAGTATTACATTCATTTCTCGTTCCACGTTTTGAAATGGAAAAATCGTATCTTACAGAGAATTATAATACGTTCAAGAATAAAGAATAATAGAAATAATGAAGTAAACATTATCGTGTAATTATCGATTTCTAGTCGGATTAAAACTCGAATATTTGTGTGGATTGTACTTTAAAGCAAATCCTCTCTATATATAATTCTTACTGGAAAGTATTGTTTAACTCCAATTACTTAATCAACATTTTTAATAATATATTTTTATTGTAATATTTTTACTATTCAATGTTGTATACACTTCATTTCCCAAAGGAAACCCTCGTAAATGTATGGTGGACTAGTGAGTATTATCAAATAAATTATCATTTAGTTTACGTAAATGCTGCATCGCCTCATCTTAAAGTTCGTACTTCACATAATAATAATAATAATAATAATAATAATAATAATAATAATAATAATAATAATAATAATAATAATAATAATTGTATTATTAAAAATAAAATCATAGTCGTTATCTTTATCAGAATTTCTGGTTTAGTCAATAAATGAATTCCGCAACGTCTCTATTCGAAGTTCTATTTAATCGAATCCGATAGAAACACAAAGAGAAACTTCGAGAACAGGTAAAAGACAAATTTTACTTTGAGGACTCGAACTATCCTTTAAGGGTGATCTACGCGCAAGCGCTTTAGAGCATTTTTTTCTTTTCTTTAAGTTAACTGATTCACCGAACGTATCTCAGTAACTTGTCTCTATTTTCTACAAGGTATACACATTTTACAGCTATTTCCAATACGCATAAACGACAGGGATACAAACACAAAAACATTAATTAAAGACAGTTAAAATTCTCCGAGCGGAAATCGAACCCGGGACGTCCTACACCAAAGGCACACGTGCTAGCCATTAGACCGGCAGGGAGAGCTAATGAAATGTATTTTGTAGTGTCTGAAGTTTAAGCCTATTTCACCCTGACGTAATATGTCTAGTGATCTATGTTTATGTTCACCGTATTTGTTTGATATTTCTGATCTGATATTTCATGACCTAAAATTAGGAAATACATGTTTCGTATTCTCCTAAAAAAAACGGCTGGGTGGGGCACGGACCCCTCCAAAAGTTTGATCATGTAATATCAGAAATGCTAATAATAGTATGTCTGAAATGCTTAAAGGATATGAAGAACTGGAACGAAATTTTGTTGTAGTGACAATACGCAAAAAATTAACGAATACGGATTTTTTATTTTCTGTGGAACAACGGTTTTAGGGGGCAAAAGACCTCAACCAAAATTTTGAAATTTGACGCCCGAAAGGCAATAGGAAGTGGACCGAAGTCAATGAAACTATGCACAGATGATGAGGACTTGAAATGAGGGAATACTCTTTCGAATTTTCCTTAAAAAAAGAGTTGGGTGGGACACAGACCCTCTAAACCGTTAATTACGGAATATCAAAGGTGCAATTCGGATGGGCCTTGGCCCTAATACTGTTTTGGGGACAAGGCCCTCTCCGGAAAAAGTAAATTTTATTAATAGTAGCGCAGGAAGGAGTGGACCGAAGCAAATGAAAGTGTGTGAAGGTATTGCATATGTTAAATAAGGTATCTCGTATTTCCCAAGTGTCCACATCCGATTTGCTTCAAATTTGGCACATCAACAGTAAATAGGAAATAAATCGACACGCCTTTCTGTTTATGCGAAAAAACAACATTCTAAGGGTTAAAGGCGCCTCCCGAAATACTATAAAGTACGCTATACTGTTTGTGCTTACTGTTCATGTACCAAATTTGAATAAATCGGATAAGGACACATGTTGGACACGAAATATAATATCTACACACAATTTCATTCACTTCGGTCCACTTCTTCTTGCCTTTCGACGTTCACTTTCAAAATTTTCGGTGGGACCTTTCGCCCCCTAAAACTGTTTTTCCGCAGAAAATAAGGAACACGTAATCGGTTATGTGTAGTATCTACCTGCTGAATTTTATTAAAATCGGAGTGTTCATCTTCGGAAGTATTACATGTTAGGCATGTAGAGTTTAAACCAGGCCGCAATTGCTCAGTGGTAGAGCGTTCACTTCTGGCGCATTCGATCTCAGCTCGCGCCAAGTAAACTTTGTGGTTGACAAACACCGAGTGCGTGGGTTTTCTCGGGGTTGTCCCAGTTTTTTCATTCTACCCTTTCATTTATTTCTCATCATCACCGTCTCTTTTAGCCTAGCTGACATATCCGTTGGTCGTAAAACTCAAAGATTTCATTGTATCATACAGCTTAACGTCCCTTTCAACAGCAAGGCTATATGAGACAGAACCTGCTGATTAACGAGGAATCCGAACCACATGAACTCCCGCCGGGAATGGAAGACCAACTAAATACGTAACAAGTAGTAACTATTTTCATGAATACATGTATCATATAGAAATCTCTTCAAGTCTGATACTAAATTATTATTATTATTATTATTATTATTATTATTATTATTATTATTATTATTATTATTATTATTATTATTATTATTATTATTATTATACGTATTACTTGAGATGGAAACTATAGTTGCAGTATTTTAGAAGGAATATTGCCTAACTGATAATGCTTATGAGAATTGTTAGGTTTTACAGGGGTAGAGCTACTCTTCCCACCCTGGAAAAGCAGTAATTACAGAAATTCCTCTTCCACTTTACAAATAATGCACTGATTAGCATATAGCACTGGAAAAGGATTAAATTTTTAACAGTAAAGTAAAACTTTACATATTGTTTTCTTCTGTAAAACAGATTATTGTTTAGCTTTAGTGGATGAACGTTTAAAAAAAGTAATGGAACGAATTAATTTCTTTATATGACAAATAGCTGTCGTTTCTAAAGAGAGCAGAAACATAGCAAGTAAACATAAATCGAAACCTCTGCTGAGCTAATACTCACAGAACAGTGTGTTAACATTTTGATTTGGTCTTATGCCTAGAGGCATTTACAAGGTCAGTACAATATTGTCTGTTAACGTGTAAAAATTGCCTGAAGAAAAGTGGAACAGAATACTAAACACAGTTGTGCAGTGCTCACTTTAAGTCAAACAACATATATCGAAATGAGGAGTTTATTCTTGCTGTAAGCAAATAAAAAATACTTATTTATGAGCTGTTGGAGCAACCAACTGCATTTGCTGATAGAAATAGAAGCTACTGCCAGAAACAGAAGAAATTTAAAAGCTTCAACAAAGTAAAAATATGCTTCGTAGCAATTGAATCCCGACTATGAACAATTATGACCGTAGCGAGATTCGTACAAGGAGTCCATGGCTTCGTTAGTAGTCCATGACTTCACCGTCTGAGCAGCGACTATTTGCTTGCTTTTGCTGGTATATCAATGCATTTCGGGCACAACTTTGGAACACGAACGTTGAAGTGAAATAATTAGAATGATGGGATTGACAGCTTGAACTGTCCACTATTGCAACCCTAGTTGGACATTACAACATTACGCAAACTAAATTTTATATACAACCATTATTATACATTTCATTTTCATAAACTTGCTCTTATGATAGCAATACGGACTTCCTAATTACATTTAATGTATAGATAATTGTTTAGTTAAGTTGAATTTTAGTGTAGTGTCCTTTTCAGCAGCGAGGCTATATGAGACCCGCCGGAATCAAACCAGGACCTCCCACACCAAAGGTATAGATAATTGTGTCTTATATAGCAGCTAATATCGACTTTGTGGTGGACAAACACTGTGCTCGTGGGTTTTCTCGTGGTTCTCCCGTTTCCTCACACTTTCCTCATCCTACCATTTCATTCACTTATCATCACCATCTCGTTTAGACTAACCGGCATAACCGTGGGACGTAAAACTAAATATTTCGTTTCATGTTTCTTCCTATAAAGTATAAAATAATTAACCATTTGATTTAAATAAATGAGAAACCTAGGATATTGCAGACTATTGAAATTGCGATTTAATCCAATTTTAAGCATTATACATCTATATGATTGTTCAAGTTGCTTTATAAAGATGTAGATTATGAATTATACTAATTTTTTCAATGGAATGAAATTAAATCTTTAAGTTAGACGTCCCATGCATATGTCAGCTAGGTAAAGGAGACGGTGATGATGAGGAATGAATGAAAATTGGGGAACGAAGAAAGTGGGAGGAAACAGGGGAGTCCTGATAAAACACGGTGTTTCTCCACCACAAATCTCACTTTGTGCAAGCTGGGATCGAACCAAGGACCTCATGCACCAGAGGTGAACGCTCTACCACTAAGCCACCGCGGTCCTATGAAAAATACAACCATATTTATTCTGCTCCCTCTCCCTCCCCCCTCTCTCTCTATATATATATATACTAGGAGCATGAATAATTTTCATTTTGGACGCATGGTTTCAAGTTGATATTTAACTCAGAACTATGTTCTTAAGGAGTTGAGTTGATTTGGAGTTTAAGGTCACTTTCAACAGCAAGACTATATGAGACGTGGACGTATTGATTAACGTTAAAACCGAACCACGTGAACTCCCGCCGGGTGGTGATGATGATGATTTTGACGCAGCTTTCATTTATGCCATGCATAAACTTCGGAAGACAGTGCCCCATATTTAGGAATGTTTTGATGTCAGCAATCATAGGCTAAAAGTGTAAACGTCTACTGCGATTTGAAAACATAACACTTTGTACCAGGTTGGCAACATTGTCAACACAATAAGCTCAAATACTGATTAGTTTAATTCTCTATGTTAGTATAAAAGTATTTGCACAGTCATAATTCCACTTGATTGTATTATTCCCGTAATATTGAACATATCCATTTATTTTCCCATAGTGAGCCAATATAGGTACTCGACATGCTCCATATTCCTGTGTTTTGTCAATCAATTTGACTATAAACGAGCTACTATTTTGAGCGAACAGAAAACACTCTTTATTTAGGCGAGGCAGAGTAAGTAACGCTTTAGGTGAATGGTTAGCGTTGTGATTTGCCAATTTTCTGGCCCGGGTTCGATTCCCGCCCGCTTCCTTTAGTCTTTTTAAAATGTTTAATTTACAACGCTGAGCTCCAGTTGGATGGTACTAAACGAAGATAATCTCCAGTGGAGAAATTCAGTGATGATGTAATCCTGAAAATAAAAGAAGAAATATAAATGGAGAAAACGAATTACAGAGTTAATTCTGTTAATGACTCTATATTTGATATTATCCCTTAATTTCGTGAATTTTTAAATTTTTGTTAATTGACACTATATTCTCCCCTTTTCTCCTTGTCTCAATATGTAAATTTTCACAAATATTATACATATCAGGAACCTTCAGTTATATTTGCAACCTAAGGGAAAATACGCTTAGTACGGATAAGTTCTCCAACTCGTTTGAGTGTTATCGAATTTTGCATTTTTAATATTTACAAATAAATTACTCCGTACCAATATTTAGCATTTTCAAAAGTCATTTAATAAATAATGAAATCGGACAAGTTCTTCTTTCGAAGTAGTATTACGTACCAATCAGTGGAGCCCAGGCCCTGTTAGACCCCCAATATTGTCATTGGAGGCTGGGCTCTTCCCCGAATGATTGAGCCATATTTTAGTTGATTTGCAGGTAGGACTATTGTAATAGTTTCAAAACTGAGCGCAAGGCTTTGTGTGTTTACTTAAAAAAATATCGTACTACATATACCGTATAATCTATCCGTATATTATTTGATACGCATATATGTATAGTCATTTGAAGTAAGTTAACTTTATAATCCCTCATTTGAGTTAATTATAAGATTATTTAAGTCCCCTGACTGTTATCTACTCATCGGAGCCTCTGGTGTCCGTATATTTTTTCTGGTATTGTGCTGTTTACTGTGAGTACAAGTACCTAAGGACTCCCTTTTGTCATTTCGTCAGCCAGCGTTTCTCCTCACTCCTGCACAAAAGCACACTTTACGATTTGTTCTTTTAACAGTTGGGGGCAACTTCATGCTGCTGTTCTATTTACTGCGTAATTAATCTTGGAACAGGCGTTAGTTGGGTTGCCTGTCTCGCGAACTTTGTACATCAAGAATTTCTGTGGCCCACCGTACATGTGTATATGCTTTTGTGACACTGAAATTACTAGCACCGCAATATGTTTCTCTGGCTACCCTACTGCCTCTTCTAACAACTTTCAACGATTTATAAAGGTAACTAAGAAAGTTCTGTCGCTTTTCGGAGATATCTGTTCAATTGGCTCTCACGCCGTGATAAGGCGAAGGTTGGTTGTTGGTGTATTTGGTGGACTGCTTGCGGTATTGTGCATCGGGAACTGCTACCAGCTGGTCAGAGCATTAATGCTACTGTGTGTTATCAGCAGTTGAGCCGTGTTCAAGAAAAACTCAAAACTCTTGAGCCATCACTTCTCTATCGCAAAGGGGTCCTCCTGTTACAGGACAACTTTAAGCCCCACGTGGTTAGGATGACCTCGGACATAATTCTACGCCTTAGATGGCAAATACTATTGCATCCGCCATACTTGCCAGACATTGCACAGTCCGGTTATCACTTGTTCCATTTCTTGGATGATCACCTTAGAGGACCCCAGTTCAAATCCGTAGTATAGGTGCAAAATGCACTTGATACCTTCTTCGCTTCACGGCCCCCAGTTCTACCGCGATGGAATCCATAGCTCTCCAGAACGTTCTCAGAAGATCGTCGAAGCTGATGGGGACTATTTTTGATCTTCCAGGTACATCTTAGGTGACATATCGATGTCCAAAGGTGACTGGTGTAAAACCGACAGAACTTTCTTGATTACCTTTATAGTGTGTATACTATGCCACACTAAACACAAACCCATATTAATTTATATATTATTTGTTAATCATCTTGGGATTGTATCCTACCAATATATCTAATGTAATTTGTTCCTATCCACATTCATGTTTTACAAAAAGCAACGAAAACTGTTCCCGTTCAAAATTAGAATTTTATTCAAAATTCGAATACTGTATTCCCTCGGGAATTAGGATTTTCTCTTATATCTGGATATCCTCCGAAATGCGGAAAGTACAAAGTCCAGTTTCGAAAAATAAAATTTCTGAATTCCGGAATATTTGGTCATCCCTACTTGAAACGGTAATAAGATAAGCCATGATGTACAGTAGTGAAATATTGGCAATCACAAGGACCCAGCAAAGAAAAAAGAAGAAGAAGAAGATAAAATTAGTGGAGTTGAAAATGTTAAGATTGATATGTGGGGTGACGAGAAAGAATAGACTAAGAAACTGTTAATGAACGTTAAAGTGAGATCCTTGAGGAAGAAATTCTTAAGAATGGAGGCTGAGATGGCTTGGATATGGATTGGTAAAACGAAGGAACGATGACTATGGGAAAGAGAATTGGAAAGTTGAAAGTACCAGGTGAGAGGATGGGATGAAACCTCAAGATAAAATGGAAGGACAAGATACAAAATGATCTGAGAGAGAGGGCTTGGAGAATAGTGGAATCCCAGGATAGAAAAAACTGAAGGAACGCCAATCCCATACAAACAAGGAAATAGGTGACCATAAAAAGGGAGATTTCTTCGTTATGAAGGTTGTAGATAACATTCCTTCACATAAAAATTTAGTCAGATATTAGATACGCATTTAGTATTTATTGAAGTGATATTCAATTTGCTACATGTAATTACATTTACTGTTGCTATTTATGGTAGGGTATACTCAATTACAACTTGATTGTTTATATAGCACGAAGAGAACGGAAAGAAACAAAGACTATTCGGCGAATGATGTTCCGTGCATTTTGCTTACTAGGCACAAGCTCTGTGAATTTCGCACTGCAAATATAAACAAACTTGGAGGTAAGTTAATATGTTAAGTTTTCTGGCTTTGCTTTCATATTCTTGGTGGATACTCTACTACTACTACTACTACTACTACTACTACTACTACTACTACTACTACTAATAATAATAATAATAATAATAATAATAATAATAATAATAATAATAATAATAATAAACTATTTGATCTATTAATAGTCACAGTACTCATTTCCAAATTGAAGCTCAAGGATACCCGTGCATACGCATGAGTGTAGTTAAAGAAGCATATTTAAACGTGTAGAAATTTGACATGTTCACCAACCCAAGTATTTTTCTATGGCAAAACTTATTTTTAGCAGTATTTATTAATAGTCTATATTGTGGTAGTAGCGTGTGATGGTCACATTCCAATTTTTGGTGCGTTCGTAAAAATTAATCTTAAAATTTCTCCACGTAATTATTTAGTACTCAGAAAATACCACTTACAAGCAAGGGGCGCGATATCGAGACTCGAATTGCGCAATAAGAGTTACATATACTGAAAGAGCATCAGGTAGTTAGTAAATTACCAAATTATTAGCTGCAGTCCGCCAGTAGGGAAAAAGTTATGGGACTGTAAAGTTCAGAGGCTGGCGTACAAAAACCACACAAAACTTAGCATTTGGCTTGTTCCTCTTTGTATTGACAAGAGATAATGAACTCTAACGTATTCCCATCACAAAACATGATGTTTGACATAAGAAAATCTATATGAGAAAAATTATCAGCGTTGCCATCCATAGAAATTACAGTGTTGCCCCAATAAGAATACAGCGAAAAGCTTGGTTTGCAGCGAATGAAAGAGTGAACACAACGGTGTTTTGTGACATCATGTTTTCGTGGTTTGCACGGAATTACGTTTTACATAATACGTTATTTAGTTTGTAAGAATGAAAGTAGTTATACTATATTTGTATTAACATTACAGAATATTACTTAAACATAAGTACAAAAGCTACCAAGAAAACACTAGTATGAAGGTGCTTCGCAAAGTAGACCTCACGATAAGCCTGTGAAAATGTCATTCGGGTTCGAATCGGTTTGTTCGTTGGGCATTTATCGTGAGGCATATCGACAGACAGACAACACAAATGCCGAGCATCGCGAATCGTAAAATTTGTTTCGTGCTGTTAGTGATATATCGCCGCTGAATAACGCCGTTGAATTCATTCTTGTAGTCCGTGTCTTAACGAAGAGCGTAGGATATTCTATAGTGTTGCCACGAGACGAGACGAGACGAGACTTCAGGCTGTCTCGTCGCGTCTCGTGCAAAGCATGTCTCGTCTCGTGTCTCGTCTCGAAAAAATGTACTCGTCCCGTCTCGTGTCTCGTCTCGAGATGTTCTGTCCCGTCTCGTCTCGTCTCGTTTGTCTCGTCTTGTCTCGTAAAAAATATAGCAACATACCATGGGAACGAAAGTAAAATGTAGCAGGCTGCACCATGCTAATCAACTTACAACTAAGTTACAAGTGTTACCCAGAACACACAAGACAAGAAATGTCACGGTAACTACACCGTGAAGCCTTCACCTCTGGTGTATGTGGTAGTCGGTTTGATCTCGGTTAGTGCCATGTGAGCTTTGTGGTGGACAAACATCAAATGTGTGTGGGGACCGCGGTGGCTCAGTGGTAGAGCGTTCACCTCTGGTGCTTGGGGTCTCGGGTTCGATCCCAGCCCCCGCCAAATGAACTTTGTGGTGGACAAACACAGTGGGCGTGGGTTTTCTCGGGGTTCTCCCGTTTCCTCCCACTTTCTTCATTCCACCATTTCATTCATTACTCATCATCACCGTCTCCTTTAGCCTAACCGGCATAATCGTGGGACGTAAAACTCAAAGATTTCATTTCATTTCATTTTTCGAATGTGTGTGTTTTCTCGAAGTTTTCTAGTATCCTACCACTTTCTTCATTCCATTAATTTTCCCATCATCATCTATTCGGCCAAAGTTGCCTAAAGGTCTTAAAAATAAATTCAAATAAGCTCACAAGGCAAGGACAAATAGTTTACAAGATATGTCTCTGCTGTTAGTTGTCTGAGGTTTCTCGACCCTGGCTTTTTTTTTTATTCTGAAACATTGAAATTTGTTTCACCAGTTTCAATACACAAATATACAGTAAATTGCTCATAGGTACGTCAAAGATGAAGACACTAATGTCAAGTAATGTTTACACGACAAGCAAAGTTCGATGTAAAGGTGTCACCATCCCCGACGCTATCGTATACTATCAGCCCACTTGCTTTATAGTGTCTGTATATATATATATATATATATATATATTGAGAGAGAGAGAGATGGAAAGATATATAGATAAATAGAGAGACAGATATGTATGTACACTCTGATTTCATATATTCCAGCCTTTAGGTTTCACAGTGTTAACCCATACCAATCCAAAAACTACTTTTCATTTTAGCATGTTTAGATTTGTTGCAATTATTTTTTTTTTTTTAAAAAGTTCGGAACCAAATAATTTTATTGAGTAATGGAAAGTATTTGATTGAAATTTTATATGTTACTGCACAGTAAACTCTACTTGAAGTGCCATAGTAATGGGAGCTGAATGATACATCGGACGAAAGAATGCTTGGGGCCAGTCTTCACTTCCATGGTTCAAATCTGTTCCCATAACCGCGGTGTGTGTGCTACTATGTGGTGGTTGTCCCGTTTGTGTAACAAACTCATGACAGTACACCCAAATTAGCTAGTGGTCTAAAAAAAAAAGAAAGTTGATTTTTGGGTGGCCATTTTGGATTAAAGTTTCTTATATTGTCGAGATCTATTCGCAGTCATACAACGTACATCTTCATACCAAGCCGAGCGGTCTGCGGCGATAGGCCATCGGCTTGAAAGCCCCGGGTTGAGTCCCGGAAGGGTCATGTGTATGGATTTTAAGAGCATTTGTTTTTTCGTATTGTGTCAGGGGGCGAAATCCTACGGGATAAAAGGATTTCAGTCTGAAAAAAATTGGAGACAATATCCACCCCGGGATACTTTCATGAGAGTAAGGAATTAGTAAAAATATAGGATATACATTTTATTGCAGGTTTAAAAATATGGTTTGGGTATCCTATTTCTTTTCTGTTAATTATGTTCTTCAATGTTCGAATTTTGATCATTCTCATGATATTTTCTGCTTTCAACGGAGTTCCATGAATATTATACCAAATGTTCTTTACACTCTGTAAGAAACCATTTCTGAAGATAATTCAGGTCCTAATAAATATTATTCACTAGGAAAGGGAAGTATTCCCCTCCTCTCAACACCAGGGCAATTTCACACTCTGGTCAAATCAAACATTTCCGCGTAACAAAACGAAGGTCCCCCTGTAAAACCTCTTCACCTAAAGTGTTATTGTTAGTATCATAAATTTGCTGAAAGCAAACAATTTGAAGGGTTCGTCGATAATATCTTTGCTTTCTTTGTCCTTCACTCGTCTTCCAAACGAAGAGGTGAATTTTACAACATGACTGCTGTATAATAAGCGAGCGATTGGTAAAATGGTAAAAGTGTGTTTTTATATGTATGTGTGTGTGTGTGTGTGTGTGAGAGAGAGAGAGAGAGAGAGAGAGAGAGAGAGACAAAATTTTAGTTGCAAGATGGCATACTTCAATTGCCGTTTTCGGTTCATATAGCAAAAAGAATACCGCCACCAGAGAATAAAGACAAGTATAGTCTGTTCTGTTCTCTTCCGCCATCTCAGCCAGAACTTTCAACTACAGCCTGTTATGAGTGTAGACCTTACCCAGTTCTCAAATTGAATAGATGGTGGTGGTAGTTCGGTTTCTTGAGTGGTAGTTCGGTTTCTTGACCTTGTAAAAATCTTCCCTGTCTTTGATTTCGTTTGTCATCATTCCAGCCAAAAATGAAAAAAAAATTGAGAATTCCTCAGTTTACAGCAAGGGGAATTGGGGACAAGACATTAAGGATGATATTCCTGGAAGCTCATGTATCACGATTGTTTCATTCAATAGACAGAGGACACCTTCCTAAGAAGGCTTTTCAACATGTTTTCTCACAAAGGGGATTTTCCTTTTGCAATCTATATGACTACTGGCAAATTCAATCTCGCCCATTCTCGCCAGCGTTTTCATTTTCGAGACACGAGACGAGACGGGACGTCTCCTGAAATGTCTCGTCTCGTGTCTCGTCTCGTTTTCGAGACGGGACAAGTAGTCTGTCTCGTCTCGTGTCTCGTCTAAAAGGGTTCTCTCCCGTCTCGTCTCTCGTCTCGTTTACGAGACGAGACGAGACACGAGAAATGTCTCGTCTCGTGGCAACACTAATATTCTAGCAACACTGTAATGTCTATAGATGACACCAATGGCAAGTCTCCAGGAGCGCTGTTTTGACTCCCTTACCACAGAAATGTGTTATTACTGCGCGTCGCTGGCTATCGTCCGATGTGCATATTGTACTAACTGTTTTTGTTTGGATCACTCGATACTTTCTGCTCTTCATATCAATTGTATGGCTTAACACTGTCATTTACATAGCTATCTCCCCTTCCCAAACAAATACCGTTTGCTATTGCACACACAAACAGGTTATTCCTTCTGTTTGTCATAGTCTCTCATGTTTACTTTGCAGCCCCATAATTTTGCCCTACTGGCGGACTGCAGCTAACAACGTGGTCATTTCACGATTGATGCTCTTTCAGAATATATAACCCTTATTGTGCAACGCAAGTCCCGATCACGTACTATTTGCTTGCAAGCTTTTCGAGGTATTCTTATTCTGGCAACACTGTAATTTCTATGGATGGCAACACTGGCAATTCTTCTCATACAGATTTTCTTATGTCAAACATCATGTTCTGTGATGGGAATGCGTTAGAGTTCATTATTTCTTGTCAATACAAAGAGGAACAAGCCAAATGCTAAGTTTTGTGTGATTTTCGTACGAGAGGCTCTGAACTTTACAGTCCCATAACTTTTTCCCTACTGGCGGACTGCAGCTAATAATTTGGTAACTTACTAACTACCTGATGCCCTTTCAGTATATGTAACTCTTATTGCGCAATTTGAGTCTCGATATCGCGCCCCTTGCTTGTTAGTGGAAGGGTTTGTATCGTCAATATATTCGACATTCTGAACGAATAAGTATTTAATTCTGTTTTGATTTCATTGTCTTAGGTGATCATATAAGTAAAAACGAAAACTATCTAAAAAAAAATTGGTTAGTTTACCAAGTAGTATTTTGTATTGTCTAGAAAATTACATAAAGAAATAATATTATTCTTCCAATTCTAAACTTGTTTAAAAACGGGATGAGACTGATAAGTACTTAGGGTTCAAGGTATAGGTAAAAAAAACTACAAATTTTGAATTTTTTCCCATAAAAGGGAAAAGGAAGACGAACAAAATTTATAAATATATATATTTCAGTCTTAGAAAACATTTACCATACTTCGTTATTGCAAATCCCTAAGTTTAAAAGGTGGACCATCTCACACCACATCATATAGAAGAGAATAGACTCCCCTACTCAACTGTATAACCATCTAACGTGATAAATCCTCATCAAAGAAGAAAAATAGGTGAATAACCGATCGCATGGTAATTTGAATAGTTTAGCAATTTTATACCAATAGACGAGGATAAGCAGTACTACCCAAATTTACAGAGAAACATTCGAGTCGTAAAGAATATTTATCAGATTTTATTTTTTGGACAATTTCTAAACTTAAGAGGCGGGCCAACACACTTCTACCAAAATTTAAGGGGAATACATCAATGTTCTCATGAAAGAGAATAGACTTATACATTGAACTATTTAGTTGGCAGTAATAATAATGAATTTATGAACTCTTTTACATTCAATGTCTTTAGACTATGAATTTGTAATGTAACATTACAATTTGTGTAATGAAATTTTTGTTGGGAGGGGTCCACTATTTTTTGCACGTACTGTACCATGCAATTTTGCCATAATATTTTCGGTTTACATAATATATTCATTTGATTATTATTCAACTTAAAATTAATGTGGAAGCTTGGAATAATTTTATAGAGATTATATTTTTGGGGAATAATATCTTTATTAGTACCTTATTACATACTAATATATTCTATATGGGTATTTCAAATGGATAAATATTGAAACCATCATCTTAATGCTATACAAAAACATAGGCCTGTTATTGCGCAGAAATTCTCGGAATTAACCACCAATCTGATTTTTGGCAAAATAGTTTAGACCCCCTTCGTCCCTCTAAAATACCTAACAAGATTCGGTTTTATCCAGTTTATACCATTTTCTATTCGTTTTATAATTTTCCACCGCCAAAACCCTTTGTTCTGATTGAACTATTTTCTGACTCTATGGTATCAAGGCGCGAGAATGATCATTCTAGAACTTACAACTATCTGAGCTGCAACTACTTCAGTTTGCTGCGGATATTTTGGTGATTTTATAGCAAAACAGGCAGTTAATTCAGGTAAAATCAGCTCTATTTCAAAAATTAAATGGTTGGAAGCAGACAGAGAGCCTGAGATAGCAAAAACTCAATAGTAATCTCATAAAAACAGCGAAATATAGAATTCAGCTTGACAGACGCCATGATGTCGTCTATAGATAGTGATGGACAGGATTCATAAACATGTGCGTTTTCAAGTTCAGATTTTGTGATTAGGGTTTCTTAAAATCTTTTTTACCTTCCCAAAATTCAGTTTAAAGTTGCAGCGACCTGTCCACATATATAATTTCAGTTTGTGTGTGTAGTAAATGTATTTTTTTTAAATAATTAGTAACATGGCGGTATCAGATTTTGCAGCAGTTAAGGTAATTTTCATCATGGCAGTGTAAACGAAGAAATGGGCTCTCATTCACTCTTAAGTTGAGCAAGCTTCCAACGAAAATGGGTTAAACAATTTTTAGGGTCCTTTTCCCTTCAGGAAAGGGACCCCCCACAATCAGCAGTTTTGATATATCCTTTCAATAGCTTTAACACAGAAATTGGAAAACATGATTTAGTTTACAGAAGAGCTATTTGGCTCTGATTGTTTCTTTTCCCTCCTCTTCAGTTTATAGAGCCGATTAGGGAATTCAAATAATATTATTTGGTTCATTTATATTTGAGTGATGTAATAATTTATGTATGAGCATGTATAGTTATATGTTTCAGTATTTATTTTTCTTAGTTTACGTGGAATGTAGCATGTATATCTGTGTAAAGTAGTATTTTGACAGTAGAAATAGTGAGAGAGTAAGAAATATGACATTTTAAAGTATGGACAATGTATTGTTTTTTCTTATTCTTCATCTCTAGTCCGTATTAAGAAATTTTGATTCATAATGAAAATTCACAATTATTCCGTATCGTGATGTATAGTGTACAAAGGTATATTCAGTCATACATAGGTTGTTTATATACTAGTAGCGCCACTGTCTCCAAATTCAGTATCATCTGCTGCTCGTATTTCTGTTACTCGAATGTCTTAGTGATTTAGTTTATACGAAATTGGCCTTTATTTTACGATTAACTATGCTTAAATATTATTTCTAGCCTATATAAATAAATAGACAAATTAATTCAAAATTGAACGTTCCTGAAAATTACAATGTACTACATAGTCCAGTAATTAAAATATTAACAAAAATAAACTTTGCGTTCATTATTAAGCAGAAGTTAGAATATGTGATCCTATTTTTCCGTTCCCAGATTACGATGCTAATGGCCTTCCTATTCGTGCTGTAGAATAAACCTCATTGTTGTCATCTGAATATAAACGTGTTTAATTAATATTATCGTTGATAATATTCCTTCCCTTTGACTATATATGAAATTCTTAAGCTGTGAAGTGGAATATAGTATGGCTTTCGTAGTAAGAAGGTATGGATTAGTGTGATGCTTCGTGTATTGGTCAGTGCGCGATTAAATTCTTTAGTGGCGTATAAGTTATCGTTATATGATATGACTTCTTTGAACAGTCCTTGATATACTTAAAGTATAGGGTATCCGCTAGTGAATCTATGTTATAGAGTATAATGAAGATAAATAAAAGATTTATATATATATATATATATATATATATATATATATATATATATATATATATATATATATATATATATATATTGTTGCTACAAGTCAAAGTATTGAGTGTTCATATATAATAATGAATATTTCGAGTACTGACCCCTACACTAGAATATGTTTTCCGATCGATCACGGAACATAATAGCCGTTTGAAGAATTGGTACCGTGGAAATACATGCGTTTGGTTTGCATTAATGACAATATCAGGCAATTTAAAATTTTTTTTCCACGTCATCTATTTCTGGCTAAGCTACCATTGTTCGTAGAAGTGACAGAGTGGATAGGAACAAACAATTTAGTAAATCAATTACAGTAAACTATAGTAATACCGTGCCACTGCCTCAGAAAATTTCCAATGTCTATGAATTTTCATTTCTTCTGCTTCTAATAGACTTACTGTTTTTGAAATTAATTGACGCCTCAAGGTTCGCACCCTTGCGTACTGGTAGCGGCTGGTGATGTTTTGGCTCTATTAACTCGCCAGTACGAAATTTAATTTATTTATTTTTTTATTTTGGCAAATCGCCAATTAGGATTTTCTTCTTTTTATAGACTTTAGTTTAGTTTTCCATACCTTCCTCGAAACTTTTATCAGTTTCTGAGGGGTCGGACAATTTTTATTTTTATTTTTAGAAATCCTAAATTAGGAAACCATGTTGATTCCCGGTAGTGCTGGAGTCTCCAAGGTCTCAGTCGGATTACAGCGAGGAGGGGGATTTCTCTAAAGCTTCTGCCTTTGGGAAAATCCCCTTGAGGGCACAGACTTACTGTTGCGTTGGAGATACTTTATTTTAGACTACTTATTTAGTTGGTCAACCATTTTGTGACATAGGAAAGTATTTTTGGCTATGGAATGTTGTATGTAGAGATTCGACCACTTTGTAGTTTTAGTGTCCTAGCTTATTCTTTTGGCGCCGCTTTTTTTCTCTCTCTCTTCCTTACCTATTCTTCTACTCTCTTCTTCAAGATATTTTTTATTAAATTTTAACTTTCCCTCCGAGTTTTGAACCTTACAAATATCGACTACTTAATATATAGCTTTTTAACCAAAATTATCAGCAGAGACGTCGCAAGACACGACTCGTAGAGGTATTCGTTGGTGTGAAGTATAAAGTAAACGTTTTCCGCCATATTGACGGATGGGAGGAGCGAGCGATGGTCCGATCTATGATTAAATTTTTCTAACGTTTCCTTCTACCGTTGTCTAATTAGAATCTCCATCAAGTTGTTAACTATTCCCACATTTGTTTCCACTGGTAACTCTGAATGTATATGTTGTTGTAGTTATCTGGGCCCAAAAGTGTTGTCAGTATTTTTAGTTACATTTATAACTATTTTCTTTTTGTTTACGTGCTTGCCTCACACATTGAATTTCCACTGTTTTAAACTGAATATCTAGCAATATGAATTTTATCTTTATGCGTGGGACACAATATATATACGATATATATATTATATCGTACATATTGGATGTAAAATGTAAAGTGTTGCGACCGTAAGAATTCGATTTGTCGGGGTTAGTAATTTGAAGAATTGAATAATTAATGAATATATGTATAAGTCGAGATACGAATATGAATATATATATATATATATATATATATATATATATATATATATATATATATATATATATATATATATATATATATATATTGAATGTGAATATATTATTGAAGTAAAATGTATAATATTGAATTGAGTAAATAAATATAAGTGAAAAGGATCTTGGTACCTTACTCCGAACAGTTCTTAGTTGCCACAGTTGTGGAATATCCGATAAATATGAAGTGTAAATGTTAAAAATACCGCCGCATGATATATATTCTTTTTAATTTGTGTAATATTTCTGAATAACCTCTGTAATAATTAATATTACTTATACTACACTAACCGCATGTAGCATGGGTTTAAGGCAGGTCACGTAACCCTGATTTATTACCAAATCTATCCTCAGACCAGTGAACTGAAATCCTACTGTATAAATTACATTTGACTCTATACCTCCTGTACAACGCCTAAAACTCAACCAGTGCTTTCACCTTTACAATCGTGTTCTCATCGACGAAGATCTTCCTGGACTTGAAAAATTCTCGTTCACTAGTTTCCACGTTTCCTCGAATTGTGCGAATTTAATAATAAGTGTTCTTAGTTCATGATAACGGTTCAAACTTATTCAAGAAACTAGTACCTCAAGTGAAATGACCAAAGAAGGAAAATAGTCGCCATAAGAGTAAAGGCAAACTTTTCCCCTTGTAATCCAAACGTGAGAAAAATATAAATATATTAATAAGTATATCTACGAATAGACTACGTGTCGGTTACGATCAGTAACCTAATGTCATGTGTGCATAGGAAAACATGAGTAAAGTGAAATGTTTTGGACACCACAAAAGGAGTGCATTGATATAGTGAGATATTAACGCTCGTCATTAACTACGAGACAGGACTCGTATATTCACTTGAAAATTCACTTAAAACTTTCATATATGAGAAAAGACTCATTTCAATCTTCATATAAAGTTTTTTATTTTTTTCGTTATACCTAAATATATATACCTAAATATGAAATGTTCTTTTAATTTTTATGTTAATATATATATATATATAATGTCACAATGTTATTATTTAATTTCATATGGAAATTGATTCATTATTGTATATGTTGATTGCATGTTCATATTAACTTATGTCTTATCCTGGAATAGGTGTAATAAATGTGTGCACCCGGTAGGCTCTATTTGTGGGGGCACACCCTTAAAACGGAAATTTCGAAAATGTTGGTACATGTTTCCCCTTATTTTCATGAGATCATCTTTATCCGAAGTCCCGAGTATCATCTTCCTAACTTGACGGACTCGTGGACACTTAATTTTTCTTCTAAATTATTACCTTCTCTGTCCCCTTAATATATGTATTTTAATTAAAGCAACACAATAAAGAAAAACAATTCAAGGTATTTGATAACTATATCCAAAAATTCATTTCAAATGGTTCATCCATTTTCTTGTGGTTTGATTACAAACAAGATCACTTTGTCTTTTATAATTATTTATTAAATTTTAAAATTTTCGTCAACAATAATTGCAAGCACAGAGAAAGGAAGTAAGAGATATAGAATATAATGCTATCATTCAATTATTGATATAAGGTACACATTTTTTTTTTTTTACCATACTTGCCCATAAGTGCCAAAATTTTGAGTAGGGATGTTTTAGATTGCGGAATCAAAATCTTCATTCCAGAGTCAGAATTAATATTTTTGTTATTCCGGAATCTCGGAACTTTATCCCTGCGTTTCGGAATTTCGAAAAATCGGAATTCCAGAGTCTCGGAATTTCATCCGAAATTTCACAAGGTCAAAATTCCATAATCTCGGAACTTTAGCCCAGTACTTCGGAACCTAAGAATTTCGGAATCTAAGCCGGAAATTTCGTAATTCCAAAATCACGGAACTTCGAATAAATTCTTAATGAGGAACATTCCGAATTCTGGAATTGAAATTGCAATTCCGAACACCCTACTACGATATTAACTATTGATTTTAAAGTATGATCGCTCTTTCTTTACTTTCTCATGTTTTTAGCTTTTAAGATTACAATTAATTCTATCGTTAGTTTATCTACAGTCTTGACTCAATTGTAACATAATGGTGTACGAAAATATATTCCTGTTAAAATTTTCTTTTAAGGTGGTTTTGCAAACAATTTATTGCAATTGTGATGTTTCGTAAATAACACGATACTTCCGGATGAGGGATAAAGAAGTGGCAGATAGTGGCAACACTGCTATTATGTTGCTAAATAAATTAAAATTAAACATGTCTTAACAGCAGGCTCTTTTTTCTTCGCAAAGTAATTAGAATGATATAGTTGTAGTTCTTAACCAAGAGTTGGAAGTTTGTGGTTATCTCTTGAGTCCAAAAGCACCCCATCGAAACATCTTATGTGATGAAGAGGTGTCTTTCTCGTTTTTCTCAGTTTTATTTTTATTTTCTACAATCAGCAAGGGATACACAATCCCGCCATAACCTAACTTCTGTCTCTTTCGTTCTAAATTGATCGCGCCAAATTCCCGGAACGAATGGTGTAGCGGTGTCAACGTGACGGGAGTGAAGGCTCCCTGAGGGCCTCTGGTGCCCAAGACACAAAGCCCATTACCGTTTGCCAGTCGGAACTTAAAAAATAAAAGAGAAAAGAAAAATAAACACAAAAAAATCTGTTATTCGAACAAGAAATATGACCAATTTGAGATGTGCAGCGAACCGTCTTAAGGATATCTCAGTCTTACTTTTTCTATATAAACTTTCTTTTTTTAAAGTTTGGTTAACTCTGCCATTCTGCCCTCTGTTGGCACTATTCTGTCTAGTCTGTTTCGTTCCGCTACCCCCTCCCGTCCTCCGTTCCCCTACTCCAAAGCCCACCCCTCCACTCGATTCGACTTAACTGGGAATCCTGCGAATCCTATTTTTGCTGACTACTACCTAGGGATTTCCCAGATTTTCTATTATAGCGTATGGCATTGGGAAAATTAAACTGACACTGAAGCGAAAAGGATTACCTTCCTACTGAAGCGAGTGTAATACAATCATGAATTTGAAATACGCTGCCTGGATCACGTGTGAGAGAAAGAAGAATGTAGTTACAAAAAAGTGAATCACAGAAGAAACACAAAAATAATAGCAACAGAAGAAGAGGAGGCTGTCGCTAATCACCCTTCAAAAAAAGGAACTCATTCCACGGCGACAGAAGGAATAAGCGCCTTGAAAGAAAGCCCAAATAAAAGGGAGACGAGCGGAAACAAAAGTTAATAGACGATTCTCTCCTTCTCTCTCTCTCTCTCCCTGGATTGAGCGTCTCTTGTAGATAATCTAAAATATTTCTTTTTCTTATTTGTGACTGGAATTCCAGGTTATTAAAAGGAACTACTAGTTTCTACCACCATTCTTTTTACAATGTTCAAGATAAGAGAATAAACGACACAATAGAAACACTTCCTTTTTATTATTATTATTTAAATATCTTAGTGCTTAGAAAATATTATGGTACAAAATCGTTAGTGTTTTGGAGATTGTGTTATTTGTCAAGTTGACCATCTAAATAGTGATATCATACTTGACGTTTCTTGTCGCTTGCTCTTTATTAATAATTATCGTTTGTGGTGTAGGAGTAATGGCAAACCATATGCGCCACTCATTACCAGACTGATATTTTCCTAGCGAACGAGGCTATCATTTTGGAACAATTCTTCTCCTTTCCCTCTTCCCCAAGAAAATTATAATATAATGTATTAATAATTTTCAAAATATTTCTACGTACTAAATATGAAAGTATTGTTGTTGCTGTTGTCCATTCTGTTTTAATATATGAAGAAAACTCTATGTATTTTGATCTCAAAAAGGGAAAAGCATAGTATACATATGGCGAAGGAAATGGAGGCTAATGTCTCGCTCCTGTTTTGCATGTTGCGCTACGCTCCAGCCTACTAAGCCTAGGCGGTATTTCGGGCCTGGCGCCACTGCCAAACATACTAACCATGTGGTTAGAAACGAAAAGTTCTAGGGCCCATATCATCAAATTTATAGTTTATTTATTTGCTGCGAGACACAACGGGTTCTAGAACCGAGTTTTAGTGTTCGCAATGTTTAAACAGTCCAAATAATTCTGTATAGTATATTATCTCCCTGAAGTTCCTTGCGCTGTTATTAATATCCAGTTCAGTGCTGGCTTTCATTGTCCTGTTGTGAGTTGCATTTGGTCTCCATAGTGGTAACTTTCTTATAACATTTGTATGGAGTCTATCACAATAAAAGATTTTTTTTTTCAATCTTTTAAATTCTAAATTCAATTCTAAATTCATTACATAAGCAAATAGGATTATGTAATTAATGTGAATATGAAACAGTTTGTATTAAAACATTTTCTGTATGTACCGCTTTGCCTCTGTTTTAGTGTATTAAAGATCAAGTGTAAAGATGAGCTATTGCCAAAGGATATCAAATATATTGTGTATAAAATATCTCTAAAAAAATATTCTAAACATTTTCTCATTCCCTTATAAATTTTGAATGGGAATTCTACGTAATGGCTGAGTATTCAGGCTTAGTACGAACAAAGTATTCATATAAAATTTGAATACTACTACTTTTAGAAATATAACACGCTAGTGTGATTACACATTCTTTAAAAAGTAATTCAGGGAAGCAGGTCTTTGAAAAATATATTCAATATACAAAAAACTCACATTTTAGCAACATGAATATTTATATTTATGTTAAGATTAAAATACTATTTCGATCGATATATGATTTCAATCGATTAACATAAAATATAAACAATTTCTGAAACACGAAAGTACCTACTTTTGTTCCTTTGAAATGTAATAGTATTTTTTTTCAATATCATACAAAACACTAGAAATTATGTTACTTAAAAATACAGATTTCTACACAGTAAAAAGTGGTTGTGTTAATTCAACTCAATTTTAATACAGGGCAGTGGTTCCAGCGTGACTAGCACTATGCGGTGTTAGTTCAACACAAACCCCGTGATATTGGCGTTTAACACAGAGAGTGTGTTACGTCTTTAACACACAACCGGTGTTGAGCGGTGTTAAATTCGGATCTGTGTTAGTGTTTCGGCGTTGATTCGACACCATGTCAGCGTCGCTAGTGTGGAGAAAAGTGTTGAGTGCTACTTGTGGCGGTGTTGCACCAACACGAAGAAAGTAACGCAGTGTGTAGTGTGTTAATTATTTTCTGTTAATATTACACCATGTCAAGTATCAATATAACACAGTCTCTGTGTTACTTCAACATCATTTTCTTGCTATTTCAACAAACAATCTGTGCCATAATTCAAGGTCAAAGCCGTATCAGTAACACCGTTTTGGTGTTAATTCAACACTCCCTATGTTCAAATTCAAGGTCAGACCACCAGATTAACACTGCTTTTGGTGTTTGTTCGACTCCACTTCTGTGTTACTGCAACACCTATTTCGGTGTTGAAATAACTCCATGTATGGTGTTGATGTAACCACTTTTCTGTGTTGGAAAACCACGTGGTGTGCATGCTTATGCTAACCGAAGATTCTAATTTTAAAATAAGAATAGTAAACTACAGAATACTTCATACAGAAAATCTTCATAAAAATTTTTGTCGTCCTTCCCAACATTTATTGTGAAATATTTCTTGATCGTGCGAAACACAACCTTCACCAACATCTTGTTCAAGAATGATAGGAATCTCTTACCTATATCCTTATAATATGTTTACCTCTTAATAGTGATTCTACTTGTTTTCCGCCATTTTGAAACACAGTCCCCAGTGTTGACTGGTGAGCTCTAGTGCAGTGTAGAAGTGACACAGTAATACGACGTTGTTTCTCGCTGTTGACATATTTCTTCAGAAACATTATGTAAAACAATTGGAAACACAACGCGCGGTTTGCATGTTGAAATTTTGCGTATACCTGGATTTTTAAAAGTATTTCTTTCTACTGTGTTTGTCTGTAGCTTCAGTACATAAGCCTTTATAATTAGATATCCAACATATTTGACAATCACGCAGAAAACAACACCGAAGATTCTACACTTGTGTTAATTTAACACACGGGCTGTGTGTCATTTCAGCTAGCGGCATTTGACACATAACTCCAAATGGCGAGTGAGTTGTTCTAACCACCTCTTTGTGTTATATTTTAACATAATCGTGTTAACACATAGGCATGTCGTTGAAATAACAAAAATTTTTTACAGTGTAGTATATGTTTACATACAGAATTATTTAACTTAATTTTATGTATTTTACTTAGGATAAAGAATTTGAGCTATTCAAGAAATGGAAAATAAATTACATTGCCCTGTAAAAAATATTTGGTTACACATAGAACATATTCATTAACCTATATTCTTATTAACATTATGATATGGAACGGATACTAAAAACTAAGTGTTGATTGAAAAGTTAATTAGCTTCATTTAAGGACATGATAATATTTTCATGATGCATTGAAATTCAAATATACATTTGATTTCCATTTCCATTTCTAAAGCAAATGATATTTCATTCAATCTGTCATTTTTAGAATCAATACGTAAGCCCACCGTTTAACGTAAAATCTGAATCACACGTGGTCGTACTGGAAGTCGAACGCTTGTAACCTGTGCAAAATAGCTACTAGTTTGCTAACCATGACGAAACTCCAACTACATATGAAGCCCAGCGGGGACCAAGTTTACGGAACACCCGTGAGCTTTCTCCCGCCTTAACCCACCTTACATAATTTCACACTTGACTATTCTCTTCTTATTCGTATTTCTAAAATATTTATTTGAATTTACAAGTGTAACATTTACATATCTGTATCTGGCTTCAACTTCTTGCTTTTACAGTAACATTGCAGAGGTAACTCAATACACAATGTGTGGCCCCGCATAGCGAATTCGCTAACGCTCTCGCCTTTGGTGCGAGAGGTTCCGGGTTCGATTTCGGTGGGGCCACTAGGTCGAAAAAGTGTAAAACGCCAGCCACCCTGAATGCGGTTTTTCTGAGGTTTTTCCTCATTCACCCAGGCAAATGCCGGGGTAGTACCTAACTTATAGGCTGCTCCCTTCCTTCCCCAATCCTTTCTTCCTTCCCTTTCCCCGGATAGTGTAAAGGGGCCGGGGGACGTCATCACTCAAAACGGAGACATTGAAAATGCAATAAAGAAACTGAAACCGAATAAAGCAACTGAGCCTGATAATATACCACCTTATATTGTATATTGTAATTGGGCAGTAATGCCTGTTGTGTCGATAAATAAATATAATTGCCACAAAAAACCTACCTGCTCCTACCTGCAGGAGGTTGTTGTGGCAATTATAGGCCTAATAGTATGGTTGCATTGTATGCTGATTTATTTATTTATGACTTCTTTTACGTGGCGAAGTTAAGGCTCTGCAGCCTTCTCCGAGCACTTAACCACGTGCATACATTCTTTTTTTTTTTTTTTTTTAAAAAAAGCACAAATATATAGAAAATATTAACAATTACAAAATAAAATTATTGAACCACATAAAAAGAAGAATATACTACTTAAGTAAAAAAATTGTTAAACACTTCAAAAACAAAAATTGAAAATAATGTACAATATAGGAAACAAAAATAACATGGAGAAACTTAAAATCCATATATCATATAGCGGTACCAGAACTATGAATATATAAGCAGTACAAATTAACATAGGTTACCTATTGATTGTGTGTTCATATGTGGGTTATTAATAATCTCGTAAAACGAAGATGACTCATGAGCTACCAGTATCCTTATCTTTACTTAAGAGAAGGGTATTTACAGATTTTTTTAAATTTGGCAACTGTGGAAACGTTGTGTATTAATTGAGGTAAACTGTTCCAGAGGCGTGTAGTACTTACTGTGAAGGATTTTGAGCATGAATCAGAATTGTGACTGGGTATGGAGAGCAAGAAATTATCTTGTGATCTTGTGCTTCTAGTATGAAAGTCTGATAAATATAAAAATCTACGGGCTAGATACGATGGTTCTGACGTAGTAAGTATTTTGTACAATAGGGTAAGATTATGTAAATTTCTTCTTCCAACTAACGTCAGCCATGACAGTTTTTTATAAAAGGATGTGAGATGTTCCCTGTAAGTTATATTGAAAATAAATCTAACGCATGCATTTTGCACTCTTTGCAAGCGCTTTGATTGATTTTCTGTTAGATCAGAATAGACTGAGTCGCAATAGTCAAGATGTGGAAACACCAGTACCTTGACAAGTTTGATCTTCAGAGATATTGCTAAGAAATTTCTTAGTCGATTTAACGTATGCAGGGCACCAAATGCTCTCTTACAAACTCCATTTATTTGATCTGACCAGGAGAGATTTTGATTTAGTATGACTTCCAAATTTTTGACAGTTGTGGAAAATGAAATAACAGTATTGGACAATTTTATATTCGGGAGCTGATAGATATTAATAGAAGAGAGAATTCTTGGAGAGCCAATTAAGATGCACTGCGATTTTGTTGCATTTAATTTTAACCCATGAGCCGTAGACCAGTCGCTGATTTTGTTTAACTCAGTATTTATTTTCTCAATCGCATTATTAATATCTTGTTGGGGAAAAGAAGCATATAATTGAAATCATCAGCGTAAATATGGTATTTACAATAGGTGAAAATTTTAGGGAGATCATTCATGTAAAGGGCAAAGAGAAGGGGACCTAGTACGCTACCCTGCGGCACTCCACTGTTGATACAATGCCATGTCGATATATGATCCTGATTGATCACTACTCTTTGTTTACGTTCGTGAAGGTAAGAATGAAACCATTTAACCACTGGTTCAGAAAAATTAAACAATAATGATAATTTCTGAAGTAATATGTCAAAATCAATCGTTTGAAATGCTTTACTATAGTCAAGTAGAGTCAGGAGCGTTAGTTTTCTATTATCAATAGCCCATCTTATATCCTCCGTTACGTTTACTAGTGCAGTGCATGTGCTATGATTACTTCGAAAACCAGATTGAAATGTATCCAATAAATTATTTGTTGTTAAGTATTCCCGAATTTGATCATTTACAATATATTCAAAAACTTTTGAATGCACGGGAAGGACACTGATAGGACGATAGTCTGCGATATTGTCAGCGTTGTTCTGTTTTGGAAGTGGGCGGACCTTAGCGAGTTTCCATACTGTGGGAAAAGTACCTGTGGAAAGAGAGTAATTAAATATGTCAGTGATAGGATTAAGTACATGCGGTAGGATTTTCCTGATCATGGTTATTGAAATATCATCTATACCAGTGGCTTGAGATTTAATTCTTTGGATCGCTTTTAATACATGTGCAGGCTGTACGTGAGAAAACGAGAACAGAGAGTTAATTTCCGAAGTTACAATATTATTCATTGTTTGCAGTTTCATGGCGGCTGGTATCATACTGCTTTGACAGAAAAAAATGTTCAATTCATCTGGCGTATAGTTAACCGCGTTCTTGGCTATGTTTCTCCCAACACCTAATACTTTTAGCCGTTTCCAAAGAACTGCTCCATTATTTTCGAATTCAAGTATTTCATAGGAAAAGCGCCGTTTTGCCTTCCTTACTTCTTGAGTGCAACGGTTTCTTAATATTCTATAGTTTTCGAATTTTGTATTGGGACTTATTGTGCTATCACTGGAGGGATCACTATTTTTAACATGTCTCCTGTATGCTCTATAAGCTTTATCTCTCCGCGCCATTAACGAACGTAATTCATTGGTTAACCATGGTGATGGAGGTCGCGAAACGCGTTTCTTAACTACAGGGGCGTGCCTATCATACAAATTTATTATTAAAGAATTTAGAGTATTTACCTGCTCGTCAACTGTAGGGAGGCAGTTTATTGAGTGCCACGGCAAGCAGGCAGCATCGATGTTCAGGTCTACTTCATTCATGTACCTAAAGTCTCTGTATGATGTGAATTTAGTATCATATTGCGGAACTCGAAGTTTGTAGGATATATATAACATATCATGGTACGAGATGCCGGGTGTGTGGATTTGACCGTGGCTAATTACATGTTCTTCCTTGGATATCAGTATCACATCTATCCATGATTCTGAGTTCCTTATGTGATGGGTTGGACCAAGAGGACAGATAGCAAGGTTAAGGCCCGAGATCGTATCCCGATATTGCAAGACTTCGTCTTTCGTTGTTAAAAGATCCCAATTTGTATCACCCATTATTATGGAATGCTGGTAATTGGGTAAATGTTTTGCAATGTCGTCAACAAAGTTTATGAAAGATGTACGGGGGGGACGATACACAACACTCAAAAGCAATGTCTGGTGACCTACAGTAACTTCGAGTATAATATATTCTGAACTACTGTTATATACACCAGCTGACTGAGACAGAAGTTTGACCTGGAAGTTGTCTCGTTAGTATATTGCCACACGATACTGCCAATTTATATTGCCAAGTATATTGCCAAGTCACAAGTATATTGCCAATTTAGTGTATGTCTAATGAGGATCTTGGTTAGAAGATCGAAACGTAACATGTAAAGTATTTATTTTTATGAATAGAACAGTCTTGTTCAGCAGTTCAGTGTTTTACTTCTGTGATATGTCATGACGAGTAATAAACACACTATTCTGTTCCAGTGAGTGAAGCGATATGAGAAAAATCAATCTACACGGACGAAAAAAAAAAGAGCTTTTCATACGTTTGCTTTTATAATTACTTTCCCTTGTTGACCTTTGCAAACACAAAACGCAATACTTTCACGATATAAACTTTTGCAAATGTAATACCATTACCAAGAAATAAACTTATGTTCGTATACTTAGAACACTATTTCGTGTGAGATTATTGAAAAGAAAAATTTAAAGTTTCAAAGTACCAACACATGTAATATATATATGAATTTCTGTCGATATTCCTCTTATTCAGAATCCAAAAATCCTGAGCGGTAGGTAGTCACGGCGAAATCCAAAATAAAATTTTGTAAGCCCATGTATGAAATTGTACTAATATGATGCCTTGGTTTGAGAACCGGCACATAGGTCATAAGAAAAAATTTCACTTTTCTTGTTTTTGATGCTATTTTGACAAACTAACCATCTGTCTGCCTCTATTCGTTACAGCTTTCTTCAGTTTCAAACTACCACGAAAGTATTTCCGTTCTATAAATATAGTAAAAAAAGTAAAGCACTATATAATGCGATCCTTATAGCATTAAGATAAGAGTACCTAGGTAGTTGTAGTAATGGTGTGGAGTGACCAATTGCTAATGTACAGTAAATAGAAAAAACGTGGGGATGGGATAGGATATGGTATTTTTTATTTATTTCTTTTCTTTTCTTTTTCTTTTTCCTTCTTTTCTTTTGAAAGGGATTAAGAGAATTTTGGTGCAGAAAGTGCTTATTTGTAGCCGTAACCTAATAGCATGGAGATTCACGACAAATCTTCAAAATAAAGAAAAGCCTAGATATTCTCAATCTGCACGTGACTTAATTCGAACTGATATAGTTACTTAGACTCCTGATCTTGTTCGTGTAATACATTAATAATGTAGTTCTGCATAACTGTACAAATATCTAAAACATTTGTAATGATAGAATATTCTAAATGACTATAGGAATAAAGTATTTTAAACTAAGAGAAGTTACGTTTAAACACAGTAAGTATATTACTTATTTGTCACTTTTCCTTTCACTATTCCACTAAATTTGTCTATAGTTTACAGTAAGAAACTGCAATATAAAAAGATTCCGTGAAGCTTTTAATGGGACTCACAGAGGGATACCGATCTGTGACTTCACGCCAAAACCCCTGTTTTTGTTGCCGTGACGTAAGCAGCTGATTTTTGTATTGTTTGAAAAGTTGTATCTCCGTAACGAAGAAATATTTTTCCGAGATTTTTGGTATATTGAAGACTAGTTCTACAGTTTGGTCAAAAAGGAAATGTCCATTGCCATTGAAACTATATGAATCAGTCTTTTCCCTCGACAAATCTGTCTTTTCCCTTTCATCATGTAGAGTGCGCAAAACCAGCACAGGCTGAGAGGCTCCAACTCCATCCTCTTCTCTTCTGCCGGCTGCAAGGAGGTAGATATAAGAGAAAACACATTTGTTTAGTCACGTTAAAAGTGCGATTTAATTGGCCATAAGGATAGGGGTTTTAAGGCAGGTTAACGAGAGAAAGAGTCAAACCAGAACACGTGAACATTGGGTAACATGTGGCGAAAACTCTTATGAGCATCAGATTGCAGGTTCCATATTAAAATAAAACTTTTGTTCAATAGATGGTATGGTCCAGATTTTAACACTTCAATGTCACAAAATCTGTAAAATCTACGCCGAATGGCCATCACGAATAATGGCCATTTTCTAGAGACGTAAGAGTAGAACAACATGGAGGTGTGTATAACAGAGTCAAGCACATATAAAACTCTAGTCTGATAAAACTATGCCCTAATCAAAAATTCAATGACAACTCGATTGACAACTTACCTTCTTGTTCAAGGAAGTTGCAGTTGAATTTTAGATTTAAAAAAACATCTACTTGTTATTGTAAATATCAATATGCTTATTACATTCTTAGCACCTTCATTAATATCTCAATTAAGGGAGGAAAATGTGTTGACATCGGACAGTGGAGAGATTTTTTTTCTTGCTTTTGAACTTTCTTCTCATTAATTTAGGAAACGAAGTATCTTAATTGGCGATTTTTTAAAGAAGCTATGCATCTTTTGCTTTCTTTTAACTCAAAGAAGAAAAATCTAACGGTTATTCTCTTTTCCAATAAACACCTTTAGAAATTGTTATTAAGAAGATATTTTTAATGTAATAAGGAATACTTGGTGTCTTGAATAATCCTCATCAAAATATTTTTTAAATTTATTTATTAAAAAAGAATGAGACATTGTTTCCCATTAACAAGCAATTTAATTGGATATCTCTCCTTGTCAACCCTCTGAGATTTTTCTTAATTACGATGAACAAATGCGATGATTGTATACATTTTGTTCAGCAAGAAACTTTAACTTGTATAGTGAAACGTATGAGAGCGTCAATTAGTGATAGACTACGTGGAAGTCTTAACAAAGTTGTTCAATCATAGGATTACTTTTTATTCATCGATAGTGAAACAACAAAATTATATGACTCTTACTTATAATTGTACCGTGTTATGCAAAAGTGAACTAAGCGCCAAATTTTGAAAACCCACGTAAATGCGACGATTGGTTCCTGATAAGCATTAGAACGTTTTGCACAATCGAAAAGAGAGGGAAACCAACACCTTTCCAAAAAAAAGAAACATAATTTCACTTTTGATTACGGCTACACTAATGCTGGACATCAACCTTTAAAAGTAATTTTCTCAAAAGTACGAAAGTGGCGCTTAGTTCGTTTTCGCATGACACGGTACAATTAAGTATATCAAAGTACAAAATGCAAGTGTTATAATATAATCGAAACTTGCTCGCTAGCATATTGTATTACTTCTTGTTGTTTATACCTAGGCATAATACTATTTTATTATTATTATTATTATTATTATTATTATTATTATTATTATTATTATTATTATTATTATTATTATTATTATATTTGTTGTTAATTTTACTTCTTCTAGAATCAACTGTAAATTTCTTGTTTGGAAAACCTTAATCTGTTTGACTACTAGCAGAAAGTTCTTTTGCGTAATAGACTGTTGCGAGATATTCTTTGGTTTTATACTGAACTTTTGAAAGGAACTGTTTTCTCACCAGTTGTGTCGGTGGGCTCGGTGCTAGGAATAAACATGTTTTGATAGTGTACATTTATCTACATTCAATTTTTCATTGTTTCTTGCAAACATCACACATAACTATGATACGTACTATTGCAGTATAATAGCTACGAGTAGAAATTTGCTATTCTTGTAGCTTTGTTTGCAACATTGTTTTAATTTTCATATATT
Organism: Thermobia domestica; assembly: GCF_964235325.1. Taxonomy (NCBI): domain Eukaryota; kingdom Metazoa; phylum Arthropoda; class Insecta; order Zygentoma; family Lepismatidae; genus Thermobia; species Thermobia domestica. The sequence goes on along the minus strand of NC_137465.1, from coordinate 73,150,925 downwards.
AAAAATATTGTACTTGAGTAAATGCAATACAAAGGGTTTTCTTCTCCACACGTAAAACATTGCTTTAACACAGATACAAACTGGCACATTTCGTCAAGTTAATTAACGCTTCCCTATAATATGCCCTAATAATCCTAGGATAGTAATAATTATCATAGGTATTCTGCTACTGTTCCGAGGTCACTTGCTACAACTGAGAAGCTTCCGTCCACCGTCTTCCGTTAACATTTTCGTCTTCACGTATGATTATTCTGTTTTCATATCGTCCATTAATCAAAGCATCCTTGAGCCTCTCCCTCTCTTTCCTACCACCATACCCTCTAGCACGTCCCTCATGATACAATTCCTTCTAAACCAATGTTCCAACCAGTTTCTCTCCCTCTTCTTAATAATGTCTAAAATTGTTCTTTTCTCCCCCACCATTTCTAACACCCTCTCATTCACTTTCCGCTTCACCCAGGCAATTCTCTCCATTCTTTTCCACACACACATTTCAAAAGCTCCAGTCGTTTTTCATCATTTTTGCGTAATACAACACAATACTCCACACGAAGCATTTTATAAGTCTTTTTCTCAACTTTTTATTCAAGGTCCCACAAAGTAGTCTTTTCTTTCTTCTAAAGGCTTCTTTCGCCATTCCTATGCTTGCTTTCATTTCACGTTCACACTTCATATCATTACTAATAATACTACCCAGGTATCGAAAACTAGTCCGCGGTTTTATTTTCTCCCCTCCTATTTTAATATTTAACACCGACCGCTTCGTTCCAATTACCATGGCCTTTGTCTTTCTAATATTTATTTTCATCCCATATTCTTCACAAACCTTCCTCAAGTTTTCTAACTTCTTATTGTTTTTCTCTTCAGATTTCGCAACAAGCGCCATGTCCTCATTCTACCTCCTACTGAAATGCCGTCTTCATTATGTAGACTCTTTTCACTCTATCTTCTAAATAGATATTAAATAATGTAGGCCAGAGACAGCATCCTGGTTGAACTCTTCTTCCAACTGCAGTCTCCTCTGTCATTTTCTCCCCTATGCTAATACTAAGATGTGAGTTAGTGTGTATAGTGATCTGTAATAGTGCAATAACTTATTGCAGATTTTAGCGTGTTGTGTGGTAAAATAGACTAAGTTGAATAAAATATAAAAGATACTTGGGAGACAGAAGATCTTCAATAATATGTAGCTGTTGAAAGCAACAGAATTAGTTGCCAAAATCGTACTATTAATATAACAACCCTTTCAGGACTTCCAGGGCTCATTATTGAAGATTCTTAGTAAGGAGATAACACTGAAAATTTCTACGATTACCAGCTGAGGGATTTTATTTGTCAAGTATTTTCACAAGGAACGGAAATGAAGGTGTCATCTGGAAGTCTAAATCAAACCTAGTCCATTTGATAAACATAACAAAGATATGTTCATGTACAAAAAATTAGGTGCCATGGACAACGGAGTAAGTCCCTGGAGTCCATTAACCCTGTTAGTATAAAGAAAATCGTAGACTCGTAGTGAAATAGCTATTGCATCAACACTGTTCATTGGGAAGTAATGGTTTATAGTTCATTCTCTTCAACATGCAACAAACTTCTAGAGGTGCTATGTACTGGCGCTCATAATGTACTTGAACAGGGAAATTGGAAGAATATCTGGAAAAATTCTCTCCCAAATCCCTCCCTCAACTTTGGCCCTTCTGGAGTGGTCCCCGGGTAAAAGCACACAATCCAAATATATCTAAAAAAAAATACAATAGAAGTTAAGAAATGAGTGTACCAAGTTTTGCTTTGATAGACGGAATAGGTATGAAGGGAAAGGTCGTATACCAATACGCTCTGTATATATAAGAAACCGAACCTGTGACCTGACCTATAAAGAAAACATAATATAAAAACATAAACGCATTACTATTTATCCTGATATTAAGATTTGTACCACATTCTCTGCAGAAAGAAGCAAGTGTTTCAATAGTTACCACGCATATTGTTTCGTAACATGTGGAGAGGAAAATTGGGGATAAGTCGCTAAAATGACTTCCAAATAGCCCTATAGTGAAGCTGTGCGTCCCCTGAAACGACACCAGAACCGATAGGAGTTAGTGTGGGAATTGGAGAACATGTAACAGAGGAAATAATTCACACATCCGGGTTAATTAACATGAGGAAGTTTAAAACCTATTGAAGACATCCAATTCTTCAGAGGGGGATTTCCCCCCATTACCCTGGTAAGTCGCACACTGGTGGAAGTACACAATTAAAATGTACCTTAAAGTACTAGGACATATACGGATAGGGGATATATTCTTAAAAAAAATTGAGAAGATAGAGTATGACACCGTAAGAAGGGAATAAGGAACAAGAGGGTATATGTGAGGGTGTTGGTGGATAACGTGAGCTTATCACAATACAAATTTAGCACAGTTGCTGTTTGAAACGCTTGTTTCTTTCTACATAAAATGTGGTACACTCCGCGTCAAAAAAATTGCGACAAATAACGCCGTGCTACTAGGCCACCCAATATACACATTCTTATCCCACAATCGTGTCTCGTAAAGAGATCCCCTCTCTCTGCTCCTTTCTTCTCTCCCATACTAAAATTAGCTAACAACATGAGCGCAATTCTCATTTCAAACTACACATGTATTAGTATCGATAAAATGAAATATCAAAACCGAGACGAAACAAGATTCATAAGTTGATTTAGGGAGAAACTGAAACACACACAATGAAAAATTGAAACCAATGGATGTCACAGAGGTTCAGGAATGAGGCAGAGAGAGAGAGAGAGAAAGAAAGAAAGAAGGAGAGAGAAGAAGAAAAATAAAAGGGAGAACAAATAAAAATGTGAAATTTTAAACGTAGTAAAAGAAAACCACATAACATTTTAAAATTCCGTTACCAGAAATTCAACAGCAATATAGAAATAAAGTTTGCTTTTATATATTTTTCAGGACTATTCGAATATAGAAAGGATGCTTGAAACATTCATTAAGTCACTTTAAAAAAGAATTACATTCAATTTCCAGTAGAACTGTAGATCTCACAGACACATCTAAGATAAAGGTAAAGGTTTAACACATGCTTTGTTTCCCGTGTGGTTAGGGTGTGAATTCGGTAGTGTTCATTGGACGTACTGATTCAAAATACATTCTAATAAACCCATTAGGTAGTGTACATCATATCTTCCGTTCCTGACTACTAAAGAAAAGTGAACAAAAAAGAAAAAAACGGAAAGGAAAAGAAAGAAAGAAAGATAAAATTGAATGAGTGCTATTTTACTGCTAAATTATTATCAGAAATATTCTATGTATATTAAAAGTCCAAACCATATCATAATGAAAAGTTACAAATGTTCAAATGGGAAATTGGATGTTCCTTATAGATGTATCATACCTTGCATGTTTCAAATTTCAACGTGAATTAAATACATTGAATTATAGGATGGAAACAAATTTTGTGTCGACCTAGTATAAATAAAATTTTGATTTCAAATAATCAAAGAGATTGCCATTTTCTAGTCGTTTCCGAAGATTTATCTGTTCCGAACATCCAGCATCACTTTTATCTCTTGTGGATATAACGCTGTAATTTTCACAGATAGAATGAACACGCTGTAGCAAAAACGGATCACAGTGTCAGTTAGACGATGTTGGTTAGCTTATGGACCACAACTGGGTCGAGAATTCAAACTCGTAGTGACCGATAATTCGACTGAGATCGGTAACCCAGATGATAGAAAAGATATTTTGATTATCCCCTTCCATTTAAACAGCATTTTTTAGACATGACTAGGACTGGAGATATTATCCCCAGAGCACGAAAAACTCGACGCTGAAGTCGCCAGTTAATTACATTTTCCAAACCAGGTCTCTCGGTCTCTTGCTCCGTTTTAACTTTGGAACACGCACACGTACATGAGTGCGTGTGTGCGTGAGAGAGAGAGGGGGAGAAGTGAAAGATGCAAAAGCAGAATAGGGAAACGTCAAGAAAGAGAAAGAGGGGAGAGGGAGGAGTATAAATATGAAACTTACTTATCATTACAGTGTATGAAGAACGCACAAAATGTTTATTCGAATTCTCGACAGTGATGCTTTGTAAGTTCTCCAACAGAAGATGAATCTTTGTTTGCAGCCATTATTTTATGCGAAAAAGTTAAACTACCTGACGGGGAATCGAATCGATATTTTCCACTTGGAAGTCTGGCACTTTACCACTACACCACCGATTGCTTTATCCAAACTTTGTTCAAAAAATACTGTAATATTTCTTTCTGAGAACGATAACACGAAAAGTAATTACTGCAGATCAATGAAGTGTTTCGAATGTCCTGGTAACTCCCTTGCCGTTTCCCAACCAACATTCGCAAATCGTCTCTATCATGATAAAGGTGTTTGCTTCCACATTCTTAAGCATTGTACGTCTAGTATGAGAAGTCGATTCTTCACTATTACTTTGTAAAAAAGTAGCTTTTACATGAACAGGATTTGAACCTTTATGTTAGATGTGTCTCTGAGATCTACAGTTCTACTAGAAATTCAGTACACTATCCTTTTTGAAAGTGACTTGAATGTTTCAAGAATCCTCTATATATTCGAATAGTCCTGAAAAAAATAAAAGAAAACGTTATTTCTATATTACTGTTGGATTTCTGGTAACGGAACTTTATAATGTTAGGTTCTTTTCTTACTATATTTAAAATTTCACATTTTTATCTGTTCTCCCTTTTCTTTTTCTTCTTCTCTCGCCTTCTCTCTCTCTGCCTCATTTCTGAACCTCTGTGTTATACACATCCATTGGTTTCAATTTTTTATTGTGCATGTTTCTGTTTATTTCTTAAACCAACTTACGAATCTTGTTTCGTCTCGGTTTTGATATTTCATTTTATCGATACTAATACATGTGTAGTTTGAAATTAGAATTGCGCTCATGTTGTTAGCTAATTTTAGTATGGGAGAGGAAAGGAGGAAAGAGAGGGACCTCTTTACGGGACACGATTGTTTAATAAGAAGATGTATATTGGGTGGTCTAGTTGCACGGCGTTAGTTGTCGCAATTTTTTGATCCGGAGTGTACAAATCTTGATATCAGGATAAATGGTACTGCCATTATATTATTTTTTATATTATATCTTCCTTATAGGTTTTGAAGAGCATGAGATAAGTGGAAGGTGCTTCCTAACACCCATCTCGCAGTCTCCTACAGGAACGTAAAACATATTCAAATCATATGTAAATGTTGTAAATAATTAACAAAATTTAGACTAGTCAAAATAAAAAGATAAAAAAATTTCATGTCAGTAGAGCCAAAATTATAATTAAATTTTGAAATTACATTCCTGCAACATGGGTTCTATTTTAACGTCCCATTGCCCCGTTAGGGATACTAGTGCTGCTTGAAATTCTGACTTGCAGTCAGATATTATATATATATATAATGTGAATTTATCATCAAATTTTATGAGGTAAATCTGGCAAACACAACAAATTTTGGAATGCGTGAAAAGTTATATATATATATATATATATATATATATATATATATATATATATATATATATATATATATATATATAAAACAAGTTATTTCGTACTTACCCTGCGGCTAAGTATATTGTATATTCAGAAAAAATTCCACACACTTATTAGACAATGTAAATATATGTATTTTTAAATTCACTAATGAACACAACAACACCACACAAAATATATATAAACACACACTAGATATTCGATAGATGTTTTTTTTATTAACTTTGATAAATGCCTTAAATGAACTTTGTAAAAAAAATAAAATAGAATAGAGATCTCTCTCGAATTCAAATTTTCACTGGCAACAAATCGTTTAAACAAGATATTTCATTTGTCGCTCATTGTAATTACACATCAGAACAAAATTGAAGTTTCCTTGGATAATCAGGAATCCTTCTTCCTTTAGTCTCTCTGCCGTTGGTTGATATCTTCTTGACTGTTAATGGTAATTTTCTGGTATAAATAGTTCAGCATATTTATAATAGTCTTGCTACATCTTCCAAGTCATATCATGACGATTCACTGTATTGGAATAGCACCAATTAAGATAATATAGTTTCTTCACTTTGGATAACTAAATTCGTATATATATATATATATATATATATATATATATATATATATATATATATATATATATATATATATATATATATATATATATATATATAGCATTTCTCTGGTATCACTCAATCTCACTAACATGCTGAGCACTATACAAAAAAAAAACTAAATGTAGTTTGAAACTTTTAAATGAAGTATATTTCATAGCTTCCGCAATAATTATCTGATGTTATCATACAAGTTTGTGAAGATTATTAGTGATCAAGAATAATGTTCTTAGTGTTAGTGCTCATTGCAAATTCATTGTAGTTATCACTCTTCACTTTTTATCGGACTTGCTGTTATAGCTATAGTTTGTTACGGCGATATGTGATCTTGTGAACGGTGAAGTTTCAATTCATTGAATGTTTTATTATCATTTGCTTTTGTTACACACACTAACGTTGGCTTTTACCAAAACTCGCCTCCTTCACGGGGCTTCAAAAGTTTTTTTTATTGTCAGAATGTAGCGGGATTTTTTTCACAATAGGGGTTACTTGCAAGAGACCTGACAGGTGTATCCCTCTAGCGTTACTGTCACCTTCTCAAATGTAAACAACCTCTCTTAGTGACCGATATACTTTGCTGTTTACATTTATAATTAGTGTTATTACAGATTGATAAATTATAATTGACATGTAACAAAGATTGAAAACCAATATTTCAATATACTATTTTACATTTACACACTTAGATGGAGTTGTCATTGTCAAAAAGAAAGAAAAAAAAATACAAAATAACTTGTTAGTAGTTGACAATAGACTTCTGCTACCCTTCATCACACTCCAAGGCATGCCGGGAGTGCAAGACTCAACATACTGAGTTTAAAATGAAATAATGAAGAGCAAACTGCCAAAAATAGCTATTCTATAAAGAATATATGGGTGAGAATTGCGATTCTATATACTAATATAACTATATCGGATCTGTCCAAGAATTGTTTATAAGTTAGAATTTACATTTAAAAATATATATTATGTACCAGTACCTTCTGGTAACCCTGGAGTAGATGTACCCCACTTGGGACGGCTGAGTCAGCGAAATTTGATCCTGTTTTCCTGGAATTGGGAGGCAAGTTTCGACAAGCCTTTAGTTGCTATGGTCATAGCCTTTTACGGCTACCAGAGAAGTGCGTGGGAAAATTTTGGTTTATTTGACCCCCCGTCACCCCCTACTCCTCTTTAGTTGCTATGTTCATAGCCTTTTACGGTTACCACAGAAGCCCGTGGGAAAATGTTGGTTTGCTGTTGCTATGCTCATAGTCTTGGACGCCCGCTAGATGTAGAAAACAAGATAAAACATGAATTTTCGTGTTCTTGTCGTTTATTGGTTAATAATTTGAATCCCCAAACCCCTCACCCCTCCTGCGAAGAGCGTAAGCGGAACGTATGTGCTTGTGTAGATCATTCTGTTAGCAGCTGTTGCAAAGGAAGAAACGTCAAAAATTTAAAGATGTCATCGTCAATGAGTTTATTAGATAAGCTTAATAAGCCATCAATGGTACCCTTTACAAAAATGCGAGATTTGGAGATTGGAGTACCATTTCGTATTGTAAACTGTGAGATAATTACAACGGTATATGGTAGGAAGGCCTGTGTGACATTTGAAGGAGGTGAAAAAGTGATTTTACCTGGACGTTGTACTGAAAAATTGGAAGCAGATAATGGTGCATTATTAACGTATTTACAAAGTGGGAATGTCTGTTTAATATATAAAGGAATGAAGATTAATGTATCTGGACGTAACATGCACGATCTTGAATTTACTGAACTGGTTTACTCATCGTAAGTGTATGATACCATGTACAAACAAGATGAAACATGAATTTTCCTCTTCGCCCCTCCTCTTCATGCATGCGCAGTCATCTGTATGCATAGTGTCGTTATTCTGTGCTGACCAGCGACTGGAGTAACATGTCTTTGAGTGCTTGTGCGTCAACTATGGATACCAAGAAAGAGTACTTGTTAAATGTTGAATATGGACTTAATTCAATGAAAACCAAATTAATTTGTATCGGACTGGATAGTGATACATTTGAACCAGTGATTCGTGTTGGCAAAGGACTTGTGTTTGGAGTGGAGTTAAATTTGGCAGAGTGGGAGAAACTTGTACATTTAACCCCATTTGTTACGGACTATTTAAATTCTCAAGTGGAAATTACATTTATAAAATCTCTTGGTCGAAAAAACGAACTGGTGGTACGAAAACTAATGGGTGAAAAATTAGTGATGTTAGAGAAGAAAGGAACACTTCATGCTCCTCGAAACACTGTGTACTTAACTTCAAGTGATTGGCTTTATTTCTTGGAAATATTACCGTGTATTGAACATGCTGTGAAAAACAGTAAAGTTTGTAGTGTTGTGCTACGTGAATATTTTGACTTGTGTACAGATACTATTCGTAATCATGTACAATTGCAGTGTCTTACATGCAGAGGACTTGCCGGAATCCATACCTGTGTAGATGAACAGAGTATTATTAATGGTATGAACATTAGTTTTCCAAGTGTCTCTCTTGATAAGAACAGTGATGTGAACATTGATGGTGAACGATTAAAATTGGAAATGAAAGTATTTTGCAAACAAAAACTCATAGATTCAATTATGGCTGATTTATTTGATAGTGTATCGACACAGCCATGGTGGGGGGAAACCGAAACTCAGCCTTCGGAGGGTATCAATGAAGTGAACGACTCTTCATAAAGAAGGAGAAATTGATTTGTTTTTTTCATGTATGCTAAAGAACGTAATATTAAATGTAATAAAAAATATATATAGTGAAAAGTGAAATGTTTTATTTGTGTGTGTGTTTTGTGTTCGTTTCATACACCTCAATATGATAGGATTTTAAAGTTTTTTATAAGAAAAAAATCCTAACATATTTTTTCCTCGTATATTATAAGTGATACGTATAATAATAATAATAATGAATTCAAATTCTTGAAATGAATGTTAAAATAAAAATTAGTATTTGAAATTATTATTATTATACAACATTGTCTTAAGTATGATAGGACTTTTTTTAATTTTTAAAAAGGGACTAAAATAATTAATATTAAAATTTTAAAAAACAAAAGTCCTATCATAATAATAATAATATTGAATTCACATACTTGATTTAATTTACGAAAGAATAACTGATTAAGTATTTGAATTCATTATTATTATTATGTAGCTATATGATTACATCATTGAATTAAAAATCAGTTTTAGAATCTTTTTTTTAAATTCTTTAATTCAATGACTTAAAAATATGTTTTATGATATGTGTATTTAATTACATAACTGATCATAAAACATATTTATTTATTAGGAAACGGAGAAAATAAGAAATAAAACATTTGTTTTCAAAGAGAAAAAATAATACAAAGTGTTTATTGTTGATGAAAATATTTACACAATTAAAACGACGGTAGGTATAGTACATTTTAAAAGAACGTTAGATTTTGTTTCCATTGTTCACGTGTTGATAACTTCACAACTGCCATATACTGTTCACTGATGATACTACTGCTGTTGATGTTGATGATGAAACGTAGATAGAAGTCAATCTTTACATTGAAGATGATGTCCATACACACGATGACGATCTTTTACTCTCTGAAATGAAAAAAAATTGAAAAACAAACTTAAAATTTATTTTATCTATAATCATGAACAAATAATAATACATACAAACACATTATAATAAAGAAGAAGAAGAAGAAGAAATGGCTACCTGCAATAATATGAAAAGAAAGTAATCAAAACAAACGAAGAAGAAGAATGAAGACATGGTTACCTGTAAAAGTAAATACAGCAAACGACGATCATTTTTTTCTGGAGTTGATGAGAAAGTGTAATGAAATTCATTTAAGGACTTTCCTTTAGCTTTGAAGCATAGGAAAAGATATGAATAATGCCCACATAGGGATGATTTTACACTTTGAATTTGTTTATTATTAAATGTATAAGAAGTGGAATTTCTACGTAGAAATTGAATATGATGCATTACATATGGAGGAAATCCAAATGTATCGAAGTAATGGGCACGGCCATCAGTATGAATATATACGGAAATCCAGTGTGTGCCAAGTTTGTTCGAGGGATCTGTATTTATGATGATAGCTGCAGGTAGTGGAACATGTGCTGGTAATTCATTGGCTGCATATACGCCAACGAAATGATTGTGAAATAAAGAATTTGTTTGCAAAGCATTCAATAAATCTAGTGTAGAGGACATCATGTATAAAAATGCAGACATGTACATATATGATATGATATTTAAATAACGTACCTTTAAAAATCCATGATGATGTTCCTCTGATGATCCACTTCTAAGAGAGATTGGAATTCTCCATACACAATGCAGGAGATAGGTGCTGGTAGAGGCTTCGTAAAATGAACTTCCAGACGAACACACCCATGACGTATAAGATTCCAATGCTGCACAGCGCTGGCTTCTCCATCTTGAGTAATGTCGAAAACAAAGATAGTGTATCCTTGAGGAAAGTCAAGGCGAGGAATATTGTTGCCATGATTGGAAAAGTGAATGCCTGATCCACAGAATAAGGTATGATATGAGGAAACATAGAGGTTGTTTTCGAAAATTGGTTGTAATGGTTTTGAAGGTACAGGTTTTCCATCAATGTATAGAGAGAAGAAATTGATGTCAAAATGTTTGAAATGAAATGGATTTGAAGTTATTGTTCCTGTATAGGCATCATTTTGTGTGAACGCCACAATCACACGAGTTGGTAATACTCCCATAAATAAATTATCAATTGTTTTTGATTGAAGATCCTTTGGAATGACGAACGACTTCATTTGCACTCTTGTGAGAGGATATTTGGCTGTTGTTGATTGTAGAAGCTTGTTATGTGCTAGTTTTATTGTAGGACTAACATTAATCTTTTTAATATGTAAAGCAGCGTCTAAAATGTTCACTTTAGCCTCAACAGACGCATCACTAGCGATGAGACAAAAGTTTGGCTTTGCAGGAATTAACTTGAGACGTAATTCTACTCCTTGGATTAAAAATTTATCTTGATTAAAAATATCACAATGAAGATGTCCAAGCATGTCGAATTTTGCACTTTTTTTTGTTAATTCATAACGTTGTTGAAATCCTTTATTACCACTAGATGTTGCATCCATATGTCCAGCAGTATCTTGAAACCAGAATGCACATTGAAGATGAGTATTTTTAGCAGAATCATCATAATTTAACAGTTTTTCAATGTATGATCGATATGGATGATTATGAGATGGAAATGAAATCAGTTTGTTATTTAAATACACTTCCACTTCACTGAACATAGAATTTAAAAAGTCATTAATAGGAGCCACAGCTTTATCACTTTCACCAAATGCTGATCCATCAGGCTTAACGATTTGAGCTTCGATGTAAAGAAGAGTATGTGGTAGATCTATGTATTCATCACTTGTTCCTGGGATGACAAACTCTATAGGAGCATTATCAGCTAGTGAACTGATTGGTTTGTATGTAACGACATGATTATCCAATATACTGGTTTGCGTTGGTTTTGTAGAAAAAATATCTAGTTCACTTTTTACACACTCGCAGGATTGATGATGTAAGAAAGCCATAATGGTGATGATTTAATCAAAGATATCGTGTGATAACTTCCTCTTCTTATAAGACTGATTTTTCTTTGTTTTCTGTGTACGTTTCCTCTTGCCCTTCTTCTTCTTGCGCTTGATGATGTGTAATGGTGAAGGGTTAAAGATGGAATGATGTGTAATTCTTCTTTTCCTTCGTTGATATCCAGATCCTAGCATAGATTTCAGTTTATTTTTTGCTTTGTCTTGCAAGACGGATCTCGCTTCACCCATTCGTTGATGAAAGGATTCGTTAATAGGTTGATTGTCGATGATGACATCAGTAATAACGTTTGCTCCAGATTTTAATAATTCCTTTCCTACTGTTTTAGCTCCTTGTTTTACTAGTGGCATGACAGAACGAAATAATCCTCCAAGGAAACTTCCAATACCATGTCCAACTTGATAAGGGGAGCCAACATAAACGTTTCCAGTTCCAGAAAGAGCTTGTTTTTGATAATATTGTAAATATGGATTATTCATATTTGTCGATGTTGACGCACTGGTCGAAAATGTAGTTTAACGCATACAGTTCCGAAAGTGAATGCCAGTGGAGAGCCTGTACTATCTCTTATATCTATTTTGATGTGTTCAAAATGCATCTTCTCTATAGGCACATAATGTGGAGGATTAAAAATTTCTATAACACTACTTCCAAATGTATGATTCACAGGATTCATATTTATGATACGTAATAATGGTGCTACTGTATCTCCAACAAATACAGATTGAATTATATCACAATACACATACATTGTAGATGGAAGTCCTAAACGTAAATTTGGAATGCTTTGGCCTTGTTGCATATCCTTTAAATCAACGCTTGGATCAAACCCCAACATCGCACTAACACTTGGTGATAATGCAACGTCTACATCTATGTCTTTATGAAGACGTCGTATAAAACAGGTATTACTCTCACGAGTATAAGAAATATGTAAATTTGTGAATCTGTTGTACGTATTTATTATCTTTATCAATTCTGATATGTCAGTGTAATAACGTACAGGAATAGTTATAAATTTCCATTCATCACTTTTTGCAGGTTTGTAAAAAATTTTATTATTTTCGTCATTAATATTTAATATTGAATGAGGATAATGAATTTCAACAATAGCCACTTCCCACTTTTCATGGAATTCCATTCTTTGATGAAGTTTCGTAGTGTATGATGTTAAGGTGTTGTCAGGAAAATATTCCATAGAACTATTACTGGGAAGCGTAACGTAAAAATCTCCATCAGGTTCCATTGTACTTCTCGATCTTCTTTACGGATGATGCAGGTATCCAGGAATCGAAAGAAGAAGGATATCCTTTCCAATGAACAAGATATTCTTTTCTGCTGCCTTTTCTTCTTGTACGTATGATTTTATCTATGTAAAATGTCTTTGATAACGTCACAGGTTGTAATTCCTCTCTGTAAAATAATCCATCCAGTGGTTCCTTGTTTAAATCTTCAATTTCATAAACAGGTGGATCTCTCGGTATTATCTTCTTCACTTTAAATATTTCCCAAGTCCAATTTTGCATATATCCTTTATCAAATGTACGTTTAGTTTTACTAATTCGTACTGTATCACCAATCTTAAGATGTTTTGAGAAATTTGGATTCTTCTTCTTCTTCTTCTTTATTTTATTATCATATTGATTATGCCATACTTGTAATAGGTTATTTTGAGAAACATTTGCAGGTGACATCTTTATGCTTGAATGATAACCTTCATTGTATGATTTCACAAGAAGAGGTAATACATTTAAATAATTATACGTTTGATACTTTGTAAAATACTTCCACATTTTTTCTTTTAGAGTTCTGTTAAAACGTTCTACAATACTAGCTTTTATATCAGGATTTTTAGTTGTAATATGTTTTATTTTGTTGTGCACTAAATACTTCTGTATTGTTTTATTAGTAAACTCACTTCCTTTATCTGTTCGGAATGTAATTGGTTTTCTGTCTTTGAACACAATTTGCAATGCTTTTAAGACATCATTTGTACTTTTAGATTTTAATGGCACAGCCCATGCATATCGACTGAACACATCTATCACTGTAAGAATATAACGATATCCATCATTAAATTTATGAAGAGATTGAAGATCATTAATATCACTTTCCCACTCATCATCAATGTTATTCACTACATAGAAATCTCTTTTAAAACGACGACGTACAGGTTTGTGTAACGTATATGTTGTTTGTTGCAGTAACCATCTTCTTATACATTGTATAGGAATTTTCTTCCTTGTAGCTATCCACAATTTTTTAACAGTTGAAAACGAGGCAGGATGTGAAGGGTTGTAGTAAATCTTGCTTAACTGTTTGTTTACGGTTTCCACCTTGACCATACTGGACGTTTACAGGTACGTTTCCTTTTCCTTATAGGAGATATTACTTTTTCCTTTTCTTCTTCTTCTTCTTCTTCTTCTGCTTCTTCGTCGTCTTCTGCAAACGATTTCAGAGGTATTTTTTCCCTTGACGATGATGCTGTTGGCGATGCTTTAGTTCGTCGTAAAATATATGACAAACGTTTTGGATTTCCAATAAGTTCTTGAGGTGTGTTATTAGAAGATAAATAATTACAAAATTTCTCCCATCCCGGTGGATTTGTGTGTTTCCGGGGTCGCGACACATCAGAAATTAAATCTACAATGTGAGATCCTTCTAGTTTATCACCTCTGATGTAAACAGTTCCTTTATTATCCCACGTGATATTATCATCATGTTTCATTCTATGTAGTAGTAATTCAGCTCTTTTACGAAACATTTTGGGTATAGATAATAATATTTCTTCTTCTACTTCAGGCTTCTCTGATTTAGTTGACGTAATTGAAAGTGTCACAGGTTCTTCTTGTTTTCGTATTAAATGTAAATATTTTTGAAGAATATTATTATACTGATTCCACTTTTCTTCATCACTAAGCGATGATAACTGTAAAATCTCTTGCATTTCTTGATCCAAATTAGATTCACGTTTCTCCAGGGCTGATGATGATGATGTTGCTGGTGTTTGTATACGATTCAGAACTTCAGGTGGAACTAAAATCATCTTCTTTGCGTGTTCCATTGTACTAACGGAATAGTAAACTTGATAATGCACCAGTTAAAATAGGAGCTAATAATGCCGGTAGGAATCCACCCTGCTGCTGTACTAATAAATGCTTCTTCTTCTTTTGGATGGAGTTTCCTTTCTTCACAAGATATCGAAGCGTCCTCTTGTATCGCTTTAATCTTGCTTTCTGTGTCTTTGTAAGAGGTACATTCCCTTTTAATACATTATAACAACATTCGCAAATACTTCGAATCACTGAAGAGTCTGCATTGGCCAGTATAGCTTTACGTAATTTAGGATTTGCTTTGCTCAGCGTACGAAGAAGATCTCCGTGTTTTACTCTTGGAGACATATTGTCAGAATGAAGAAACACAGTTTAAAACAAACATTATAAACACATCTTCTTCTTCTTCTATTTCGATGGAACATAAACGTAATGATAAATATCATCAGGAAAAATATTTGTTTGAAAACGAAGTTCATCTGGCGTATCCTGTTTTAAATCAATAAAGAAATATCCATATGGTAACTTTGTTGCGTCGTTGAAACTTTCTTGAAGAAATTTTGGATTCTCAGGAGTTAATTGATAACTCAAATGTTTAATTTGTGATTTATCTCTTGGATTTTTAAATAATACGAGATAAGAACAATTTAAGCTCATATCTCTGCTTCCTTTTCCCTGATGAAATATGTTTTGTGTAATAAATAGTACACTAAGATTTCTATGATGAGAACCCTTTGTAAAGAAATCAACTATATTGCGGTTCACTTCACACATTTGATCATCAATAATAATAAGATGTGGTCCAGTTTCAGGTAAAAAGTCTTTTGTTCGAGGTAATCCTTCAATAAATTGTACTTTTTTCGAAATTTCTCTGTATGCATTTTGCCATTCTGCATAGTACCAATAAATATGACGAAACGATGTATTAACCATACGTGATAAATTGGACAGGAATCGTATTACAAAGGAAGTTTTTCCACATCCACTTGGTCCGGCAACAATACATGAAAAGGGATGTTTCCACGTCGTGTCCATGTTAAAGAATATGATCATTCTTTCTTCATACGTATATTTATAAAGGGCCTTATTACATTTCTCTTCTTCTTTTGTTGGAAGTAGTGTAGCCATATGGAAGAGTATCATATGAATTTGGTATTCTACGTCGTTTAATATAATTTATCTTATAAATTTTTGTTTCGGGCATACTGACGATAGTATGGTCTTTCCTGCGGCAAATTTTTTTCTCATTGGTAATTTTTACTTCCGTGGGACGAGATTCTTCCTCTTCTTCTGCAACCTCTTCATTATCTACTATCATTTTCTTCATTACATCAAAATTTAGGTGTTTTGAAGATTCATAGTTTAATGAAAAGCCTCGTATCTTGCATACTTGAAACTCCTTCTTCGTGCTGGGATCAAAAATACGTAAGCTGTAATTCTTCGGGCCCGCCGATACATATTCTGAAATATAGGCTTCTTTACCATATTCGAGGACTTCATTTGTTAAATCGCCTAAAAAGTCACCAGTTGGAATTGTACTTTCACCAGGTTTTTGCGTATAAATGACGGAATCAGTATCAAAATATAATACTCTTTCTTGTAGTTGATCTAAATATTTGTACAATTCTAATCTTGCTTGTGCTGTTGTGTATGCGGCTATGACAACATTTACTGTTGGTAGTGAAACAGGAACGTCATCGGTGTATTGCCAATACACATATAACATGTCATCATTTACTGGAAATATTTGATGAACATCTATATCATGAGATGTTAATTTCTCATATAATTCCTTGGGTTCATTAATAATGCTGACATGACCCATGTTCTCACGTTGACCAAATTTTCCCCAAAATGAATTTAGCATTAATTTAGCTAAACTTCTAAGTGCTGGATTATGTTTAATTTTGTTCTCATCTAGACGTATTCCTTCCTTTTCATAAAATTGCTGAATGTACTTCTTCTTTAATTCATCTGTTTCACACCATGATGGCCATCCACTAGCTTCTGTTTTTGCTTTCAGGAAGGTGTTTATGTATTCTGCAAATAAGCCGCCACTTTTTGTTTTTTCATCATATTGAACAACGTCATATGCCCATATTTCATGAATATCTATTATTTTGTATCCTTTTTCTAATGCCTTTCTTACTTCATCTGCTACCCATGTTCCATGTAGCACTCGGTCTTCATCGTTGTGATTACAAGGTGCTTGGTTTAATTCATCACAACATGAACGGCAGAGTGGAAACATCAATCTATCATTTGATTTATAAGGGAGGACAGGATGAAACAGTTGTTTTGGAGGTAAAATACTGAGCTTAACTAATCCTTCTACTTCTTCAATGGTTGGAATATTTGAATCTCCAGGCAGATAGATAATAGGATGACGAATTGGAAACTTCTTAGTCTTAGAGATAAATGGGTACAATGAAATAACATCTTTGTATTTTATGGTTTCTCCTTCAGATTCTTGTGCTTTATGATACAAACGTATGGCATTCACACGTCCTCCATAAAAAGCATCACGAGGATTTAATGGTGTTTTCTTTGTATACGGATGATTACTAACATACTTCTTCATCTCTTCATTTCCTGCCAATTGTTTTTTAAATTCACAACCCCATATTTCATGCACTTCACAACCAAAATCTTTTAATTTTTGGATTTTCTTCTTTGTTGCTTCATATCGAAATTCCATGGTATCTGTAACATTATTATAGATGGGTTTATCTCTGTCGTTAGGGTAGCAGTAGATACAACCATGTGTGAAATCGCCTTCATACTCCCAGACGTGTATTTTTCCTGTATTGGGATCTGTCCATACACCATCTACTTTCATTGATGCTATTCGTTTTTCCTTACTACGTGCAGCATTGGTAATTTGGATGTTTCTGTTTTTTTCTTCCCAAGCTATCCATTGTACTGCTTCAACTGATTGTACATCTCTCCATCGATATCCGTTCTTTGGTATGATACCAATTGTATTTTCCTTTAAGAAATTTCTACGATACACTAAATTACATGCACTGGCAATTGTAATACATTCAAGTAAGGGATTGACATTAGTTTCAGATTCAAATGTATTCATAAAGGAAATACAGGCTTGACGTAATACCTCGACATCCTGTACACAATACTTGATGAGTTCTTCTTTCATTTTAAAGATGTCGTTTTGATGTTCGGTATACCATTGGAGAAACTTACGTCTTTCGTCTACTTTCATAGTATCTGCTCCATAATATTTAATGTCTGGAAGCGGCCCTTCATAGGTTTGGTTCTCACGTCGATTAAAGAAGTGTGGGAAATATCCTTTGCACGATTGAAGCCCAAATGCACCACTTAATTTACTTAAGGGCATAGGAAGAAAGCTTAGTGAATCGATGAAGGTTACGTTTCCTATTTTAAGAGAGAGAATTTTTGCTCCATTCATGATTACTTCTGGAGTCCAATTCATCTTCTCAACCATGGTCTTAATGATGAAATGTGCGTCATATCCCTTTGAATTATGGGCAACACAGATTACTGATTTAATGTTTGGTCGACGTTGTTGAAGATGTTTTAGAAAATCTTCTATTACATTTTCTCCGTCAAAAATATTTTCTCGCTTTCCACAAATGACACAATCATTCTTGATGTTGTTATCTTCATAACACTGA
The DNA here is from genome assembly GCF_964235325.1 of Thermobia domestica. NCBI lineage: Eukaryota > Metazoa > Arthropoda > Insecta > Zygentoma > Lepismatidae > Thermobia > Thermobia domestica. Next base: position 73,132,482 of record NC_137465.1, on the reverse strand, counting down.
TAACATACATGTTGACTAACCAAAACATTAGGTATGTGTTCATATATGTTTGCGTCCTCCTCTTCTATTTTCGTATCTTGTGTGCATTCAATATCATAAAACACAATCATAGATTTCTTCTCCATCATAATTTTTTCATTGGCTTTTTTCGATTTTCTTCTTTCATTCACTTTCATGTAACATTCATGATTGGGTGGTACTATATCATAGCAAATATTGCAATAAGTTTCTCCACATACGTGAGAACCTTTCTCTTTCACTACATAAATTTTCAAACACAGGGTACAGCATTTCACAATGGAACATAAAGGCTTTCCATTTTGATACGGCGCTGACTTGTGATAGTCATAGCATGTCTGGCCATAAAATTCTCGATTACAATCATTGCAAGTAATATGGGTTTCTTTAAAGTTACATGGTGGCTTCTGATGACAACGAAAACATACAGCTGTACAATGTTTCAAATGTGCATGCTTCTTTTCATATTTCTTATGACAGCTTTCGCAATAAAACTTACAGCTAAAACATGCTGTCAAGCTTTCAATGACGTTGTAGTGGTTATTTATGAACAGTAAATTTAAAGCAGTTCTCTCGTTATCACTTGGTGGAGCTTCAAACATAACATCACTTCCTGAAAAACCCCTATACACTGTGATTTTATAATCCTTTAAATATTCCTGAAATTTACGAATTTCAGGAATTCCACCACCATGACTAAGATCTACATCGGCAGCTTCACACAGATCTTCTGCTTCTTTTTCTATGATATATTTACTTTGATGTTTTACATATCTAATGTATTCAGTTTGATTTCTTCCCTTGTATTTTTTCAGTCCTATGGCAACGACGATTGCATGTGCTAAACAGCTTGTGCCTTTATTCTTAATTGTGATAATACCACGTTTTGCCTGTACATATTCATCAGTATTCATAACATGTTGTTTCAAACGTCCTTGTCCTCTTGGCATACGTACATGATGAAAATTCACGATGCAATCTTCATTTATAAGAAAAGCCGCATTACTTTGCAGTACTTTCTCATAACTTATCCATAGAACTTCTGCTGAGAGATTTCTTGCTTCTCTGAATGACAACCAAAATGGACGGTGTCCTTCTCTCTCATTTGTGATTGTTATTCCTACGTAATCATGCTGGTCCACATTACGTAGCAAATAATCTATTAGTGCCCGTAGACTTGCTTCAATTGCCGTAAAAGGGTTTTCATCTGCACACACGGGGGCTAGACGGAATCGTAGCATTCTACCCTCCATATTGTATCTTCTGTATTGTCTTCTTCGTTCTTCTATTATATGAAATCTATTGTGTCCATCATTACGGTTGTTATTTCCGAATCCTACTTGTATATTTGAATTTCGTTGTGCTTGAAATACGGCTAGCAATTCGTCCATTCTTTTTTCTATGTCGTCTAAATCGACTTCCATTTCTTCGTGTTCTGCACTAGCCTCTGCTAATATTTCCATAATTGAGGGATATATTACTTCTTCTTCTTCTTCTTTTCTGGGATCGGGAAACAAATTGTTAATCCAATTTTCTAGTTCATTCGTGTAAAACTTATC